>NC_091496.1:27357518-27957518 GCF_947461875.1 Haliaeetus albicilla
ACAAGTGCTGCCAGAAAACCTGCTCCGTGGGCTCCTCTCTCCACAGATCTGCAGGTCCTGCCAGGAGCCTGCTCCAGTGTGGGCTTCCCATGGGGTCACAGCCTCCTTCAGGCACCCACCTGCTCCGGCGTGGGGTCCTCCACGGGCTGCAGGTGGATATCTGCTCCACTGTGGACCTCCATGGACTGCAGGGGGACAGCCTGCCTCACCATGGTCTTCCCCACGGGCTGCAGGGGAATCTCTGCTCTGGCACCTGGAGCATCTCCTCCTCTCCTTCTGCACTGACCTGGGGGTCTGCAGGGCTGTTTCTCTCACATATTCTCACTCCTCTCTCCTGGCTGCTGTTATGCAGCAGTTCTCCCCCCTTCTTAACTACATTCTCCCAGAGGCACCACCACCATCGCTGATGGGCTCGGCCTTGGCCAGCGGTGGGTCCGTCTTGGAGCCGGCTGGTATTGGCTCTGTCGGACGTGGGGGAAGCTTCTAGCAGCTTCTCACAGAAGCCACCTCTGTAGCCCGCCTGGCTACCAAAACCTTGCCATGCAAACCCAATACAGTCCCCCATGGCCCCTTCCCACTTCTCCCATTCTGTCATTCTGTGTAACAGGAGAGTGGTCAATAGAAATAATGGATCCAAGGTGAGTTCATGTAAGGCCAGCACAGAGTGTAGGGCTCGGAGAAGGAATGTGGACAGCAATAAAGCTGGAATGCAGATGTGGTAAATGTCTCTTCTGGAGAGGAAGAGGACAACATTCATGAGCCACTGGGGCGGTTGCCACAGGTAAAGGAGCTCCTGTTAATACAGAAGGAAAACCAAACAGGTCAACTTCTTACTGCAAACCTGAGAAGGCAGGTAGCAGGGGGGACTGTAGCCTCTGCTCAGAGGGGTCTAAAACACTGCTGGAATTTGCTGTCTTCTCCTTGGTGTTTCTCTTTCTCTCCCCCTTGTCATGGTTTAACCCCAGCCAGCAACTAAGCACCACACAGCTGCTGGCTCACTCCCCCCACACCCCATGGGATGGGGGAGAGAATTGGAAGGAAATAGGTAAAACTCGTGGGTTGAGATAAGAACAGTTTAATAGGAGAGAAAAGAAGAAACTAATGATTATAATAATAAAATTATAATAATAAAAGGATTGAAATACACAAAACAATGCAATTACTCACCACCCACTGACCAATGTCAGAGCAGCGATCCACCCCCTCTAGCCAACTCCCCCCAGTTTATATACTGGGCATGGCGTCACATGTTATGGAACACCCCTTTGGCCAGTTTGGGCCAGCTGCCCTGGCTGTGTCCCCTCCCAGCTTCTTGTGCCCCTCCAGCCTTCTTGCTGCTGGCTGGGCGTGAGAAGCTGAAAAATCCTTGACTTGGTATAAACACTGCTGAGCAACAGCTGAAAACATCAGTGTGTTATCAACATTCTTCTCATCCTA
Organism: Haliaeetus albicilla; assembly: GCF_947461875.1. Lineage (NCBI taxonomy): Eukaryota > Metazoa > Chordata > Aves > Accipitriformes > Accipitridae > Haliaeetus > Haliaeetus albicilla. Next base: position 27,358,956 of record NC_091496.1, read on the forward strand.
AATCCAAAACCTAACTCTCTACCAGCTACTAGAAAGGAAATTAACTCTAGCCCTGCTGAAACCAGGACACCCTTGCTAATTGATCCAAGGTGTATCTCTTAAACTTCAGAAACTGAAGCTGGCCAGTAGTTGAAAATAGGTGTGTGTTTTTTCACACTGATTATCAAACAGATGCTGAATGCTCATCTGTTGCTTTTAAGACCTGCTGGAGTTAGTAACTGGAACTGTAGTTCCCGCTAGACAAGTAGTACTGTTGGAGAAGCAGTAATGTGCTCCAAGCTTCAATTGCCCTTAACCCAAAGTCTTTGCAGCCAAAAGCTTTTCTGATATTGGGGCGGTGGGTGGGTGGGTGGTTTCTGTGGGCATGTTTGGGGTTTTTTTTTTAAGTTAAATTGATAAGTGGGTGAACGTTGCCACCTTGAAAGTTGATACAATTCTACCTTCTGCATTTTCTTTCTGAAGCCCTACACGCTTCCATCTGTGGTCTCAAGAAGTCACAGCGAGCGACAGCCTGGAAGACCGGTGCCTTCCCTGCAGAGAGTCACGGCTGTCAGTGCTGCCTGAAGAACAGACTCAAAGGCTGCTTCCTAGCTTGCTGTTCCAGGATTTTCACCTGGGGTTGACAACCGAAGGCTTCTTTCAGGAAGAAGAACGGTGCAGTCAGTCCCTAAGTTACTTAGCAACCTTCAGAGTTTGTCTTTGTTACAGCCAGCGAGGGCTGACTTGGGACTGGGGCATCTCCCTCTTGTCAACGCGGGTTCCTTGCCTGGAGCGTCTCTTACCCTGTGTTTGCCTTACAGAGATGACACTAAGCAAAAACAAAGCTGCTAAATTCCTTGTTCTCCAATTCGCTTCCAGCCCCGGAGGCATCGCCCCGCTGCCCCGGGCAAGGGGTGGAGGGGGGGGGCACCGGGACCCCCCTGCACCGGGGCTGCCCTTGTTCAGGGCTTCTCCCGCCGGCAGCAGGTCGCGGTGTCGGGGCGAGCCCGGTGCGTGCCCGGTGTTGGCGGGTCGGGCGCGGTGCCGGTGCCAGGTCCCCGGCAGCCGGGGGTCGGGGGGGGGGGGGGGGGGGGTCGCCGCCGGAGGGTGCGCAGCGGCTGGCGCAGCCTCCGCTGGCGCGTTGGAACGGGCTGTCTGCTCGTTGTAGGGTTATTGGAAAGCAACTGGCTCCTCGGGATTCCTTGCCTAATCGGAGGTGTTACCTCCTCCTCTTCCCCCAGTGTCTCTTGACATCATTTCATCCATCAGAGTTTGAGAGGAGGAAGAAAAAAAAAAAAAAGGCAAACCACACACACCAACCAAAGCAGAACCCACCCAGTCTGTGAGCAGCCCACGCCAGCCCCTCAGTTTTGCTGTGACTGCAGGGAAGAGCTGGATCAGGGCAAAGATGAAGGATGGGAGAGGGGCTGAGCTCCTTGCCCTGAAGGATTTGGTGCGAGGCGAACCGGGAGGAGTCCGGAGCGATGCACCCACCGCCACCCCCCCGCGCCTCGGGAGGGGGGCAGTAAACCCCGCGGCCCCGCGTGGGGATGCGGAGGCGCTTGACCCGCGGCAGGAGGGAGCCCTCAAGGTGCGTTCGCTCCTGCCGGTCCTTGTCGCTCCATGGGATTTCTTCTGCCCCCCGCGACTGACCTGATGTGGACCGCAGCGTTTCTAACATGAACTTTCTCTCTGGGATCTGGTGGTCTCTTCCCCTGGTCTTGGTCTGGGCGACCCCACCAGTCACCTCCTCATGGTGGTAAGCTGTGCAATTCCAGGAATTTTTATTTGCTCTTGGGGAAGGTGGGGTCGGATTAATTGGAAATTAGGGGGGGGGGGGGGAGCCTCTCCCTCTCAGGCTCGTACAAGCGGAGCTCGCTGCTGCCAGCTGCTCCGGTCCAGAAAGCCCGGCCTTAAAGCTAAGCGGGATTAGACGGTCTCGGCATCTCCTTCCACACCCCGTCCCTGCTCCCCGGCCTCCTCCTTGGCCTAAGCGCAGAGCAGCTGCGAGGGCTGAGCGGGGCTTTCGGCAGAGCCCAAGGGTGCGGGGGGGGGGGGGGCGGCGGGCCGGCCCGGGGGGGGGGGGCAGCGGGGCAGCTCCCGGCCCTGGCAGCGCTGCCCCGGCGCAGCGGAGCCGGCGGGGGGAGCGGGAGGAGGAGGAGGAGGAGGAGGAGGAGGAGGAGGAGGCGGCAGGCTTGCAGGGAACACGCCCGAGGTGCGCGGGTGAAGCGCTGCTGCTGGCAGCCAGCCCCCCCCCCCCCCCCCCCCGCGCCCCGGCGGCTCTGGGAATTGGCTACAGCAGGGGTATTTTTGTTATTAATAATTTAAATTTTTTTTTACCCTCCCTCCTCCTTCCTCGCCCACCCCAACCCCTCCCTCCTTCAAAGTTTCTTCCTCGCTGAACTGCAAACTGCAAGTGCGAAGGGTTGGAAGCCCCTGCGGGCAGCGCAGGACCCGGCTTCGAATGATATTTGAGCTCAAGGCGGGGCGTCCGGGGGAGCTCGCTGCAAAACGGGGCCGGGTAACGGGTTAGGATGGAAACACAAACCTGCCCCTCGAACGGGGGACCCCAACCGAGCCCTGGCCGAGAAGTCTTGGCGGGGAAGAGGAGTTAAACCGCTTCTTACAAACCTGGGGAACACATTTTAACCTTGACACGGGCTGACGCGGGATCGAAGCCTGATTTATCAGGCTGAGCATATTTCGGTGAAAATGCTATCTGTGTCCGTAGCCGTATAAACGTTATTTATGGCGATGGCTTTCTGTCGTGCCGTCTTTTAGCTGCCACTTAAATATATATTCCTCTGGAAGTCACGGCTTTAACGACTTTCTGATCGTATAAAGTAATGAAAATACAAGGAAAGGACACCTTCTTCTGTTTGATCCCTTCAAAAGACACCTATAGTAGTTTGGGTTTTATAAAAGGTACCTTTCGAAACATTTCAGGACTAATAGAGACCATCTGGACACAGATGATGATGTAATTTAATTTTTGTCAAGGTTGGTTGTTTTTGGTTTGGGTTTTTTAAAGTCCTGCAAGGAGCTGTAATAGCGGGGTTTGGGGTTCTCCTAAACGCTTCACGTTGTTAAAAAACACAGCGCCGGAGACCGATTTTGAAGGATTTCCATAAAAAAAAAAAAAAAAAAGGGCAGAGGCAGCTGCAGCTCTGGATCCGCCAGGGGCGGGGGGGGGATGTGAGCTGAGGACCCCCCCGTTCCCCCCCGGGGGGCAACCGCAGCCTCCCCGCCTCTGCCCTTGCCCCTTCCCTCCCGCAGGTACATGGGGGCCGTGGGCTCGTCGCGGGTGATGTGCGACAACGTGCCGGGGCTGGTGAGCCGGCAGCGGCAGCTCTGCCGGCGCTACCCCGAGGCGATGCTCTCCATCGGCCGCGGCGTGGCCGCCTGGACGGCCGAGTGCCAGCACCAGTTCCGCCGGCACCGCTGGGACTGCAACGCCCTGGAGCGGGGGCAGCGTCTGCTCGGCCGCGTCCTGCTGCGCAGTGAGTCCCGCGTGGCGTGGGGGGGGTGGGTTGTGTGGGCGCCTTCCACCCGGGGCTGAGGGTGACAAGGGGGTTTTGGGCGTCCCCGTAAGGGTGAAAGGGGGTTTTAGGGATGGGGTGCCCGTCGGTGACACGGCCCTCCTCCCGTTACCCTTGGTCCTAGCAGCGGGGAAGCTTCGCTTCCCATTTTGGGAGGGAGGGAAGGGGAAATGCAAAGATATCCCGGGGTCTCGCAGTCGGCAGGGCAGCACGTACGGTGAGGAGAAGTGCCGCTCTCCTTCGAAACCTGTATCGGAGCAGAAAGACAAGGACCAGGTTTTGAAAGGGGACTCCGGCGCATTAGGGCCGGGCCCTGCGGTTCCCAGCTTCTCAGCTTTTTGGTGCGTAGTGGACCCCAAAACCACAAGTTACGGGCTACAGAGAAACCGAGGGGCCAGAACGCAGCGGTTGGGCAGAGGGCTTTCCAGCACAGCCCACCCTATCTAGGGACACCGGTGCTTTGGGGGGGCTGAAAGGGGCCCCCCGCGTCCGAACAGCATCCCAGCACGTTTGGAAGGCAGACGACGACCCCTTCGGCAAGCCGGTTCCCGCTGGAGCGTTTTGTGGGGGATGCTGTGCTGCCCTCCAGGCCCTCAGCCCCCTGCGGGGGGGTACGACAAGCCGGTCCCTCAGGTCAGGCTCTGGGGGAGCGAGAAGCGGGGACACATCTGATAGGGGGGAGCCAGGCTTGTGCAGACCCTGAGCAGCTGAGGACCGCAATGAGCTTCCCACCCTCGGCGGAGGATGGTTAAGCAGGGTGTTGTTGCCGTCTAAATGTTGGACTAAGGCATCTAGTGAGTCTTCAGGCAGCTTATACGGTCCTTTCGGCTCAAAGAAATGGCTGACATCTGTTACCCTGCCAGGATGCCCTTATCCAAGTGATAAACGTGCTGAGATTCTCCTGAACCGCGGCTCTTTTCACCCAACGCCACACCTGGGCATGCAACCAGTGGGGCTGACCCTGCCTGGGCACTCGTGTCCCTGGGATGTCCCGGGTACCGTCCGAGACAGCCGCCCCAGGCTGTGATCAGCCGGGCACCTGCAAGGAGAGGAGGAGGAGGAAAGTACCCCTGGGCCATTGCCCCAGCCAGCGGCTGGGAATGGGGAGGAGCACAGGAGACACTGGGCCCGCTGACCTGAGCAGTGGGATTTCATCCACAGAGCATCGTTCAGTGCCAGGCTCCGCGGCTGGTAAGCGCTCGGTTCCTGTAAGCGGCTTCACGTTCCCTCAGGAATTCTTTGTGAGTAACCAGTAACGTCACCCATCAGCTGAAGTTTTCGATGAGGTTTGTCTGACATTCAGGAAAACAAGTCTGGCAGAACATGGCCTAATTCTGATGAGGCTATTTCATAAAAAAAGTAAAAATGCAGTTTTTCCAAAAGTGAAGTTTTCGCTGCTGGCTCATGGGAGAGAATTAAGGCGTCGGGCTTCTGAGCTCTATGCTGAGCCTGATCAGGCAGTGATTGCCATGGGAAATGTAGCTTGATACTGCTCTAATTTGAAATGAAATGTTTTTGATTAGTTTAATAAACTCAAATCAAATATTTATCTTCCAACGACATCAAGCGTTTCTTTTTAATTAACTCTATAAAAAGTTTTGATGTTTCTGAATATGTTTTCTCAGAAATAAGTCTTCAAAAGAGCATGATTTCTAACAAGCCGTGATATCTCCTGCCTGATTTTGAAGGCAGTGTAGGGAAGGCAGGGTTTGCCCAGTCCTTTTGCAAGCTTTTAGTTGCCATTTGCCGAAGGTTTGCACAGCACATGGAAGTCCAGGGCCCATTCCTATTTGAAACATCTAGATGCTACTGGAATAGAAATACTAAATAATAAGTTATATGGCATAATGCTGCCCTTACAATAAAATCACAGATAACGTTCCTTCTTTGGGGTCCTACTTTACTGCGCTAGCGTTGCTTAAGGCTTACAAATCCTCCAAACAGGTCTCTCTCTCTGCTAGTGGTCTTAGATACTGCACAAGCCTACTTCTCACTCTTTCAGTGCTAACAAACTTTTAAAGTATGACAATATCCCATTCCCATAAATAGACCTGTGCCAATATAAGGTAGCTCTGTATTGTAAATTACTACATCTTAAAATAAACTTAAGCAATTACTACGTTGATATATGTACGCGATAGCCTAAGAGTAGACATAGTCTAGAAATGCAGATAATCTTTGGTATAATATAGTGTCTTCGTTAAGAGAAGGGAAAACTGCCCGCGCAGCTGGCGTGGAGGAGTCACAGCTGCCCAGCCAAATCCTGCCTCAAGCATGACACAAGCAGTGCCATTGATTTAATGGAACTTGTTTGTGTGAATCATGGTTACCGGGCTTGGTTCTAGGCAGAAAACCTAAATTTAATTTGTTTTCAGAAAATAACACCCAAGATTTCTCCCTACCGCCTTTTAAGCAGGAAAGTTTATTCCAAGTGCTTCGAAGAGGAAAAGCTAGTTTCTAAAGTTATTTGCAGTATTTTGCAACCTACATGCTGTTCCAGTGTCCCTATTTAATAATTTCTTAAACCTATCTCTGAGATAGCACTTCATATATTTTTCTAAATCGATGAAACATGATAGAAATACCAGCTGTCCTAGTCACGTATCTGTACAAAACAACTGATCCATGAAAGTATATTAATCAATATCAGAAGCAAACATTTAATGTTTCCAACTCTAACACTATATTGATGAGCTTTTACCAGGGAGGGGTCCAAGTTTAAGCCATGACTAATTCTGGCTCCAGGGAATGTGTATTTGTGTGATTTCAGCCCAGTTTTATCTTTTGCTCAGCAAAAAAGTCCAGGCTAACTGGCTCGAGTTAGGATAGCCACTCAAACTACCTACCCCAACGATTTTTAGAGCGCCTTTTTTTGTTTCAGGTAGTCGGGAATCTGCTTTCGTACATGCCATCTCCTCCGCCGGAGTTGTTTTTGCCATCACCAGGGCATGTAGCCAAGGAGAGCTGAAATCCTGCTCCTGCGATCCCAAGAAGAAAGGCTCTGCCAAGGACAGCAAAGGCCATTTTGACTGGGGTGGCTGCAGCGATAACATCGACTACGGCATTAAATTTGCCAGAGCCTTTGTGGATGCCAAAGAACGGAAAGGAAAAGATGCAAGGGCACTGATGAACCTTCACAACAACAGAGCTGGAAGGAAGGTGGGTGTCCATCCCCCCGAGGCCTGGAGATGCTCTCAGCGAGCTCTCACGGGCCTGGGGCAGGGAATGGTTGGCCCTTGCTGACTGGTCTCAGCAGTTTGGAAGAAGTATGGGACGAGCGGGAGACTGAGATGCTCTTTCTGTCTCCCTTGGAGGGTCGGTGTGGCAGAGATCTCCAAACAGACTGGGTGCAACTGCTTAACAGTGCTCCCATCTGAGCCAGTTCAGCGGTTCCTTGTGTGGGAAGTTAAGCAGGAGTCCAAGACGTTGCAGGATCAGTTTGGATGGAGGTTTAGTTCTGAGCCTTATATATGGAGGAGTTTTACTTTTGGTTAATAGAGAATAGAAATGCCTAGGGGAGGCTGAAGACCACACCGAAGAACAGGCTTGACTATTAAAGAGTAAACTCAAAATAGCATTGGAGAAAAAAACCATCCTGTCTATTCCTGTGTGTATATGGTAAACCTAAACACAAAACGAGCAGATAGAAAATAAAATTACTTCACTTTTTAAGAAAATAAATCCAAAATACATGTCCCTCCAAAAGGCATTGGCCCTGGGGTACAACCTGCTCTAAACAGACCCCTTTTCTAAACATTGTGTGAAAATACCATTCCTGAATTTCAACAAAAAAAGTCTTTACTTTTTTATTGTAGGTGAGTAGAAGGAGTAGTTGCTGGACATATTGCCCACTGCCAGTGCAAGGGCTGAGGAACACAGGCACTGACATTTTGTAGTGGTAGCTATAAGTAGTAAGAATAGTGCATGAAACTGGAATATGCCATTTCATTATTCAAAATTTATTCAAAACTTTCTGCGTCCATGACACCTGAAATAACACAGCAAAATTTTTTATCGTGCTGGACCAAGCACTTCTAAAATGATTCGTAGACTCTTCTTGTCTTTGGTTTTCCTTTACATGTATTCAGTAGGAAGCAAACTGTTCATACTCTGATCTTTTTGTATTAAAATGTTCCCTTTATAAACTGTAAAATTGTTCTATACTAACTAGCCCTTATTAGAAGAAAAGATCCAACTTTAATGAATGGTACTGCAAGTAGATGATTTTTCTGATAAATTTTTCGCCTTCAACATCTTTCCTCTACCTGTTTATTACCAGCAGGTGTAATTAATATGTAATATAGACAGATGAGGCTATTCAGATCAGTGATATGCATATGCAGCACTATGGCTGTATTTATGTTACTGTGCAAAAGAGACTGCAGTCCACAACACAAGCAAAGACTTTATAGGGGTGAATTAGCTCCATGCTGGGAAGTACTTTCTGTAACAGATCAGTGTCTTAGTAAGTTTAAAAAAATACATATGCCAAATAATAAGACAGTATCGGTAAGCAGGTAGGTTTTTTAGGAAAAGATCAAGAGGCTTGAAGAAATATATTCAATTAAAAATGATCAGCATATTTTCATATTCTAGGACCTGCTTTATAGAAAGGGATGCTGCTTTGCATCCACTGTGCAATAGTGTAGGTTTAACTTTGTAGGGATCTCACCACCTCAGCCCATCCACAAGCCTGGCATTCGGATCTGGGTAAGACCAGCTGTGCCCTCAGCTTTTTCTCACCCCCCCCAAAGGGGTGTGGATAGGTTTCTTTTAAAACTAGACTATTCAGATTTTACTAATTCGAAAACACATAGAATAAATATTTACGATATTCCCATATGGATCATACAAAATAATATGCTGTGTATCAGTATAGCAACACCACTGACAAAAAAAATTCCTGCATTCCTAGGTACTTCTTCCACTATTCCAGCAAGTTGTTTTAAACGTATGAGTGGTTAAACTGATTTTCACTCAGATAATTAAAACCCGGCATCTGCTTAAATCCCAGTTTTGTGATAGTACCATTGGCAATGAAGTGGGGCTGTGGGAATGTCAGTGACTTCTTTGAAGTAGTCATATCATTTACAAGTTGGAAAGAAAATTAAAAGTACTTTGGTTTTATAACATATTCTTGCTTTATTACTAAGTGCTTGGCTGAAAAATGCTGCCCCACTGTGCATCAGTCTCACTTCTAATCATGGGACTTTCCTCTCCCCTACCTTCCTCCCATGATGCTGTTCCTCTTGTACAAACTCTAAAATCTTCATATTTCATGAACCCTTAAGGCATAATATTTATAGATCAAATACCCATATCTTCAGAATTAGGAATGAATTATTTATTGTATATGAACCCATCTGTTGTTCTCCAACGTCATATGGATAGCTTAAATGTCTGAGATGAAGCTGAAATGGCTTTAATGCTATCCAGACATTAAATTAATGATGAAGGTGATCTCTCCAGTGCAAGCTAATGAAGATCTTATTCTAAAATGTTTGTTAAAAGGTTTATAAGCATTTTAAAAATACCGTATTTTAAAATTTTTCATACATCTGATGCCTAGCCCAGGTACGACGCTTTGCACAGTCTCTGTAAAATTATTTAAATATGAAATGCCTATGAATTTCCGGGCAATATTTGAAACGCTATTCCGGGCAAAGGGCGACTTCACGAAGGCGAGCTAGAGAGGGTCAGCACGGCGATGCTCGAGCTGGAACGATGGGGAAAGGGGGTGCCTTCGCCTGCCAAGGGGCTGAGTGATTCTGCCCATTTCCCAACTGGTTTCCTCCCGTCCAGTCCGTGCCCTGGCCTTCTGCACCATCTCGACCCTGGGGATGACTGGCAGGAGCAGGGAAGGTAAGCCCACCAGCCGGAGGATTGTCTGCACGGTTGAGTCGAGCAACCAGAGCAGCCCAACCATGTGGGGATGACCTGATGCTACCAGTGGGTGTCACTACAGACCGTGATTTGCAGACCCATCGCACGCCTGGCATTACCGGTGAACGCAAAAGGGCTGGGAAGCGTAAATTACAGTTTGTTTTACCTGTGTATATTTTACTGCGTTTCTAAACAGGCCGTGAAGCGGTTTTTGAAACAGGAGTGCAAATGTCACGGTGTGAGTGGATCATGCACTCTAAGGACCTGTTGGCTGGCCATGGCAGACTTTAGGAAAACAGGAGATTATCTGTGGAAGAAGTACAATGGAGCGATTCAGGTGGTCATGAATCAAGATGGCACGGGTTTCACTGTGGCTAATAAGAGATTTAAGAAGCCAACTAAGAATGACCTGGTATACTTTGAAAGCTCTCCAGACTACTGTATCAGGGACAGGGATGTAGGTAAGCCTCTGTCGTTACACGTGAATGGTTTTATTTCAGACATTTGTACTTTGAAGCTCAAAAGTTATCATTATTACTGAGTGTGTGTGTGTGTGTGTGTGTGTATATATATATATATATATATATATATAAAAATCCATGCATGCAACTAGCAGGAAGCAGGCAGGAAGATGTTTGGGAAGGACAGCTCTGTACAAGAACAATAGCTCCTTGACGTCCCTAGATGTATGACGGCCAGTTTTTCTAATATAATTCAGCAGATTCTTCCAGATGCTATGGATCCCTGGAGACACTGCAAGGCAAAAGCTGCTTTTAGGGCAAGTTTGAGTTATGCTCTGGAGGCAGGTCCATACCATACACAGCCACATACACGCTCGTATCCCATGGCTCACTCCAGAGCTGCCAGGTGCAACTACAGCAGCCCCAAGTCCCGTGATGTCCCCATGATACTACCTCCTGTCGCGTTGCTTCTCTTCCATATTGTTACGCTACTGGTGCGGACTCCCGAGAGACCAGCGTCCTCCTTTATCTGCCCATTCCCCGCAGCTCACCGTGGACTATGGCCCCCCGAGTTGTAGACGCACCTCTCCCCGTCGGTGATGCAGGAGGTACAGCAGCTTGGTCTAAACCATGAGCATGCTGTCGGTAACGTGGTGCAAGGCAGCTGGAGGGCATGCAGGTGGATGAAGGAATCAGGGTCGGTGGGGCACGGCACGCTGCATCGCGCGACACAGCTGTGTATTCCTCTTTACGAGTCAGGGTTGGCCCCATCCGTGATAACCATCACATTTTCTGAAGAGTTGTGCCAGTCCCAGTGGGAAGAGGTAAAGTTTCAGGGCTGCTATTAGCACTGGATTTTTCTGCTTTCAGAGATTCCAATAGAGACAAACTTAACAGTGTTACAGGATTCAAGGCATTGCCAAGCACCAGGAATCCTGCTATAACGGTTCTTGACCCGTGTATAGTATTTCCTGATGTGGCAATTAAAAACTAGCAACTAGAAAACCAGAAATGTGGAAAAGAGAGCCAGACTGAGTAATGTATGAAAGATGTTGTGGAACTAATTAATAGGTTGTATAACGTACCACATTGCACCCGGTATGACATATCCGTAAGTATCTGGATAGCGATGCAGCTCAACCCTTTTTGGCACTGCTGCATATTTACAATCCAAGTTTACTTGGAATAAGCATTGCAAAACAACTGTACTTAAATAAGAACAATATGTGAAATCTTGGTCATGTACTATTGACTTCGGTGAACCCAGAACTTCATCCAGTATGCTTACATTGTACAGTGTTTCTGGTTAGTTGAGTAGTCAAGGTAATTTTAAATGTTACTTATGGATTTTGCAGGTGATGCTTATTACCTGCACAAGCACATGTTGTTCCTTGCATAGTGACCAATACTGTAAAGTCTAATATTTTAATCCAAGTGACTAAATGGGCATATTGTAGCATTGTGCAGAGACTAACTTTGCAGACTAGGATTTATTCAAAACTTTATTTCTTGAAGTTGCCTTGTTCATTGTAAAACCCGTGATTTCTTTCCCCCAAAAAGGAGAGCCCGTACTCGATCCACTTCTTTGTCAAAAAGCTGTTTAATAATCTCTTTGTACTAAGACTAATCTCATCTGTCAGTCTTGTTATCGTGGAGAAGAGTGGGCATTTTTCACCGTGGTGTATTACGCGTGCTTGCCTGATGCTGTCAAGCCTGTGCAGAGATGGCAGAGTCTGACATGTGCTTTGGCTCAGCTCAAGATAAGGCTGCGGATGAGGCGGTGTTCCTTTGCTGCCCAGAATTCAGAGAATGTGGCTGTTTGGAAGAGCACATTTTTGGCAAGCTGCAGTAAACCTTTAACAGGCTGTGGAATGCCCTGCTGCTTGCGTGGACCAAAGAAAGAATCAGACGAACAAAAACTGATCTGGCTTTGAGAGAGGTAATTTCAGCAGCTGAGAAGCAATTTTTCTTTATTACCTTTGGTTTGCCCTGTTGAGCGCTCCAGAGTGTCAGCTCTGTTAAATGACTGGAAATGGAATGAGATTATGGAAGTCTGAGTTTGGAAATAGCTGGGGAGCATCTCAGCGTCAGCTAAATCTAATAGCACAGTGCATTAGTACGTCCTTGAATACAGTTCTGCCTTTCATTCTCTGGGGAATTCAAGCAATTTAGTGCTTCAGGAAAAAAAAAAAAAAAGCATATCTGGTGATTGGTTAGTATTGGGACTGAACGAAGGATTCGCAGAGCAAATCTTACGAAGCATCACGACTTGTCCAGGAGACAGCTTCACAAACTGTAAACCAACCAAGCCAGTGTCCTGTGTGGCTCGGGTCTGCTAATGCACGTGAACCAGTAAATTAAAGGTGCTCAGGAGTTGTATCAGCAGCAGCCTATCCAAAAACCCACATACCTTGTCTTCTGCCATCGGAGCTTGTAGCTCTGTGTCTTCTCCCTGGTGGTGAGCACCCACCGGAGGGTGCTGGGTTGGAACACACCCCACTGGGTCTGGCAGTCTGTCTGGGGGAGACAGTGGGACATGCATACATGGATCACCCCCGCTACATGAAAAATGTGGCGTTAGTATTTTTTTTTTCCCTAGAAGGAAAAGAGGAGTCATTGCTTTTGGGAGACCTGTGATATGTAGAAATCACTAATAACAACTCAGCAGCAAGAAAACGTAATAATGTGACCACCTCTTGTCTAGATTTCATGACTTTTAGAAAAGGACCAAAGGAAGATTTTTTAGACATGTTCAGAATTCACTTAATTCTGCTCACATGGGTGCTGAAATAATTTTTAGTCACAATTTTTTACTCATAATTTGATAGAAACAAAAATAGGACATCCCAGAGGGCTTTTGAAAATCTTGGCATGAACATAAAAATTTTGCCACACTTTGCATGGTCTTCCCTTATATTAGGATACATTTCCAGCTCCCAAAACCAATACAAGCCTACCCAGGACTACACAGGGAGAGACCTGTTAGAAATGAAAAAGCTGTGAAGGGAACTAAAGTGATGAGTACACAGGTGGCACTCTGTCATGTGTACTGTCTTACCCTGAGTGCGTAACTTCACCTCTGAAATGCTCTAAAAAAACCTTCTTGCTTGTCTGCTTATAAGCTTCTGTTAGGAAGGATTAAATATTTGAGCAGCCGTAGCGCAGGCATCGCCAGCTTGCTGGCTGAGTCTTCGTTCCAGGCTGTTGTTCGTAGATACTGTTAAAACCGTGTGATGTCATACTGCAAAAAACCACCCCATTTTACAACAGGTGTATTAAAAATTAGTTGGCACAGAGCAACCAAAAAACGTAGGCAGTGTTTGAGTGAAGCCTCTTCCTGCAGGGAGACCCCCACCAAAGTGTGTAGAGCAAGCTGAGCTCAGCTACGCGTGTTGAGGTGGTGCATATGGAGCGGAGAGGTTGGGTCCCCAAGGTGGAGGCGATGGGTGAGCGGCAGGATGGCGTTGGCGAGCGTGTGTTGACAGTTTGCAACTGTTGTGGTAGCAACCAGGCTTCAGCTGCGTGAAGGTGGTGGTGGAGCAGAGGCAGGTTGCACCTACGTGCAGATGGTCTCAGGCTGCTGCCGCAGTCCCTCAGGACCTGCTGCAAACCCCTGTGCCGTGTGCTTCAAGTCATCCGTAGGTTTCTCCCAACACTCACGTGGTCGCGGTTTGGGCGCCGTCAAAGCCAGCGTCGCTGCCCCTGCCCGTGTGTGGGGTGTGGGTTGCGTGCCTGGGTTGTGGTGGCCATCTCTGTGTCCCCAACAGGCAGACGGGGTGCTGCGGCTGTGCCTGAGGACCCTCCACACCTGGTGTCCCAGTGGAAAGCACTCCAGACATGCACGCGCAGTGCTATGGGCAGCCCCACGGAGCTGTGCGTTGGGTGACAAACCACATGCCCAGGGTGATCTGCTTCGGGTCCTTCATGGGATGATTTTCGTGTTAATTTATTTCCCTTGCTGCCCCACGTAAGCCGTTTGCTGCATTTTTTGAGACGAATGAGGCCAAGCCCAGAGTGAAAGAAAAATGTGAAACTAAAGTATGGTCTGCAAAGTATTGGTGTCGGGCAAGATGTGTTAGTACTTGAGGTATGTAGCCCGTGGAGGGAAACCAATCTTGATCTATGTCAAAAGCTGCTCACTGAGGTTAGCCGCATACAGTCAGTCCCTGTGTGACTTCTTGGCCCGTATCTCCCAATTTACGCATTGCAAACATGTTGGGTGCAGTCCCAGCCCCGTGCAAGCCGACGGTGAAGCTTGCGATGACTTCCATCAGGGCAGCTCTCTTCCAAGCACGCTCCAGCAGGGGAGCAGCGCGATCGCCCCAAGAGCCTCTGGGAGCTGAGAGCTGTCATTAGACAGCTATCAGTGGCTGTGGAGATTAGGACGAGACGCGTGTTTACTCTAAACTGAAGCTGTTTTTATTAGCACCTTGCTGTGTCTTTGTGGCTGGCCTGGGAAATCCCAGCCCCTCCAGACAAGGCTGCCTGTTCTTTCCAGCCCTGCTCTACTGGGGTGTTGTACATAGGTGACACGTGAATCTTTCTTGATTTAAAAAGTAGCTTCAGAGCTACTTTTCTGTGAATATTTCCTTCTTTCTTTTTCTTTCCCCAAACACTTGTGTGGAAACTAGTTTATTGTTGTTGGGAATTTCACTGCTTTTTTTTTTTTTAGGTGCAAGTCAAATAATGAACTTTATTGCTTGACACCTGATTTTTAAGCAATAGAAATAGAAGGGAAAATCTCATGTTATAAAGGAATAAATACATTTTAGTGCTTTAGGAATGGGAAAAAATATTTTTCAACTTACCATATGTTTGCTTAAGAAAACAACTGTGCAAACCAAGAAGAAAGGGTTTGATGTACGGGCCGTAAAGTTGGCAGTATTAAAAGCCGTGGATGTTTTGGCAGGTATAATGTTGTGTGTCGGCATGGCAATTCCAACACTTGAAATAAAAACAAAGAGGTTGCAGGAAAACTTTCTACAAGTTAGAACATACTCCTGCCTCTTAAGCGATGAAGAGGTGCATTACAGGTAGCAGGCAAAGATCAGAAAACTCTGCCTTATTTTGTTTAGTGTCTTCTGCTGTCTTCATCACCTGGGTACCTGAGTGCCTGCCAAGGAGCGCGTTAACTTGCCTGGCTGCTCGCTCTCAGTTATTGCTCCTCTTCTTTCTCACGAGAGAAGCTGAAGATGCTGTTAGAACTTTTAAGAAGTGTTGGTTTTGCTCAGAAACTAAGCCTTTATATGAGCCTGTTTTCTCTTTTGTCACATTCTATGAATGATTTAGTCTCATCTCTTAGCGGCATAGTAAATGTTGATGTTGTATTGTGGGCAGTGTCAGATGATACCGGCTTCTGACTATCTCTTAGTGGCTGAAATAATTTTGGTTTTGAAGTCGGTGCCAAAACTCCTGTTCAAACCAGTGGGCATATCCCACTCAGGTTCTCCTTTGCTGCTGTGCGCTTTCCCCAAACATCTGGAAATGAGAACTTTGGAGTTGGAAACTAACCTGTGCCTCGGCTGGGGCAGCTCCTGCCAGGCGTGGGGGGACGTGGGGTCTTCCTTCTCCCCCAGCAGGCGGGCGGCACAGCCCTGAGTCGTGCTGAGGAGGAGAGTGGATTTGCTTTTCCTCCACTGGAGGAATGACTCCTGGCCGGCCGGCACGCGACGGTGGCACAGCGAAGGCTATCGTGGGTCTGGCTCGGTTCACACGAACCGCACGCTGAGAGCAAAACACTAAGCGTTTTGAAATCTAACCCAGATCACGGTTGTTGGAGGTTATTGTCGTAGGCGTGCTGCGCTACGCAGCCCAGGCTCACCGGGACTTGGGCCTGGGCCCGGTCGGCCGGGTAAAGCAGCACGCAGGGCGAGGGAGGTGAGGGAGAGCCTGTGCGGGGGGGCCAGCAGGAATTCGCACCAAATTCCTGATGCAGAACGTTAATCACAGGAGTCGCAAGCTTGGCCTCTGTACCTTTTTTCTGTCCGAGCAGAGAGGGCGGGACAAGCACCTGTAAAAGTGGTTATTCAGTGGTATTTTGCACAGTCTGGGATGTGATGGATGTCGCTGTGGGGTGACACAAGCACCAGCACTTGTGTTCGGATGTCCCCGCTGCTTGCACGGTGTCATGGATGGAGGAGACCGTGGTGGCCGGGGGGCAGGGTTTGGTTTGTTTTCTGCCACAGGCTTCCTACGGAACGACAGGCAGATCACGTAGCTCTGCATCCTCCTGCCCTCTCAGCCCTGCCTAGACTGGGGGCACTGGGGGCCAATGGAACTCTCTCTTCCCCCAGTGTGGAGTGATTCCTGAATAAAGGATCTGGGAAAGGCCTTTGCCTGTCGTGCAGGTTGCCCTGGTACAGCTGGCCCTGCGGGGAGAGCTGCATGGCCAAGGGCTTGCTAGGGGTGCTGTGCACCCGTGTGGGTCATTGCTGGTGGTACCTCTCCTCCTCCTCCTCCTCCTCCTCTTCCTCCTCTTCCTCCTTTTCCTCTTCTTCCTCCTCTTCCTCCTTCTCCTCCTCCTCTTCCTCCTCCTCCTCCTCCTCTTCCTCCTCCTCCTCCTTCTCCTCCTCCTCCTCCTCCTCCTCCTCCCCCCCGGGACCCCCTGCATGGGATCCAGGTGCCAGCACTGGCTGCGGGGACAGGAGACCGGGAATCACTGCCGGTTCCCTGGTGCAGGGCATGCCTGATGCAACGTCTCTGGTTTTTACATCAACATGAGGTGCTCCCCCTGTTAGCAGCGACTCACTTTAAAGTGCTGCTCCGCCGCCTCCCCAGGGATGCTACGCAGAGCGCTGGTCCATGGGCAGCAGCGTGAGCAGGCTCGGACCCCGAGGCGACCCAGGATTTACGAGGCTGCAGGCGCAGGAGCCCGTCTCTGGCTCTGTTCAGCGTGTCTTCTCCTCCCTTTGCCTCTTCCCCCTCGGGTGGCTCGGCAGGTCTCCGCTTGGCCGACCCGGCAGCACTGTGGAGCTCAGGACCCCTGAGCCGGGACCAGGGTCTCCGCCGTGGGCAGCAGCCGGGGTGGCTGTGGGCCCCCGCTGAGCCCGGGGGGCTGGTGGCCACGCAGCACCCTCCTTCTGCTCTGCCCACAGCAGACCGGCACCAGCGACTTGCTATTGAAGCTTTGCGGGTGTATATTTCTACCCAGTGAATATTTAAATATTTAAGTAATTACAGGAATACAGGCTATGGGAGAGAAGGCTGAGATGCCTTCCAGGGACTGAAACACTCCTCCGGGGCAGCAGTCGAAGCCTGTCCTGACTTTGATGCGAAAAGAGCAAAATTTCCCCCAGTGTAGCGAAGAAAGAGGCTAAATCATGTGTCGGGCACATGAAAAACTGCAGTCTGAGAAGGTGACTTTACTCAAGTCCCTGAGACCACTCGCTGCCTCAGTGGCTGGGCCCAGGCTCAAAAAGACACGAAGTCTCCCTGGTGCTGGGGACAGTAGGGGACAGAGGAACAACGAATTCTTGTATGTATGTCGTGAATTGCTTCAATACAGCGGCGGTATATACAACCATGAGTACACCATGGGGGGGGGGGGGTAGAAAATTAGAATTTATGCAGCTTAGAGTTTTAATAATTACATATCAATTGCAGCTTCAGTTTTGGTTAATAATAAACCAATTACGATTGGTTTGCTATCCTAGCTCATGCCAATTTGAATTAACGTCTGCATGTATTTTTTTTCTTTAAGAAGGTGAATTGTTAATGTTTGATGTACACCTGTGAATACACTTTGTAAAATGTTTCCAGTTAATTTAATGACCACAGTCAATATTTAGGGAATCCCATTTTGGCCAAGAACAGAAGAATGGAGCTATAATCGGGTCTAGGGAAAATGTCAGAACAATGTTCATCTCATGGGTATACCTGAAATTGATTTATAATAGCAGTACATAAGAAATTAGGTGAAGCAATGAGTATTCATGAAGTTTTCAGATTGGTGGTAATAATCTCTCAACAGCTGCGGTATAGATCCTGAAGTGTAGCCTAAGATAAGTTTGTGTTAGATGAGCAGCAGCTCCTGTGATGTGGTACAGCAGCAGTTCAGGCTAAGGCATGCCTTAAAGAGTCATTTTGTGCCATGTGGAGATGAGCAGAGTAATTTCAGCCACTCCAGAGAAGTTTTAAGAACATGAAAAGGCGTGATATGCTTCCCTACCCCTCCTTCCGTCCACAGCAGGCTATAATTTAGTTTCTTTTAATCTCTGTCCAGAAAGAGGAGGACAACCCTTGGTGCTTACCCCACAGAGATGAGAGGTGCACAGAGCAGCCACCCTTCATCCGCCACCTGAACTGGTGGACACGGGGGCCGTGGGCGGGCGCAGCAGCGATGCCAAGCGGTTGGGGTGCTCCTGCGCTCGCTTCTGCAAAGACTTTAACCACTGGCAGCATGGTTACTCTGCCCACTGTGTCCCTTGCGGCCACCAAATTTAGTGGTCTCCTCTTTCCCAGCCCTCCCCTGCGCACCCAGAGCTCCCCTGCAAAGCCCTTGGGGTCCCGAGCACCTTGGGGGTCCTCCTCCTGGGTGCCCCATTTCACGCAGCCCTGGGGGACTGGGCGCAGAGGGCAGGAGGGGGCTGCACGGCTGCCTCGGGGAGGGTATCGGCTCGCTGGAGAGGTAGAAGGTGCTACGGAGAGATGAAGCAAAGCATGATGATACCAACAGAATCAGGCAGAGCCTTGAAGTATTAGGTCCATTTTACTCCTTCTCATCTCCAGACCTGATTTCTAGGAGGAATGGGAGAATTTGAGCGCAATTTTACCTTATTAGAGGCATTTCGCTGGCTTGATATTGAATCCTGGGTGATGTGATGTTGAAGGATCAAATACATTGCAAATTATGTCTCCTATACCTATTTTCATATGCTTTCTGTCCTTCCTTAAAATCCCCCTCCTGACCTTTACTGCGTTTCCTTTGCAGGGTCCCTCGGGACAGCTGGTCGGGTTTGTAACCAAACCTCCCGTGGCATGGACAGCTGTGAAGTGATGTGCTGTGGGAGAGGCTACGACACCTCCCGCGTCAGCAGAATGACAAAATGCGAGTGCAAATTCCACTGGTGTTGTGCTGTGCGCTGCCAGGACTGCCTGGAAGTGGTAGATATTCACACCTGCAAAGCGCCGAAGAGCGCTGGCTGGATCTCCCGGACATGATGCAGAGGCTACTGATGCTCGAGGACCACAGCCTTTGCCCTTCCCGGTCCATGCAGGGAATGCGTCCGAGGTCTTACGCTACTTTTACGCCACTTTTGCCTTTGTCTTTCATTGCACAGAAGCTACTGAATAATTAATACAAACTCTGCGGCATTTACTTCCCATTTCTGCATGACAGTGTTGCTGCAGAGTTGTCTGTGCATAAACTGATGCAGCTCTGGAAGGATGTACTTCTGCCAGGACTCTTCCAACCAACACGTAACTCTCCTCCGGACTCCTTGAGGCAATTAATTCCTGCCATCAGGAACACAGTAAGATGCAAAGATGGGGCATTTCGTACAAGACCACCACCACCGACTGCATGGGCTGAGCTTGCTCAAGCATCTTCCAAAGGATCTTGTGCTGGTCACAGTCGTGCCCTGGATACTGAAGTGCTTGGGAGTCTGAGCACCGGTTGGTGATTCCTCCATGAGAGAAAATTTGGGGCCAGGCTGGGTGAAAGGCTTTATCAGAGGGGTGTTTGTCCATCGCTGTTGGACTGGAGTTTGCAGTGAGGTGGCCACCGGAGGCCACCCTGGCCACCGTTAGCATGCCGCAGCTTCCCATGGGGCAGAAATTAGCCCATGGCGAAAAGCAAAGGAAACTGCAGGAGATGTATTCAACCACAACATTTTCATAAGCTATTAAAGAGTCAAAGCAAATGTCTTAGTTATATATTTGTGAAAACTTGCCGTAAAAGCTTTTAAAAGGTCATTAATATTAACTGCTGAGTTTTTTTGTGATCTGAAGGATCGAAGAGATTCGTTTCTCAGCCTAGTGAGAGCTGGGTGTAGGACACTCAACTACCTAAGGATAGAGTTTCCTATTTTTCACTTACTGAATAAGCAGAAAAACATTTGCAGAAAGCTGATGGAGAAGGAAGTACCTTGTCTCAGTAAAGATCGGGTTTCTAAAGAATCTATATCAACTTCTACGTTCTTTTAAATTTAATAAATCTATTAAATGTATTCAGAATGATACTTTCCATTCAGATGGGGACTTCCAAAAAAGATTTTCTCTGAATACTTTCTGCAAAAACTTACACCTATGATTAAGGGTCCATTGGCCTTTGATGGAGGCAGCTGTAGGTTGCGCCAGGTCCATATGCCAGGCTGGGATCAGCCCCCCCCAAAAAAAGTGCTGGAAAGATGTGCAGGCTCACGAGGCCCAGAAATCGCAGCCTCACAGGAGAGGAGCTGGGTCAGAGAGGGACCAGCCGCCTCTCCTCGGAGCAGAGACCAGCCAATGAGCCAAGATGAAAGATGGGTCCTGCACCGGTAAGTCTAATAAGGCTCTGGAAAAGCACCCATGAAGTGCAGAGACAGGCAAGGTAATGAAAAAATAACATAGGAAAAGGAGGTTAAATGGGTGACAGGACATACTGTAGATGCAGGTAAAATTTCTGTATGAAAATGAAAAAGACTGCAGGAACCCTAGCGGGTACAAACAGTGCATGAAAAAGTAATATACAAGTTGCATACTGTGGCAATTGAGTGAGTAGTCCGTTACGTTGTTTGTTTTTTTTAAAAAGAATATTTAAAAAGAACAGGGGTTTACATTCAATGGTCTTGAGGGCAGTCATTTACATCTGAAAGACTTTGGAAAAAGTTTGTATCATTAAAATGGGCAAGTCATTTCCAGAAGTCACAGCTGGCATTAAAAGATCAGGAGGATCCAGAAAGGTATTTATTTGGACAATAAGATAATGTTTCAGTTACTGTATATGGCATTAAGGTAATTTTCACAGCTAGAAGTAAGAATAATCACGCTTCTGGGTGTAAACCAACTGCTGGTGGGACTAGCCCTGTCAGCATGTTAGTGTACAGTGTGCACATGACACACACACGCACATGCAGCCTGTATATATGTATACACGTTCAGTTCAGTGGTTATACTGTTGGCCTCATTACTGCTGGCAATTCTGGCTCTGGGCTGAATAAGGAAAATTCCATACCTGATTGTATTTAAAGGTGAGCTCCAAGGAGAATTTTTATCAGGATTTCATTGTGAAAATAAATCTGCATATTGTTCACAGCCTGAGCAATATCACATTTTAAGCCTTAAACTTAAAGAACTTAAAAGCAGTATAATATTTTTTAATTTTTTTGAGCCAGGTTTTTTTAAAGATTCAGGGACCCTATGAGAAGTCTACAAATTCCCCATGTAATAAAGTTGAAAATGTTTCAATGTTCTGGAAAAAAGGAAGTCTCATTCTTCTAAGGGAATTTGTTCTAGGCAGTTGAATAAAAGGTAATGAAATCAGATTGCTTCTTAACTAACTCCATCATCTGGTTAATACACCAGAAATCAAACCTACCTGAATTCTGCAGTCCCAGGTAAAGTGTTTTGGGGTCATTGTGTTAAAGGTGGAACTTTTATTCCATGACCTGGTCCTCCTCCACCGAGGTACATCTTCTTGCTCCAGACTTCCCCCTGATCTAAGGGGCCTGTGGTTCCTGAAGGCTGGTCTTACCAGTAAGACCAGGAAGATGATGGCATTGAGTACCCTGGCCTTTTCAGCGTCCTTTGTCACCAGATCCCCTGCCCCATTCAGCGGCAAGCCCACCAAAGGTGTGCACAGCAGGCTGAATTTTATATTTCACGCAAGTGCCATATTAATAAGCTGCAATGCAATGCCTCCACCAAACTCCCTTCACCAGAGGAAAACCAGAATATTTTGCAGCACAACAAATGTGTAACTGCTGAGCTGGCCAATTATTTTATTACTTTTTTTTTTTTTTCTGTATTTATGATTTTTTTTTTTTTTAAAAAGAGCTCCAGGTAGGCTTCTTACAGCTGTAAGCATTTCTGCTGCCTCTTCCATGAAGAAAGCACTCCTGGGAACTTTTGCTATTTCTTAGTGGGAAAAGATGCTCAGAGATGTAAATATTGCTAGGAAAGGCACCTCCTCGACCTTCAGCTAATCAAACAAAAAAAAGGGAAAAGAAAAAAAAGAGAAGAAACAGAAATTGGGCAAGGCAAATGAAATAATCCTATATTTTGTTCTATGGAATAAATTTACTCATGTATTTAGTCATGAAGAGGAAACAGCTGTCCCTAGGTAGACACTTCAGTGTCAGAATAATATTAGCTGAGGCAAAAGGTTGTAGGATTATTTTTTTTAAATATGCAGTCCAATTTTCTTGAGGGAGTTCCCTTTAATTTGCTGCATGAAATCAGAATCTAGCAGAGCTCTGAAATGCCGTTAGCCTGCCAAGCGTTTTGGGATTGCTCCCTCCCCACTATTTTCTTTTTTAACAAACTTTACCCTAAAAAGCATGTTGAGCTATTTTAGAAGAAATCTCACCCAAAAAAGTGTAATTTTCTTTTACCACATGGAAAATGGGGCATGACTTTTAGGAATGGTGGTGTATGTTTGGGTATATGGGTGTTGTGGCTCAAGAGATTGTTGTGTTGCTTCTTTTTTTCCTGCAAAACTAGCTAAACCCAATTTGTGCATCTCACCCTGACCTCCCATCCCTGTGTAACCTTCTCTGCAGACATGGATTAGAAATAAAATACCGCCTTTCTGGTACTGTGCTACACAGCTGCTGAAAGGCATCCAGCCTGGGTGCCCAAATCACACCCGCATTCGGCAAGCAGCCGGCAGTCCCTGCCTGCAGGCTTCGTGCCCAGCCTCTCGCGGGACTAGGCGTATGGTGGGCAAAGGGAAAATGAGCGTTTTACTGAGGATTACTGAAGATCTGGGGCTGGGGAGGGTGCTTTTACTAGTTAAAAATAGCTCTTAATCCAGTGTGGCAGCGCAAAGCGTACCAACGCTTGCTCGTCTCCACGGGTTTTGCCTCGCACTCTTAGGAAGGGCTGCAGCCTCCTCGTGCAGGCGACGGCCACCTCCGAGGGCAGAGGCGGTTTTGTGGTCACATACGAGAGCCTGCAGGTTTCTCCTGCCACTTCAAACGACACAAACGAACTTGTATTATTATCTGAAAGACAGCAGCAGTTCATGGGCTGTAACCACAAATGTGTTTTGGCTTTTTTTTGTATAACATCTCATTTGCCTGATTAAATGGATGCGACTTCATAACGTAAGAGCTTCTCCTGCGTGGAAGAAGCAAACGTGTACGAATCAATATATTGACTGCTCCTCCTTCACTGTTCCAGGGCTGCTTCTCTGCTCCCTCGGCACTGGGAACCGGGCAGGAGCCCTGCACGAAGGCGGGTGGGACACGGGGCCGGGGGCTACCAGGCACACCGTGCCTTACCAAGAGCCGCTGAGGCTTTCCAACCTTCGGTGCGGTGACAGCCACACCGGTGTGACGGGGGGGTCGTGCGAGGGGTGCAGCTTCCTTTGGGTGTTTACCTTCTGTAGGCTTCTGCAACATAGGAAAACTCCTGGTATTTTTTCCTCCTTTTCTACTGGGGTAAGGACTTCTATGCTATGCCACTGAAAAATCAGTCTGTGTATTTGGCATTGACACTAAATCACAGCGACCGATTAGCCACCAGAGAAAACAACTGCCTTCCCCTCGGTGCAGCACTCGCCTCTCCGCAGCTGTAAATCTACGGGGTGGGAGGGCCAGAAGCTTGACTTACTGGACACTGCTGAGCGTCTCTCCTTTTTTTTGTTCTATGCAGGTTACAGTGTAAAGAGATAGCGTGCATCCAAATTGTATTAGGTTGTCTTTAAAGAAAGAAATAGGAACTGTTAACATTTGGAGTTAAAAAGCTCCCCCCGCCCTGAATCTGCAAACTGAAGGTTCGGATGAGTTATTATCTGAACCAGATTTCCAGAAGGCTCATCTCTGCACTAAGCCAGAGACTTTCCATCATTATAATCACAGGCTGCGTCTGCCTTTTGATCTAAGCCATGCTGAACTTCACAGGAAACATGTCCGTGGCAGAAAAGCCTACGGCAACAAACTCTGCGCGATGAAAAAGAAAATCCTTTTGTCTGACTTGCTTAGTCTCCCAGATGCCTAGAATTGTAATTAAAGCAAAAGAGATATTTTCTAGATAAAATCCATGGCTCATTACTGCTTATAAGGGAGATGGACACTAGAAAGAGTAGAAATAGAATTGCACAAAGATATTTTTGAGTTCCTAAAAGTTCCCCAGAGTTCAAGGGAAGGATCTGATTCTTCCAGGAGTTAAGCATTCCTTTTAATCAGATTATTACAGATAGTAATTCCCACACAGATCATAATTCACATCATCTCTTCTTCTAACAGAAGGCCAAACTACTACCTTAGTTGCTGATAAACACGGACATTTGTATATATGTATATACATATTAGGACTGTTAATCACAGCAATTTGTTCTTTTGAAATGTAGGGTATATAAAACTGAACTTTGAAAGGTTTTTGAGGTGGCTGGGAATAAGCGACACAAAGCAGCACAGGACAAGAAGAGCTGACTATGCCTGATCCTTTTGATTTTCACCAACCTTAAATAATTCTGACAGCACCGCTGTGAGGCAAACAAATGAATATGATTATCCCTAGTTTTACAGCTAGAGAGACACAGGAGCACCTTCTGTGTGGCTGTTCAAGCAATTCAGATGCAAAGCCGAGAACACAAATATTGGCCCACTTCACACTTCCACATGCTGTCCACTAGCAATCCACTCTCTAATCTTACGCCACATCCCACATTAAATATAAGCCGTACTAACGTCAACATTACAGTGAACTGTTTTGCAGGAATAATGGCCAGAGATGAAAAACCCGTATGGAAATCTCCAACAGCAACACACCTCACCGGTTTTAACATTTAGCCGTGGGGGTCTCTGATCTTGTGTGTCCTCCCTCAGGTCTCATTCTCATAGCTGGTTTCTCCTGGTGTGAGGCTGTCTTTTTTCCTCATAGCACAGCAGTGTTTGCTTTAATGCAGTACCATTGCTCACCTGGACAAAAATCTTTTTTTCTATATGTAGACTAGCATATCTGTGATTAAGAGGGCAAAAAATAATGATGTAATGCATCTCCTGCTGTTAAGAAACACTTGCCTTTTATACCAATTCTGATAATGGGAATTTTGTCTTTGCCCACTCATTTCCTCATTGATAAACAAACTTACCTGGTGGTGACCACAGTCCCCCAAGCTGCTCAGCATTTTTAGAAGAATAGCAAAGTTGAACTGGCAAAGTGGCATTTTTGATCCGCTGCATTGGGGTTATGCTTCCCCATCTGGGAGAGGAGTTGAAAAAAAAAAACCCTCAAGGCATCTGTAAGGATGCACTTTCAATTCTTGACAGACAGGACTACTTGCTTCAACTTCCAGATTAAATGCCTGATCTTAGAGCTGGCCTCGTGCATTAGCAGAGGTGTCTGCGGGAAGTTTCCATCTCCAGTGGCTACGTTATAAATGAGTACTTTGTCTAAACCTCTCACAACACAAGGATAAGATTTCTGAGGTAAGCACTAATGATGAAACACCGACCTCTCTATTAATTGTGCATGAACTAACACCAATTTTGCTAATGAGCTTCTGGTCTCAAGCAACAGTTTATAATGCTGATGTTTAATCTGTACAGGAAAAAGTACTTACTTTTTTGTACTTGAAAAATACTAGTAATGCAATAAAAACTCAGCAAGAAATACATAAGAGCACGCATGCAATGATCACTTACTACAGGTGAATTTGTCTTCAATTCTCTGCCATTACTTATGCTTTGTTCTGTAGACAGAGAACAAAGCATGGAGCTTCTGGAGGTACTAGAAATAGCAGTGGCGTGAAGAAAATCTGTCAAGTATGTGGACTTTCTGAAAATGCAAATGAGGAAAAAACTGACCTCTGTGCAGGGATGGGATTCAGAAGCCCAGTGTGCCACCCAAACTGCCTGGAGAGCCTAAAGCGGCTTTAAGCAAGAGCTCTGTCTAGAAGCTTCGTCTAGACTGTAGTGGTGAGGGCTTCACCCTAATTGAACTTTGTAAGAAAAGGCACTGATACCGTTGCTTAATTGTAAAGTTATTAGTCTTTTTTTCAATAACTGAACGGAAAGCAAAGCCCTAGCTGTGGTGAAGCAGATACACCACACATGTTTAAGAACACAAAGTACCATCTGAGCTTTGAAGAAGCAGCCAAAGACAGCAATGCTGCAATACACAAAAGTTTATTTTTAAGTTTTTCTTTTCTGAAGGCAAAATATAATAGAACCTAACATCCATGTATTTTGTACAACAAAACAGTTTTTATATGAGAACAGACAATCCATGAAGAGTTTTTAAGTCTTAGAACTGCTTCCCTTTTTTATCATGCTTTCTTGCGGTCAACAAAAAGTTGGCACAGAAGATATCATGGCAGTCAGTCAGCGGGCGTGCTCCCTCAGATCCTCGTCAGCTGGTGCCACAGACTGGAGGGCAGGATACTTTCTACTTTTTCCATCACAAAATTTAAAGGGGCAAAGAGGGTGCTGAGAAACTGCAAAGAAATCAGATGCACATTCAGATCAAAATTCAGCAGACAATACACCTCAAGAGAAAGCTGTCCAGTAAGACAAGAAACTCTTTCTGTGTTCCTCTGTAAAATCCTCCAGCATGATAAAAATTATATAATTCACATATAAAGACTTTCTGCCAAATTCTGAGCCTTGCATATATACATATTTCTGGATTTTGCAGTAAAGAAAGCAAGAGCGCCATTTTTATGAAGATCAAAGACTACAGAAGTTTTCACACATCTCTCATCCTAGATTCAGGCTCATACTGAAGCCGCTAAAAACTCAACCCAAAACCTACTGAAGGGAAAGAGAAGCTTTTTCATAACAGCAGAATATGTCAGACCACAAAGCATGTCTTTAGAGTCAGGTTTAAAACGGTTCTGGGTTATCTACAGATCTGCTATATACATTGAAGCATCACTAACTGGAATTTATCTTAACATTCTCCCTCTATTACAGTACACAGTTGGCTATGTTGAAAGAGGTTTCAAAATATTAATGTTAGGACAGGCATATGTGACAAAAATCAAGCGAATAGAGGCAATTTTATCACAGGAAAAAAAACCACTGCCAGCTACACATCTCAGAACTCAGGTACTCAAAGCACTCCCAAAATTTTGGGAAATATATATTAACTGTGCTTTACATTAATTGCAATTCAATTGTACACACTACATAGAGCTGTGCTGGGGCCCTGTACGTGTATGAGAGAGTACAGTAATATGCAAAGTCAGCCACCTCGAGACTGTGAACCCAGTGGCTTCTAACCATTTAGACTGACGTGACTTTGCTAAAAATAAACAGTTCTGTTTGGAGCTGCAAGAAGTTTGTGTTTCAGTTATTGCTTGCAGTCAGCATAAAACATACAAACTCCGCTTACTGCACTGATGTGTATATGAAGTCTGCTTGGTAGGTCAGTATTAAAGCAAATCTGGTGCTCCATGTGTTCTCTTTTTGCCCCAAAGAACTCTCTCTCCTGACAAAAGAAAGCATCAGACTTACATACATAAACACACTTACATCCCTTTTCATGTTCTGAATTTGTCCCATATATCTTTAGGCACTTAAAGGATGCAGACGTGGGGGTGTGGTCCCCCTGTAGTCACTGAAGAGAGCTAAGCGCTTCCAGAGAGTAATTCTACCCATCCCAGGACCAGAACTGCCCTTTGAACTTGTCTCTTCTCTCTCTCCCCCCTGCTGCAGAGGGAGCCGGAGCGGTTGGGCTTTGCCTTCTCCCATAAAGCAAGGCGGACTGTGGCACAGTGCGGGATGCTGGCCTGCCCCAGCCACACTCCTGAACTGCTAGCACAGCTCCCGACACAGTTCTGGCCCATGCCAGTTCGTCTCTCCTCAACAACGCCCGAGCAGAGTTTGGGGATAGCACAGGGCAGGGACAGTTCCCAGCAGCCAGCAAGGACAGGGCCATCCTGCCTTTGAAGGGAGGAGAGGTTAGAGAGGTCCAGACATGAACTGTGATGTGTCACTTGCCTTTGGAGCCACGGAACAAACAATATTTTATCACTTAATACAGATATGTCCTTGGTCTCTGACTTAGGCCCCTAAGTACCTGAAGTTAAGTATGAAAAATGCAATTTCAAAAATTTTTACAGGTCTGTGTGCTGCTGAAACACAGCTATATATGACAAATGTATTTAGAAGATTTCAAAATTTCAATATCCAACAGCCAGAGATTATAACCATTTCATGGTATCAAGCTAGAAAATACCTGCAGTTTCACTGTTTACCAAAATAGGCTCTGTGCAGAGTTTAACTGTAAGAATGTTTGATGCTTATGATGCTTATGCATTTTAAAGGCAATAGTAAGCATTCAAATTCTTTTTTTCCTCTTGGACATGTTTGCATACAATGCAGATACCACATCACGGACAACCTGTGCATCATGGGAAAACCAGGTAAAAGCATCACAGCTTATGACAAAATGAGAGATTTTGTCATAAGCACAGGTTGAAGAAAAACTTCTTCTAACTGAAGCTGAGTATTTCAGTTGTAGTGCTAAAGGTCAAGCTGTATAACGTGAATCACAGGTGAATTAATGTAACACTGACCTACCTAATCTTAGAGTTTGCTATTACTATTTCAAGTGGCTTAGCCCAAGTAGAAGCATTCCCTCTGGTTAAGTTATGAACTGTTTAAATAAATACATCCCTTTAATTTTGCCAAATGCAAAAGGCTCGCTAGAGGATATTTTCTGCTCTTTGAGTAGCACTTCATCTATGTGGTAAGCTTGCACCATCACATCTCCTTGAATAGAACACAGCTTTGTAACCAGTGCAAATTACATACTTGTTAAATCAATGAAACAAGAATAATTTGCCTGACAGTAAGTTTTATTGCAATTCATAGGAATTTTGTTGCTGAAGTAGTCGACTGTATCCTGTAACAAACTCAGCAAAGTATCTGTAGCTTAAAATGAGCCAAGTTTTTCTCAACTTATAAAATTAGTTGGTCTACAAAATACATTTAAATTCATGGATACCAAAGCCTCAATTAACTGAGGTCCTTTGCTGACAGCAAGAGGTTCAGGATGCCACCTACTCTCTTGTACAAGCCCATGTAAACAACATCTGTGCTGGAGCTGTGCTGGAGCCCTTGGAAAGCTCCTGGTGCTCCTTTCCTCAGACACCACTGGCAGATGCCTATCCGGCTTGTTTGCCACATGGTACCACCCAGGACATGTGGTTTTTTTTTTCATTTATTTTTTTGCCTTTCCTTTTGACACTGACTGTTTTTCTCCACATGGAACAGAAAAAACAGCACCAGCAATAGAGTAGGAATTCAGGGTGGCAAAACTGGTGATGAGAGACCTGTAAAAAGTTTGCTATTATTATTTTGTATTTTAAAAGAAAACTATCAACCTGGCTATTTCAAAGTTGGCAGAAAGCAGCTTTCTGGGAGCACCTTCTGAATAGTACCATTTGATTAAAACAAATATGCAAAAGTATCTTTTCAAGCTTTTCCACTGTTTATTGCTCGGTCCCTGTGATCGGATCTACATGTTCCGTGCCTCAGTGTCTGTAAAGGTCCAAGCAGATGAAATATCTCCTTGGGCAAACTTGTTTGCTGAACTGAGGTCTCATCCATCATACAGGAAATATTGAAACAGATAATGTCAGTGATCTCAGGCAAACAAAGCAATCAAATCAAAGAAAAATTGGTCTTTCTGAAATTTCACTCATTTTAAAAATTTACCTGTGCACTACACTTTTAGACGCAACTGTTGACTCGAATGATATAGTGACCCCCTTGTTAGTACAACTCTCAATTTTATTTAAGATCCATTCTTATTGCTACCATGTTGCGAAAAGACCTGCACTTACATATTTTTAACAATCTCCCAGATATTGTCATATTTCTGCATGCCAATGAAATAAATTCAATACTACCAACACTGTGCTGACAATTTTATCCAAGTCATGTAATCAGAAATTTTTCTGCTTGTATTCCTATCTTAAGTAACTTCCAAAAGCCTTTTGTTGGAAAGCCTAGCAAAAATTAAAACCACAAGCTATGAACATGCTTCTCCCTAACTGAGTGAAAATGTTAAGATCTACTGTCATTTTAAAGTTACTTATATTCAGTCTCACAAAACGATCAAAGTACAACTGGATTCTTTCAATTTCATTATAGGAAGATACAAGTTTACCAGGTACAACATTACAGAATTGGCTGGATGCAGTTGGGAATATCTGAACTTGCTGCTGAACTGGCAGGCAGCGTTCAGAGCAGGTTCTGGCTCTAAAACATGGGTGCACTGATGGAGTTTGGAGAATTCTATCCTGCGTTGAACCTCCCAGAAGAGGAAACTAGCTTTAAAATACCTTTGACTTCTGCATCCAGTGGGAGAATGCAGGCTGCCCTGAGGGACTGTCACAGTGGCACAGGCCACCTCTGGCAGTCTCATATGTGGAGGAGGTCCTCAGCACTCAAGGGCTTTTTCTGCCTTGAAGAACCCAGTGTCTGGGTTAATGGGCTATGGAAAAGGTGCAAGAAGATGCTACCTGGAGGGCAGGTCAAAGCCAGTTCCCAACATGGAATCATGCTAACTCATTCAGTTTTTGTGAAATATGGTAAATATCAACCTGCAGTAACATAAGCCTGGGCCATGATGGTGATATTACATCTGTATAATGCTTTTGGGATTGGCAGTCATAAGCGAAGGAGTAATTTTGACCTATTCAAATTAAAGCATATATACACAGTTTCACAGTTTAATATACCACATCACAATGACTACCAACCATAAAGGAACAGGCAATTCAGTGCACATAACCACAGCAACAGTTAGCACATTAATCTTCTAGCTATTTATGAAATTAGTTATTTATGAAACGATCTTCCCTAAAACTGAAAGCGAAGAGCCAGAGCTGGCCAACCTCTTCTGTACTGTTCTGATACAGCTGCATTTCAAAGAGATGTCTGCCATGATTTTCTTCAATCTTGTACACCTGGGCTACTTTTTCCAGAGGAGACAACAAAATGAGCCTTCTGAATCAAAGCCTTTCTATGAGCTACTAAATGAATGTCACAGGCTTAAATTCTGCCCTTCCCATGTACAACAAAAACTGAGCTGCTGCATGTAGTAGTTATGAAGATTAAGACATAGCTAAAACAAGTCACACTACATGTTAACTGACATACTAACTGCATCCATACAGGTTCAGAGATCTTGAGTAATCCTGCCAACTTTATGCACATAATGCAGCACACATTTCAATTCTATTTGTCTGTGCTTATTTTACTAACTAGGAACTTTACCTGCTCTGACATACAGAACTTAATAACCATGCACAGAGTCTTGGGGTATCTATTCTATTAACACCAATGGCAGCTACACTTACACATCAGTGAAACAGATCCTTCTGGTCTGACTCCACTCCCCAAACGGCTTTGGAACCTGCAAGCTCCAAATCATGGAGAAACAATTACTAACGCACCACCAGTGTAACTTCTGGTATCTCCGGTTGATTGCACTCAGTAACCAAAGCCAGGTGAGTTAAACCCATGAAAACATGCTACCAATTTTCTCCAATTCCAGTAGCTCACTGCCTGTAGCAAGAGCACTAAGTACAAAATCTCATCATGCTGCCAGCTTGAGATATATTCTTTGTTCAGGATACAAGGCTGAGAAGCACAGGAACAAGGCTAACAGGGACAGATTTGGGGTCATTAACTGTGACAGTATCAGAAAAACGCAGATTACATTGAAAGAGCCCCCAAACAAGGGTTTGTTTTGAAGCATTTCAATGACTTGAGGAAAAAAACGCAAAAAAAGCTTTACAAAGAAGTTTAAGATCACATGCCCATGTTACACACTTATTGTCTACCAAACGCCTACATATACACTCAAGAAACAAGAGAAAGTAATAATATTTCACTTAAGTTTCAGCGCTTTTTGCTGATAGAAGTGGTATATTTTGCTACAGCTAATCTTATTTTCTGTCTTCTAGAGCTAATGAAAGAAAAACCTTGATGCAAGAACTGTTGCTGTACCAGACCTCTATCACTCACAAGCCTGGGTGGTAGAAGACCTGGTTCACCTGCAAAGGGAGTCTCTCGCCATTTGCAAAGGAGTTTGAGAAAGTACTTACAATCTGGAATTTGCCAAAACCTTTCAGCCTTGCCTCCTCCACCTCACTCCCTATGCCCCCCAAATCAAAAGCACTAAAAACAAGGCCAGGAGGCTATTTAGGAAACACAAGACTTACAAGAGATACAAATATATTTGAGAAAATACATTACAACAGAGGATGTTCAGTATTTCCTGGAGAAGGAGACAGGGTTTTTATTATCATAGAACTTTTCTTTAAGTGGATTTTTCATATCCTAGCACAGTGGAGCAGTGATGTTCTTGGTTTTGCAAAGAAAAAAGCATGTTTCAGCATAATTCATGGCCTTTCCCCCTCATCCTCCAACATGTATTAATCCTTGGTGGATTAAAAAAGCAGAATTAGCAGAGACTTCCCTAGATGTAGTAAAGAAAAGTTGTGAGGCAAATATTGAGACTACTTCCTTCATGGCAGTTTGGGGAAAGAACACAGAAATTTGCCCTGGTTAACAGTACACTCTATTTCTGCTCATATTAAGAGCTTCTATTGCACTGGAAAGCACGACACAGTCATTATGGCTCTACACAAAACAAAGGGGTTCTGCAAGCCATTATTAGTTTATTTTATTGGATTATATATGAAAACACAGATATTCCTTTCTCCCGCCAAGCCTTTTTTTGCAAAATCACAAGAGATCTAGCCTAACAAGAGGGCCATATAAACCACAGAAGACGGACAATAGTGTGTTTTACTGATTAGCTAGCTCTCTTAACAGTTGTTCAAATGTCCCCCTGCTCAGACATCTCTTGATGTTTTATTTATACTACTGAATATGCAGGTATTTAACACCCAGCAGTATTTAGCTCAGTTCTTCCTGCATCTGTGTCTTTATTTACCAGAAGAGAGCAGCAGCAGAGAATACTCACAGCTTTTGCGAAGACCCCCATAAGCTCTGGGAACTGATGTGTCAGGAGGGCTAGCATGGCTGTGAAAGAACAGAGTCCAGCAGTGAAGAGGATGAAGAAGGGAAGCTCTTTCTTGGGGTAAACTGAAACTTCATGAAATGCTGTAGAAAAAAAGATGCGAAGGAGAATGCATTACATGTCAAAAAACCCCCACCAAACCTCAAAACAACAAAACCCAAACCAACATTCTTATGTGGTTTGAACAGCCAGAGACACTCAAAGACGCTTTTGAAGGAAGAAACACATAGAAGGTCTGAAACATCTAAGGCCAACATTATTGTTGTGTCAGTTATCTCACTGCCAAATAATTCTCATCTAAAGATCATATTTCTGGCTTACTCTGGTCCTATGTACATGTTACTTTTGCCTTCCTATAATGCAGCTGTGCAACAACTAACCCCAGAAAACTAACCTACAAATAAAACATCCAGATTTTTTTATGCAGGTCATTGACTAGCCACATGTATCATGCTAATGCTGATACACAGAGAGCGCAGAAACATGCACCCGGGAGCAGCAGTGAGACCAACCCTGCAGAAGCATGGCTGTAGATTGGTTTAAGCAGGCTGTAAAACTACAGCCTTTGTAACAGTAAATTCTGAGGGTTTAATCTGCAGAGAAAAGTTATCCTAAAAGTAGGACATATAAACACATACTTTAAATTCAGATTTTCAGAATTCTCTGTATGCTTACAACAATACAACAATTTTTTAAAGTGTTAAAACCTGGAATTTAAATTAATAGTGACTTTTTAAGGTGTTTGTTAGTATACCCTAAAGGGAATACAGAAATGCCTTGACTATGCTATGACAAATTGGTCACTGGGCTTCAGAGAAAGCAGCACTGAGAAGGCTAAGAGGATCAGAAGAGGATAACAGAGTATTTTATTGGAAGAATATATCCCTTAAACTTTTATTGTGGCCCAGATTCAAGGTGAAAATTTGGCTGGGTTGGCAAAAGGTCTGGTGGACTCTTATCTGTCTCTTTCACTCATTTATGTCTGTAGTTTGGAGCTACAGTCACAATAAATGCAAACTTTTAAACATTTTTTCTCATACAGAACCAGCCTCAAGGCTTTGCATATACTCAAATCCTATGACTATTCATACACACAAAACATTACTCTTCCATTTTGCCTACTTTCTTTGCTTCAGTGACCAGCTCTCATCTCATTGTACTTGCAGACAACATAAGCACAGGGTAATCCAGCAACATGGTAGGACAATATACTTGACTGCATTCATGCAGGGTGGAGTGGTTTCCAAAATCAACAGCAGGAATTCATTAAGAGTTTAAATTAAAACAGTATAAACTAAAAATATGTATGATTTTGGGGTATGCTAATTCAATCAGTTTAAAAATAAAAATACAGATAATTTGCAACTTCTCTTTGATTGAAATTAAATTTAGAGATCGGGAAATTCCAGATCACGGACATTATAAGTCTAAGATTTCTTGTGCTCAGATTCTGCACTTGCTTTTGACACAGGCTCAAACTTGTTCCAGTCTGTTATCCAGTCATGGCAAAAGTTTTGTGATTGATATTTTTAATTCAGATAGCCTATCAGATCTTAGTGTTCTGATATAATTCCAGCTGACTCTCCTTTAAAACACACGCAATTAAAGGGTGTGGACAGGTATGCAAAACCCCTTTAACCGACCTGTGTCTGTCACGGGATGTTAAACCCTTCCCTACTCAAACCCAAGAGATTTTGCAGTGAAAGGCATTTCCCATAACTGCCAGAGCAGAACACAACTGTCTGCATATGCTGTTAAAGAGTCCCTTGCTTCTAACATTTGACAAGAACGATTAGTTTTGCATCTAAAAAGAGAACGCTGAGCTATTCTGTATGACTTTGTCATTCCTAAATCTCCTGACACTCCACCCTCCCCAGCTCAGCATCCCTCTGAGTGAAGCAAACACAGCACTCTAAGAGGTGTTGTTATAATTAGGGTGATTATAATGGGGTGGGGAGATATTGTCAGTTGCCAAGGATTTCTGTGTAATATCAGCGAGAATGTACTGTGAAGGAGAGACTCGCAATGAGTGGATTTTTGCTGCATTATTCTCACCTAATGTTTACTCACGTTTTTCAGCCCAAACCAGAAAGGTTCTGAATGAAAGACTACAAAGAATGCAAATGCCCTCAAAACCAGCCTTCACAGCAGAAGCAGGCTAAATTTTACTTTTTCCAGAACAGATTTCTCTTATTCATTCTCCAGGATAGAGAAGGTGAGAGAAGAATCTCCTTCCCTTGGATCAACTTTTATTTGCCTCCTCTGCCCTGACCCTGCAAACCCCTCTGCACTTGAGTGTGTTCCACTTGTGCTCACACAAAGTCCCACTGGGAGAAAACACGTGGGAATGAAGCATAACTGTTTGCAAGATTGGCTGCTTCCGCTCTTCCTCTGTATTCTTGTGCTTCACTGCATGCGCTGCAATAAGTCTCATTAGCTTGGACTGTAACACTTCTCGAGGGTTGGATCTGTCTTTGTATCTGTATCTTGCAGAGCACTGGGAACACTGTTCGCACTTTGCTAATACATGCCATAAATATATATAATGAATGACTGAGGTAATTTCACATCAATCACTTCATAATAGCACACACATCATTACACAAAGAAAACCCTTTCTTGCTGTTTAAGACTGCTTTTCAGAAAACGTCAGCATAACCTGTCAGAATAACAGCTGTATTAATGATCCAGCTGTCCTCAAGCAGGTTTGATCTTGCCTTGGAATTTAAGTAGCTAGTGTGTCTACATAAGACTAACAAGGCTGTGCCACTGTGCTTTTGGTTTGATGGGATGTTACCCTAGATGAAAGATCAGACATACTTTCCAGTGTCTTGGCAAGAGAGAATAGCAAGATCTAACTGATTTGTATCTCTTCAGTAATCTCTCTCCCTGTCCCTACACTGTCAACAACAATAAAGACAGCTGCTTGTTATGAACTATGGCTAGGAGCTGCCTCTTAACTATGAACTATGGCTAGGAGCTCCAGAGACTTGCTGTCAACGTGATTATTCTAATGCAGTGTATTCAATTTAAAAGGCATCAATGGAGATCAGTGCTGCAAGACTCAGGTAAACAATTCTTTGATGTCAACAATAAGAAGAGAAAAGATGAACGTACATGGTAGTAGTTCTCTATCTGCAGTTTCTGTACAAATAGGGTAAGGGTAGAAAAGATGTCCTTTTTCCAGTGGATAGGGGATCATTCTGAAAGCTGAAAAGAAAACAACACCGTGCACAAGTTACTGTGAGTATGGCAGTTACTTAACTATATTTACAATTTTCAAAAACAAACATAGACAAAACATAACATTTATGTTTGGTTGCAAACAGCATATAAATTGCTTAATGAAATGCCAAAATGTAAATCTACACTTAGCTTTTAATCCTGCAAACACTTATGTTTATTTTTATTCTTGGGAGACAGCTCATGAGCGTCAGCTGAGACCATGTTACAAGTACATACATAAACGTTTGCATGATCAGAGCCCATTGTACTTACAATTCCATAGCCAAATATACACATTTTGTCTTAGGTTTTAGGCTGCAGAATTTTTAAATTTCAAGGGAAAGAAGTCTATCTGATATAACGGGTATAGCCTACACAAATGATCAGCCAAGCTTGTGAATTTGGGCCAATGCTCACAATCTCTGTGCATCAAGCATAACAGAAGTTTTACATGGAAAAAAGTACACTACTTTTTTCCCATCACACTCCAACAAACCAGGTAACACTGATGACTCAAGCCCAGAGAACTAGTTTTCCAACACAGTCATGTTTTCATTTTATATTTGGCAATCAAAGATTAATACTGAATTATTAAAACCAGGTTCCTCACATGCATTCTTTTTAAATGCAGCAGATCGAGTTAGGTTTCCAATATAAATCTTCAGGTTATGGATTAAATAATACTTAATCCTATGCATTTTTAAAATTGAAAATAATAACAGAGAGGGAGGGAAATGGATTACTAAATCTGGACAGTGATGATGTCATAGGCCATCTGAGTGTAGTTTATGGAAACATCAGAATACTTGACTGAATTATAGCTTTGCAATCAAGGCATCCTTTTCCATTATCCTATATATTATTCTCACTGTTAAACCGTCATCAATGTGTTATTCTCACTACTCCTATGAACATCAGTCACTGAAGCAATATTTTCCTCAACAGATGTCCTAGAAGCACTGTATATTTTAGATGTTAGTTACAGCCCACCGCCATGCGGTAACACTCCATTATCTGTTGCTCACAAGGCAACCGAGGAATTGGTTTAAAATACACAATACTCCAATATTTTCAGTTGTGCACACTGCATTTGAAATAACGTTAGCTGTATTTTTTGTGCAATTGTATGAGTGTATTTATTCTTGATTACTATGTTTAAAGCAATAGTAAAGAAGGCAGAAATCCTCAAAGATTGTAAACCAACCTGGGCTGTAACGCTCTTCCAATATTAACCCCCCACTCTCCATAGCACCCCAAAAAGCCAAGTACAAATACAATAATCCAAGCCTTGTATGATCTTCACATGCAACAAACTTGAGTGTCTACACAAAAACATATGTGGAGGGATGTTCAATGCTCATGACTTTAAAATCACTTAATGCAAGTTTTTCCTCCCAATTTGGCTTAATATTTAAACAGACAATCAAGCCTCTTCTGCCTTACCCTAAATCACAGTAGTACTAGGATTCTAATAAAAATAAAAAGGGATGGTAAAGATGTTGCTTTCACAAAACAAGTGAAAAATGTCTGAATA
The DNA here is from genome assembly GCF_947461875.1 of Haliaeetus albicilla. Classification (NCBI taxonomy): domain Eukaryota; kingdom Metazoa; phylum Chordata; class Aves; order Accipitriformes; family Accipitridae; genus Haliaeetus; species Haliaeetus albicilla. The sequence continues at coordinate 27,396,725 of NC_091496.1, forward strand.
GTTTTTGCTGAATTTAAACAGTCATCTTCGACATGAGACCAAATATGGAGTATTTACAGCAAAATAGTTTATTTAGCAATGTTATCAGCCATGGAAGAAAGTGCTCTGGTTCATCCGTATCAGTTTGTGTTTATGTATATACTTCTTTGCCTTACTCTTACAGTATTATCTGATCCTATTTTACATTAATCAATTCAGGTAGCACAGAGGCAGTTTGCCATTCAACCGTGTGCTTGTCATAAAAGCTACTATAGTATTTGGGAACCCCTAGGTTTTTCTTCTTCATGCAAACAACAGGAAACATGACACAACTTTAGAAACTGACAGTGATGAACAAGCACCTCAGACTCTTCAGAACTTTGGTTACGCTTTAAACTACAGACCTTCTGTACAGAGCACCCAGACCAAACCCAGAGCAATGTTTCACATGGTGTCACTTGGGCTTTTTTAGTTGTACTACGAATAAAACTGTACTTTCAGTGATCAAATGAAGACAGAGCAGGAAACAACCAACATTCCAACAACCATCATTCGATGATGATCATTATTTTTATAACCTCACTCTTCTCAATTGTTGAATACAATTTGGGATAAACACTCTGTGAGAATTTCAGAGTTTAAAATACCACAAAGACATTTCTGCATAAATTTTGTTAGACGCTGTCTTAATTAGGAGTGACCTTATTCTCCTCAGAAGCATTCAAAATGTACCCCCAAGTGACTGACTTAATATACTTAATTCTGCCCAACTCCTACAAGGTCAGAACTGAATAGTGTATATATGTGGGCATTAAATTCCTACATACAAGCTACTGAAGTGAGACTTGTGGTTATTTAAGCACACTGACAGAATAGTACACTCTAAAGACATGGCAAGTACATAAATAGCTAGAAAGAAAGTGAGGGCAACTGACTGTGTACTGTATGTTGACTGTTGGTTGGTATTTAATTAAATTTAATTTCTCTGTCATGTTTCCACTGGTTTTAACTTACGATTGTGCAGAGATGCCAAGGAAACCTTTTGCAAGTAAAGGACATAAGAGTGCCATAAATAGTTCACTACATCTGTAAAGAATATTACCCAGTCTAAGATATGGACCAAAAGTTATGATTATTGGACTAGATACTGGTGAAACCATTAAAACCCAGGGGAGTCTTTATGCATGAGCAAAACCTGAATAAAATTCTTGAGGACTGGTGCACTGTTCATCTCTCTCTGAAATCACTGTGCAAAATGAATTATGGATTTTTCTTTAGAGGTTATGCAACAATACTAATTTACATCTTTACAGGCTACTATACAAACATTAGCTAATAAAGTACATATTCAGATTGCTGTGGGGGTAATAAGGAGAGGAATCAGTTTATGTAATTAGATGGGAATGCCCTACACTGCCTTCAGGCACAGATGACTAGATTTGCTAAGTGGCAGGAGGACTGCAGGGCAGCCAGCCTCCTGTGCCAAAAGCTAGACCTCGTGAACAGCCCCTTAGGGACTCCCCAGCCTGACAAAACAAAAGAAGATCTATTCAGGATTCCCTGCAAAATACTGCTCCATAATGATGGGATAATAAGCCTTGGGCTAAAGGACTTCTGCAAGCATCTGGAAGAGAAGAAACTTCATAAAAGCAAACCACTGAAAATAAGCCACTGGGAAGGAAGCTATGACACAGAAAATAATAGACTGGGAGAAATGACAGGGAAAGAGCAAGCAGGTAGGACAGAGAACAATGCAGCAGAGCAAACCCCAGGTGGCAATGGTATGGATTACTGAACAAGGTGCTCTATACGCCTAGAAATAAAGCCATTGCTTCCTCAGGGAGCCTACACTGAAAATTAGGCACATTTAGGCTATTTCATACAGTGACTGAGACAGTAAGTCACTTTTACAACGGAGGTAATAAGTGCATGTCTGTAGGAATTATCATGGTGACAAACTATTGTTTCTAACAAAGCTAAATGAGAACAGCAAATGGAGAAAGCAAAAAAAAGGTGATATAATAACATACAGAGAGGCTGAAAGAGAACAGAATAAAGCAGAGCACAAAAGGCATACTGGATTACATAAAGAAAAATCTGCATTAAAAAAAGCAGACAAAGGTTGATTATAAAGATACTTTTTAATTATCTGAAACCTGAAAAAAACCCACATCTCAAAGATAGGATAAGACAGGTCAGAAGATTAGTATATGACCTTTGAAGGTCATATACTCCAACCTCCTACTCAAACCAGGATCATCTTCAAAGTTAGGTCTGGTTGCTCAGAGCGAGGTCCAGATGAGCTCTGAGTATCTCTGGGGATAGAGATCCCACAAGCTATTACCTACCTGTTCAAATGCATCACCACTCTCATTCTGAAAATATTTTTCTTATGTCTAGATTAAATTTCTCCTGTTTAAACTTGTGTGTAATGCCTCTTGTCTTTCTGCTGTGCCATTCTGTGAAGACTCTGACTCTGTCTTCCATATCATCTCTCTACTATGTTGTGGAAGACAGCAACTGGATCCTCACTTCACCCACCAGAAGTCTTTTCCGAGTTGAATAAAACCAGCTCCCCCAGCGTCTTTTCCTACATCACATGTTCCAGTCCCCTATGCATCCTAGTAATCCTCCACTGGATTCACTCCAGTTTGTCAATTAAAAAAAAAGTCATAAAATACTGTATTGTTTTGTACTACACATCAATATTTATCTGCCTATAACGCACTTTCATAATTTCCCAATATCAAAGCATTCATAGAATCACAGAATGGTTTGGGTTGGAACAGACCTTCAAAAATCACCTAGTCCAACGCCCCAGCTGTGGGCAGGGATGTCTTTCACTGGATCAGGTTGCTCGAAGCCCTGTCCAACCTGACCTTGAACACTTCCAATGATAGGGCATCCACAACTTCCCTGGGCAACCTGCTCCAGTGTCTCACCACCCTTATTGTAAAAAATTTCTTCTTATGTCCAATCTAAATCTATCCTCCTTCAGTTCGAAACTGTTCATTCAAATAATGACAAACAAATCTCTACAACTCTGGAATGAGGAATGTAAATTATTACCCCTTTACCCATGAGTAAGAAAATATGTCTCAAAGAAGATGGGAAATTTTGTTCAGGATTACACAAAGAACACAATCCAAGACTTCAGAACCCTTTTTCTCATTAAACGAAGTTTGTACTTTCAGTTTGAATTTCAAATATTTCAATGCTGGTGAGGATATAACTGGTCTCCAAAATTCCCACATTCTATACTTCACAAAAAGCTATAATTTTCTCATGATGTTCAGTAAAAATATTTGATTAGCTCCTTTGTAAGAAAGAGAATTACTTACTGCCTTCCCATGTACAGTGTAAGAGATTCAATGCCCCCTCTACTCTTTTCCAGTGTTGAAGATGAAAGAAAGCATATGCTATTGCTTCACTGTCCCCTCTCTTCAGAATATGTTCAGGGGGCAGAATTAAGCTTTTCATTTCTAGTAGATACTGCAATAAAAAAGCAGAGCACAATTATTTCAGAGGTAGTAAAAAACACAAAAAGCTGCCTGTAATTCTACAGCGCACACCAAAAGGTCTATTTCCGTAAAGTACTCTCCCTCATAAGTGTTTCATCAAATGTGCAACATCACCAACTGCACTTGAAGATAATTATTGAATTATTCCCAAAGACTAAGATATGCTGACAGATGGTTAATGTTCTGCTCTTCAGCTGTAGTAGGGGGACTACAGAGAATTTCAAAATGAGATGTCTCTCTTATCAAAGGAGATGGAAAACAAGGCTCAAAGCAAAAAAGAGAATCTAATTACAAGAGCTTTTTAATTAAAAGTGTTTATAATAAAATGAAGAAGACATTAAGCAGTTTGATGCACATAGTCTTTCTATAAGGAAACATGCAGTACTCATAGGTTGCAACCGGTTGCTTTACTGAATCACCATCAACCAGCTGCAAGGTCTATGAATATGCACAGTTGGCAGCCACCTAAGTAGCTACCAGCAAGTTACAAAGTAAAAAAAGTTACAAAATGTAACAAATACCTGATTTCCAGAAAAAAAGTATTGGACCTTCAAACTTGCTACTTGAAACAGTTATTGAAAATCATATGAAAATGAAAAGCACCACTGACTAAACCCACAAGCAATTTTCCCCATTACTGGATCCCACATAAGAGACGCGGATGAAACATACGGAGGGTTCATGCCACAGGAGAAGACAGAGGTCCTGGACAATATTCAAGCAGGTGATTTTTCCTCCTTCCCCAGCCCATGAACTAGACCACTACCAGTTCAGCACGGAATCTCATCACTGGTGTTACTACATTCCAGTTAGTGGAGGGGAGATAGATCAGAGGGGAAAGACACATCCCTTGCTGGCATGCTTTACAGGGAAAGGAATGACAGACAGAAACCACAGGCTGCCAAATCAAGTCCTGTTTGTCAGTTCTCCGAGAAGTGTAACGTTTCCCAGCTGTGCACTGACCGTTCCTCAACAGCACAGGGAAACTGCCGCTCTTTTCCAGGATGCCCAAGAGCAAACGTTCTCCCCACCAGACTATTTAACACAAAAGGCGGCAGGTGAGTCAGGCAGTAGACTGTCAGGCCCTAACACAAGGTTTGGAATGGGAAGTTATGGTTCACCATTGGCAAAAGGAGAGCGAGCGTGCAGCCCCTCTATTTCACCCTGCGCCTGCGCGCTGGTCTGGCAGGGGGAGGACTGCAGGACCTAGGGACTGACAACAACCCAGCGCAGGCACCCACAAGAAGGCAACCTGCCACCAGAGGTGAAACAGAGGGAGGCGCGGGTGGTGGTAACCTCCCGCGGCTCCTGTTAAACGCGGACTTTTGTCAACGGGATGAGCTGGCGCAGAAAAGAGGAGAAGAGAGGGCAAAAGAAATAAACGAGAACTGAAAATCAGCCCTGGGGAAAGGAAGAGGCAAGGGCAGAGAGAAATGAGCACCAACAGCATGATGTCATGGAGGGCATCCGAGAGCTAGTCACCCCTTCGCCTGAAGGGGCCTGGAAGGAGCCAGCCAACAGCTGAAGGACTTGAAGAGACCATGATCAAAGCAGAGAAATATCAACCCTGGGAAACAGACAAATACTTCAAAGAGGAAAGAGAATCATGTGTGTTTCTGATGCAGGTTAACAGTATTAAAGGTGGAGAAACTGAATTAGCAGTGGGAGTAAGAAGTGTGATACTTGGATTTTCTCTAAAGCCTTTCAGAAAAATCTGAGAGCTGCAGAGCCGGTGGATTAATGGAGAAAGGTGCAATTTAGTAGGCAGGACAGGGGATTAAGAGTGACAGAGAGAACAGAATAAAGAGCTGACAAGAGGGAGGGAGCTGCCAGGCTTACAGAGATACAGCAAACATTCTTACTCCCTGCCCTAATGAATGTGCCACCCTTTTAAAAACACACATTATACTTGTTGAGCAGAATGGAATACAGCTGCAAGAGCTGCAGGTTTCTATCTGTTTTATTAATTTAGAACATAACTCTTTGTTTTTATATTTTTTTTAAAGGTAAATGAGAAAATAAGTTCTCAATATTTAAACATTTAAATTAAAGGAAAAAAATACAAACCCAAAGCCATGACACTATTTGTAAGAAAAGAAAAACCAGGAAGGAATGTCCTGTTTCTAGGAGCACTGGGAGGAAAACATGTTATTTTGATTCTTATGTATTGCTTGTTATCAGCGATTAAAAACAAATCAAGTGGAAATACCAGATGGAAGGATGTATCTTGACACTTGCAAATCATTCTTAGTCCTCACTCAGTTGTGTTGACTTTTCAGTCTGCATTTTTCTCAGTTTCAGAAAGAAAAACCCATTTTTAAAAGTTCCTCAGATCAAAAATGTGAAACACTCTTCCCTCATTACTCTATCACAGCTACTTTCCCAAACAAAAAGTCCATAATCTGGTTTGGTGGTATTCAAGAAGACTCACACACAAACTTGATGGATGGCTCAAGTTTCATTTCAGCCTCGTAACAGTTTTTGTTTTATGCACAAAGGTCAGCCACACCTTTTGGCCATACAAATTGTCAATTAATTTATTCTGGAGGCATTTCCAGCATGAATGCTAATTGTACACAGCCCCAGAGAGACCTCATCTGGAACACTCTGTACAGTTCTCATCAGGCACTTCCAGAAATGTAAAGATCAAGTTCTACAAGTACAGAATAGAGTTAATCAAAGAAATGGCAAGTCTGCTTTGTGAGAGGGCACTTGAAGACCTACATCTGTTTAAGTTCTCTAAATAGGAGTAACGGGTACCAAAAAGGTGCCTAGCTGTAGGTAGGGCTTGATTATTATGGAAGGAGGGATATGACTGTCCATGAAAATAGGATGGTCTTGATGTCCTAGAATATCATATCCATTTGTGCATTGCTGTATTTTCAAGAAGAGTTCAAGAGCCCAGAGGGTATTCAGGTTCCTGGAGGTTTCACTGACAGGGCTCAGGGTCTGCTTGGAGGTAGCATAGCCAAGGGCAGCCCGCTCTCATGGTACCGGCAGGCTACTGCCACCCAGATACTTGACAGGCAGGACTGACTCCCAGCAACCTGCTGGGTTTCTAGCAGATTATCCATGAAATCAACACAGTCCCCCTGAAACGTTTTGGATTGGACAAGCGGACAAATTCCAGTGAAATGAAATGAAATTAAATTAAATGAATCCTTCTTCAAAAACTTCCCAATAAGCTGCAGTCCTCATGCTGCCCATGTAAAGTGTGAATCACAGGCCTGATGGACTTGTGCATGCAACAACTATCTCCAGCTCTTGGAAAAAATTAGCCAAAGACATCTGATTGTAGTTTCCAAGAGGCTGCTATTGCACTTAATCAAAGATACTACACTAGACAGGTACAGCCTTCTCTTTAGCCACCAAAGACTTCAGGGTGGGATTCTGACAATTTATATCTCAACATTTCCAAAGGCCTTGGTCCAGAGCACAGCCCTTGCTGCTACAGGACTAATATGGACACAAGATCTACCATACCACCAAAATTCATACCAGTATGAACTCCATCTGGCTTTACAAGAAAACAACCTACACCTCTTGACAGACTCCCTGTTACTTTAACTCCTGATACACTGGCACCCTCTCAGATTCAACCACGACCTTTACAATTTAAGTAATAAAACTTCACTACCTTTTCAATACTTTGAATACATAGGGAAGATAGGAGCCCTCTGTCACCCTGACAGGGCTCTGAACCCAAGCGTGGTTCCACTTCAGAGGGAGAGTCAAGTAACAGGCTAAATAAGAAACTTCACAAGGAGCTAGCCATCATGAAGGAAACAGACATGGCAAGCCCAGCACATCTCCAACTGCATTTGTTTTTCAACGTTGAATAAAGAAGTTTAACTAGTACAGGAAATAGCATGTCACCACCATCTGGGGTTATCATGTTCCTTTAAAAAAGGAATCAGCTCAGAAAAGACAGGCTAGAAAATTTCAGGCAGAATGACCTAGTCTTAATGAAGTTATGAGTGAATACTAAAGTTGTGCAATGACTTCTGTCATCAACAGATGGCTCAATCAGCCCTTCTCCACCGCATTGTTTTGGCTTGGATTTTTTTGGTTGTCTTTTTTTTGGTTTCCTGGTCTCTCTCTTCTGTTATCCCAAACTTTTTTCCTGTCAAACCCCTGTATTTTAGGAGGTACAACAAGGGCAACAGTATTTTTCATGTGCTTCCACAGAGGACTTCTGGGCTGTTTACCTGACATTGTAATAGATATGGCTCAGCTATAGCTATTCTGTACACGTATGGGAACATGCCTTTTAACGAGCATTTGGAGGATGACAATGGACCTTGTACACATGAATTGCAACATGGTGGAGTTTATATTTCTATTACTTGAATTGACTGAATATACAATATTTATTTCATAATATTGACCACACTCTGGCTACTAATTCTCCTCTGCTGGGAGTGCTTTTAACACTCCACATTAATGGGCTACTTCAGTACCCTTTTATAAAATAAACCAACTTATCTCAAGCAGGTTTCCTTCTTTTCCTCAATTGTGCATTTTGCCTCTGAAATTACAGCTCAGGCCGCAAATGGGCAATAGTCACTCCTGCACCTGTGACAGCATCCCTCCAGGCCAGAATATGAGAATTTATTGTTTGAACAGGAACTCTCCTCCTCCCAGCTGGATGAACAGCACAAGCTTAAACCAGTTCCAAAATACTGGTCTCTACATGCCCAGAGAAGCCACTTTTAGGTCGGTCACCTTACAAGTTCTCATTGGATTGATGGTAATTAAGAAGTTTGGCCTTTTTGCTGGAGATGATAAAAAAACAAATCAGTCTCACTGAGCAGTTAAAAACTCTCTTGAACATGTCTGGAATAGTTTCTCTGTAATATCATGGGGTGTGCAGAACAGATTCATTTCCCATCTGGCATATGAATTTGTTTGCACTGTTTGTTTCTATTAGCAACTACAACTTACTAGAAACCACACAAGCACACAGACACAGTTCTTATTAAAAAAAAAATTAAAATAAATAAGAAAGAAATGTGAAGGGATGAAATGGAGAACAGATAAATCTTTAAAAGGGTTTTAAGTCAATGGTTTGTTACATCTTTTTTAGAAACTGTTCACACACAAAATTTGCATTTCTTAAAGTAATATCAATATTTAAGTTGTTTGATTCCAATGCAGTAAAATTCAGCAGGTACTCTCTTTAAATCAACTCAGCTCCTGGTTTACATAGCAAACCCATAAGACTGTGTGCAGAGCACACTTTTGACTCACTTTTAACAGATATATGGACCATTATCTGTTTTCTCTTCCCTTTGACTTTACTGAATAGCTCATGTCTTGTAGATCACAGAGAAGAGTGGGGGGGCTTTTCAGGAGAAGTTTGAATGCAGGGAGGGAGCCTTGCAGGTCAGTTCAGAAAGGGTGTTCCACAGTTGAGGAATGTCCCAGAAACAGCTGTGGTACTTTATCAGCATTAGCTTGGGATAGTTGCATTACATTTAAGTGCGGAAGCTCCAAACACAACATGTAAATAATATTGATGAAGTTGTGTGTGTGTGCGTGTGTGTGGATACACATATACTTTTTTCCCCACCCACTCCACAAATTACATACTCTCCATGACATAGGATGCACGACTCTCTTTTCCATACAAAACCCTCTGGAGTGGTACCTCAGTGGCAATGAAAACTTTTTTGTTTAACTCTTAAATTTTTGAGCAGCATGTTGTCAGACAGTGTCAGAACATTTGGTTGGGACCAACTCCACAGTGCATGGCGCTACACTAAAACAAAAGGATACTAATCCATAGAATCTCATTTAAGACATAGATGTTTGAAAAAAAATATTCAAATCTTCACAGACAAGTGATACAATTTGTTGTGATTCTTCTTATAGTGAAATTCACAGCTCTGCTTTGTTCTCTTTCCTGCTGTACTGCTGACTTCAATCTGCTACTGGTTATGTTTTTCTTCTACTAAAAAGAACCCTGAATACACTCTACCTGGTGAAGTGCTTTCTTTTTACATAGGCAATCTCTGCCAAAGTATAAAGCTGCAATTTGCTGTAGCTGAGTTGTTTCAGTAACATAAACAAGTCAAACTGTAGATAGATCTAGTATCTTTTATCAGATATTTTTCTAGTACAGCTTAAAAAATGAAGCCACTTTCAAGCACAGAAACCTTTTTACAGGTGAGATGTCTTCAGTTTGACAGTGGTTTGATTTTTGCTGCAGTCAAAGAGATCATAGTTGACATACCTGAGCTGGCCTTACCCTGCACAGCTCAGCTTCCAGAAACAGCACAGCCAGGTCAGCTGCCCAGCTTCCTGGAGAGATCAGGCAGGCTGCACTGATTGCCTTTGTTCACTTAAACCAAATTCTGGTACCTCCACATGTCACATCTTGACTCCAGTGTATTCCAAAACTTATCACCTATGGCTGAGACTTAATGGACTGATTTCTGGGAATTAAACTGTCATTGACATGTACTCAAAAATGGAAGAGACCTGTGTCAAAAGAAGGTTATTTGCTGGAAGGGTGGCTGCCTGAAGAAAGACTGTCAGCCATATTAGGTCTCTGTAAAAGGCATTTTTGTGCAGAAAACCAAGGTGATCCGTAGTCAACTAGAATCAATGAAAGTGTGTGCCAACATATTTATGACATACATACTGAGAAGACTCACAGAACCATGCATACACACTGGCTTCTTTCTATGTGGAAGGTAGGTGTTTTTGCAGGGTTTCTCACCTCTCTGTACAGATGGAAATCTGGGACTTTCAAGTTACTGCTTCTTAAGGGGTTCCTACATCTTTAAATTACATTCAAAAGTGTAAGAAGTGTATCTGACTTCTGCAACATCACTATGGAACACTGGACTGCAATCTGGCCATAATCTCCTAGGGAAAAATCAGCAGCATTGTAAGAATCCCATGGTTGTTTTACACAAACCTGCAATATGTCACAACGGGAGACCCAGTCTCCCTTTCTTGCTAAATCCAGCTCAGCAGCATCTCTCAGTGTGTTCACAGTGTGTTCCCTGCACTCCCTTTGTCTCAGGATCTCATTAGCAAAAATATGCTATTTCCAGTTAAATGTCTTGAAAATGCATATCCAGTAATGATCTTTTTATGTGATAATTCTAAATTTTAATGATTTGCACTGAAAATGGTAGAATCTCCTTTTGAGACAAACCAGAAACACATCAAAGCATTTTTGCTCTTTAATAGTGCAGTTCCCTGCTTTCAAGGCTTCTGCTGGGAACTTTGCAAATGCTTAAACAATTTGTCACCTTTGTAGTTTATTTCTTCCTTAGCCTGAACAAGAGACTCCTTAGTGTTTAAATCCCAAAGAAGCTTTGAAGACATTAGTTTTGTGTCACTGTTAGATTTCTTGTGATGCTGCTTGCTAAAACTTATCTCCATTTCATTAAGAACAAATTGGATATGACTTCAATCATAATTGAGGTATAATTTTATGTGCAGTATGGATATTACAACAAAAATACATTTTTGCCACCTTAATATCCTTCACTTAATAGCAGAAAGAATGAGTGTGAATGCAGCAGTGCTGCATATTAATCTGTATCAGGCTACACTGTTGTAATGTTAAAATATGAACTAAAAAACTCCTAGAGTCTGCTCCCATTACTACCTTGTTATCCTGATAATTTGTATGTTTCACAAAGGTTTTCAGTTCAAAATGACAGACTTTGAAAAACTGAGGGAATCAACTAACAATGTAAATGACTGAAAAGCTCAGGAACTTAAGTGAGGAAGAGGACTGGAATTTCTTTAAATCAAAAGTACTGAAAATAACACACAATCTGCATTTCACACATGAGGATACTTGTCAGAAAGGAGATTCAGCCTTGCACTGAACAGCCACCTAGACAGAAGCTGGCTAGTGAGAAGGAGGTCACAAGCGATGAATGAAAGTACCGATCTACAAGAAAAGCAGGATCTTAGAGGTCTGGAATTGCAGCGGTTACGGAGCAACTGTCACAACTTACAGTAAGGTAGATTTTGCAAGAAGTCAAACCAAAGAAGAGCAAGCTCTTAAGTATAAACAGAAAAAGAACAAGCTAAAAAGTAAATGAAGACTTAGCCTCAGTTTCATGGCAGTGCAGAGCATGGAGACAATAGAAAGATGGACATTAGGAGCATGTACAGAGGTGGAGGCCACTGCAGCCAATGATCTCTGTCCCTCAGTGAATGAACCAGTCCCAGAAATGGCCAAACTAACATAACTGACTTACAGCAAAAAGATTCCCACTCAGAATTAAGTGATCCAGTGATGACAGAAGTAAATGCAATGCCATTCATTTAAAGAGGAGGGAAACAGTGTGTGTTAATATGGAATCATTAGTATGCAAACTGTTAAAAAAGATTTTGATGGAAAGAATTACCAAACGCATGGAGGTTAAGTGAGGAAAATGGAACAGGCTCCCAAGGATTGCTCATGACAGGCTAAACTGGTATCTTTGCTTGGCAAGATATCTAATTTTTTTAGACAGCAAAGACAGAATACTCTAACCGGGCTTCAGTAAAACATTCAGAAAGGTTCACCCAGAACAGGACTGGAATAGAGAGTTAAACAGGCAACCAGGCAGAAGAGAAATATCAATGGTTGTGTTGGTGCAAGAACCATTGGGATCAAAGAAAGTAAACAGAGTTCCACAAAAGCGGTGCTGGAACCAAAGTTCATTTCATATTTTCATTTTACAGCTTGACACAAAAATAGAAGATCAGCTAATAATACAAAGGGACTCATCTCACCTAAATCTTGTTGTCTAAAAATCAGGCTTTTACTGGAAAATAGTTGCTCCTTTCATAGTCAATGTAGAAACAGGCACCTCGGAGGGAAAGTCTGTCTAGAGATGTCTAAGATAGTTCCTTCTTTCCACTGCCTGTAGAGGAAGTCTAGATGATTTTATTAAACAAACAGCCTAACTTCCAGATAGCTAAACCATGCTATTTAGTGTTTGGCATAACAGATATAGTTCACAGAGAAAATATTTGATTCCTGCAATGCATGAGAATTAACTTTCTGCAATCCATGTGTACATATGGGAGAGGTTTTGGCTTTATCTTGACCAGACCTGGTGTTCAGCTGTACCTAATGAATAGGCTCCCTACATTAACACACACCAGTCTTCCGCTCTCCAGTGGAGGCTGCTTACTTTCAAAGGGCAATACTGGTCCAAAGGTTTGTGGGGTGAGGTTCAGAGGCAGATCTCCGAGGGCCAAAAAGCATCTGCCCGTGGTTCGCCTTTACAATGAACCTACAGACTGCAATACCGAGTATCAGGTGATGAAATAATAAAATATATTAGCCTTTAGTAGCCCCTGGGCAAGATTCTTACTGCTGAGATACATATCTAGAAAGGGGATTAGGGAATTAGAACATAAATCCCTTTTCTTACTTTGTAGTTCTCAGCAATTCTTCATCTCTGAGCTTTGCATTCTCAGAACTTAATGACAGGGTGCTGCATAAAGAATTACTAATGCAACTTATATGAAGCACACCATGAACTCCAAACATAGGTTCCTTTGTATAGCATGCCAAAACCATATTCTTACATATAATTATCAAAACAAAGAAAACATGCTATTTTGAACTAGAAGATCTTTAATGGCTGTTTTGTAAATAATAATCTATCTTTATGTATGGTTTTGTCCTGCAGCGTAGCATCTGGTGGTGTCTACTACTGCAATCCACCATGCAATTGTTGCTCACATAGAGGACTCGCTTCAGCTAAAATTTCAAGTTGCATGGTCCAGAGTAGAAGACACTGAATGTGAAATACCAAACAAAAAAACTATGCATACCATCAGCTTCTTTCCCTTCCCATTGTTTGCTCCCCCTTCCACAGCATCACTCATTAATCTAACACAGAAATCAGGAGTTAGGTCCTCAGCAGCGTTATAGCTACAACAATGCTTTCTCCATACTCACTTTTGGCACATGTGGATTAAATTCTACTGCTCTGTGAATAGCTTCTACTGCATTCATCTCTGCAGTACTCAGCCCTCGCCTTGAGGCAGCCTCTGGAGAAAATCTACAAAAGCAAAGAAACAAATACATGAGGTCAGAAATGCTAGTAAGAAAAAGCCAGAAAATGAATCTAGAACATGGGCCCATGTAACCAAATGGAGTCAATTTCCTATGCTCTCCAAACTTCCATAGCAAGTGGAAACTCTGAGTGATCTACTACATCAAGGCCAATGAAAATCCCAGCAGAAGTGGAAAGCGTGTTTGCATCTAATCATGGCAGAAAGTCAGTTCAAACAGTCCTTTCTCTGTCACTAACCTAAATTTGCTCTAGGTACCTTACTAAGGGGCATATTCAAGGCTGAAGTTGTGGAAAAAAGAAAAGCAAAAAAACCACCAAAACCAATGCCAAATTATTGTTGGAGGGTTTCTATTAAAAACAAGTTTGGGGAGGTTTTAGGGAGGTTCCCAACCCAATGCCCCTGGGTCAGGTTGGGATGGAAGCACGATGCAGCAGCAGTAGCGGGTGGTCTACTGGCCGCAGCACCATTGAGGGTAGCACGCCCAAACTGTGGGCAAATCATCTGCCCCAGTGAATGAAAAACCAGACCATGCAATCTCTTTCTCACCTCACACCCCACGGCTAACTCCAGAGCTGTACTTGGCAGGCAGACACCACAGGGAAAGCTGTGACAACCTTAGCCCTGCCCTCCCAAGCTGGAGTCGCTGTGTAGGGAGGAAAGATGTTGCAGTAGGTACTGGCGATCTACAGGATAAAAAGAATGAAAGAAAATTACTTAGATCTTGATGTGTACATACACTTTAAAAGCAAAAACTGTCAGGATGTCAGTCAAGAAAATGGCTTTCCACTCTACTTGCTTTCCATCTTTAGGGAGGCATTCGACCCTCAGGTGCACAGACACAACTCTGCCTGGGATTTGTGTGAAGGCATCTGAGAGCAGAATGGGGATTTTTGAGCTCCATCTCACAAGGAGCTGAGCACCCTTTCAGAGCAGGCCAGTGCTCTCAAGTCCACAGGCATCAAGTAGGTGTGCTCAACACCTTGAAAGGTTGAGACCCAAGAGAAAACCATAACAGGAATGAGCAGATATTTGTGTCTCTAAAAATATGAACGTCATCTACCTCTCAGAATCCCTGACATAGTAACGCTAAATCCACCTGCCGCTATTTAAGTAGATGAGCAGTCTTCTGACAGCACTTGTAAAATGACATTGCTACCAGTGCATCCACATTGATTTACTACCTTTTCGTGGTCAGGTTTATACAAGGTTGAAGAGGTTCGGCCACACAACACCTTTTAGTTGCATCTTCATTATACTGCCTAGGAAGCTAAAGCTCACCCAGACAGTATACATAAAACTGAAACAAGAATTGGATTTATACTATTTCTCTTCTTTTCTTCTTTTGTAATATTTGAAGTGCAGTGTTTGATCACTGCAAATTTTTCTTACAGATAAAGTAATTTTATAAATTTACTGCAGGACTGAATTCTCCTGCTAACCCAGCAGATTGTTAGGGTGTGGGCTCAGCTAAGAGAAATCTTGAGTTAAATCAGGAATTTTGCTGGACAGTGGTTCTTATGCACTTACTTGTCAGAGACAGCTCTGGCTTTGAGCAATGCAGCTGTGTAACAGATTGTTGCTGATTTTGGTAAGCTTATATCTGTTGAAAAGAAAGAAAAAAGTAAACATCTGAGAAAAAAATTTAAAAGTCTGCAGAAAGAAAAGTGTTTCATTGATACTTCAGAGTATGCATGGCATATGCAAAATTATTATGTGAATTCAGAATACTTTCTGATCTTGGGACTTGTACCCAATATACAGGTTTTAAGACCTGTGTTACTGACCGCTGGAACTGCTATTTAAGCAGCAACTGGGTTCATTAGAGAACTAATTCGAAGAGTGACATGACAGTGACATAATAAAAGAATTAATTACTTCATACATAAATGTATAGGTAACCTGGAATATGTGAATTCTTCCATAGTTCACAAAACATCTAAGTAAT
The DNA here is from genome assembly GCF_947461875.1 of Haliaeetus albicilla. Lineage (NCBI taxonomy): Eukaryota > Metazoa > Chordata > Aves > Accipitriformes > Accipitridae > Haliaeetus > Haliaeetus albicilla. The sequence goes on from NC_091496.1 coordinate 27,412,220, forward strand.
AGCTGAGGGCTATCTTATTCACTTTTCTTGTTTCCAGTCAGAAGCAGTTGCCTAATATGAGTATGTGGCAGCTATACATGTTAAGACAGCTATTTAAGTAATAATGGATTTGACTTGCAAGCAAACAGCCATTAGATTTATTGCTGCTAAAGATCAACAGTAAAATAAGGTGTTTTCCCTCTTAAGGAAATCTTGGACCAAAACAGTCACCAGTCTCTGGCCATTTTATGCTGTTCCAGAGACACACAGGAGCCATAAACGTGACTTAATCCATTAGTTCAACTTAATTTATACCTGTTCTCTACTAGCAGGTTGGCACAAAGCATCCAAAAGGTAGAGAGAAATGCTGCTTAACAGACTTGAGTTACAGATTTGTTCCCACTGTTACAGAGAAGAATTGACTTCCACACTAGTAATCTACCCAGCAGACACACATTATACAGTGACTGAAATATTCTAGCATTAAAATGTTAAAGATTACAGCTAAATGAAAAAAAAAAACCCCAAAAAAACCAAACCAAAAAAACCACCACCACCCACTAAAGGCTGGATTCTGCAAACACTTCTGCACACTGCAATATTATAGCTTCCTATAGTAAACAGCAAATACACAGCATAGCAAATACACAGCACAGCAAACACAAGGCACTGGAGTAGGCCCACTGTAAAAGTGAAGAGCAGCTAATCTGACTATTGTTCTAAGAAACTATCTGTCCCTCAGTTTGTCATTAAAGTTGAATAGAAAGACAAAATTACCATAGATCTCAGTAACTTTAGGGTTAAGAGAAACTTGTGATTTACGGAACCCCAGTGCCTTGCACGACAAGGCTCCAAAAAGGAGTTAAAGACGACAAGCAAGTCATATCTCAGCAGTCACTATCCTTCACTTACTAACAACCAAGCAGAACGTTGTTCTGTTAGACAGAAAACGTTGCCAGAATGACTGAGGTACTTTGAAAATGCTACCTGTTAAATCCTCTCTATTGTCTTTTGATGCACTTGCACTTCAAGTATGAGATGTAAAGATCTTGTTGGAGGCTCCCCTATAATATATTCCAACTATAATTTCACTGGAGTATGCAATTGTAGTGACTAAAGTAATTAAAATCAACAGCATGCAAAGCAGTCTGGGTGATAGATATGTTAATTACTCCACTAATAGAAGCTACCTACAGATACAGACATGAGCACATCTTCAATGACAGGAGGAGAAAATATTTGTAAGCACCTTCAATAACTCTGCTTATATGAGGTTTTCCTTAATATTAGGAGTTAAAAGTTATTTCCAGTAAACAGAAATTACCTTTTTCAGAACATACTGGTGTCTGTCTTTCAGTATAAATCTTATTCATCAAATCATAAATGGAGTGAAAGGTAGGGAAATGGAAAAGGGAAAAAAAAACCCACCAAGAAAACCAACGATGTGCTGTCATTTATAAGGTTTTCAATTGGTCAATAGAATACATTTATTTTCACCTTACCTGTAAGTGTTTCTCTGGGCCATCAAGCCACCATTACTTCACAGAAAATATTTATCCCCACATCAGTTCAAAACCAGTAACATTGATTCAGGATCTGACCTTTACAAAATTTTGCATGAATGACACAAAACAAGAGGTCTGCCTAGAAGTCCCTGGAAATACATTTTCCCAGGCAAGAGGCAAACTCCACATATAAAAAAAGGACCAAGAAAAGAATGTTTGCCTAGACTTCTTTGAATAATGCAGTACAAGCAACACTTTGCTTTTCTATCCGTTTGAAGGAGCTGAAAACTAGGAGGAATCAAGAAGTCTGGAGCATGTAACTGATGTAGCAGAGGAAAAACAGTTGTTAAGCTGATGAAAGCTGCTTGCTCAACTTCAAAGAAAGCAGGTATGCCAGCCAAAGCCAGACTGACAGCAAGAAAATGGCAATTCAGCCATTAATACACAAGCCATGAGGTTAAACAATGACACCACTCAACATATAAAAACCTCTAACCACATGTATAAAGGCTAGTTTCTGCATCAGATCATTGATATTTGAATGGAGAATGTTCAGTGGAAGTTGCATGGACCAAGTTGTAAGGATTATTACAATTCTTGGCTAAGAGATTAAACTATCATACAGTAGGAACTGAGCTTAATACAGGGTTATATACTAAAACAAAACACCGTATCACAAAACAATATGTTCTACTAGGCGGTAAATGCTCCTGAGCTGGAAACATCTGTGCATATAGATTGCAGGATGTTCCACAGTGAAGTGCTGGCATCTGTAAAGAAGGAAAATGTGGTGAGGTGAAGTAAGGCTCAGGTACACCACCTGAGTCATTTCTGCAGAAGAAATGGGATTTCCCTAGGAATGTTGTGTTCAAATCTGATGACCCATGGTCAAGAACAACAAAAGTAAACAGAAAGGCTGGATTCTTTTTGTAACAATCCAAATGAAATAAAGTCTGAGAGAAGATACAACTGTTCCCTACGCATACCTGCAAGGAAAGGAAAAGGCTGCTTTGGTAAAGGAGGATGTTGGCACAAGAATAAACAGTTCAGAATTACATTTAGGCTGGAGATTATAAGAATGTTTCTGAGAAGTGAATTTTTGAGGCAGATTTCAGGTAGAATAGCGGGTCAAACGAAATAGCTAATTCTAGGACGGAGCTTGCTCAGATCATGGAAGGGGTAATATCATGTAGCGAATGCAACAGCAGGGGACCTGACTCACCCAGGAGGCCTCTTCCAGTACTATGCTCCTAATGAGCAAGCAGCAATTATTTGAGGATAATACCTACAGTCCCTTGGCAATGGAAGAAATACATACAAATGTTCATGTTTATGTTGCTGTGGAGATAGCCCTCAGCAGGTCCATGCCCGCTTCCCTCCAAAAGTGTTTTGCTTTTTTTTGCTCCATATTAGACCATAAGTATTTGGTTCTGCTATATTCTCGTCAGATTACTACAATACTTTAAAATCCTCATACAATTTAGGCTTCATATCCAAAACTGGACCCTTCATTTTAGAGAAAAGCATAAAACAATTATGTCTGGTTACAACTTGAACTTAGCAAGGGAATCAAGTCTGAACTAGCCCTAGGAGATACATCCTCTGTCAGGAACCAAAGTGAAGTTTTTAAAAAATGACTGTGTCTAGCTCTGTGAGCCATCTGGCAAAATATCTTCACATATACTGTTTCCCACCCTCCTGTGATTACTTGTGGAGCTCCCACAATGTGCTGAAAGATGTGACTGCTAATCTGTTGTCAAAACCATCAGGACATTTTTGTCTAATAAGAACCAATGTATCAATCTAAAAAAGGCTCTCCTTCTTCCTTATTGTTTGTATCTCTAAACAGAATACAAAATAGTCTAGACTTAATTTATGAGCATTTTCTTTCAATTAGCCCCAGTCAGCCATGGGGAAGGTTGGGAAAGTGAATTCTTACTGATCATTTCCTTCTTAAGCAGTTGGTTGTGAGAGTGAACTAATGGAAAGATGCTATGGATAAAGACTTGCAACCATAATATCACTACTTCTCCACTACTTATCCAGAATATGCCATATTTCACCTAAATAGGTCATGGGATCTATTGTTCTTACAGAATAGCGACTAAACCAAGAAATTATGAATCTGGATATGGACTGGTGCAACATCGCTATCTAAGTCATCAGAAGGTGCTAAATGTTAAGAGACAGGCATGTTGCAATTGCTTTAGTCATTAATAAATGCAAAACCTAGGTCACTAATCAGAAGTTATTCCCTATTTTGACGCCAAAGTGTATGTTATTCCCAAGTCAACAATACAGATTTCTATGGGCATAACTTCAGATAGGTGAACAGTCTTATCAACATTAATAGGACTTAAGGATTTGCTGAAAATAAGCTGAAAATCTGGGGCCATAATTTGCACAGTAAGATTCTTCCAGTCAAACTGCTAGTTCTTCTTCATATAGCACTGGAGAGAGACTACATTAAGCTGCTGGAATCATTCACATACTTCCAAATATGTAACTGAAAGTGTATCAACAAACTGGAAGAAGTTATGCAAAGAGGCAAAACAAAAAATGGTGGAATACAGGACACATATTGTGCTATGGCTTGGGGGTGAACCCCAGCTCTGATTTTCTCTCCCTCAGCCTGTCTGTAGATAGTGTTTAAGTGATAGGCCAACACTTGCCCTGTCAGCACAGAACTCCCCCAGTTCTCTGCACCTGCAGGCTAGATTGTCAGCTCTTGCACAGGTGGTAGGAAGAATTGCTTATAGGAAAGATTGAAAGTGTTCTAGCAAATAAGTATGTGCAGGCGGATCAGTGATGACAGAAGAGAGACACAGTCATCTATAAAGACACAAACATTAAGGAAGAAAGTGAATTAAGCTGATACAAATGGTTAAAAGCAAGGGTAATGGGATGGAATTCAATATATGAACTGATCATCAGGGGAAAAACACTTTGTCAAGAAGATCTCATATCCTGTAGTATTATCTCCCATGAGAATAGTCATTGCGTTTTTCCACAAAAGGTGGTAGAAAACATGCTGGAAGGAGCAAAACTATGAACACAATGATCTAACTCTTACTTAGTGCTTGCAAAATAAAGCAGTTCCGATTCTCTCTACTTTTGACATTCTTCCTCAGTGGTGGGAAACGCCCCAATCAAACACAAACACATAGCCACTGTGTATGTTAAGGCCTGGATTTTGGTCCCCTGATAGGATGGGAAAAAGATTTCGGCACAAACAAAAAGTGTTTATTTTGCCATGACCACAACTAAAACTTAAACTCTTCAGTTATGGAAAGATTTTGAGGGTCACTGCTGGTTGTGAACACTTCATATGCAACTGTTGCTGAGATGCATATCTCAGGGACCAGGCAGGTGTCAGCCCCTTTGATTTGACCAAGTTCAATCCTAAATGCATATAGAGGGGAAGGAATAATTTCTCCTATAGGAGATAAGAAAGAACAAGATTAGTATAATTAGTTTAGACTTCTTGTGCTTTTGCACAAGCGGGAGAAACAAAAAAACTCACAGAATCATATGGCAAAAAAAGAGACCAGATGGTATGAACAGACACAGAACTGATGCAGAGACCTAGCTGAAGTGACAAGTGATTTTGGTATGGAGAAAAGAAACCAGTTCTTAGAAGCAGAAGCTGAAAAAGATGTAATTGGAAAAAAGACAAACTAGATACTGTGTTACACAAACTAGAGGTCTTACCTGATTTGTGTCTCTTGGAGAAGGTAGACTAGGCTTTGGTATGACTTTAACTAAAAGGAACTTTCTCTTAAGGTCTCTCTTTCAAAGAAACAAAAGGATTACAAAACAGTGTGCATGAGGTAATCGTTCCATACTGCCACTTGCTACATCTTTAACTCAGAAGAAAATCCTTTCTTTCACTTAGAACATCTACCCAGTTAGCTCCACCAGGTAGAACATCTGCTGAAAAATACCAAACATAATCATTGCAAGTAATGAAACTGATGGAGTGGAGCTGTGAACTCAAATACATACATATACACAAAAACCGTGGAGACCATAGCTAATATAACTGAAAACTCCATGCAATTGGTTCATCAATCTGCAACTCTCTACAAAAGAAATGTCTTCAAGTTCAATGTAAATAGAATTTACCCATTCATAAATCTGTAAGGACAAGAAGAAATTGGACAGAGGGGGACTGGAGAAAGAGAACTAGCCCTGAACAGGCTACATTTTAGAGAACTAATTTCTCTACTTTAACTGTTTGGATTTCACTAAGTTGAAAGTATTCCAACACAAAGAAGACGCTGTTTCTAAGGTGTTTCTTGAAAGGCCTGCATTTTGATTTGACATTAAAGTAGGATTCTTCAAAGTAAGCTGTTACCAAATAAAAAAGTGTCATTGCCTAGAGCGGGATGAGACCTTTTGTATTTAAAAACCACTTTCTTTCTATGTATCCTTTGGTCTAAATTATCTTCTCAAGTGAACTCTGAATTCAGGATTCTGTCTACATGGTGACATGGTCTTCCTCCTTCTTTGCAAGGGGATAAGTGAAAGGGGAATCTGTGTAAGGTGTTCCTCCTGCAAACCAGAAGGCTTATAGTCTCACTGGAAAACATTTTAAAAAAGGAAAGCAAGGACAGGTTTAGGGAGGAACCATTGCATCACTATGACTAAATACATAGGCATCCATTCTTTTTAAATCTGACTTTCATTTGCCAGAAAGGTCTGAATTTTCACACAGTGCCCAGGTTACCAGATAATAACAATCAAAGCAACTGGCTGCCCAGGGAAGTTAAAAAATCATTTGCTCTAAGCACCACAACAAGCAGACCTACTCTACTGGAAAACAATCCATTTAAAAAGCAAGGGAAGAGGAGCAGAGAAACTTTATCTACTACGAATACCAGAAGCTTACTCCATCAAGAACAGTCTCTTTAGCAGCCATAACTATTTCTGCTGTAAATAACATGGATATGAGTTAAATCAGAGCCAAAAATCTTTTCAGAATTCAACAGTATTTAGGTCATCTGCACTCCATTGACAGACACTGAACTCTGAAACCATAATGATGTAGCTCAGCAACAGTGCATGCTGTCCCACTAATGAGGCCCTTTTTCCATGAATAATGAGTATGGACATCAGCTCTGTTGCCAGGTACATAATATAAACACAATTTAACACATGGCTTTTGGTAAAGCACTGTGTCTGCTTGCAGAGGCTGAGGTTTTGCATAATGTGATCCAACTTTTTAGCCCAGGGTGGGGGCAGACTGTTCAAGGAAATAATTTGTTCATATGTTATCAAAATACAATAAATCAGGTTCGGTCTTAGTCAAAAAAAGGCAGTGGAGTGGGACCTGCAGAAACTGCAGATAGGAAAGTATATGAGTTCATTGTTTTATATTCCAATAAATTTTACAACACATGAAGCTGATGAGTTCTAAAATGAGCTGAGACTCCCCGAGATGGGCCTTCTGAGACTCATGAACTGTAAGGGTTATACTGGTTAAGCCTGTGTTTGCTGAGTCCTTGTGCATACCTAGTGTATACACACACCTTTGTTTATATATGGCAAAGCATGAGTTGAAACTGCATGGGTCCAAACAGACAAAGTAAGAAGAGTTTTATTTTGAAAAGCCTCATTTGTTACATTTACGACCTCAGTTTTGACTCTATCAGATGCTTTCAAGAAAACAAAATGCACCTTCAAGTTTTATCAACTTCCATGACACCAAGTGCCACCATGGTATTGTTTAAAACTAGGGATCACTCCTTTAGTATACAAAAATAGAGCTGGCACAGGAGTTTAGTCTGAGATTTGGGAGGGCATGGCTTAACTCCCTGTTCTGTCATAGTTCTGCTATCTCCCAGGACTATTATCTCATAACTACATTAAAGACATAAGGGTGCCAACATCCTGTGGTGCCCGGGGCATAAAAATGGGCATTTCTATTTACTTGCTTCTTAACATGCCAAAATAAAGTCCATGGGGGTCTACACCTGTGTCACAGGAATTACTGAAATACAAGAAGCTACAAGAAAGATGCTGATATTACCACTTTAATTGCAGATTTCTTCAACCAGACTAAGCACAACCAAGATCTCTCCCAGAGTCATTACTGCTACTGGATGGCAGTACTCAAGGGCCTGGGTGATATTTTGATCTCTGCTTAGAATGACTTAACTCCAGAAAGAGTTGAAAACATTCCAAGCTGGACTGGTAACAGTGAATATCACTAATGTTGCCTGTAATCAGCTGCTTATTTATCTTTTGTTACATAACCTCAGCTCTGCCACAGTCTACTGCAGGGGTCTCAAATTTGGCAGGATGATTGTGTTAGTATCAAGCCAATGGTCTATTGCTAGCCTCATTAAAATTTATCTTAATTTCCTAAGTTGTAAGATGATCCCAGGCACCCAGGCAACGCAGCAGAGAATGTCAAATGAAGAGGAGGCAGAAGCCACAGAGAAAAGGGTAGATGGAAAAGATGCCTGATAAGACAGGAGCTGGAAAGTGGATGAGGAGGTGTATTATGACCATCACCGCCCTGAAGAGAAGACTGGGATAGGTAGTTAGGAGAGGCAGAAAAATGGAATTGGGAATGAGCAGTACTGGCTGAACAAGAAGCCTCTGGTAGGAACTGGGAGCAATAGGAAGCTGAAACTGACCATGCAAAAGAGAAGTAGAAGACAATTCAGTAGACAATTCAGAAGATCAACTAAGGGCAGGCTGGAAAAGATGCTAATTCCCTTAAAGAATCAAAGAGAAAGAGTGGCCAAAGCACTGTGGATATAGGCTCCAGAGCCCATATTGATAGCCGTTTATACAACAGTATCTCAAATGATGTCCATCTATATTTTCAAAAACTTTGCAAGTTACAAGTCTTAAAATCTCTGTTCAAAGAACACCAGAAAGGCTGAAAGAACTAGGAATTAAGAACATTTTAAAGGCTACAAGATCAGCCTAGAGAAAGACTTAAGAAACATCAAAATTAAGGTGCCAGTTTCACTTAATTCAGCTATTTGATTCATGTGTGTTATGATCTCATTTTTAGTTACATGATTACATTAATATTCCTGTCATAAACTCCCTTGCCATACTCCAGTGCAAAGAATGAGACTTTTCTGAGGATGAATGAGGACTGTGTAGTAACACAACAGGAAACCAATAGCTGTACGATTTCTGATTCACTTATTGCAGAACTTGGAATGTGGATAGTGAGTAAGCTGGGGTCTGTAGAAAGAGGATGAAGAGTGGCACTGTGCAGATTGATGAATGCTGCTCAAGAGAACTGTATTCCTGCTTCTGTCACAAAGTTTTTACACAATACAAGGAAAACCCATGTAACTTAAACTAAAAAAATGTATGCCAGTTGGTGCTTCTTACTCTGTCCTTTCTCCATTTGAGACACTGGTATCTTGAATTCAAGTTCAAAGGGGTAGAGCTGAAGTCAGCAGGAGCTACAATTTGAATGTAAAAAGTGATGAAATGCTGCATAAACCAATGATTACTAAAAAATACTGAAAATTAACGTGAAAAGTTCACCTAGTCTTCTGAGCTTTCCAAGTTTTCCCCATAAGACATGAAGTCTGCTACTCACTAGACTGCTGTGAAGTTAAATCAATTAATGTTTGTAAAGCACTTGTATGCTACTAAGTCAACATTCATAGAAAAGTCCACAAGGGAACTGATAATTCTTTCTTCAGACAAGGTTTGAATAGCATGCAATAAAAAGTCTGCAGAACCTAAATAGTTGTTCTTTAAACACCCACAGAAAGCAAAGAAAGCACTGAAGAGCTGTTAGTGAGGTCCATTACCCTACATTACCCTGTACCATGAATTAAGCATGGGTTGGCAGAAAAAATGCACAATGTTTAATCTTTGGATTAAGGACTGCGTAAGGGGACCTATGAAGCTCGTGCCAATCACCTTAATTACAGTGTTTCCTAAATTTAAAAGGTTTGACTTAGAAACGTTGCTTCTGTGTGTACCATATAAAGAAAATATAAATATATATGAACTCACCATCATACTTCGCTAAGACTGCCTGGACATCTGCATACGCTTGCAGTTCCAACAAAGCCTCTAGCAGGTTTTCATGGATGTTGAACATGCTGAGCAGAGGAAATTCCTTCATCAACTAAAATCAATAACATATGAAAGGGTTAGATTATTAACATGGAAAAGGGTTTCTTGTTCAAAATGCATTGAAATAACCAACACGAAGTTAAAACCCCTCAGTTTCCCTTGTCCTTGGCTCTTGCCCAGAGTTCACTATTATCTCAGAAATTTCTGAGCTCTTAGTGGACACTGGGTCAGGTTTGCATGGGATGTAATTAGTCAAATCCAAGAACACAGCTGCCTGAATATGTAACTCTCCTTCAATTAACAGGTTTCTTCAAAGTGAAGGAGAGTTATCTTATTGTACTGGAAAAGAACAACAATGGAGCTGCTGTATATCAGTAGTAAGTAATCCAGCACCTCTCTGGTATATTAGTAGAAAAAGCAGAAAATACATTGAAAAAAATCAGAATAAAATCAAATCAGAGAAGCTTACATATATGCAACTATATTATCAAGTATGTGATATTAGCATTTGCAATCATGGATACTTTAGAACACAATTGCAATTGTGGCCAATATGAACCCCCCCGCAAAAAAACCAAGAAGAGAAAGAAAAGGCAGCATCAATAGGAAAGGTAAAGTTTATACAAATCTAACACTATAACTAAAGACTCCATCTTGTATGACAAACTGCATGAAATGTGTAGTTAAAATAATCTAATCCTTTTACATGTAAGTGCCTTTACTTTACGAACTAACCCTTTGAGAGATACCAGGGATTTGTTCTTAGACATCCTCAGTTTCCGTGTCTGCATAGATTCAAATGACTGAAACTGATATTCTATTGCATCTCCTTTTAAAAGTCACGCTTATTAGAAGCATCCATGTTTTTTACTGCAGAATTGATTAAATAATATTTTTTATTGTCAGAGTGATTCTCTAAAAAACTGAAGTCTTAAAAGATCCTTGCTTCCTTGTGTCCTCTTTATGGTTGTTATACCTTAACTGCAAGATGTACATTCAGCAGAAAAAGGTCCCACACAATGTAGAACTAGGATAGCTGATACTACTGCTGCTCTCCAGGAACTTTGAGGGGAACACTATCATTTACAATCTCTCTGAGATGGTTTATGAGAACAAAAATACTGTAACAAGCCAAGTAAAGAAAATGATACAAAGTCAGCCTTGCTCAATTTGAAAATGCTAAGCTGGACCTGAAAACTCTGTCACTTAATATACCTATCTTTGAAGATCTAAATAGAGAAACTGGTGAGAACCAGCAAATCTTAAGCTCACAAACACGTAACATAAACAAAAATAAGCCAAGATTGAAACAAGAGGGGTGGAGGTTCACCAAGAACTTTAGAAAATGAGAAACAGGTAATGCACTAGAGCTTCTTCACCCTGTTAATTAAGAGACCTTAACAGGTAAACAGAGATGCAAAGCGCACAGAATTTCTTCCTTGTGTTTATGGTCTGGCATAAGCTAATGTAAGAACTATTCTGACCTTAAGGGATAAGTCTGTCTAAATTTGGCTATCTGGACAGTAGTGACTTTGCTGCAGTTTGAGGATTATTAAAATATCAAAGGCAAGGACAGCAGTGTTTTGTTTAACTAATTATACAAATCTCTGGTAAGAATCATGATCACTGAGACAGCAGCTGAAAGAGCTCACTGAATTTTTTATGCTAGTGGCATGGGGATGGCCATAAAGCTCCTAGTTTCAATGGTAGGAGCTGAACCTGTGAAAAAGAACACAAACAAAACTGCACTGTTTGCAAGCTTTTCTCCTTCTCTAGTTTTCCAAAAAATGGGACCACAGGCCTTGGTGCTCATCTAGGTTAAGTGGAAGGATGTGACAATAAAATAAAAAGTTTTAAGTCACTGCTCATGAAGAAAAATAACTGCAGGTGAAAATTCACATAGTTGGATTCATCAGTTAAGGATCCAACATAGAGCCTACTTCTCTTCATTCTCGTCCTTACTCACTATTGCATTTTTAACAGAGGAAGCTACTATTTGGCAGGAAAAAAGCATGACAGAATCTGGCCCTATGTAAATAGTGATTTAAAGTTCAGAATGAACATATTGCAAAGAAACCCCTCCAAGGGATTAAGAAAGATTATCCCTGCCCATTGGAGATGAAAAATGGCTGGCAGAATAACACTCCCTCCATCAGTGAAGAAAAGGGAAGAGCTGCAGCTAGTTATAGAGGTACTGTAGCCAGTAAAAGCTCTTACTCTGGTCCTCCGTTTCTCACTGACATCACTCAGTGATTATTTATTTTTTATTTTAATTAGGTTCTGTCAGAGTGATAAACCCTGCCTAAGACAGCAGTAGAATAAAGGTCACTGTCTGGACTGCCAGGTCTCCAAACTGACAAGTGTTAATAAAGGTTTCACCTGTGAAAGGTCAAACGTCAAGAAGTCCAACCCAGTTATAACGAACTCAGTTGATATTGTAGCTACAAAAATAAAACACCTCAGCTACTCGAACACTGACTGTGCATAAACAACAGCACATTTGCTATTAAAAAAAGAAAAGGAAAAGAAGAGAGGACATGAACTCATTTCTCTGTCATCTCAGGATGTAGAATATATAGTTTTCACTGCAAATAAATTTCAGTCACAGTAAAAATTTGTTCTTTGAGAAACTTTCCAGAAAGTAAAGCCACTTAAATGGAAGAATATTATGACAGGTCATCTTTTAGGCCTCACAGCGAAAGCAAACACTGGGGAAGAAAAAAACAGGCCACAAAGGTTGCAACATAGGCCTGCTGGATGGTCAGGGCAGGCCAAATACTGTGTCATGCTAAGGAGCAATGGAGAGCGGACCGTGAGCCTGCTCTCCTCCCCTCCCTAGTAGATGGAGAGGGAGGCTGGCTCGTACTCCACACAGAGATGTAAAGATGGGCACATTATCCCTGAACACAAGATGAAAAACGTACCCTCAAGTTCCCCAGACCGTACAGCATCAAGCTCTAATCTGGACTCTAGTTTAAGAGGCACAGACTTCCCTTTGCACCCAAAGATTTTTTTTCTGTGAAGTTACAGACTAACATTTGCCAAATCATTTGGCTTATCAATTTTAATTCTCTTTAAGTCTTTACTGTAACCTGACAAATGCTTTCATTTGAGTGGCAAGCACTGCACTTAAAGAAAAGATGAAGGCTCTGTTATCATCTTTCTCCACACCTTAAGATATCAAGAAACAGTCATCAAATTCAGCACTCAAGATTTCTCACCAGAGCCACTACAGCTTTTTACATAAACACTAGTTAGGACTGAAAGTTTCTTTCTAGAATTCCAGTTAGTTGGTTTCTCAGCTGGTATGAAAGAGCTGTGCTCCACTGAGCAAAGCTTATTTTTACACCATAGGAAAAAAGACACCACACGGCTATGAACGTATTCCCTCCTTACAATATAAGGGTGTTCAAACAGCCATTGAACATATCATACCAAATCTATGTTCACAAGGATTTTACTTTGAACTTGTATTTGTCAAAATACTTTCTACTGATGAAATTCAGACCTGGGGCTGGGTTAGCCCATATTCTGCTCTAATTGCTCTGCACATTTCGGGGGAAATAGATACATATGTAGAAAGTGGAATTGCTTTTCACTGAAACATTCGTTAGGTATACTGCAAATACACAGAAATGGTAGCTTTTGCAGATAACTAATAATTTTTAATTTTTTTAGATAAATAATATTTTGGGAGTATGAGCTCACAGAAAAATTCTGGAAATAAGTCTGACACAATTGGATATCTTATCACTAGTCCTGGGAGGGCCGTACTCCCAGACTCACCCCAGTCCAGATTGCAGGGCGTAGGTTCAATGGTTTTGTGAACAATGTGAAAACATGATGATCACAAAATATGCTTTATGGTACAAGGAAATCCAAATCTGATTTATTGGATGAGGAACAAGTTTTATCTCCCAAAGAACATTTTAATGAAGAGAACTCCCTTCCCTGAGAATATCTCAGTCATCAGTATTTTCTCATTTAGATCTGATTTTTGAAACATTTTTAAGGAAAGTAGCTTTAAGTGTTACATCCGTTATTCTCCCTGTGATGACATTAACATCATGCATCCGTTAGCAATGATACATTATTTGTGTAGAAAACCACTTTAAGCTACAGCTTATGCCTACGACTAGACCATGGGACTCAAGGGAATACAGAGGTGGATAAATGAATGATTTTATATATAACCTGGTGTTGACACATTCATTCTCCATTTGCATTACGGCTGTATGCATGGTCACATATTTTACAGGCAGTGCATTTATTGCTGCTTATACTCTTATCTTCTCAACAAACAAACAAAAACATTTTTAGATCAATGTATTCAACTGAATGCATTCATAAATATGAAAAGCGAATTCAGCTTAAAATGAAGAAACAATAAAAAGCAAACAAGGGAAATTCAATGCAAACAGTTGAACTGTTACAAACTTAATTCCTAGCGTATCTGTTCCCACAGTGCGTATCTGAAACGGTAAAAATCTGTCTCCTAGAAGAGGAATGAGTGAGGCTGCTATCTTCCAGGTGCAACTGCCCACCACCATTGAAGAATGAAGCACACAGCATGGACAGCACTGTTATTTTCACAAGTGCTTTGCATAAACTGCTTTCTGGTATATCTGTAATAACTGTGAACTGAAAAGGTAGAAAAGGCAAAACTCCAAGCCATTTCTGAGTAGAAAAAGAGAAACTTCCATTTCTGTGGGCTTTGTTGTCTACAGCTGAGCTTTCAGATGTCTAAGCTCTGATTGAAGCTTACCCTGGGCTTGAGGCATTTGCAACATGTCACTTCACGTTGACTTTCTGATGTCTAATAAGATACACTACTGCTTAAGTTTTACTCCTGGCCAGCTCACCTGGCAAGGACAGAAGGGAAGAAACATTGTCAGCAGACTAAGGCTAGCACACAAAAAGGCTCTGGTAACAATGTCAGATGCTTAAAAATTAGGTTAACTCCTGGTTCTAAAAAGTGCAACTCATTCTAGTGTGGTCTCAGTGTGAGTGGGATTCATGTGATGTAAACAGACGCTCTCATAGCTCTCGGAGTTGAAAAATGATCTGAAATACACTGGACCTACACAAATTAAAATTCTGCTTAATTACAGCAAAAGTAGGATTCTGTCATTTAATGCATTTCTCTATGTGCCGCATTCCTTTTGGCAAATAATCACTGTTTTGTTTGGAAGCAGCTCTGCAGTTACTCTTTCACAGCTCAGAGAGGATAGAAGCTAAGAAGCCAAATCTGCCAGATCCTGCTCTTTTGGAGCTTGGAAACTATTAGCAGTAGGATCCACATATTTTCATCCATGTGTGGAATTCAGGGAATTTGACGTGTCATCTAATGGTTGAACTTCGGAGTGTCAGAAAAGAGACCCGGATCTAGTTTACACTAACTGTGGGATGGCACAGGTATAGAATTTGCTGACATTCTGTTTTTAATTTGCCAAATATAAGTTTAGTCCTAGTGCTCCGTAATATTCAGATAAAATGACTTCTCTTTAATGTAGGATTAACAATGAGTCAATAAAGTGAAAAATATCTTACCAAATATGCAAACTCTAAGGAAATATGCTAGAACATGCAGCCTTTATGTTCTCTCTTAATTGGAGGATTAAAGCCTTCAGAGTATGACTTGAGTTCTTTAAGGAGTATAATTATGAAAATGCTGTTATTTGGACTGTGTTGTAAAAATGCATGTATTTCAGGAATAAAGAGAATTTTAAAGGCAGACGTGGCATGAAACCAGAAAAGCGCAAGTTGTTCCAGATGTACATTTACTACTGAACAATCACGTCACATAAAAGTAGTAAGTGATAAATTAATGTTTGTTACATCAAAGATTAGTAACTTTACAAAGCATAAAAATAAAGTCATAATTCATAGCTCTCTTAAAAAACATTCCTTTATTTGCATCATCCCCAAGTACTTTTAGCAGAAACTTTGCCATATTTTTAGAAGTAGATTTTGAAATGAAATTAAGGTGAGGAAATTATCTAATAGCTCAAAAATGAACTAGGAGATTCCAGAGAGAAGAAAGAGCATAATTAAAGGACAATACAAAGCCCCTGAACATGGAGTGATGCAAGAGGGCAGACAAAAAGAAGTCCAAGTTACCAGGGCTCCTAACAAGACTATGTGACTACATTCTAAGACTACATTCTATCTTAATAGAATCGCAACGCTGGAAACCCATAATTTATCTGAGAAACATTATTATAGGGTTTAGGCAGCAGTCGTCAAATTTCTAGTTTTTGAGGGTTTTGTGCGGGATCACAGTCATGACAAAAAGTGAGAGATCTGAGTCACATGCAGGTAAAGGGAAGGAATAAACCCCGTCAGGGGAATCACAGGAGTCTCCATTTTGTTTAAGAGCCCATTCAAATGAGGGATGTTCCAACTACCCCTCCCACTTACCCATAACATGTGAATCCTGTGACAGAACAAACCACATTTGAATATACAGACATATGGAAATGTTAAAACCAGCATTTGTCACTCACTATTATTGCAGTGCTTGTGTGTCAGAACAGGAATTAACTGAGGATACTGCTCTGTGGTGGAGATTGGCAAATGTTACCATTCACAAGAGTAGCACTCTTCTAAAATTTATGAGATAACTCTTGGCCTCGTTTAACTAAGAAGTATTTTTCCTTCAAATTTTAATAAATAGTACTTTAAATAACTGCTACAGATGTTAATAAAGCTAGAATCCCAGTCAAGGCAGAGCAGTCTGCTTAACCTGACCTGTGTAACACAAGCCAAAGAATCTGACTCACTAACCCTTGCCTCAAGCACAGAAGTATTTGGGAGAGACAGACAGTAGCTGCCGATGCAAGCAGCTGCAGAAGTTGTGTTGTTAAGTTGCTAGGGATCATAACATCTTTATTAGCAATTAGTCCTCTCTTTGTTTCACACAGCTTGATAATTCAAGGTGCAGAACACTGTCCCAGCTATGTATTCCAATTACCCAAGAGCAAATCAGCAATACACAGAAGAAAACAGAATTCAACAGAATATTGAACAGAAAGCCTTATTCAAAGCCCAGCAAAAGAGGTTGCCAAGAAAGTATACTACATTTGCAGAACCATCATACCAGCAAAAAGCACCAATACTACTGGTCATAAAAAGATAAAAACCCAACCTACCCATATCATTAAAACTGATTTAGTATGGCTGAGTACCCTTTTGAAGACTTCAACTGACATAACCTCTTAAACCATTTTAAATGCTCAGGGCAGCCTGATTATTTAAAGAACTTATCATGCAGCCCATTGATAAGCATGCAGCACTCTTACAATACAAGCTGCTTAGGTACTGATAATTCCTTAGTGTCTCCTGTGGCATGAAATACGCATTTAGAGACTATAGGTGGGCACTGAGATGAACACATAAACACATCCAGCTGAAGTATCCTCAGCAGGGTTCTCAGAGCTAGGTACATACAAGTAGACTTCTAGGTCCTTTACTGTGATCTGACGAGTAATTTCTCAGTGGATATGACTGATCCCAGAAATAAAAACACACTTTTCTGACCCTTAAAAAGTGTTTTCATTTCTATCCTTCTCCAGAGCTGAGCAAAGACCTGGAGAGTCTCTTCTCTCCCTAAACCTCACTTGTTTCTAAACAAAGCTACAAAGCACGGGGCAAGATGCAATTCCACTGTGTCTCAGAAACATAGACTTGTTAAGACTACAAAGCAGTCTTCAGGGGAGCGCAGGGCCATGAGGTAGGATATAAAGACATTCCAGAATGAGTTTCTTTTATCTTCTCTCTGAAAGAAGAAGCAATTAAGAGCTTCTGTTCACTTTGTCCACTAGCATGCCTTCTGCCTGCCACCCTTCTCTTTCTTAAACATACAACACCCTTCATCGAAAGCTTGTTCCACAGTCTGATGTTCTCCAGAACAATCCCAAGAAGCTTGAATTAATCTGACAATTGCATGGTACGTTTTCGCCTGGATACTCCAGTGACCCAGTGAAGGGAAACACCATGCTGGTCTGCTCCCGAATTCAGTAGTGCAGTCACTGATGCAGTTGCCCGCAAAGTACAGAGAGAAGTGCCTTTGCATACCCTCCACATCCTCTCTGGTTTTCATCAATGAAAAACACAAACGCAGCACACTTGCGTTTTCATCCACTGTAATGGTGAGGGAATCTGCAAAGAGCAGACAGAGAGCAGCTGGTACAAAAGGCTACCCTTGCTCATCTGCATGGAGCTACTTGGCTTGCAACATTGACCTCAATAAAGATTCAACATGAAGGGATACTGAAGATTCCCCACAGCCACCATTGCAGCCTTTCACCTCTGCACATACCAAATTTTCCAACATCATTTAGAACAAACTAGTTTAGATCCTCCTAACATAATCAGCCCAACAAATAAAACAACCAGCACTGTAGACTTTCTCCTCGGGGACAGTAAAAGAGATCTAGTTCCCTCACAGACCATATCATGCTCTGTGTAAACAGGAATAAAACTGGAATAACTCTGTTGACTAGACTGGAGTTATTCCAACAATACACTAATCAAAATGAGATCACAAGTTAACTCAATATATACAGTCACAGCTGCTGGTTTCTATAGCAAAATATAGTAAATAATTACCATCAGAAATACAAGCAAAAGCAACACCTATGTATGATTCAATTACATGCATCCATGAAAATTACAGGTTCGTAATTCTCATTAATTCAACTCAACTAAATGAATGATATCCAAGCAGCAAAGCCACAACCAAATACTATCTCAAAATCAATCACAAAAGCAACAGAAATTCCTACCCTTTTTTTAAATTAAAAAATCTGGTTTTAAACAGTTTTTTAAAAAGTTTTAAAAAAACTAGTTTCAAATATCTTCAACATAATATTAAAGAGTATGATTTTCCTATCAGAAGTGTATATAACAGTAAAATCAAAATCTTATTTAAGTCACCAATAACTCATTTTCCTTCCATTAAGGTATTTTAAGCAGGATCTCAGTCTTTTACATAAAATCCAAGTAAGACAATCTCATCCATCAGTAATGTCCTCAAGATGGCCTCATATATGCAATGAATTAAACACTCTCAAATATTTTATTTTTTCGAAGTGGCAAAGACTCACTACATCCCAATCATATTTCCCAGATGGTGTCATGAACCTCTTAACACTTCATTTCCATCATGTTCCATGTCTTGAGAAATCTGTTTTCAATCTTTCAAACACAAACAGGGCCTCCACCCTCTGTCCCCTGATGCTAGATTCAGCAGTCCCCAGCCAACTTATTCTTCATATTCTTTTTAGGGTGAATAAATTCATCTCCTCCCTCATCAATCACATAGAAACCTTCAATGACACATTCATGTTCTTCAAAATTCTTCATAAGTATATTATTTATGCCTTCTATGAAGAAATGGAGGATAAGCATTTATCAGAAATAAGTAGCTCCAAGTCAGTCTAAGAAAAGCATCTGCAAAGCTGACTTGACCCTACTCTTGCTCCCAGCGTACTGGAGTTGTGACCTAGAGATACTGCTGCTTTTATATTTCATCTAGGGACCTGCTAATTCTCAGCTCTGCTTGCTCACAACGAAGAGCTGTAAAGGAATCTAAATTCAGTTCTGAGGATTTGGCTCAGTGTCTATATGTGGAAAAATATAAAATGCATTGATCTGAGTTGAAGCTCTAGAAGCTAAAATTCTATCTTTATACCTCCTTTGTCTTGCATCCAGTCCTTTCATTTAAGCAAAATGTTCCTATGGAGGAGAGTATTTTCCATCCTTCAAGTGTCTAACAAATGATGACTTTGGATGTCCCTGCCATTGTTGCCTTTCGAGATCACATTGTACTTAACTTCAACAACACACAATTTTCTCTCTAGTGACAGAATAAGCCATTCATTATAATCAAAGCTTTCTGGGTCTCACTTTGCTAGGACTAGATGGACCACCCAAGTCCCAGAATCCAGCACTCTGAGTACACAATAAACCATAATATTGACATCAGCAGAAGAAAGCTTCACAGAGTACCTGTTCCACATAGCCCTATCTACAAATCACAAAACACATTCAGCAGCCCATAGTAAGATCCAGAAGTTGCCATAATTATGATGTGTGACATTTGAATGTGAAATTCAAAATTTTATCTTTCTTGTATATTAATGCCAGAACTTAGAATTCCAATGTTTGTCCCCAAACATTTCAGTATTTGTCCCAGAGTGCCTGTGTAACAAAATTCATGAACAATCAGTGGAGCTGGCTGGACTGAAAACAACATTTTTGAAATCAACATTCTCCCAGCTGACCACAAGACTGCAAAACCAGGTCTTTCTTCCTTGTCCCTCTTTCTCACACTCCTAGCTGTACAATGGCTGCATTTTTGACAAGTTCTTTTTCAACACCTCTGTCTGGGAGCGTAGTGATTCTGGAGTGAGAGTTGTGTGCCTGAAAAACCCCAGCTAGGGACAGGAAACAAAAGTTACTCACCACTTGCCATCTGGTAGATTATTTAGGATAAGGACCTGCATTATTATGACGAACTCTGCTCAATGTTTTCAAAAAATATTCAGGAGTGCTCCAGTTCCAGAAGGTGCTGGGTGCTGGATTCCAAGCTGGCAGACATACTTGCCCTACTGCCACTGATGCAAGTACCTCAGCTCCAGAGAAAGTCACTTGCCTTTTTACGTTAAAATTCCCACTGACTTGCAGCGAGTATTTCCCTTGTCATTAGGCAGTTTTCAGGACCATTCATCTGAGCTGCCTAAAGCACACTTTACAAGTGCTTCATTCTGGTCTGGGATTCCATTTAGTGCATTTAAAATTTAGGTCCTTCAGCTTAACTTGCAGAACTCTGTATCT
Source organism: Haliaeetus albicilla (assembly GCF_947461875.1). Lineage (NCBI taxonomy): Eukaryota > Metazoa > Chordata > Aves > Accipitriformes > Accipitridae > Haliaeetus > Haliaeetus albicilla. The sequence continues at coordinate 27,432,607 of NC_091496.1, forward strand.
TGCCAGATCCGTCTCTACCTCACTTTTGTGGGAACTGAAAAACGAAGTGTAAGAAAGTAGAACACAGGAAACTGGTAAGCAGTTTTACCATCATCTGCCCAGAGCTCTATGGCTCCATTCCTCCTTCTGTCACAGACTTGCTACCTTGGGTGAGGCAAGTCAGCTCCTCAAAGAACTGTGCTCCTAATCTGCATCCAGGGGATCTCACTTGAGGAAATGCTGGGCATTCGCAGCTATCGCTAAACTTGAGCATTTTACATACCTGAAAAATATACAGTGCCCTGTGCGGACAGCTGCCCCTCCTGCCATCCCCAAAATAGCTACTGGTCGGTGTTTCAACTTTGCAGCTGTAGTTACTGACTTATGACTACCACTGGTAGCAACCCTGCCTAGAAAACAGGGATACAGTCATCCTCCATCTCAGAGGGAAATCAGTTCATTATAGATTAATTACTTCATTTTGACTTCTCAGTAATAGGTTTTGCATGAATAAATAACACTGTCCTCAGGTCTGAATAGTGTGATGTAAACAATGCACAGAGCTGAACTGCAGCTTTGCAAGGAGGAAACAGAATACCTAGGACTTGTTTATTAAGTTAGCAGCATTCATTACATGCTTCAGAAAAAACATTAGTAACTTCGTGATCAAATAATTAAAGACTGCACTCCAGTCTGTATGGGCAGCCATCCATCTGGTATTTTATGACTTCATAGTGTTGCTTTCACAACCCTATAAATAAATCATCTCTTAACTTAATCTTTATGTATGCTACACATACAAAATGACTATCAGCAGGGCTGCATGCAGCCGGAATGGATGCTAACTTGTAAGCAAATGCATATCATTTCTATGCTACTATTATCTAAGTATCACATGCGAAACAAATCCAAACTCACATCTCTCATCATCTTCACTGCTTCCCTGGTCCTTCCCAGCTTTCTTGCACACATTGCCAGCCTCCTCTTAATATAAACTAACACATTGGTGTCCCTTCCTGTATAAGAGGAAAAAGAAACAGCATTAAGATAAAAAAGATAAAACAAAAGTTCATTTAACATTCCAACATAACAGGAAACAGTCTTCTTGCCATTTTTTGTTATTTGCCATCATCAATGCTTTCACAATAATTTTAATAGAAAGTTACCAAATTCTGCTGGTTTAGATGTGGCATAACATCACTGCAATCAGTGAAATTACTCCAGATATGCAGTGGTATAAATAAGGACCCATGGGTTGGCCTTACACCTATGAAATATAAGCAGATCTGAAGATACAGAGAATGGTATAGACCATCAAGTAATCAAGTGAAGCAAGGAGAACTCCTATGAAGTTAACATTGGCACAAAACTCTGTGGTCACACACACAGCATTAAATTACTTACCAATTCACATACATGGTTAAGACAAGGGCATCCATTAAAATGCACGTTATATCCTGCCTTTTTTGTAAGTTATGATGTACATGCTTGTCAATAGGAGAGATAGCAAAACAAATCCTCATTGTCTAACAGTCTTTTTCTTAATGATTAGAAGAAAAGAAGTAGACCCTGAACTTTCTGTTTACAGAGCCTTTACTTATTACCCAATTACCATCTTCAAATTCCTTACACTGCTAATTATGGATGGCAAATTAACACGTTTCAGATATGACAGTCTTATGTGCTGGAAGATGACCTAACAGCAAAGATGACAGGAACTAAACAGCTGCAATAATTATTCTCTTGGAGAATTCTTACTAGTTTAATTTCTCATTCTCTTCCCTACAATTCCAATGTGAACTCTTAACGTGCTTCTGGACCAACAGGAAATGAGCAGACAGCTAATCACCTATAAAATTACCATATCGTGAAAATATAAGACACCTGCTACAAATTATCTTTGTGTACAGTATGCAGTCTGTAAAGATTTTAGTCTGTTCCTAACATTTGCAAGTCTTTCATAATAAGAACAAGATGTGCACTGAAAACATGCCAAGTACCTACAAATTGTTTAAAGCGGTGATTACAATTTTCAGAAAGATTAAGCAGCAGGTTGATAGGTCTGACTTTAGAAGAAAAAATAAACAAGGGAGGGAAAGAATTTCTTTAGCTATATTTTATATTATGTAATTCCTTATCTCTGTATTGATTTCTATATATTTAATAAACAATTTATTAGTTACATCTGTTTCAACGTGTTTATGTAATGCAACTAAGAGGTATACATTTTGAGCCAAGCTCCTTTTCAGTCTTTTCAGAAGGAATGGTCAAAAGGCATTTACTTACTATGAAATCAAGAAAACCTTCATGCCAAAACTTTCTGAGGTGACTAATGATTTGGGGTGACTAACATGAGCCACCTTAAAAAGAAGATTGCCCGCACTTTCTATAAACTAGCACCTTTTGGAAGAGGTTAAGTGGCGTACTCAAAGTTCTTACTCTTAAAATTCAAGGTCTAACATAAAATACTGTATGAAGGAGGTGGGACACATGAATAAACAGAAACAGAGAGCAATATGCTGTTGTTCAAGAAATTACATAGTGTTTTTCACCTGTAAAAGATGAAATGCCCAGTTTTCAACCCAAAGTCAACTTCAAGAACCAGAAATGGAATGACAGACATCTCAGAACCATGGAACTGCAACACATCTGTCCATGGTCCTTCCTCTCTAAAGAGAGCTGAGCTCTCCACCTTTGTAAATCATGCAAAAGTCCAGCATGTAATCAACAGAATCCTACTTGAAGCTCCTGTGTCCAAGGCTCCATCTGAGGCTGGAACTTCTCGAACTTCTGTGGGTGCACACCGATATTATCAAGGGGAGACTGGGTGGTATAGAGAAGTGCAACGATCTAGCCCCTCCTGAAGCCACAGTCAGAACTGGAAGTCACTTTTCAGCCCCTCGAGCTGTGTGACAATGCACCTAATTTTGCATTCAACTGGTCTTCTGCTGTAATACTGAAGGTTCAGGGTGTCAAATTTGATGATGACGTTTTTTGTGTTCAGGATGGATTCAGTGCACAAATTAAGGTTTCATAGACAACCATAAGCCTGCTAGAGCCTGAAAATTGCTTCAAGGGCTCAGCTGCTCTATACTTTTATTTTCACCAAAAATAAGCAAATAATCCTAAATATCATTTTATAACCAACAAATGTTTAAAATACTATCCTAAGCTTTATAAAACCTCAGGTTTTCAGGTATAGACTTGTGTACACTTTTGAAACCAGAGATCACAGACAATTTCACTACAGACAATTTTTATCAGCACTCTTCAAATTATGTGAGATAGCCAGAGGCTGTGAACGCAGGTCCTGAGAAACCTGAAGACACCCTAAGTATGTTAGTGCTTGTATTTATGTAATTAATTGGTATTATTTTTGCCTGAGGTAGCCATTGTAGACTAGAAATAACCTAGACTGTTTGCTTTATTTATCTTTTTGTTCATTTACTGGCAGCAAACCCTCATGTATTTTCTTAAGTTTAAGAAGCATCTAATAAATATCATCACAGCAGCTAAATCTGCTTATTCAAAATTAAAAAAAAAATAAAAATCTTGACTTTCAATTAGAGCACTGTATTATTCCAGTTTTTAATTTTTATGTTTCTGTGACCTTTCTTAATGTATGCAACTAACTTTTCAAATGTCACACTGGTTAATGGGTCTCATTGACTTTTACACAGAACAATGTGGTGTATTTATTTACCCTCACAGCTGATGGCAAAAAGCTGGCAAAGCATCACTTCACTCCTGCTTCCGTCATTCTTTACTGCCTTTTCACAACATGAACCCATGTCTTCAAAACGGCTAAAGGCACTTCAGTGCAACTTCCTAGCTAGCCAGCATCTTCTGAACATCAAATCTCTTTTGGCTCTGCTACCTTTTCTTTTCTGTTAAGTAGATGCTACAGTATTTTCTGCCACGACGAAGAAAAGGTGCATTTGTAATCTGAGCATTGCTATCTCAGCAACAGAATCAAGTAAAAACACCGAAACAGAATAGTCTGGCTCTAGGGCCATATTCCAGCCAATGTTAAATAGTAAGTACAGAGCTCTGAGAGGGAAAAAAACCCCAAACCCAAAGAACTCCCCAGAACTTCCCTCCCTCCAGAAATGGCTATTCCCTTTAAAGACACTTACTGTGTTGGGCTTCATACTGGGCACCATGGTGCTGTAACTGCTGACTGCGCCTGTAACAGCCCTCTCCAGCTTTCAGAGCTTGCTTGAACAGCTTCTCTGCTTCTACAATTGTCGTCGCTTCCTCTTCGGCCAAGAGAATATAGGCAGTAGCACACCTGCAAAAATATCAGAGGAAAAACCATGAGAAAGTTGCATGAAGTAAAAGCTATACAAAGACATGCAGACTGGCAGGATGTACTAAACACAGAGGCAATGGATTTTTGTACATACAATTTTCTGATGAACTATTGTGATGAATAAATATTCTTGCAACCAGACTATGACTCTCATTTGTAGGTACTATATCACTCAGCCACTTGAGTAAACCTACTGACAACTGCCCCCAAAAGTAAAGCATTGTCTCACTAAGCAATCATGGCCTACATCACTAAAACTCCTTCTGGAAACCAAAACTAGTTTTATGCACTATTGTTTTAACACAAGATGTCTCCACTACTGTAATGGTATGAAAAGAATCAATAGACCTATAACACTTACCATATGCAAATAACACATTATAAATGTAATTGTAGAGATTAAAAAACAAACAAAAACAATAAAAAACCCCAAATCAAAACAGGAAAGCAGCTTTAGGAATATACAGAAAGGTGAAATGCATGCTGGGAGTCACCTCACCCAGCTTTTAGCTGTCCAATTCAGATCTCAACTACCTGTGCTCCTCCCCTTCCATCAAGGAGCATCTTCACAAAGCCATTCATTTCACATGTTTAAACATCTCTCTAAGAATAGGGTGAACTGCTGGATGGAGGTGCCTCTCACAGGCAACTACTTCAAACTTGATGGCCACATTTTTAGCAGCTGAAGTTAGGTGGTATACAGCCTGTTGACTTCTTTCCAATACAAAGCATGCTGCTGGTAAGATTATTCTTTATACAGAAATAGAACCAGGTTGCAGCTACCTCTAGTTGCATTTCACAAAGACTCATCAGCTGAGGAACAGGAGAGAACAGGTGAAAGCAAGATTCCAGGCACCAGTACTTGCTGTGGGCCACCCAGCTGGAAAGAGCTTGGCAGAAAAGGACTTGGCGGTCCTGGTGGACACCAAGTTCAACATGAGCCAGCAATGTGCCCTTGCAGCAAAGGCGGTGAATGATATCCTGCACTGCATTAGGAGGAGTGTTGCCAGCAGGTCAAGGGAGGTGATCCTTCCCCTCTACCCAGCACCGGTGAGGCCATGCCTGGAGTGCTGTGTCCTGTTCTGGGCTCCCCAGTACGAGAGGGATGCAGACATACTGGAGAGTCCAGCAAAGGGCTATGAAGATGATTAAGGAACTGGAGCATCTCACATATGAGGAAAGGCCGAAAGAGCTGGAACTGTTCAGCCTGGAGAAGAGAAGGCTCATGCAGGATCTCATCAATGTTTGTAAATACCTGAAGTGAGGGTGCAAAGAGGATGGAACCAGGCTCTTTTCAGTGGTGCCCAATGACAGGACCAGAGGCAGTGGGCACAAACTGAAACATAGGAGGCTCCATCTGAGTATCAGAAAACACTTTTTTACTCTGAGGGTGACTGAGCACTGGCACAGGCTGTCCAGGGAGGTTGTGGAGTGTCCCTCCCTGGAGAGATTCAAAAGCCATCTGGACATGGTCCTGTGCAACATGCTGTAGGTGGGCCTGCTGGAGCTGGGGGGTTGAACGAGATGACCTCCAGAGGTTCTTGCCAACCTCAACCATTTTGTGATAAGTGAGTAGAACAGGACAGGCTTATAGTTCACTTCTGCAAACGTCTTTTATGCTTCATGCTCTCTCAGTTAAATTGCTGTCCAGGAACAAACAATTCTTTTTCTCCTTCTGATGAAACACATGAAGTACAATCCATAAGGCACCAGTTTATGGAATTCTAGAATCATAGAATCATAGAGTGGTTTGGGCTGGAAGAGACCTTAAGGATCACCTAGTTCCACCCCCCCTGCCATGGGCAGGGACACCTTCCACTAGACCAGGTTGCTCAAAGCCCCATCCAACCTGGCCTTGAACACTTCCAGGCATGGGGCATCCACAACCGCTCTGGGCAACTTGTGCCAGTGCCTCACCACCCTCACAGTGAAGAACTTCCTCCTTACATCTAATCTAAATCTACCCTCTTTCAGTTTAAAACTGTTACCCCTTGTCCTATCACTACCTGCCCATGTAAAACATCACTATCCAGCTTTCTTACAGGACCCCTTTAGCTACTGGAAGGCTGCTATAAGGTTTCCCCAGAGCCTTCTCTTCTCCAGACTGAACAACCCCAACTCTCTCAGCCTGTCTTCATAGGAGAGGTGCTCCAGCTCTCTCATCATCTTCGTGGCCCTTCTCTGGACTCACTCCAAGAGGTCCATGTCCTTCTTATGTTGGGGGCCCTAGAGCCGAACACAGTACTCCAGGCAGAGTCTTGTGAGAGCAGAGTAGAGGGGGAGAATCACCTCCCTTCACCTGCTGGTCACAATTGTTTTGATGCAGCCCAGGATACAGTTGGCTTTCTGGGCTGCAAACACACATTGCCGGGTCATGTTGGGCTTCTCATCAACCACCACCCCCAGGTCCTGCTCCTCAGGGCTGTTCTCAATCCGTTCTCTGCCCAGCCTGCATTTGTACTTGAGATCGACTCAACCCATGTGCAGGACCTTGCACTTAGCCTTGTTGAACTTCATGAGGTTCACGCAGTCCCACCTCACAAGCCTGTCAAGGTGCCTTCCCTCCGGTGTGTCAACCACACCACACAGCTTGGTGTCATTGGCAAACTTGCTGGGGGTGCACTCAGTCCCACTGTCCACGTCACCAACAAAGGTGCTAAACAGCACTGGTCCCAATACCAAACCCTGAGGAACACCACTCGTCACTGCTCTCCACTTGAACATCAAGCCATTGACTGCAACTCTCTAATTGCAGCCAATTCCTTATCCACCAAGTGGTCCATCTGTCAAATCCAGGTCTCTCCAGTTTAGAGACAAGAATGTCATGCAGGACAGTGTCAACTGCTTTGGACATGTCCAGGTAGATGACATCAGTTGCTGTCCCCTTATCCCCCAACACTGTAAACCCATTGTAGAAGTCCACCAAATTTGTCAGGCATGATTTGCCCTAAGTGAAGTCATGTTGGCTGTCACCAATCACCTCTTTATCTTCCATGTGCCTTAGCATGGGTAGTGAGCTTGCTGTGCGCCCTCCTTGCTGCCCTAAGGATCCTGAACTCCACCATTTCATGGTCACTGCAGCCAAGGCTGCCCTTGAGCTTCACATTCCCCACCAGCCCCTCCCTGTTGGCGAGAACAAGGTCCAGCATAGCACCTCTCCTCGTTGGCTCCTCCATCACTTGGAGAAGGAAGTTGTCATCAATGCATTCCAGGAGCCTCCTGGATTGCTTACGCCCTGCCCTGTTGTCCCTCCAACAGATATCAGGGTGGTTGAAGTCTCCTCTGAGGACCAGGGCTTGTGAACATGAGGCTGCTCCTATCTGTCTATAGAGGGCCTCATCCACTCGGTCTTCCTGGTCGGGTGGCCTGTAGCAGATCCCCACTGTAATGTCACCTGTCCCTGCCCTTCCTTTCATCCTGACCCATAAGCTCTCGGTTGGCTCCTCATCCATGCCCAGGCAGAGCTCCATGCACTCCAGCTGGTCACTGACACCGAGGGTGACACTCCCTCCATGTCTCCCCTGCCTGTCCTTCCTAAAATGCCTGTATCCTTCCATTCCAACAGTCATAGGAGCCATCCCGCCATGTCTCTGTAATGCCAATAAGATCACAGCCCTGCAGATGTGCGCATGCCTCTAACTTCTCTTGTTTATTCCCCATACTATGTGTGTTTGCACAGAGGCCTTTAAGTTGGGCCTCTGATGAAGCTGACTCACTGGCTGGAATGGCTGCAATTCCTTTGTGCTGCTCTTCAGGTGCTCTCCTGCTGACCTGTGATCCCTCTCCAGGCTCTGGGCATCTATTGCTGGCACTGGCATCAAACTGGTAGGAGTGGTATGGATTGAAGTTCCCCTCCCCCAGCAACTTTAGTTTAGAATGCAGTAATCTCTGACAGCAACCTAAGGGACTCTCTCCACTTTATGCACTTTGGCAACATTTATACAGTTTGCCATGCCAGTAAAGCATCACAGCACTGAGTTTATTGTGGAGTCTCAGAATACTACACTTCTCATTGAGTCCATTATTTATTTTCTCAAAGACCAAAAGTCCCAGAAAATGACATCATATTCTCTCACACTATGAAATGAATATTTCAGAAGGTGTTTATGAGTCCCTTCTTTCTTGCCTCTGTTCAGGATGACTGAGAAATCCAAAAGGGAACTCTCCATCCCATAAATGCGTATTTCATATGCTCATCAGGAGGCAACTTAATTAACACTTTGCTATGCTGATCCAAAGCCCACTGACATCAGTGGGAAGGCTCCCATTGTCATCACTGCCCTAAGGATCTTCTGGGTGGCTAGCACAACATGCAGCTGTGCTTTTTTCCTCCCATTGTAAGCCCTCCTGTGACAGACCTGTAATCACGGTTAAAAATTACTGTAGCAAACCCCCTGCCTTAAGCTATCATCAAATGGATTTTTAAATGACAGGAAATAAATGTTACTGTTGTTGTCACTCACTCATTCAATTCCAAAGCTTCATGTGCCGCAGAAATTCGGGCTTGGGGGTTTCTCTCTCTCCAGGCTTTTTGCATTACTATTCAATAAATGAAGCAGAACAGGGGCATATCAGTCATTACAGCGTTAACAAGGAGAATCTACTGCATTATAACAACAGAACTTATTGCTCTCAGTCTGACTTACTCCAGAGCATTTCAAAGAGCTCAGTGATCACTCAAAAGATACATAATCAACACGAGCTTTTGTCCCAAATACTCAGCTTTATTCTTTCATTTAATTATACTTTTTTCTATGGGAAAATCCGGCTGAGAGATCACACCATCTGCACTGTCACATACAGAGGTGACAAGCAGCTGTTTCCTCTTGAGGTAGTAGATTCCACAGGGCATAGTACAAGTATACAAGGATAGTCGGGATTCTTATTCTAGTTCCTTACTGTGCTGCTGCTTTAGGGGAATGTTAAATGGAAACAACATCCAGGCTAATCAGACCCCCTCATAATTAGCCCATCGAGTTTAGAAAACAGGATTCATGTTTATCATGTGTCAAAAAAGCACAGTATGTTCTCTTCTGTAATTATGCCCTCAGAATGGAGCGCCCAACTATATCTCTCTTTTCCTAAGAAGATACAAAAAGACAAAGACTACTTGTCTCTTCAGAGATAAATCCTGACAATCTAAATCATTGGCGTACATTTTTAGCAGAACCAAAGTCTGCATGTGGACTTAACAGTAAAGGCTTAACACAACTAAAGCTGCTTATATCAAATTCCGTTGTAAATGTGTTGTTCCCATTTTTTACAGAGCTTCTAACTACATCAGGGAATGAAACACAGGACTCAGGTTTTACATAAGCTCTCTCTCTTCTGTCAGTGTAGACTAACCGGGACCTGGATAATGTAACTCAACATACTACACTGCAGCTGGAGGCAAATTAAGCTATACATGTTTGAAGCCACTGCAAGAAACAGGAGGAAAAAACCAAGTCTTTACACTTGCAAACGGTACCTTGAGTGACTTCAGCAAGAAAGTAGAACAAAATAGCGACACAGATTAGATAGTTTATACCTACATAGATACTTGTTCAGATCTAGAATACTATGAATCCAACAACATAGTATCCAACAACAGCTTTCCAGCATGATTGAACTTTTGTCTTTCCTTATCTACCTGAGAGAACTGATATCTGACTGCATTTTTCTTGCATCAGTTTAAAACAATCATTAACCTATTAGCAAAAACGGTTGATCACAAGGTCTCTTACTAGCATCTGCAGGCCGTAAATGATCCGTGTCACATGTAAAGAATGTCTGATGGTCCTGTGCTGAAAGATTCATATCATAGTAAGTCAAAGGTTCTCTCCCTGTTACCCATGTATACCTGCAAACACGCCAACAAAGAGACATTTTGGTTAATGAGGTCATATTCAGCAAAATTAATCTAGAAAAGAACTCTAGATGTTAGAGATGGGCATAGCCTACCAAGTTCACCCAGCCAATCTCCTAGCCAACATACACTGCATTTCACTGTACTGTGATGGAGTGACAGTAGTTGGACCTAAGCTAATAAGGATATTGGAAAATACACACTGGAAACTGGCAACACATATTCAAACATTAGGACTACAGGAAACCTAGATATAATTGATTAGTTTGCTATAACTGATTTGAACAGAATTACTGTATTAACAGTACCAGGTACACTGCACTTAGGTTTTTCCATTTTTTTTTATAAGGTCACTAAAAAATGCAGAAATAACAAGTGCACGGCATGAATTTAAATTCTTTTTCATCCAGAAACATTTCACAAATGACAGAAAAACCTAGTATGAGTACATGTGTCCACAGTTGGTTTTGTTTTTCCATCGCTGAGTTAGATTAATGGAAAAGTACAGTTAAGGTCCTTAACCTAGTACTATGTCTGGAACTGTAACATCGTAGCACTTACCGATTATATTCAGCTCCTCTGAACAGATTTAAAGGATTTCGCCAGACTTTGCATTCTGTCATAAACAGAAACACACAATAATGAATCTCTCCCAAATTACAATGGTACGTGAGATTTATCAGAAACATTGGTTACCTTCTAATGAGCCTTATCAATTTACTTTTATTTTTTATAGGTGCAAATGGGGAAGAAAAAAAAATCAAGCGCATAGAGATGCAGGTAACCAGACTGTTCCTCCCTTTTAAAATAATAATTTCATTATAAATTAGTGTCAACAAATGTAATCATTCCAGACAAATAACCACTAACAAAGCTCTCCAAATGCCAGGTGAAAAGACAATACTGATTAGTGCCAGGACTCACATTTACCATAATGCAGAATTGAAGAGGGATCACACTGGGTTATTGCACTGAAAAACAGCAATTAACTCAGTCCCTATAGATTTGTTATTTCTACAAAAAAACTTCACTGTCCAGTCAATACTGTAAATCACCAAGAATCTCAGCTACAGTTGCTAAATTTAATTCCTCCTTTACTCGTGAAGTAAAAAATCCACGGCAACATCTGCTGACCTTACTTAAGTTACAAGCATCCCAGGGTTGACAAAGGATGCTGAAATTGATTGGAAAAGTTCAATGCATTGCAAAGGTTTGGGAACACTAAAAGCATTTCAGACATTTCTCTTGGGGAGGGAAAACTGCAAATTCTTCACACTAGAAGAGACAAGAAAATCCTCAACAATGTAATTTAGAACAGAACTGGGGGGGGGGGGGGGATAACAAAAATCAATTTCTGTAGCTTTTGAAAAAGTGAGGTCTTGATTCTGGCTTTTCTTTAATTTAACGCCAGACTTGTTCATTTCAACAAAGACAATTCACTCCAGTGAAGGCGAGACCAGAATCAAACCCAATATTTGCACAGAGGCTCACTGAGAGGCAGCATGTTGTTCACCACAGATCTGCTAGTGGATGACCCCTCATGTGGTGCTCTGCAAAAACTCATCAGTAGCATTGGCCCTGCAGCATTTCACCAGCTGCTTTCCACCACCAAAAGTCAACCAGCACATTTTTCCCTATGAAATGTTGGGACATCATCTCTAAAGAGATCACAGCAACAGTTTTCTGGTGGGATATTGAGTCAGCAGGGTATCTACTCTATTTTATACAACAGTGGTAAGTATATGCCTGTTCCCTTAGAGACAGAAATACAGAATGGCAAGTCAAGCTCTTCTCTTGTCTCACAGACACAGCTCCCATTTCTGAGTATGAGGCTGAAGTGGCATGGAGAGAAAACATTTTACATAAATTATTTGCAATAACATAATGACACCCGCAGCTACACAAAAACTAGTCAAGTAGCATGGGAGGTGGACCCTCAGCTTGCTGCCTACATCACGTAAAACGTGCACGGAACAGAGACACAGAACAGGAAGATGTTTGGGAAGAGTGAGTGCATCGATTATACATCTGCATCTTTCAACTACTTCAGCACGTAGCTAATATTAGAAAGCTCTACTGGTTTACTCAGCAGAACTGCTTGATCGACATTCAGCCCTTCTGTTGTGCAGCCAGAGGGTATGGCTGTTTGACAAGGTTCAATCTGACAGTTTTTACATAATATGACTTTCAAACCATCGTAAATATTAAGTCAACACCAGCCTTCTCAGTTCCAGAGGTACAATTCAATGGCTTGGCTTACTCTGTTTGCAACCAATAAGATTAGGCAACAACTATTTGATCACAGTGACACCATTCTTTTTGCTCATCTTAAATTTAAGTGGTTATACTTTAACTGAAGCATGCAGTACTTCAGCATTGTAGCACGGAAAGGTGGAATTGGAGAACAAAAGGGGAGGTGAAGAAGGGATTTTATTACTACCTCCTGTCCCGGGGGTAGTTTGGCATCTGTCTGGCTAGTTAAACATGATGTGCTCTTTGTTCTTTTTGTCTTGGTATCTGCTGATACCGTGGTCTCAGTACAACCACCATTTTTCTGACCTTTCTGAAGACAAAGATATCTACTGCAATACTCCACCATAGTCAAACATCTACATAGGAAAACATGGTGAGCCAAGTGAAAAAGCCATCATCACTTTGTTGGATAGTGAAAGAAAGATCCCAGTGTTGATGCATGGTAAACTGAAAAGGTTGCCTTTTCTGTTACATTACAAACTTGTAACTATGTCCTTACTTTATACAAGCAATTAGGATTTATTGAAGATTAATCTTTCAGCTCTTTGTTCAATGATCATGTTTTGAGCAACAATATCTTTCTGAAGGCATGAATAACAGGCTATCTGTACAGACACACTGTCCAGAGACACTGTGAGAGTCCCAACTCACAGACTCGAGTGCCAATGCACTGAAAGCAAATACACTCTTTGACTATTTCTTTATATCAGAAAAGTCAAGAAGCTTGGGTGAACATCATTAGTCAAAATACTGTACCTTTTGCTTTAAAATAATGGGAGTTATTTTAGAGCTGCTGAAGTGTGACTGAGTGCACTGATGAGTGCACACAGGTGTTTCCAAGCCATCCCATGCTTTCTGCCAGTTCACCCAAATCTAATATCCTGGACCATGCAGTGCTGCTATTCACAGCCTCTCCTCAGATGGGAATGACAACAGCTGAATTTGCGGTGCTATATGGAGGCTTCCCTAAGTACAAACACTCAGTAGAGCAAGGTTTTTTGAGGCCACCTATTTTATTTAACTTGTGAGTTCAAAGCTGATTTTGTTTGCTTGTTTTCATGAACACTGAAGAGCAGAAATAGAATTTGCCAGGTACAGACATAGGCACCTCAGCTGCTAAACAATGCTGCTTTCTCCATAACTGAATTTCCTGTTTTTTTCATTCACTTTTCCTCACTTGTTAGCTCTGATATATTTTAAAAGCCTGCAGAGAAAATAAATTTAATGAAACCATAATTGATTCTAGGGGCACATCCCTAATGAAGGCTGAATTAATTTCCAATATTAAGATTATGGCCTGTATGCCAAGCTAGGGCTGAAACAGGTAAGCTTCGCTTTACAGATGAGGAACACAAGCCGAGATGCTCCTGCCCTGACTTTCTTTAGCAGTGAGTACCTCCAACTCAAGCCAAAAGCAATAGTATTTCAGCATCTTCATCACTCATGGGCTAAGTTTTCAATTCATCCCCCCCAGGTAGCCAAGTCACCCAAGCAGGGAGAGAAGTTCCCCTGGGACTCCTCTTCAGTCCACAAAGATCAGCGCTTGGGGGGCTGATTCCTTTTAGGCGGGCTGGTCTGTCTCTCAGAGGAACCATCCCCAGGCAACCAGACACCTGACTCAAAGCACCTCAGCAAAATCCCAAACCCTGTGACGTGAACAAAGTGACCTGCAGGGACAGTCCTGCAGCAGAGCTGTAACAGGACTCAAGCTGCCTCAGTTCAAAACTGACATCCTCCCCTCCATCCCATAAGAGCTGATTTCTCCTGATTTAACATTGTCTTTTTCACCAGAGCAAGTAAATTTGTATTCAGCATACAAACCTAACAAAAATTACAACTCACACACTTATACCGCTCCTGTAAGGCTCTCAAAACACATCCTCGATCATATGTTCATTCAGAATAATCATATGCACTAGAAAAGAAGCCCCAGATTGTTAAGGTCAACTTTAAAGGCTTGAACGGCTTAAAGTCAGACACCTATAGTCTGATTTGCAGCACCTACTCCTTGCACTGAAACTCAAAAGGGCTGTGGATGCCTGGCAGCTCATCAAAATCAAGCTCATCAAATGCGTGAAATCAGGCCCCTTAAACCGGAGGCCTGTTTTTTAAAACCTGACCGTGTTATGACTTGCCCAAAGTCATCAATCAAATTGGTAGCAGAGTCAGGAATAGAACAAGCCCTTAAGCTATTAAAAGCCACTGTGCTTCCATTTACTAAAGTGAAATCCAAATGTTGTTTACATACTGCCTACATTATCTAAGAAATAAAGCGAGGCAAAAGCAGATGGGCATTCTCGTCATCCTTTTCTGACTTCTTTTTGTTTTCTTACAACGTTGGTTTATTCAAAAGAGTTTAAATAAAAATACTGCCCGCCTTTAGAAATCGTACTGCAGAAAGAGCACGTGCAATTTAGCAGGGCTCTCGGGAGGAGGGGGGAACAGACAGCCCGAGCAACGAGCACTGCGTGACTTGGGAAAGATATAATTGGCCGGAGCAATTAACGAGGCAGCTCTGCCTTTTCTTTTTCAGCACAAACGGTTTAAAGGCAGCCTTATGTGGCCTCACGGCTCAGCGGAGACGACATTTGTACCGCGGGCCCGTGGCAGGCGGCCCGAGGCAGGCCTAGTTCCCGCTGCCACCACAGACGCGGGCCGAAGCGGAGCGCGGCACCCCGGGCTGAGGTAAACGCGGGGTGTCCCGGGGCAGGAGGGCTGCCCGCCCGCAGCGGCTGCGGCTCGGCCCGCAGCGGCTGCGGCTCGGCCAGCAGCTCGCTCCCGCGGCCAGTTCCAGGGCTCGCCAGCCGCCCGGCCGGCTGCCCGCCGTGCCGGCCCGAGGGCCGGGACCCGCCGAGCGACCCCGGCGCCGGAACCGTCAGAAGCACAGCTTCACCCTCACGCCGCCTCGAAAGCCGAGGGAGAGGCGGCAGCTGCCGCGGAGGGCCGCGGGCCGCCCCGCCGCCCCTCACCTGAGACGCTCTGGCGGCTGGAGTCCGCGTCCCCGTTGGCGGCGCTGGCGGCGCTGGGCGCGCTGTTGTCCACCCCGCCCAGCAGAGGGCGCAAGTGGCTCACCGAGACCTGCTCGATGAAGGACGTCCCGTACTTGCGGAAGTACCACCACTCGAAGATCTGCAACACACAGGGAGAGCGCGCCGCGTCAGCGCCCGCCCACGCCACGCCCCGCGGCCGTTAACGGCTGCCCCGTCTCCTCAGCCCGCTCTCCCGTCCCTCAGCGAGGCGACGGAGCCGTGACGGGGCAGAGGCGCAGGCGGGCAGACCCCGGCCTCCCCACGGATCCGCGCCTCCCTCCCTCCCTCCGCATCCTGAGGGAGGCACCTGCCGGCGTCTTCCCCGCCCCAGGAGCACCGAGGCCCGCTCGCCGCAGCGGCCGGCCGGCCTCCCCCCCTCCCTCCCTCCCCGCGGCACACTGAGAGTTCAAATTTGACCCAAGTTCGTGCCGAATCCGGCAAATCGCTTTAAAAACCTGGTTTACAGGAGGTGAAAAAAAAAAATTTCAATCTTGTCCGCAAAAAGATTTGGGTTGGGTTTCTGGGGTTTTTTAAAGCCAAAGAACCGTACGTCAAATTGTTTCTTTTAAAGGCACTTGAAATTGTTAGGAGCGTTCCTTTAAATTGACTTCTGGAGAAAAAAAAAAAACCCAAAACAGGAGTTCAGCTCCATCCAGTCTGACACCAGCCACGTAAATGGGATGCTGCAGTCAGGAGCATGCTCTCGCCTCCTCTTTCCCCAGCTCCCTCTGCAGTCAAGGGAAAGTGAGGAACAGCAGGTTCGCTTGCTCTCCCAGCAATGCTTCCAAAGGAATTTACTGAGCTCAATTTCAAAAATGTTAAAAAATACCAAACAAACTCCAGGAAGCTGAATCCTAGTCCTTTTAGGATTTTTTTTCCCCAACTGAACCGTGTTTTGTTTTGTTTTGTGGCTGGCTTGGGCTGATTCCGAATTAATTTTATTTTTAGGCTTTTGGTTCAGCTAGCAAATCAGAAATGATTATTTATAGAGCTCTACTTGGAAAATCATTCCTCAGCCTAAAAGAACACCTTGTAATTGAAATTATATACATAAATATATATTTGTGGTATTTTCACTGAGAAATTATATTCTTGGGTAAGAGTACATGTATTTCAGGAAACCACATAAACCTGGAAATGAAGACTATTATTTCATATAAATAGAGAAAAGGTTTTGACTGTAAAAACTGTACAGGCACACACGCTTATAATGAGTACGTAAAGTGAGTGTACTTTGCAGCTGCACTTGGATCATCACCAAAACATCTGTATACCAACTGAAACAAAAACAAATCAAAGGGGTTTTGAAATATTTGACAGTATTTGACAGTACTTTGTAAAATTGATTACACTAGAAATTGTGAATGAATGATCTTTGCCCTTTCTATATTACTTGGTGCCTCCATGTTTTTTTGCCAGTGCTGAAAGCTTTTACAAAATCTCCACAAAAAAAAAAGAGAAAGGTTATTTATTAATTCTTACTACAAATAGGCACAATCAGCAACAAGTGAAAGGATTGCATTCACATCTTTGACACCATCGGCACGCTGTCGAGCAGGTTCTGATGGGCCGGCCAGGAGCCAGTAGGCTCTGGAAGGCTTCTTAGGAGTCTACCTGCTGCAGAGAGGTTCGGGCTGGGCTCTACACTCTCCCTCCCACAATATATTTTCATTTTTAAGTTCTCATGAGCTCTTTATGTAACGGAACTGACTTCTGTCTCCATGGGATTGTCTGTAAACAAGATGTATGGGATTTTTCCCCCCTTTAAACCATTCCATAGAGGAAAACCAGAAGATAAACCTTCTGGCACGGTAAGAAAATGTCCCTTTCCAAAGGATACTCCAATGCATTCTATAGTGGGGCTTCCCCTAAGCTCAGCTGTGTTGTTAAAGCATCTAGAGCATTCATACGGAGGAAGCTGACCCTAGCTGCACGGGAATGGAGTGGGAACATAGCTGGTGGCCACTTGAGACAAGTTCACACAAGAGTGCATGGCAGGCCTGGAGATCACTCGGTCTCCAAAACAATCTAATGGCTCTTCTAGGAGACATCAACAAGGAAGAATGGAGCAGTCTGATGAGGAGAAGACAGAAGGGCTATGTGAACACGTAAAGGTCACGAGCACACACTTGGGAAAATAAACAGATGGTCGCAGAGAAACCAGGGCATAAACACACCCAGATCTTTGTGAACTCTACATCCCAGGCGTATCACTGAAAACCCACACAGCCTGGAGAATTCCTCCTGACACAGGCTCCACAGCGTGTTTGTCGCTGTACTCGTTCCATCGGCATGCACTTGCAGCAGCGCCCAGATGGGAATCCTGGGAGCCAGGGACAGAAGGCTAAGGAATATCAGCTGATACACGGGTCAGCTCTATCGGCTGGTACACTTCCCCTGGCATGCACCACTGCCTCCGAATGCTGGAGATGGTGGACAGGGAGCTGGCACAGGTGAGCCAGCTTTGGTTTAAGCTGTTCTCATGCTCTTAGGCACACAACACATTCTAAGAGGCTTAGAATTTAAATCTTATGATCTAAGGCAGCATCTTAACCTAAGCAGGCAGTGTGTGGCTGACCATGAGAGAAAGGCTGTGCCGTAAGGTACAGTCACAGATCTGCTGTGAGCACCTGCTTCTGTTTTATCTTTGGAAACTTTGAAGTGAGACAAGGGGAGTCAAAAGAATCTCAGTAGACATAATAAAGGGGGGTGAAAGATGATGTTTAGCGCTTACACTGTTGAAATTAGCTGAGGTAGAGACAGTCCTTGATAAGAAGAGCTGGTCCCAAGAACCAGCCAATGAGGTAAAGACAGTCCTTGATAAGAAGCAGGAGCAGGCCCCAAGAGCCAGCTAAGACTGGTCTTGCGGCTTGGGTGAATACCAAGAAATCACTGAGCCTGCGCAAGGAAAAAGGTTACTAGCGGTGACGAAGAGGAGTCATCCATCTTCATCTCTGCGACCACCAGACAACCACCATAAAGAGGCCCTGCGCAGGCGCAGTTGGGAGGGGACTATGGAAATGACCTCTCGGAGCTAATTTTAATATGAAGCGGGGATAGGTCATGCATATGTATAGGCGTATTGTGAATATGTAATACCTGACTGTATAAACTTGAGGCGAACTGCCGAGTCGGGCGCGCACGACTTTGGTGGGACTACCCCCCGTGCCGCCCAGCACTGAATGAACATACCTACTTTACAATCTCACTGATTGTGGAGTCTGTTTTCCGCACGTCAGAAGCTTGAACAAATCAAGGCACACAAGCCACAGTTGCACCTGTCCAAGGCCTCAGAGGGAGCGGTTGTTAGGAATCAAAGATTGTACTGAGGCAAGGGACAGTCGGTAAGAATATCGCTGTAATGTAAGTCAGGGACTGAAGTACAGCTGCCAGACTGGCCGCTCAAAACTCTTGGCAGTTACAGACTGTATCTAACAAGCTTCGTACTTTCTTTAAGAGAAGAAAAAGGCCAGATTTTTCAAAATGTGCTAATAAATTCCTGTTCATTATTTCCATCATAATCAGCTTTTAGATAAAAAGTAAAACCCAGAGAGGGAGAGTGAGCAGTACAAGAGCATGCTTGAGCCCACTTGCCCTGCACAAATGTATACCAGCTGGAAAACTGTCACGCTGAATTTTAATGAAACTGAGGATACAAGCAGAAAGAATGTGTGTATATATATATATGTGCTCACTACTACACTTCAGCTGAGTGACAGGAACTTGCTAGAACATGTGACGCAGCTCTAAGTCTGCCTCCCTAGACTTACAAATACATTAATTACTTTAAAAAATGGCATTAAAGCTCGTAAATTGTTTCAGGCAGCTTTGAAAAATATTTGCAATGTTGAGTGAAGCCAGTGCCAGGAAACATCAGCCAGATCTCAATGGATACAGTGTCTTAGAAATTAAAGCCATAAATCATCACCATAATAAGCCTTTGCTTGCAGTGATTTGTTCAGGGTGTATGAGAAGTTAATCTGTAATCTGGTACTGAAGTCAAAACAATAAATTCTCTTCGCAGAATTTTTGCACCTTTCTCAGACAGTGTCAGCTGTTTTGAAACCTGATTTCTATAAATCAAATTTGATTTCTAACTGCACCAGTCAGTTTGAAAGCAATGTGAAGTCAACAAGCTTTTGACAGTTCAGCAGATGAGAGATCATCTGGCAGAATAATAGCTGACTGTAAGGATTAATTACCCATTGAAAGAGATCTGGATCAGAGAGGAAATTAAAGAGAAAGATCATTTCTGCACCACTTCTGAAAGAACAGGCCACCTCATTTCTGCCACATACATACAGTGGGAGGGGAGCTCATCTTCACAGAACTTGTCCCCTTCAGCAGTGGCAAACGTTTCTGGGCTCTTTCTAGTTGGTGCCTGTGCTTTCAAATCAGAACAGGGTCAAACGTACCCAAACCCTCAAGGGATCTTTGAAACCATTATGTTCACAAAGGCCAAGTTAAAACCCTGTTCTGAACATTTCCAGCTTTGTGTGTTTAGAAATCCAAATCTAGAATTTTTTGTTTTTTAATCTGGTATGGGTAACGTTTAATGTAAGAGTATTTGATTTTGAAAAACCCTTATTGATGATTTCTAGAGATGCATGGCTATGAACAAACAACTTGTAGGTGACAAATATACTTGGGTTAAGTAAGAGCCAGTTAATCACTCATCAGATGTCTTCATTTCATAAGAAGTATCATTTCAGATACTTGCTTTAGACTTTTTTTTACTCTTGGTTTTCTGTGCAGGTACTTCTCCTCCCCAGTGCAATGAAAACATTACAGTCATCCTCTTTCTTATCTCTGCTCTCACATACAGACAATCCCAGATCATTTTATTTCTCTGTGTTGCAACAAATCTATTCTGCATCACTTGGATATCTGATCTTCCTGCCTGTTTTTTCAGAACAGATATTCAATCATAAATGCGTCAGTTCACAAGGGATGGTTTTGATGGTGGTTCTCACTGAACCAAGTAGCGATGTTTATCAGCGATTTGAATTATGCTTTCCTGTTTATCATATCCGAGACAGGCATCCTCTCTTACAGTGAAGACTCTCTGCAGTCCTCTCCTAGTGTATGTGTATTGAGTCTTCAACAGAAGCATTAAAGGATTTTGTTTTCTGGCAACTTGCATAGCTCAGAGTTCTCATTCAGCCTCGTAATGAGGCTTCCAGGTCTCTGAGGAGTAAGATTTGGAGTATTCTTCTAATACAAGGGGTGTATACAAGGTAACAATTGATGTAATGGATTTAAATGAAACTTACTCTCTTGAGGAACAGCATAACGATAGTAGAACTTGATTCCATGGTTAAGCCTATTTGATAAATAAAACAGGACCACAGCACAGGTTTGGCTGGCTCAGTCATCCGTGCTGTTTGTTTGCTAGCACACTTCCTGGCCTGTGCCGACTGTCCAAGGCAATGACTGGACGTGTTCTAGGGATATCACAGCCCAGGGGCTGTTTCCAGTAGACAGTGTGGAAAAGATCATCCTGTTTTGGGAGGCAAGAGTGTTTATCCGTATGGATGTGACTATATAATGCTACTTGCCTTCTGACAAAGAAAGCCCCTGGTCTATTTTATTTAGCTGCTATGGGTAGCCAGTAACTCAAGCAGATCCTCCAGTCCTGCCCAGCTTTGCCCTAGGAAACAGTACACCTCTGACCATGCTCTCAGTGTTCTTAACAGCAGTCTCGAAGGCTATGCAGCCCCATTCCTTCAGGACGAAATACACCCATTTAGCATCCTCTTAGACTCTGCTCCTGGTTACTGAACCCCCACTTGTCTTACTCCAAGTAGTCAGCATAAGAAGATACATGCAGTGCTAATGAGCAGCTTATTCAAAAAAAATAGCTATTTACTTACACTTCATCTACCTCTGGAAATACAGATATGGGAAAGAAAATAATGTATTGCCTGGACTAAGCATAGTCATTCTCTCCACACTGGGTAGACCCCAAATACTTACGATACCTTTCTCTTGTCTGTGGACTGGGTTATAGCCTGTCTTCCTACAGACCCTTCCTCTCTCATCTGCTGCACCTTGGCAAGTGTTTCCAGTTTCTTAGGAACTGCCTACAAGGATTCTACCCTCCCTGACCTGTCAGCCTCCACTGAGCAGAGCGGAAACTTTCAACAATTACCACGTATCACTTTTCAGCTGCCAAAGATTGTCCCTGCACAATTGTCAGACTTTCCTGGAGTCTGTGGCAACACCCAGAACTCAGTCACCTCTCTGCCCCTCTGCAGCAGACTACACAAAGGTAACCAAGCAAGCAGAAGAACAATTAACATCTACAGAAAATAAGACAGGTCCCTTCTGTGTTACTCAGGTCCTCTCTCAGACTTCATGTATTAGTACCATTGGCTACAAAAGGCTGGGACTCTCACATACTATACACATACTCGGGTAGTAGCAGACAGTCCAGCTGCTCAATGCTAGCCAGTGTGTAGCCTCAGCACTCATTCTCTACCTCTGTAGACTGGCTTTCTAATTCTTATCTCTGAAAGACCTGGTATTTGTTCATTGCAGAATGCTTCTCAGTGTGTAGCAGAAAACTCTTACTATTGTCCCAAGCTCTGAAATAGAATAATGGGGCATTCTTGGTGGAGATTCAAGACTGGGGTTCACTTCTGCCTGTGCTTTGTTAGAACTAAGACTCCATCAGTTTGCAGTGCAAACGCCACCCGCACTTGCTAACCAACTTTCACTCCGGTGATAACTGTATGTTAAATACGTGGCCTTATTTAGAAATCTCAGTGGCATTTACATAGTTCCAGTTCACAGCACTTACTGGACGTCAGTTGTGTTTCATGACAGTTTTATTACCCTACCTGTGGAAAACCTTCGCCTCTCAGACACTGAATACAATGAGGCTCACTGTATTCTGTGAGACAGAATCCTGTTTTTTTACTGGATTAAAAGTAACTGTGGTGGAACCAAGTTTCCAATACAATATTTCCAATGCAGCTTTGGACTTAATTTGGTTCCTATTTTTGACGCCTAAAATAGTGAAGGGATGAATTTAATATATGCTAAATTGTTCATTTTAAACTATGTGCTGTAGTCAAGTAATTATTAAGGAGAATGCTTGAGATAGAAAAGTCTTTTCTGTACAGTTCTGAGCTATCCAGAAAAGCAGAAAGGTCTGAAATCCTTGCTTCATTTAAGTCACATTGCCTACAGCAAGGCCAGAATTTTACCTAACGAATGAGAACAAAGTAATAGACAAAATAAGATGGGAGAGTAGTGTTTTGCAAAGGAGTCACGCAGCATGCAATTGCCCAAAGCTGAACTCTGCAGAGTCATTGTTTCATGACCCAAACATGAAATAGGAAAAGCATTCACTTTCCCATCAGTTACCACACTTCTGAAATGATGGAATTTTCCATCATTTCATAACCTGCAGTGCTGCGATTTCTCCTTCTGATTAGGAATTGCAGCCAACTGATAATGGAAAGAAATCTGCCAGACCATATGGTGGAAAATTCCAAGGAATGTTACTACACCTAGTCTGAAAAATATCCCTGCAATGTAGATTTGACAAGAGAATGTTTATTTTATAAAAGAGTTTCACTTAATACCATTAGCAGGACTAAGAATCCTTTAGAACTGCAGATGCTGTGTAGTGTGACAGATAAGTGTGTAGTAATGTAGGCAATGTTACAGGGCCATTGGTAAACAGCAAGATTATTAAGAAATAATTAATATGAAGCACTATGGGGCTAGTGATGGGCTAGCACTACCTCACTAGAACCTACTCAGCTGTCTTTCCTGATGCATGGTCTGTTCAACTTGCAGCTTCTTCTTTCCATGACCATGTCTGCTGAGTTCCTTTTCCATCATCCAATTTACAGACCACTTGTTCCTCTCAGCACAGACACCAGCCTCTACAATCTAGGGTTCCTGCTGTTACCTGCCTGGCCTATATACCTTTTGCACACTTAGGATGGTGGCATATGAACAGCAGACTACAACTGATAGCAGTAGTGAAGGTCCACAAAAAAAGGCTTTCAATCTTCTTTCAGCCTGTGCCTACACCTCCAACAACTTACTGTTCCTTCAACTTGTTCATAATGGACTTTGTCATGCAGCATTAAGTGAATTTTTTCAGTTAAGGCTCACTCAGTCTAATCTCTTCTTGGAAGGCCTCTATCGGTGCCCTTTTGCCCCTTCTTCATATCACAGTCTTGAATACTCCTTGCCACTGCCTTCCTGTACTTTCCATCAAAGTACAGCACTTTTAGAAATTTCTTGCTCACAAGTCTCCTACTGAGCTCATTCCTCAGAAATTGCCTTCATGACTACAATATAAAATGTACCTACATTTGCAATCATGCTATACACAGGATTTAGTTACAGGTAATTTAGTCTCTCTTCAGTGTTTTTGTTCCTGTTTGATTCTGTAAGGTATTTCTATAGGGCACAAACTGTCTTTTTCTTGCCACCTCCCCCTGCTGTCTTCACTCTCTAACAAGTATGGAATTGTGCCTGTGGAACCCATGTTATTTCTCTCATTCATTCTCATCTTGGTGGTGATGGTGGGGCCCGGCCTTTTGAATGTTTCTTCTTGCTGAGTGAATGTAACATTCAGTATTTTCCTCCCATACATTTGAGTGAGTTGTGCTGAACTGAATCCAAGTCTTACAGGTCTGGCTCCTGGTCATATTCTGAAAGATCTGCTGATGTCTCTGGAGCTCTGTCCTGTGCTTTGGGGCTCAATCCATACAAGGATGATGAATGCCCAAGGTGCAGACATTAAGTAATTGCCTTCTGCTACAAGGAAACCCCAGAGCAAGGCACAGCAGCAGCACACCTGATGCTTTATACCTGAAATCATCTAAGTGATGAGAACTCACAGGGATTCAGGAGTCAAAGACGCCATTTCTTTGCCTACATCAGCTACAGGCAATGTGGAAGTGAGAGGTGTGGATTTCCCACACCAAACTGATACAGTTTAGTCAGGATCCTAGTTGCTTTCAGGTTTCTCTGAGGTCAGTAGATCCGAGGTGATGTGAACCAGCCCCTAGCCATGCCTCTCTCTTTCCACTTACCACTACAGTAACTACACTCCTAAAATTGGTCTCATTGGTCTTCCAATTACATGCCTAGTTTGGTATGGTGAGGGAGGGTCTACAACTGGTATCCAGCAGATTTTAAAAGTGTCCAACTTGTTTTAGACAAAGGACCTAAGACGGACTGAACAAACAAGACTAAACGAAGACAACCTTTCCCTGAGGAGGGGACGTGGAGAGGGAGGTGCTGATCTCTTCTCCCTGGCATCCAGTGACAGGACACGTGGGAATGGTTCAAAGCTGCGCCAGGAGAGGTTTAGACTGGGCATTAGGAAGCATTTCTTTACCGAGAGGGTGGTCAAACACTGGAACAGGCTTCCTAGAGAGGTGGCTGATGGCCCAAGCCTGTCAGTGTTGTAAGAGGCATTTGGACAATGCCCTTAATAACATGTTTTAGCTTTTGGTCAGCCCTGAAGTGGTCAGTTGGACTAGATGATTATTCTATTCTATTCTATTCTATTCTATTCTATTCTATTCATTTGTATAAGTAGAAAGCCAACTCAGCAGTGAGGAAACAGAACAGTCCAGTATAAGCATAATACCTTAAGTACACCATGCGGATTCTTAGATTTTTTTACCTCCATTTGTTTCTATGAAGACATTAAATAAAATCCAGAGCAAATGCTCTGCTTTGGACTCCTGCACTGTGATGGTATTATGATTCACTCCACTGCATCAGTTTGCACAATGAAGCCCTCAGGGGTTAATATGGGAGAAGGGGTTTTTAAATGGTTTAAAAATACTCCTCAGACCTTTGAACAAATAGGCAGATATGTATTGAAAAAGATTTTTAAAGTGAAGATCTGAAATAATTATCCCTTGGAATCTTGGCACCAGAACAGGCTTCATTGGTAATAACCTGCGCGCTGTTTCCCTAATAAATCCTGCTGTAACTTTCTAAAAGGACCATGCTAATCAGAGATAGTGGTACCTCTCCTACCCTTCTTTTTACTGGCCTTTTTCTCTGTAGCACTTGTCAATGGAAACACTTAACTTGCAAACACTTGTTATGAATTACTGTAGGGTCGTTAGTGGGGCACATTGTCGTTCAAGACTTTTTTCTTCAAAGAAAGACACATAGCACTGAAACATTCTCTCTCTCTCTCTTTTTTTTGTTCCCACAGAAAAAGAAGTATGAATAAAGAAATACAAATTTTATGTACTGCAGAAATGTAAGTTTAAGGAAAAAAAAGAAAAAAAAAGACACCTATTAATCTGGATAAAGCCTGAAATCCCATTCTGGATAATGAAATCAATTTGTAAAGTGATATTAATATATCTACTACTTACCAAAATAAGTCCCGAGATTAATGAGGAAGTGCCTGTCAGGGCAACGTAGAACTTGGGGGTTAATGTGTTCAAAAACATACTCACTGAAAAAGAAAAGAGAGGAAACCATGAGTACAAGAGCAGGACATACATGTTCTCCACATGCGTCCCCTCCTCCTCCCAACTGCTCTCCAACTTCAGATAAGCTATTACCTTAATTCTGATAAAGAAGACAGTTTAAAGAACATTCGGTTCCATCTGCCTAACACGTGATAAAGCAGAGCATCAGACTGCCACATGCAGAATTTTGTTTTCACAATAGAGTCAATCACAAGGCATTGGAAAACAGCTGCACACATGTTTGGGTCTTTCCTATTCCAGTCAGTGCTCCACTGACACCGAGTTCAGGATTCCCCATGAAATACAGAAGACATTTTATTATCTGCCTTTGCTACTCCATTGCAGTTAGAAATCTTAGGGGTCTCAGTGTCCTGCATTCAACATCATCTCAATGTCCTGTATGTTCTTGGTGAAACTATCTATCTGGACAAATTTTTAAAAGCGTTTTACTTCTCATTACCTTTGTTCCTCACTTATAAAGTAGGAGATAATAGCATTTTCCTAACTCATTCCACTGCATTAAAGTTGGTGAACCACTCTGTATGACAACAGTGAATAAATGCATAAAACAGATTAGGAAAAGACGTAACTGGCTTTCTGGTAATTAAGGGTGAAAATCATGATAGCTGTCCACATAATCTGAAATCTAGGGCAGAAGCAAAGCCAGGCAAGCTGCAAGGAATGGCAATTCCATCTGTATGGGCTTCTGGAAGTTGAAAGGGCTCTTCTAGTCATGTCACATTTTGGACGCTGCTGAGAGAATCACCAGGTAGTTGAGTTCAGCCCCGTATTGAAAATCGCTATGGCCTTAAGAGAATAAAATAATGTTTTTATAGGTTTTGGATCACTCTACAGAAGCTACTAGAGAGAACTGGAGCTCTTCCACTAAATTCTAGATGTTCAAAACCTCTCAGCTTCCAATCACCTCCATCTTCCACAACTGAAAACATTCTCTATTAAACTACATGGAGGGTTAGAATGCCTTCTGTAAAAAAACCTACTGGTCTCATCCTTAACCAGTGCCAAAGTATTTATCATACATATATACATATATGTATATACATGCATATATATTTATACATATACATGCATCCATGACTGAAGAGGGAACTAACAATAGTTAGCAGGTAAGTTTAAAAGGCTTGTAGCAGACTACCCAACATTCATTAAAACATGCTGATAAAAGCCCTGGATATGTAAGTTCATTCTGTTCCCTTTAGAAATGACACTTACTGAAATTAAATAACATGGAGCCAAAAAATGAAGAGAAGACAAGAACAGCAGAATACAAATCATCAAACATATGATTAATTTTCCGTGACCAGTAAAACAGAAAATTGTTTTCCAGAAATGCATCACTAAAAGAGATTGAAACCCTGCAATTCAGCTGCTTTGTTTGGGTTTTGGCTGCATGTTTTCTTTATTTTTTTCTTGAAAAAGTCATAAACTGTTAAAATGGAAGTGTCATTTTCTGCTTCACTGGAGTGGCATTAAGCACCAAGCTGATATTGTAAAGAACTAGTTTAGTGGGTTTTAATTCCATCATTCATTTTCTTTCACAAATGAGTTGGATGCCAGATTCTCAGCTAGTGTAAATCAGCATAACATCCCTAATTTTACTGTGTGCAACACAGCTACACTGATTTATGCCGGCTCTGGCTCAATAGTTGGGACTTTCCCACATCTTATTTCTTTTTTTTCTGTTCCCATTCTTTCTTCCTTTCCCTTTTTTAATGTCTAATACAAGCCAACTTTGAAATACTAGTTCCTGCTTTCTCCAGCCCCAGTACCTGCTAAGAAGGAAGAGGAATGGAGAGACTGAAACAGCTTTGGCTTCTACCAACCACCATGTGTCCTTTAGAAGAAATATTCCTCATTCTGGAATGCAAACGTAAGCCAGAGACATAACCAAACTGTGTCACTGGGGAAATTTCAGACTGCCAGTGAAACTCCTTCTTCTGCTTAGGTCAGTGTATTCCTGAGAGACAATATGCTATGATGGGGCATAGATGTCCATGTCCCCCATGTAGCACAGTGCTGCTGCAGTGCCAACAATAACATGAAAAGCCAGGCAGCAGGGGACTTTACAGAGGTGCTTTCTCTTACATTCCTCTGACATAGCTTCACAGCTCATGGAGTCCTGGAATTTCTCCTATTAAACTGGAAAATTTTTCCCATTACCCTGGAGGAAATTTGGTTTCCAAAATTGTGAAGCCACCTAAGCCCCCTGTGTTTTAGAAGATTCCACAAGAGGATATCCGTTGAATAAGGATACAGTCTATATGCTTTAAATCCCTATTGCCTGTTTCACTAAGAAATGCTGCAAAGAGAACAAAATTTCTTAAGCAGTGATGAGATACTCACTTATCATTACTGACTGCCATCAATAAAATTTCCTTTGGGAAATGCATCCCCATTTGGAAGAGCCCTCACGACAAATGAGCTCCATGGAGCTCATCAATGGAGTAGAATGAATGAGGCTTTTAAGAAATGCTGTTAGCTTTTCTCTGTGACCACTCTTTTACAAGCAATGTACACTGATTTATAGACAAAACCTCAGATCTGAACAGAAATAGGATTTTATTTAGCTGTCATTACTGCTTTCTTCTTTGCTTGCATGTATACTGGTGCTCCTTTATGCTCTTTACTATAGGCTGCTACAATTCATCACTTTTACAGCTTAGTCATGGGAACTGGCAAGGTGAACAGGTACGATGCTGGATGCTTTTAGACTGTATGGGCCAGACTACCAGCTAACTGGAATAGCTCAGCTGATTTGCTACAGTTGTACTCAGCTACCAGAGTTGCTTCTCTGGACTGTATCTTCCTAATCCTTTTGCCATTCTTCTTCCCACTCATTAAATATAAGAATCTTCTGTTCCTTTACGAAAACTATCAACTTCTGCCAATTAACTACCCTCCCAGTTCCTTTGTCTCCATAAATATTATTAACAAAAACAAACACTTTCTAATAAGCAACATATCTCCAAAACAGTAAAACTAAGCACTGGAGGATCTGTGGTCAGACTATTTTTATTCTGAAGTCAATGAGAATTCAGTCATTGTTTCAGTGGAAACTACATCAAGGCTTAGTTCTCATAATATTAATCCCAAAAGTAAAAATCAACCCACTTTTGGGTTATCTGATATATATCATTATCCAGAAGTGAGCATTTCTTTACAGTCAGCATTCTGACACTGGAGAAATCACTATCACACCCAATGTCTCCATCCTGTAATGGACTCATGTTTCCTTCAGTGTGTTGCAGTAAACTAGAGCCATTAGATAATGCTAAGTGTCCATCTGCCTAAATTTGGATAGCAGTATTTTTCTTCACTATTTCCATTTGATGAAGTAGCAGGATTGAGGAGCAGAGAGAGATTTCTGAGAAAAGAGAGCTGAAGATACCAGAAGATGGCTGCAGAATAAAGAAGCCAAGTAGAATCACCAGCAAAAGGTGGTACTGTATGTCCTTTCCTCTGAATTCATAACATGCCAGTGTATGCCTAATTATTTCTGTCCGCAAAGGGAAGATGGTGCAGTTATTCAGCTTGGAGTATCATCTCTTGTCTGTAACTTGGTAGGACTTTAAAAGAGCAACTAATGAGTATCTAGAGAAAGAAATTTGCCTGATGTTCCTACAGTGCCAACTCATTTGAAATTACTGTCAAATCCCAATTATTTCCACAGGCTTCTGATGATGAATGATTTATTTTAGGTGTGTTAGTAGAGATGATGGAATACAGTACAGCCTGCTTTTTTTTTTAAAAGAAAACCAGCATGACCTATAAATGCTGTCTAAACAAGCCACGCATGTCTGCTTGTAAGAGGCTCCTGGCCATACAAATACCAATCACCCTCTTTCTTCCCTTCTCTTTATTGCGTTCATATTAATCATGCTTGAGTCATCCAGAATAAGGCACTATTTACATTTCCAAAGGTGCCTAAGTTACATAGGTAAATCATTCCATCCTGTTGTATAATACCTAGGGAAGGACTGTTATTTCGTTGTTAACTGTACATGCTCACAGAGATGAATTTACATCCTATACAATTCATGGCAGACAAGCTAAAAAAGCACACAAGTCATGTCTAATATTCCCTGTTGAGGCTAATCAAAAGAGATGATTGAAATGTTCTTGAAAGCTGATGCCATTTCATTCCCATTATATATGTTATTCATTGCCAATACTCGTGATTCATTCTCACCATGGGAATAAACAACAGAGGAAAATCCAGATATTTTTCAAGCAACAAAATCCTCTAATTATGTAAAATGTATCACTCAACATGATAAAACACTATGTTGTTTTAAAAATTTCTTCAAGGACTTGAGGCATTCACATTTCAAGCATGTGAGGAACCACAGTAGGAGGGAAATACTGGGGTTAAATTGCTCAAGGTATCATCGTGCTGCTTTATCAGTTAATTACATTAGAAGATCATTAGGGGAGGGAGCATTGCAAACTACCTACAATTCCCACATGCGGATCTACTAAAATGACAGCCCCATTACCTACTTCTGAATGTGAGGTTATGTAGCTTGCACAGTAAGGTGCAAATAAAAATCTAATTGCAACGTTACATTAACCATATACACAAACAGATCAAGCAAAGCCAGGACTGCATCATTTATGGCACTTCTAAGAGGAAAAATAATTCCCCCAACAGAATGTTATCTTAAAATACAAATAAAATTAAATATATATCAATAACTTAGCATAAATAAAAAGATGAATTGCAGACCCAGAATTAAAGATCAAACAAAAACAACAATCCAAATATACCGAAATACACATAAAAGCACAGCTCTTTTTGTGCCAGTATCTGTGCTCCTAAGTGAGACAAGGTTTCTGGGTACAGTAGTAACTTTTATAAGAACAAATAGCCAGAAAACAGAAAAGTTTATAGTCACAGAGCCCTTCTAGTGCATTACTCGTACTAAAGTTATTATGGCTAAAATATGTGCATCCCTAAGAAATTTTGCTGCACTTTCTGTCTCCATCCTCCATAATACTTGCTTGGTATGCAGACCAATGCAAATTCTTGCAACACTAGTGCCATGAGCCCAAATCCTTTACAGAGGCAAAAAGCTAAGAAACCTATCGTTGAAGACCTTTGACACAGCAATTCAGCTTCTTTTTACTGCAACCATCCATTCAAGCTGATGTTCAAACATGGTACAGAGGATGGGGCAGTGACCGGCTTATTTCACAGGGGCCTCAGCATGGATTAATGCAGGCCCCTGATTCAAAGTTGTTGCAGCAGTGAAGAGCTCTTCTACCAAAGTGTCAGCAAAGAGGGCAAAATAAAGTTCAATAAACTTCTTTTAATAAACGTATAACATTCCCCTCTCTGAGTACAAAGCACTGCATACACTTGACTTTGAACTATTTATACACAACCTTTCTGAACACTCTAACCCATCCCTTGTAAGAATGTTAACAATACACTTTGGGGAAAACATGCTAGGGTCAGGCTGAATTACATGTTATATACTATGATGGCCTCCAGCTCAATATAAATACAAACCCCACTAGATGTAATGCTAGCCCAGGGCATTGTCTCAGAAAAAAATATCTTTTACCATTTACCAGGGTTTTCCCTGGGAAACTACTAAGATTTTTTTTTTACTTCTTCAGACTTCCTGAAGAAATTACCAAAGAAGAAGTAAGCATTCAAAAGTTTAAGAATGCTGCAGAGTGAGTTTCATTTTTACTTGTTGCAAATGCTACACAACTTCCTTCTATAAGGCCTTTGTGTAGATCTGTTTTCAAAACTTGAAAAAAATTGTCACTCAGAAACAAACATGTGGCCATTCCAGGCAGAAACAGCTGGTGTCTGTGCTGTGCACAAGGAAATCCAGATGCCCACTCAGTTTGTTCAACCGCCTGCTCTTGTCCTAAAGGCATGAGGCTGAACGAGAGTCACATTCAGACGTCTGGAGCCTAAGCTAACGGCCAGTGAAGTGGTCCGTTGCTCTCAACAAATGCTGGATCAGAGCCCAGGTGAGAGAAAATGGTGGCGTGCCAAAAGCTACCTATTACTTCAGATAAATAATGAATTCTGATTAACTACATAGTTGTGCATCATCAAAGTTCTGCCTTACAGATATTTCTAATTAGTGAAATAAAACTTTCTGAAGACCACCACACTCTCTCTTCCACATTTCCACATCTTAAATGTAGGTTTTCCCCTTCAACAGAATACCTTTACCACGATAAAAAGGGAGAGTGAGCAGGGATGGTCTATTCTGGAGAGAAGTTGCGTATCATCGGAGAGGCTTTCAGCACAAAGCTCAGCCCAAAGATAAGAAAGAGCAGAAGGCAATAATACAGTACCAGTTCCAGGTCAAAAACATTCAAGTGAATTTACTTAAAACTGAAAAATAAAAAATTTTGAAGGTTACAGGTGACAGCAATAACATTTTCTCCACTTTGTGACCCAGTGGCCCACTGAGCAAATTATATCCAGCACAGAAAACTGAAACAAATCTTAGCAAATGCAGTCCGTCTTTTCCCAAACAACCCTGCCTGAGGATTGCTAACAAATTCAATTGAATCATTCTCCTCAACATTTTAACACAGTAAATATCTGAAAACCAAGGTGACACAATGATAAGCGCTGGCCTGCTTTTCAACACCAGGTCTATATTCATGTTATAATGTCCAAAAGTTATCGGATCGGTCAAAATCCTGTCTCAGAGAGTGCATTAACAATTCAGCCTGTTAGACATTAAGATTGCTCATCCCCACTGGGAATAATATACAGGGAAACATAATTGATAAGAGACAAGAGCCATCACAGAACGGAGGGCAGAAGGACATACAGGTGAATCAAGGAAACCAGATCTGGAAGACAAAAAACCCACTTAGACGCTACTATGCCTTGGGAAAGGGAAAAGAAATGAAAACCAGATTAGAGATAGACAAGTATAATACAGAGATGAGTTAAAAGAAAATTAAAAAATGGAATGGCGATAAAAGCAACATGCATAGAAAGAAGATGATAGAGACAAGAACAGCAAAAGCAAAAAAGACACACAAGAAATGACATATGCAACATGAATGTAAATAAAGGCTATTTTTACTTTAGCAAAAGATGGTTTGCAATTCAGAAGTATCTTTTCACTGGGAGAAATAAGACTGCCAACAATAACAGCTTTGGTCATTCAGGCAGAGATACCGTCAACAAGTTATTCCTTGGTAGCAAATACACCCCAAAGCCTTGTCTCACAAACTAAGGCACTTAACACAAGATGCCACTAAAGATTCCCGTTCTCAACTATATTTTCCCAGAGTGACCTGCTAAGGTCAGCTGCTACACTTTCCCCCAGGAACAGGCAGGCTGGACATAAAAGTACAGGATGTGCTATACCCACCCCAAGAAAAATGTTCTCTCTTGTGAATTTAAACACTAAAACCAACTTAGGATAGCGAGACTCAAGCACAGGTTTTTGCTATTGCATTTGTCTGAGATCATGAACTCCCTACCTCGTGGATTTGGGGAGAATAAAAGTATGGATAAAAAAAGATCAACTTTCCCCCATGAGAGCAGCTATTATAATGCAAATTTGCTGCCATATAGTTGCCCCTGCCAAGGGACAGGGACATTCCCTCTTGCTCTCACAATGCAGGGGTGACATAAGTTAATTACACAGCTCCTGTTAATTGCAGAGCACGATGCATGAACACCAAGATTTGTTAATATATTGGCAGCAAAAAACCCATTTAAAAAAAACCCCAAAACAAAACCAAAAAAAACCCCCGAGCATTTCCATTTAAAGAAAAAGAAAATGAGGGAGAAACCATTTCCTGGGCTTTTACAGCCCTCAGCTGTCAAAGATTGAACTCCTGTGCATTTCTTTATGACCATTACAGTGTCCTAATGCTAAAAGCAGACTCCTGGTATTAATAATGTACAAGTGGAAGGGAGGAACTGGGCCAAATAAGAATGAGGCACAAAAGATGAGCAATGACGTATTGAGTAGAGATATTAATATCTGGATTTTTTTGAGCTGTGGATGTGTAAAATTGGGTTGTTGCTTGGTTCTTAAGTCAAATTCTCTTGCAACACTTTCAACATCAATTCTTCTAAAATCAGGTTGCTTGCAAATTGATTTGAAACACTGTCGTTATACACATCTCCCCTGCAGATTTTAGAGTTTCAAGAAACCTATGAGTCCTTGTCTTAATTTTTACTTCAGTGTTGCACTGCACGAGGAAGCGCTCTCTCAGATTTGTGAT
Source organism: Haliaeetus albicilla (assembly GCF_947461875.1). Classification (NCBI taxonomy): domain Eukaryota; kingdom Metazoa; phylum Chordata; class Aves; order Accipitriformes; family Accipitridae; genus Haliaeetus; species Haliaeetus albicilla. The sequence goes on from NC_091496.1 coordinate 27,466,747, forward strand.
GGGGGATTTCCTTCACTGTGCAATGATACAAGGTGTCTTTGTAGGCAGAACCAGTCCAGATACTGGAGAAGGCACCTTCACAGTTAGCTTGTGGTTTCCTTTTCTAATCACACACATCTTAGCATGTGTGTGTATCAGCAATTTCCCCAACACCAAAGCAGGGGAAATTCTGATGTGATGCTACAGTCAAATGAGGATGCATTCCCTGATGGTCTCCCATGTGACTGCAGAGTATCACCGTGCATAGACATCTTCTACCTTCTTTTAGATACACACTTGTAAGAGAAAGCTGAGATCTTCAGAGTACAGCTGTTGCACGGTTTATGAGGTAGATGATTTTAAGACTTCTAAGTCTTCAATTTAAGGCACACAGCAATTGGGCTCATTGAAAATCGATAGTAATGCACTTCATTGCAAAAATGTACCTAAGAACTGCAACAAAATTACCGTATTCTCCACTCTGCACCCCAAAGTGTTCAAACAAATCTGTATTTTAGAATTATTCTTAACATCAACTAATCATTCACGTAACTGAACTGATAAACAGCTTTATCCAGTTTGGACAGGCACTGTTTGTGAAGTCAAATCTACACCTTAACTGTCGCTTATTCTGAGGCATTACACAGATTTATGTGGTTTAGCCTTTCAAAGCTGTATTAAAACAAAAGCCAATTACTAAACCTCATTATCTGGAATCATTTAAGACAATTAATGGCTTTTGTTCCAAGTGCCAGATCAGCACAGTTCTCTCAATGGAACAGGGTAAGTTTTGCCCTCTTCTTTCATGCAACACTCAGGGAGGTAAGAGCTCCATTAAATCTTTTTGATTTTGGTTCATTAGCTGTCTAAAGAATACCCTAAACTAAAAGTTTGCCACAGTGATTAATTCCAATGCCACAGATAACAAAGGCTAATCTACTCTAGAAAGACAAATCATGCAAAGAGTTTTCACCACCAACTCCTGGCATTCCACAAAAGAGAAAATATCCCATGGGTTCCCATCATCCAGGAACGCTAAGACAAAAAGAAGAGGCACATGAACAAAGCACCCTCGGCTGCCCTGCAGCCTCCTTTTGTGCCTCCTTTTGTTCCGGGCAGGATTTGATATGAGTGCTAAACCTACAGATATGAGCAGTGCTGCATCTTCCATCCTTGCTTGTGTGTTGCATTCATAGGCATACAAAGATGAGGATCATCATGTTTTGTGCATCCAAAAAAATCGTCTCGGCAATGAAAAAAATTCAGAAAATATGGCTGAAATTTGCATCTTGGCTGAAATTTTTACTATTTTTCAGATACCTTTTTTTTTTAATTTATTCTGGAGAAATATTCTGTTCCAGACATTTCTGTTCTAACCTCGATAGCCTCACTCTATATAGCACATCTATTCCAAGAGTCTCTAAGATGCTGATCTCTTCACATGCAAGAAATTGCAAGGTGCTTCTTGGAATGGAGGTGATTGGAAAACATTTTCATAATTAGAGCCAGCAACCTCCTGAAAACTCCCTGGAGATCTACAATAGCTAATATCATTATCCTGTCACTGAAAACTCATCTATGCTTCCTACTTACAAAATCAATAGGGTGTTCATGCCATTTTTCTCCTATGAGAAGTTTCTACCTGTGATAAATTTCTGTATTAGGCAGGGATTTTTTTTGCAGTAATTGATGGTCTAGGTAATGTGCCACAAAAAGAAGGGGAAAAAGAATTTTCCATCGAGTGTGTTTCATTATTCGTATGTATCTAATAATCAACTTTCCCCTTCAAGGCATCTTAAAGCTGAGTGACTCACACAGTAATTGCACCAAATGCAAAAGAAGACAAGTTAAGTAGAAAACTTTTACCTCTTTGCCTCCATTTTGGGGTGTTTCAAAGAAAGCATAGCAGCAGGTTTGACAAGTGCTGTATAATTTCCATTGTCTACTAGTCTCTCGGGACACCCAAAACATTAAAATGGAAAAGGCTCTGCGGTAACTCTGTAGACAGAACTGCAATCTGCATTCAGGACCTGACTGATGAGGAGACAAACTTCGGGGGAGGATTTTGCATAATAAAGATTTTCAGTAGAGTGAGCTCCAGAGAAAGAATTTCCAACCAAATGCACAGAAAATGGCGCAGCAGAGGCTAAGGGAGCACCCCTCTCACACAGCCTTACGGATGTATAGCCGGATGTACAGACTTTTAAAACACAATCATCTTGTTGCTGGCATGATCCTCCTGTCCTTGTAGGCAGTGAGTCTCTCTCCAGTGCAATTTCCTCCAAAGGTCTCGCGTGCCCGCTAGACAAAACTGGACGGTCTATAGTTTTAAAGCTTGTTTTGTTTCATGAGAAGACAAATAAAATGCCACTTAGACTACCTCATTAACATTAACAATAATGATGTTATTTGATATAGCCTTTGATGAAATCCCAGGAGAAAAGGCAGCGCAAGACACCCACTATTTTTCTTACTGAATATTTGATGGTTTTAATTCCAAACATGGGCCGTGGCTGACCTGGCTGAAAGCAACTGTGAAATAGCATTCTGACCAATAGAGTCTTCCTCAGTTTTCCTTTCTTCTGTTTAAAATTAATTGATCTTTTCAGAGGTGGGTCTCCTCATGAAGGCAGGAGGGACCACAGACGAAGTGGGGCAGGACTCGCAGGCAGAACTCAGCGGGGCTGCGTTAGAGCCGTGCAGAACTGCCACTCGACCTGGCGCAGCAGTCAGGCTGCTCAGGAACACCGCACAAATACACTAACCCCAGCACTCTCTGTTACCCACCAGCTACTGACAGATCTCTCTTCCTCTAAAGCCTAACAGTGTGGAGAGAGAAGCAAAAAATGCAAGACTAAATTAGCCAAATGCAGCATACCTGATAGACGAGAAGCTTGCATGAGAAGTAACAAACACCTGCACGGGACCTACTATAACCTGTGTTCTCATCCCTGTTGTGGACCCAGTCAAATACTGTATTGGCTCTAACTTGAAAATTCAAAGCTGTGTTTGGAAGTTCCCATCTTTAGGGCCAGCCTGGGAGCTGTGAAAGTAAATGCCCATTCACCTGTCTGAATTCTCCAGGTGGACATCAAGAAGCTGAAGAATGCACCCTCACATTTTAGTAAATAACTCTGGGGCAATATTCTGCATGTCACGCCTTATCAAACTACAGCTGGATTGCAGATACTGTGATGCAGAAAGCAGCTTAACAACAACAACAACAACAACAAAGTATTTCTCTTTGTGATTAACAAGCTATGTCTTGTTTTTTGCGCACTGCCCTGTGAGAAAGCTGCTGAGCTAAATGGAGGGCATGCCAGAAGCACGGCCAGTCAGCAGCGCTGCCCTTCCCTTCCACAGCGTCATGCCGATCGGGGTCTCCAACAAGCAGGTAATGCTTGAAGAACCTCTTTGCAAGTTCCCCCCTTGACTCTGACTTGAGCTATGGGAACTCCGAGTTCCTCAAAAATCAGGCCAAGATGGCTCAAATCAAATGTCTGCAATCAGAAACTGGTTTTGAAAGTCTGGCCAGGCAGGCAGTGAGTCACCGAAGTGAGACGAACCTCAGGAGCTCGGCTTTCCATTCTCCAGGGGGTGGCAAGACCTGAGCACTGAGCAAACCTGGTGACCGCTGCCTGGACTCATTTCCAAATGTGACTGAACGCTACTTCGCCACTGCACTCAGTGACCAGAGAAGGCCGTGCTGCAAAAGCAGCCCACCAAAATGCTGTGATTTTTCTTGCATCTGCTTGTTCCTCTTCTGTTCATGTTAGTATATCTAGGACTAGTAGCCATGGCTATGTTAATCCTCAGATACTGGTGGTTAATTATGACAATCACTGCATTGGGATTTTTTCTGCTGTCCTTTAAGTTGACCTACTCAGATCACCAGGGAAAGATTGTCTTTGAAGCTAAAACTTACCAGGTTTTCTCTTAATGCAGTAGCAAAAGTTTCTGGAATTTTTGGGGGGCTGGGGGATAATGTCAGCAAAAAGATTCAACAACCGAGGGACCTCACATCCACTCCCAGGTTTTCCTAGACATGCGGTTAGGAACTAGCTTCTCTGGCCCTTGAGGAAGAGCAATAGGAAAGTGATCTCCAAGTGTGTGGCACACGGAGCTGATTCCCCTCTGAACACACACAGCTGAATGAGCAACTGCTTCAGCAGAAAAATCCAGAAGAAAACTTTGAGAATGGCAGAATACCAAAATCAATACAGCGACAGAGTCAAAGCGCACTCTGGTACAGAAAACTCAAAGAGGGAACGCAAAATTATTGTGGTAGACTACTTAACTTAATGCTTTCCAAAATGCTACTTGGCTCAGAAACAGAGAGATTCGGAACCTGCTAAGTGTGTTTAAGTGCTTGGAATTGTGGCATTTAAATGACCAACAAAACCCTTAATGCTCATTATTCAAAGCACGAAATACCACAGAGAGAAGGGCAGCTGACTTTCTGGCTAGAAGTGCCCATTAGAGAGATGCACTTAGGGATATATAATACCGAAGCAACACGGAATTTGCAATAAAGTTTGGCTTCTGCTCCCAGCTTCGTGGCTGGCTTGCCTGCGAGTCTTTCAGTGCAGTGTTTTGGGGCTTGGGTTCCCTGCCTGTGCTTTGGGAAGAGACCTAAGGAACATTTTGTGTGCAGAAGCAGCAGAGATCTTTGCATTTATTTATAGCCCCCCTGTTGTTTTCTTCACTTACGTGTAGCACCTTCCTAAACACCAGCAAAAAGTCAATTGTTCTGGCCTTCTCCAAGGACTGCTTCTGGTAGTGTCACCCTCCAAACCGAGAAGGCATTACAGAAAATAGCTGATCATATCCAAAGGAAAGTATTTCATTTCGTGCTTTCCAGCAGACCTGATCTCGGTCCAGCCTGTCGCAGGACCGCACGGTAGTCTATGCTACGGTGGTCTGTGAAGCAGACTTGCCTGCTCTCACTATATAAAGGGGTTGGAAGATGAAGCTTTGATTAGAACAAAAAACTAACACAGCTTCGCAGCCTTAAAAACTCCCTACAGCAGTGAAAGTGAATGCTACATATAACCTACTGTGTTTGGGCTGGGCCTCCCTGTTTTTGGCTACCATCTCCCCATTTTCTTTGTTACTCTGTAAAAAGAAAAACAGCTCCCAAAAGGAGGTTCCTCTGAGCTCCAGCAACATTAGCACTATTAAGGTAAGGGTCCCTTGAAGAGCTCTTTTTTGTATTATGCAATTAATATTTCAGATGGTGAAGAGCTGCCCCTGAGCGGAAAGATCCCGAACTCTGAAAATCAGTAACATCATCAGTCGGGCATCCAGGAAAACCATCTGAGCTTGTTAAGGCATTGCTGCCTGAAGGAAACGGTGCGATGCCCGAATACGTGCTACAGCTCGCCAGCAAAGCCAAGCGCAGAGTTGATACTGGCAGCAGAAGCCAAAGGCAGGAGATGCCAATAGGTCTGCGAGCTTGAAATGGTATCAAGAGATGTTACCATTTTGTAGCCGTGTTAAAAAATGTATTTGGCTGACATGCAGTGGGGCAAGATTTCTTTCCTTGTGCATGAATGCATCAATAAAGAAATATTAACCCTTTCCCAAAAGCATTCACAATTTTCTCAGTGAAGCATAATACTAAAAAAAAAAATTAACTGTTTGCGAAAACCCAGATTTTTTTTCCCATTAACAAGTCCTTTGCCCTGAAGACATCTGATTTTTAGATTTAATAAATAAATCCAGTCTTCTTTTACCTGGGAGTTATGAACATGGCTTTGTGGAAAAAATGTACCTCCTGAATTGGAAATGTCGTAATACGTTTCTGGACTTCTCCAAAATGGTGGTTTCCTTTTGCTGAGCAGTAAGACTCCTGAGGAAACTACTCCAAGTTTGTTACTCACGAATTACACTCATAATTTGGATAATTAACTAAATGCCACAGAGTCATTATCTTTTCCCTAAAGCTGTTTTTTTTCTGTAGGAGTTTTCCCAAGTTAATTTCATATTGTTGGTTTTCCCAAGTTAATTTAATACTGCCCAAAAGGTAAATCCTTCAGAGATTAGTTAGTCTCAAACCAGAGCTAGGCAGACAACTTGCAGTGTTTTTTTGCTGCAATTTTAAGTACGTTGCTCTTACTGGTTTTCAAGAACAAGGAAACATTTTTAATCCTATGCTTGATTGCTCCTATGAGGCAAAGCAAAAAGGGAAGGCAAGAGGACATTGTTTAGAAAAACAAAGCTCTCTGCCCCATCTGCCACTCTCACTGCTGTCAATGCTGTTCAGCTGCGAGAAAATGCCGACTGCATCGATAAATGTCAGCAGACCTGAAGTGCCACAAATTGCCGCAGCCGTTTCTCCCATAATGAGGTTTTGGGAAATGCAGGCAAATACTATAGAAGAGGCAATGCTAGATGAGCATCGCTGAGGCAAAATTACAAGTAAACACGTAGCACAGAAGTTTAAATGAATAATTAAAGCAAACCCTTCTGAGTTACAGCGTGCTGCCTGGGTGTTTGAAAACGAGCCCCTGAGGAGCGGTTAAGGAGAGGGCTCTTCACTCAAGTGGCCCAGGAGGTTCTCGGGGGCTGGAGAACCTCCCCGGGGGCTGGAGAACCTCCCCGGCATGCAGAGCACACCGATACCGAGCAGCGCAGCTTGCCTTCGGCTGGGCTGCAAAGGCGAAACAGAATTTTTATCCTGCAGTTTCACACTTATTTCATATGGAACCAAGCAATTTCTGCCAAATCCTTACCGGTAAGGCTGAATAAGCAGAAAAAAAGAAAGGAAAATCAAGAAAATGAAACAAGACTGGGATTCTCTATTGACAGCCATTAACTGTATCATTTTCTTTCTGGGTAGACCACTGCTGCTTTTTCTGTTTTGCCCTGAGCAGACAGAAATTTTTTCACCACGGTTATACTCCTTTTCTTTGAAATGTTTATCACCAGGAGCACTCCACAGAGCTGACAGGGAAAGCACTGAGGCTCTGCTAGCAAGTGGGCTCACTAAGATATTTTGCTCGAGGCCAGCATCAGTGGAAACCAAAGTGCTCTCCATACATCTGACGAGCTGAGGTGGTTGTGTGGGTCCGAAAGACTGAATTATTTGTTCTTCCATCTCTTCAGGGCACACCTGCAGTTTGTAAGGAAAAGCGGCAACTTCTGCTGAACTCTTCAGAAATGGGTGCTGTTAGCTATTCCTGGCAGAAAAGACATAAACAGAAGTTTTGCAGTCTGGTTCCTTCTCCTTTCTAAGGCCAGTCCCAATGCACGCAGATGGGATAGGATAAGATAGGATAGGATAGGAGGATAGATCTACTCTGCTTTTTTCAAATGACATTGCAAATTGAAACTAAATTGAGCTAGATGAGTAATTTAGAAGTCAAAGAGGAAGGAGCTGCAATGGAGGCAAGCAAGTGGATGCACATCACAGAAATGAAGGCAAGAAGAGGTTTTAAAACTACTGCAGCATGAAGGAAAGCAAAAATGGCCTTGTGAGCTGGAAGCTGGTGTGCTCCAAAGCTGTTTGCTCCAGTAGCGAAACCCTCAGGATAGCTCTACACCCAGTAATACATGCAAGTTATTGACTGCAGTTGCTCAATGGTTTTTAGGCTTATGACCCTGGGCAGCATTTTCCCCCTTCTTTTTCTGAACCAGAAAAATGGGATAATTTACTGTCTTGTTTCAAGGTAAAGGGATATTGTCAGCCTAAAATAATTTCTTTAACAGCTTTTTTTTTTTTCTCCCGGTGAACAGAAAAAGATTGTGTTGAGAACTGCTGATATTAAATGAGGAAGTTAACCTATCTTACTGATGCTAATTTTTTTCCCAATCTGTTTGTCTGTAACCTCTTCTGGATGAATGTTTTCAGCAAGATACTTTCTCTATTTGGCCTTTCATACAACAATAAATGAAAAAAAAAAAGCCTCCAACAAACTAGATTTCTATTTTGACATATATATTGTTTTCAATTTATAAGTTACAACACTGTGAAAGCCTGTAACAAATGAGGATAGCCATAATTTTGATGAAGATTTTATAAAATGTTAATAAACACCATCTTTTGTACTTGCATCTTTTGTCTCAATGCTCAAAGCACCTAGCAAAGAGAAATTAAGACTCTTCCTAATCCTGCAAAATAGCCTAATATTATGCCAAATTTCAAACTGATGTGATCAGAGCTAAAGGGACCGACATGCACCCCAAAATTCTGGTTCTCCTTTCTTTGCGCTCATCCTGATGTTCTATTTTTAGATTTCTAGTCTGGTCTGAAGCAGGTTTATAACCCCTTGCAATTTGCCATCATATTTCCATATTTAGTATGTTTTTTTCCCAAGTAAAAATGACAAATCCAGGAAAAATCTAAACAGATCTCAGTATGTGAATGGAATGAGTGACATTTGGTAAAGAATTAGTGATGTGACTGTAATCTCTTCCAAATGGCATCTTCCAATTAAGTTCAGGTCTCTTACTGTATTTTCCACCATCCTTCCATGAGATTACTAATTCTTCCAGACCTCAACCTCATTTCTGTCTTCAGGCCATCACAACCATAAAAGCTCTGCTACAACATGGAAGATACCAAAATTGGATGTCCAAAAAAAAAGCCTCTATAACTTAAAGGAAAAAGGAGCCAAAGTGACACAACTTCTGCTTCAGAAGGGCTTGCGTGCCTTGAATCTTATTTGTTTTTTCCAACTGTAGCAATTGGTCTGAGGAAATTATCCCCTCTAACACATTTATTTAGCACTTCAATGTCCTTTCCATCATAGATCTCAAACTGCATTGCTAAACAGTGTGCGTCAAACTGAGCTTTTAGAAGGGGAAACTTACATACAGAGAAGCACTTACAAACGCTGCATCAGTGGCTGATCTCAGAAGGGAATCACAGGGGAAATCCATCTACCTACCTTGAAGCCAGGCGAAGTTCTGCTGCTGACGTTAGCAGGACCAGGATTTCACCCTAGCAATCTGATGCCTCTGCTATTCCCTGGTAGAGTTAACAACTCCACAAAAATCTCATCCAGATAAAGCCATTTTGCTGATTTTGCCTCCAGAAGGCTGTCATCGTTATAGCAGTAAGCTATGCAGGGGGATAATTAAGTGGCTGCAGCAGGATGCACAGTTCTTGGATGACACCTTTTCCCTTGCACATTGGTTACAATTAACAGTCATATACATCGAACAGAAGAAAGCATCATCTGGGCCCTATTTCCAGGCAAAAATTATCTTAGTGCACCCAGAAAGATAGACCTGATAGACAAAACCCACCTGTTTCTGAGCCAATTTTGTTATTTTGTACATCTGCTGAGTTCATTTCATTTGGTGTTAATACACTTTGCTTCACAAGAATCTTTTACTAATGAAATAGTTGTTAAAGCATAATAATTTGCTTGATTGATTACTGTTTTCTGCATTGCTGCCTTTTCTGGATATCCGTCATGCTGCAGATGCTGGGAACAAGCCAGTCACCGCAGGGACTTTTCCAAAGAACCTTACTGAGATACAACAGCTCCTTGTTTAAAGAAAGTCCTTTCATGCCACCACGGGAAGCCCAGTCTTCTGCTCCCTTTTGGGCCTTCTTTTTTTTCCTACACAATTGTTATGTGATTTTCATATAGATTTTTATTATACAATTGATGTGTGAATGTAAGCACGTGCATACCTCCGTGGAGGGAATGACAAAGACAAAATGGGACAGCCGCAACTTCCTTCTTTGTTTGGGTGTGTTTTGAGGTTGGTTTGGTTTTTTATTTACAGCTTTGATGGTCATTTTCACTTTGCCCTCCGTTTTCATCACCTACCTTCTTGATATTGTCCAACCTAGCAGGGACAGAGCTGTCTTGCTACCAACTGTCTACAGTACTGCTTTAGTGAAAGGAGGGCTGCTTAGTTCCCCTTCTTATCCTCAGGGGATGAAACCTTCATCCTCTTCAACTCTGACATTTGCTGCTGGCTAAGGGCAGTTGGTTAGAAATGAGCCCAGGCATCCTGTGCAGGCATTCACTACCTTCTCTGCAACATATTAAGAAGCACCACATATTGATTATTTGTATGCTAGTAAGAATCTACAAGTGATTCACAACAACTAACAAAAAGCTCCCTGCTTCACTACATATCCCAGAGCCTCACACCTGATACTACCTAAAGCCTTGTTGATTCACTTTCCTCTGAGAGTAATACAGAATATGAAGCCAAAGGTGTATGTTAAGATTGCTTCAAGCCTTCCCAGTCCTGCTGAAAAGGCAGGAATTTCCCACTTCCCCGGTGCAATTAGGATAGCCAAATCCATCAACGCACGGGGATGTCTCAGGGCTCACAGGGCAGCCCAGAAGCTTTGTTTTGTGATGAAGCTCCCATGGAAATGCCCCTCTCCACCCTAGTTAGGGTGTCAGAAAGACACTCAAGCAGCTGTCTTCTGCATAAGTTTACAGACAGCCTTTTAAGATCACTTAGACATCTTTTACTTAAGCAAAGAAACTAGGAAAAGTGGTCCTCAGATATGTGATCTTTAATAGGCAGGCAGGAGAGAGATGCCTTTATTTATAGCACAGAAAGCCTGAGATGTGTTTGTTTATGTATTCAGCTGTTGGTTTATGTAGCACATGCTGGAAAACAATATATTGAGGGGCCTTTGCAAAAAAGCTTAGAAAGCCAATCCATTTTACTGAGATCTGCAACTGTAGCACTGTAACCACATCCGATAGGTTTATCTCTGAGTATTTTCCTCCAATCTTCCCCTTACTGCCAGCTAGAATCTTCCTGCCTATCTCTATGTGGGATGTTAGCACGACAAATAGATTGAAGACATATCTTTTATTTTCCCAGACTGTTATTCACCTTCAGAGCTTAATTTCATGTCTTCTTGCATATTCCGGGAAAACAGGCTGGGTGACTAGAGCACAAACACGCTCACACCTTCTTCAGAAGAGATGCTTGAGAAATACAATGATGCTTCTCCAGGCTGATCAGAACTGCTGGTTTTGGTAAAGCTTATTTTCCTTTACGGAAATCTCCTCCTATTAGCAATGGCCTGGTTTTCCACATGTTTTATAGAGGGTCTCTGAGAGATACAGATAAAATCATCTGGAGACTTTCTTGGGTCTAACAGAACATATTTGAAGGTTATACATCTTTTAGTTAACAATAATCATGGAATCATAGAATAGTTTGGGTTGGAAGGGACCTTTAAAGGTGACCTAGTCCAACCTCCTGCAAAGAGCAGGGACATCTTCAACTAGACCAGGTTGCTCAGAGCCCCGTCCAGCCTGACCTTGAATGTTTCCAGGGACGGGACATCTACCACCTCTCTGGGCAACCTGTGCCAGCGGTTCACCACCTTCATTGTAAAAAATTTCTTCCTTATATCTAGTCTAAATCTACCCTCTTTTAGTTTAAAACCATTACCCCTTGTCCTATTGCTACAGGCCCTGCTATAAAGTCTGTCCCCAAGTAATGGCTCTGTCTATATGCTTGTGAGAAGTGTATTGATTTTGGGTGAGCTACAAGTATGAGCAATAATAGCAACCAAAACCATGAAATGTTAGATTAAGACCAATTGTTAGAATTCAAGAGGTCTGATTCCTCACTCAGTGTACTGATAGAAGCAGAATTTTTCCATGGAAGGAACAATAAGATGCAGGTTTGTCCGGTATTTTCAAATGCTTATTCCATTTATAACTGTGTGGCAATTGAAACTTATCCAAATTAGATGAAAACCAACTAGTTAAATAAGCAAATTATCAGCACATTTTGATGATAAAATGTTTCTCAGAAGGACAGTAAGAAGCAAACATAGATCAAGATTGTAGAAAATACCTTATAATTTCAGAGGTTTAAATTAAGGCACTTCAAAAACTTCTAATTTGAGGAACAGAGCACATCTTCCGTAGGATCCTTTGGAAGGTCTTAGATAAAGCGCTCAATAAAATGGGATTTAAAAGATATCACTGAGAGTTGGTTTAGAAGAAAAGCAGGGGAGTTTGTTCATGCTAGAACATTTACTGGTAGAAAAGGAAATGCCAAAAACCAACTATCATCACACAACCTCTGCAACAACAACAAAATCCTTCAACATAGATTCAGCATGGATCTGAACAAACCTGACACTGTAAAAGATGGAGAGGGCATGTGAACGCTACAGCAAGATGTGCCACAGCACACCCTGAACCACCGCTTCCCGCTTCAGAAACCCCGCGTGCTGCCATCCGACAGTGCCGCGTGGGGATGCTCATGTTCATCCAAGACAGCTGCAAAACCCTATTAAACAGCTTGACAGACCAAATAACTGGAGTACAATGCCGAAGAATGATATTGCTCCAGTGTTACTCCACGAGCTCACTGGAAGCTCTCTCCACTGCGCTATATAGACATGCCCCTCACAGGAAAAACTTAGCTCCATTTATTAAGTGACAAACCCCTTCTGACTCAGTTTGTCCCTCAACCTTTATCTAAAATTCCTATCTTCAGCGTTTTAGAGCTAAATATACTGCCATATGTTGAATGCCATAAACGGCAGCTGAATCTAATGAGGCCTGTACCGAAAATCATAAAAGAACTCAGATAAAATGTCACATCCATATTTATTTGAAATGTTAAAAACTTTCAGTCTTCTCAGGCATAATTAAAATTTGTGTTCTGTATATGCCTTTCCCCTCTGGAAAAATAATGATCTATCATTTTAAAGGCATCAAAGCATGTTTGTATGATTGCCATCTGACAGACTTCATTAAAGTTGTGTTTCTTTGGAAAGTGAGATCTATAATTCTGTTTAATGTAGGACTCCCTCTGTGCATTTTAAATGTGTAGACAGTGAGCATGTCTATATTTTCACTCTTTTCTGACAGTAAATCTGTTTCTGGTATTAAAGAGCAATACATTGAAGCAAGTAGAAATGACACTAACTTTGTATGTAAACGACACTAACTTAATGTATGCAATACATATTATACAATGTGTGTGTGTCTGTGTGTATTATATGGGGTTTGTATTTAATGGCATTAATTAGTGTCTATCTTACTGCTGTTTTCACAGAGCTGGCTTAATACCTGAAAGGGCGCCTTGCTGTTCAGACCCCCCCTCCCTCCCCGATCTATACCTTCAGGACTCTTTGGTGTTCGGTCCTCAAGTGCAACCACGGCAGCCTGCTCCCACGCACCGCCGGACCAGAACGTCAGCCCACCGACGGCCCGCATTTCTGTGCGTACTCATCAGCAGGCAGAGTACCAAAGTAAGAATGACAAATTGAGGTTTTTACCCACCGCTACGGGAGATTCAAGATGTTGTCCCATTCAAATTTGCATGTCTTGCTTACCGAGTGTATTGCAGTCATTAGCTAACCACAGTTCTACTAATTCCCTATTTGAATGCTCTTCCATTTAGTACTTCCTGCGGTGACTGTAACTACATTTCAGGGCTCATCGGCTGGTAAAGTCAAATGACATGATATGAAAAGAATAAGATTAAAGCAAGTTTTCAACTCTAAATGTCAAATATACAAGGACGTACTGTGAATTTGCACCAAACGAGACTGTCGTTCTTTATCCTATAGTTAGCTACATATAGAAATTGTCCTTTCTGTTCTTTTCCTTTTCCTTATAGCTGTTGGTTAAATTATTATGCTCTGGTCACTTACTATACTGAACAGTAGGAAAAGGGCATATCGAGATAAAGGATGCCAGAACCTGAGGTAACTTCCACAAACATAAACCCGGATTTTCAAAACAGCTTTCTTCCAATGGCCCTGAGGCAAACCTGGCTCACAATCTGGAATCTTTTATTTGTATTTTATTAGTATTATTCAGAACTATTACTAGTCGCAATATCTATTAATAATTATTAATAATCACCATTATTATTTTGATCACAGGAACTACAGCTATCTACGTGGGATCAAAAATACACTTGCATCCTTCAGAGGGTTTTCAAGGTCTTGCATGCGGACGACACTACTTCAATCACAGGATAGCCACATAAATAAATAGAAATAGAAAATATTTATATTTATACCTTATATAAATATAATGCAATATGGAAACTAATGTTTTTTCTGACAGTAGCTGGTTCTGTTTTTCCCCACCAAGGGAGGACGTAGAGTTAAGGTTTAGTCCATACAGGGTTGAGAGAAAAGAACTTGTTTTGGATCAGGGGGAAATAAACGATGAAGGAATCTAGAAGTGTCATTATATTAATACACAACTTTGAATACCTACGGGGAAGGCACAGGCAGCAGCTGCGCTCAGTGTCTCCCCTTCTCCCTGTGCTGAGTATAATTATAGACAGCAGCAACAGATGTTGCCAGCAAGCTTAAAAAGGAGGAAAGGAAGTGGTGGGAATAGAAATGCAGGGGCATATAGAAAAAAACAACAGGAGGAACACCTGAAAACGCAGTGGCTTTCTCTCCCCCAAAGACAGACCCGTGGCAGCAGTGTGTATCTCCCACTGCAGTTAAACAGATGGTTGCAAAGGCTGTAACGGTACAAAGATCACAAAATATCCCGCAAAGCCATAGAAGGAAGGAAACCAGTAGCATTGCTTAATAGTCTGCTTATTTTACAGTCAAGTGGATTGCCAAGCAACTAAGCTATAACAAGTCCCATATTTAGGGGAAGAAATGTTTGTCTTCTGTCTGTCCCTGCTTGCAAATGGCAAGTGGAGGGCATTTCTAAGCCAGATAATTCGAGTACAGCATGTTCCCCGAGCCCTGAGCCCGTGCTGCTGAGCAGCCGGTGTTAATCACGGCAACAGTTGACACGCGTGCCTTGCCAGAGTCCAAGTTTATCATCATCATTGTGACTTTCACTCTCTACTGCTCAAAGCAAAACAAAGCAAAACCCCGAAAATCCCTGCACTTAGTCAGGAATCTGAGATTCCCACATTACTTAACATGACCAGCTCTCTTTAGGATTACATAAATGATGACAAAAAGAGCTTGATTTGGTTGTCTAAGCACGTGCATCCAAAGCTGTTTGAGATGCACAGGGTAGCTGATACACTGGCACAAGGCACAGGCAGCAGACCCCCAGGGACCAACAGCTGGAGGCCGGGTGAAATATGTCCTAGGGCATCTGAAATGGCTCTAGATGCCTCATTTAGGCAACTGATCTGAGCCCCAAACGACCCCTTCATGTCTCGCCTTCTTCAGCTGCATCACCCACCAATAAAAATGGGTTAGTATTGCTATTAAAAAGCACCTATATAAAAGTACAAATATATACAGTGTGTACATTTGGGAGCACATCTTAAATCACTCACAAAGACTAAAGATGAAGTATTCCTTCTGAATACAAGCAGATATTGAAGACTCTTGCCCAAGAGAATAATTTTGTAAACACAGTGCTCAAGCCTGAGAAAGATGTGGTTAGGGCAAATGTCAGAAGATGCTAAAGGATCACACTTCAAGACTCCAGGTAGCCAGGTCCCTACTCCAAAGCATCCTGCTGCTGGAGAACGACAATGCAGCAACAAAACAAGCCTATAGGTTGTATAAGTAAGTGGGGCAAAATGAGCCCAGCCTGGGCCATCGACACCCAACAACATTATTTCAAGGGTAAATCTAGCTGGTCAGCCTCAGCGCTACTGGCCCACAGCAGAAGATGTAATAATCTGAATGCTTTGATAGACATTTGTTATCTCATTAGTGGCTTTTCAGGAAGCACCTAACTACCTTTATTCAGAAGATACGTCTTTTTCCCTGGCTCAGCTCTCTGACATCGATGTTTTCCAAGATTCTGCCTAACGGTAATAGAATAAAACTTAAGGTGCGATGAAAAACTATAATCTAAGTGTACAAGTAGTAGCTCAACTTAGACTGATATCACATTAATGCCCAGCTGCAATATTAAGGAATGAAAAAGAATTATTAAAAAGTAATGATTTAAAACAATCAGCCAATTTTGAAACTGATTCTTTTTGTGATTTGTTGTTTTACCTCAAATACTAGGATCAAACCTATGATAAAACCACTGTTTTCCTTCAATCTGAAATGATACCAAGAACCGAAGTAGAATTCAGCAATGGAAACATCCCCTGGCTGATCAGCACTAAAATTTGATTGGAATATGACTAAAATGTCTTTGCTTGGGAAATGACTGCATTTAAAGTCGCTGTTTTCAGTTCCAAATTTACCACATTTCATAGCCTTGACTCAGTTCCTCTCTTTATATCCTAACACTAGAGCTGACAACAGAAACCCCCAAACCCACAACTGGCAGCTAGCCTTTTCCCTGAAGGAGGATGTAAAGTAAAAAGGTAACATACAGCTTCTTTCTTACATAAAAGCTGTATGTAATAATATTGTATGCATATGTAAAATGTTTATTACATACAATAAGAGCACATGCATGTGCTCTTATTCTTTTATCCTGCCACAAACACAGCTAGAGAACACAAAAATAGGGGTATAAATAACTACAACACAAAATTCTGCCATTGCTTTAAGCAAGCACTGCTCTGCAAGCATGGCAGCTACCTTCCACTCACCACAGGCACTTGCTGCTAAACAACTCTTAAAACTTGCCCAAAGCAGATGGAATTAGTGACTGGAATTGGAAGCAGCATTGCGTTGTGCAGAGATGTATTGGGGTGAAAGTGCTTCAGCTGTGAAGCTGTAGCTGAAGAGTCAAATTCTCTTCCTTACCTGTTAAAGACGACCCTTATCAGTCCACTCAGAGACCAGAAAGTCCCACTGAGCAGAAAACCTAACTACCTAACAGGACGTGATGAAAAGTCTCCTCTCAAAATTAGGTGCTTAAAAAACTAATCCACCAAACAATTTCTGAGAAAATGTCATGAACTGTAACTACACAAACCAGAGTGGCCACAGCAAGGGCTGGAGCCTGAAGACCAGCCAGCTGCGTTTGCAGCGGACAAAATGACTAAGTCTGGTGTCTGAGGTGCACTGTGCATCTCGCTGAGCCTGACCAGCTAAACCACATGCAGTACTGGGAGTCAGTCACTAGCAACAAATAAAGAAGCGACAGGTTCAAGATAAAAATACGATAGACTGTTCCAAGCCAAATAACTGAAGGCCATGTCATAGATAACAATAACTATTTTCTCCAGATGTCTGTTTGCTTCCCTTCTCCAGAAGGACAGGCTTGTTTTCGTCTTACTTATCCTTCTTACCATTTCAGGGATTCTATCAAAAAAGAGTAAGTCTTTTAGCTTTAGAACAGATTTACATCCACTTTCAAAATACTCAATGCCTATATGTAAATTGAAAATACATACGTATCTTTTGGCTACCCATACTTTGGACACTTTGACTTGTTCATGCCAGAGACCTAGCTAAGCCCTCTCTGTAGCACACCCAGCTCTCTAAACCTGGTCTGCTCACCACAGACTGAGAAATGGCCTTTTTTAGATTTACTGAATTAATTCAGTGCACCTTTTTATGCTCAGGCAACCTATCCGGCATGCTGTACAGGCTGTAACAGAAAGGAGAGCATGCGCTTTTTACAGCTGAGGACAGCAAAGACTAAGCTTCCAGGGAGAACCTGAAACACTGACTGTTGGAAGTGATCATACAGCACATGAAACAGTGGCATGTTTGGCAATTTTCTCCACTGTCACCTCTAGAGTTCTGAAAAACAGGGAGGAAAACTGAGGTAGCGCTTCCAGTAAGTTCCCAATACACATTCTGAAAATACGAGTTTTTTCAGAGTAAAGGGAAAACTATCCAGCAGGAAAATCTCTGCGGGGCCATACTGGTGATGCTGAATGGGTGAATAGGCCTATGCTCAGAAATCCAAGTTCCAAACAAAAGTGCCTGCAGAGCAGCTGGAAGCTGCAGGAGATCTCATCAATAAGCAGAGACTTTCAGTTACTTTCTCTGAACTACAAGATGCTAGATGTAAAGCAGCAATGGATTGAAAGGGATCTTACAGTAGATGCAGCTGAAAGGAGGGGAGGCATCACTAAGGAGGGCATAAATGCATGTGCTGTACTCACTTGTTCATTAGAGAAAGAGAAGGGGAAAAAAGATGCAAATTAAATGGAAATGCCTCATTTTCACAGGAGCTGAAAATAGCACGGCAGCCCATGGGAAGGCACAGCTGGTACTCAGGCTTATTGCTACCATCAAGGCTGAATGGCTAGCGGGATTAGGAGCAAGCCAGGCTCAAACAAAACAGCATCAGGCGGTTTCTCCTCTCCCCCGCTCCCACCCCACCCCGGTTCTGCTCTTTCCTGCGAACTACACCGTTAACTCACATCCCACTATTAATTCAGCTTCAAACGGCAGGCTGCACTGATCTGTGTACAAGATTACAGCTTGGGCTCCTGCCCGTTTTGTTACAGCACAGATTGCTTCCCGCATTGAAGAGGGAACCATCTGGGAGGAAGAGCAAATGCTCGGCTACTTAATTGGTGCTTTCAGTAAAACAGACTACAGTCAGGATTGACAGACCTAGAGAAAAATCACAAAAGCAGCCATTGGAAAGTGAGGGAAGGAGAAAGGACCCTGCCTCCACTCCAAACTCTGAAAAGATTCGGAAATAAAGTAGGATTTGTGTCAACACCCTCAACCCTGGATCACCTTGGTCGTCACAGCTTAGCCACCCCAGCCCTAGAGACATTGCCCTATTTTCCCACCCCCCCCAAGCCGCAGCGGGGGACTGGCTCCACGGACATGATAAACTCTTGTTCACTCAGCAGTCAAGGACTGCATGGTGACATTTAGTATAACAAATTATCTACCATCCACTTTCTCATCTAGAATCACTTCAACAGCATTTCCAGCATTTTCCACCATTTCCATTTTACATCTTAAGGATATGTCTTGATTTCTTCATAGGAATGGCAGCAGGTCTTCTTTAAGGAAGAAGGGTGGGCAGGATTAAGCATTCCACCACCAAACCTGTTCACATCTGCCCCTCCTACTGCTTCTCTCATCCTCCCCGCTCTCTTACACATACATACTCTGGGTGCCTATTCGGCATATGAGATTTTAACTCCCACACTTTCCAAATTCTCCACAATTCGAGAATTTACTATTCCAGGATCTTCCATGTTGCAGACTTCCTTCTCTCTTCTAGCTCATCACACCTCCTCAATTTTCTTGTTGCTCAAGAATGAAGACGATCTGACCTTCTCCTTCTGGTTTCCAACTGTTCTTCTCCTTGAGTTTATTTCAGTCTCTGCAGATCAGCCATCTAGCCCATACTTGATTTTGCAACAGCTTGCAAAATACATTTTGTGCTCGATACCTCTTTTTGTCAGAATCTCAAAAGTTTTAAAATCACCTCAAGTTTAGTATTTAGATCCAGAACAGAACATAAAACGGTAGGCTGTTTGGTGTAAAGACTAACTTTTATACCACCTTGGACAACGGCTTAAGTGCTGAACTATTACAGATAACACCCTCATAAATTTAAGAAGGCCCTTCTCCCCTCGTGCTCTCAGAGTTGTTCACGCTCTGCTGCTATGGATCAATAGACATGTCTCTAGGTCTTCCCACAAGCAAGCGTCTCAGGGAAGCATGGCCATATCTATGGGTCAGGCAATTAACACTACCTAGTATCCATTTCCTTGGCATCCCCCAAATATATATCATCAGCTTTGCAGAAACATCACCAAAGGCCCGACTGCATGGCAGCAAGATCAAAGAAAACAAAGTTATTCATTTGTTATGCTTAGAAACTGTACTTCATCTTTGGCAGATGTGAACTTCAAACCCTTTATCAAAGGTCATTCATGCTTGTTAAGAAACCTGAGAGCACAGCAAACAAGGTGATATTTCATTCTGAGTTTCTGAAAACTACAAGAAACGTTATGAAAGACATTAAAAACAAAAACAATAAACCATGTTGACATTTTTACATGAGTATTACTTTAAAGTACTTTGACCTGCCTGTACCCACATTCTGATGCAGTATAGTTCATGGACATTCTTATTTCAGCTAAGAAAGTTTATTTCAATTAACCTTAAACCTGCACCTTGTTAACTCAATCCAGTCCTAATTGAGAATCTCTGTAGAGTTTTTTTGTACCATCTTAATTAACCTTGTTAAAAAAAAAAAAATCACATTTTTATTTAAACCTAAGTAAGGACACATACAGACAAACCTTGTAAGAGATCGTGTACTATTTCTGAGAAGAGTAATCACAGAAAAGACTGATCTCATCAATCAGCCTAAGCTCTTAAGAACACAGAACAAAGGTTTTCAACACCTATTTAGGACAAGTCTCTCACTGCTCAAAACCACCTTGACATGCTGTTCCTTAAGAAAAGGTGACCAGCTGCAAATGGCCAATACACAAACTCGATTGCAGTGACTTGTGCCATAAGACAACAGCTGTTGTTGACTTATTTTTGGACATTAGCATCCTGCTGTAGCTGGTGTGAAATCACTTACACAGAAGCAATCAGATAAAACTTGAGTCCATGAAGGCTCTGTTTTGCCTTGGGCTCATGTACAAGGCCCTGGAAAAAGCAACTTTATAAAGAAAAAAGGAAGTTACCTCTACTTTTGCTCATAGCTAGTGCTCCATTGTTCTTGTAAAGAATGAAAGCAAATGAAATGTTGGAAAATGAGGTGATTTTTTAAAATGTTCTAAAATATTTTTTGTCCTATCATGATTATCTCATTCACCAATTATTTTATAGTTTAATGTCTCAGATTGCTCTTCACAAGTTGATTTTGCTTAAATTTCATTCTGACTATATCCACTGATAACTTTTGCTACTATATGACTGGCCGTCCTCATTTTCTTCTTCAAAATTATTTAATCAGACCAGTTCTGTGAGTTTGGATGCTGGAAAGCAGAAGCACAGCCCAACAACTATGATTAGTTTAGGATTTAATAGATGTGCATCTTTCCCTTTGAAAAGTATTTCTAGACTGAGCTTCTGAAGTAAAGACAGGACTAACAGCCAGATTTTAGCCAATTCAAAAAAAAGCAACAACAAAGCAATCAGTAACCTTCAGCAGCTGATTTTCAGAGATGAAATTCCAGTTTCTGAAAGCCAACTTGGCAGCATAATCCTCCCTTACCTGTACATAAGGCAGCACACGAGTCAGCTGCAATGCAGGCTTGCCCATGCCGCCCACGATACACCTCCATCCTCTTCTGTCAGTATGTCTGCAATGCTTCTGGAGATGAGAGGGTAGTCCAATCTCCAGATATATGTAAACTTCTGGGCTCCCCACACACAGGAACAACAAGAGTTACTACCTGCCATGGGACTGAACTCCCCGGAGAGCAGCAGTAAGACCACAGCTTCGCATCAGCAGTGATATGCTATACAGGGAGACAGCTTCAGGCTCTTCCTTCACTAGGAAACAACTGCTTTAACTTCGGTCAGCTGGTCTGTTTTACAATTCTAGCAAAACCAAGGCAGTTATAGTTTTCACTCACAACAGCTGTCAAAGTAAAAAAAACAACAACAACAACAAAAAAACGCACATACTACATAAATATATAGACCAAAACTGGGAGTTTTTTTAACTCCTTTGTCCATAGTTAGATGGTTCAATGACAAAAAGACACCTCTTTCTTCCTAGTGTAAACCAAAACTGATTTGGGGTACATACAAATCAGCGAACTAAAGGAGAATAACTGGAAATGCAGACGCCGCGTATTTACTGCCAGACTGCAGGCAGCAGCTGCTGCCCGCAGCGCCTCGCTCTACAGTGACGGTGGCTGCGCTGACATTCCGGATTAGAGAGTCACATCACTTTGTTCCCTCAGGGAAGCCTCTGTTTTTAACAGGATACTCTTAAGGATGGCAAGTCCAAGCACGAGCCTTTTCTTCTTGTCTTTTTGCGCCGTTCTGTGTGCGTATTCATCTATGCTGTATTTTATGGAGGAATTAATGTGCAGACGCACAAACAAGATATAAACTAACTAGATGCCAGGCACGAAGTTGACTGAACTCCTGCAGTACAGGGCACTGGTTTTCAACCTACAGCTTCGTTCCTCTCCGACGCGCAGCCAAGACCCGCAGAGGCTCCCAGCCGTCAGCATGCACGCAGTGCCCCAGAGCGACCGCGCTCACCTCTCTCCATCCAGACGGCCGCTGCAGGCTGCGGCGCCCGCAGCAGTGCCGCCTGCTGTGGCGCGGAGGGGCATCCCAGCACGGCGAGAACCCCAGTCATGACAATACTTACACCGATGAAGGTAACCCTAGGAAAGGTCCCGTGCAAAGGCCTCTGAATGCCCGTTCCGTGCGGGACCCCTCTCTGCTGTGACAGACCACCAGCCCTTTATCCCAAGTAGGCAACTTCAATCTCTTGGTCACCGTAAGCTGTTGTATCCCCACGGGCTGGGGCAACACCCAGTAGTCCCACTATAGTGTGGCAACTGTAAATGATACTAAAGATGATGTAGTAGGGCTTATTTAACACCCTTGAGAAATCCTTCACCCGGCTGCCATCTGCCTGTGCTACCACAACGTTCCAGCTGAAGCCTCAGAAGGACATCACCAGCTGGTCAGCAGTCGCAGAGGAATCT
Organism: Haliaeetus albicilla; assembly: GCF_947461875.1. Lineage (NCBI taxonomy): Eukaryota > Metazoa > Chordata > Aves > Accipitriformes > Accipitridae > Haliaeetus > Haliaeetus albicilla. The sequence continues at coordinate 27,489,160 of NC_091496.1, forward strand.
GCCACAGAGCCGCTCTTCTGTCCTGTGACAGAGGACACCGCGTCCTCCCGTTCGATGGCCGTGCGCTAGGCCTCTCACACGTGGGTGGTTTCTTGGAGGAACGTCCACTCTTGAGCTTACAGCTCAGACCTTGCTGCTTTTTATCTGGCTGCTCATTTCCACCATTTGGAGCTTTTCTCCATCCATTTGCACAGGCAGCCTGATTATCACCCTCTTCGCTCCGTACATAATAATAACAGCTTATCTGGAGTTATCACCGTGGACCACGCAAGCAGCAGAGGACACACAGAATAGCCAGGCTGATATACGTTGCTGAGTTACAGAACAGTTTCCCCGGCTTACTTAACCCTCTAGCAGACCTTTGCCTCCACTCGCTGGCTATAAAATTTCCAGGGCTTTTTAGTTGGGACTGTTTTGGGCTCGTGCCCTTGTGGACGACAAAGCACAGCACAGGATCTTCACACACAACTTGATGTGTTTCTTCACCAGCTAATTCAACATTTCTGATCTACTGTATTCTCTTCGATAATCTAAATCAAAGTTTGAGAGTGTTTTGCAGCAGATGGATGGTTTGAGCGACTGGTTATCACCTCTATGCAAATACACTGGCAGAATTTACTGCCACTGCGACAGTCCTCGATACCTTACTAATGGCAGTAATGAATGCAGCTGACAGGAAAAAAGGTTACTGGTGCTAATATTTTCCACATTCAGCTTTTTTCCTGAATGCTAAATACACCTTTTTAGCATCTTTCAGTATTGCCAATTGTGATGCTTTTCTTTTCTTTTTTTTTTTTAATATATGACCAGCAGTATTTTCCTTGTGCTAAGTCAGTTCAGAGTCAGTGTGATTCATGTTAAGTATCAATAAGCCAGCGATTTGTGCAGTTCAGGTTCTGCCTGAGCTGCTATCTTCTTACAGCAGGTTCTCCTTTTCTTGTAGTAGAGATCTTACAAGTGGAGTCAGCTGCCATTTTCTGAGCTCCATGGAGCTGTAATATATGGCTTTCCCCTCAGAATTTCTTTTCTAGTGGTGTCCTCATCCTGCGATCCCTTACTACTTTCAAAAAATGCAGCAAACACATGAAGTGAAAAATATCTGATCTCCTTTTTGTACTCCCATGCAAGAACTTTTAAAATATGTAACTGAGTACATTTTCCCTTTGCTGCACTTGCACAATCACAACTCATCAACATCAAGATCATATCCTCTTAAAACTCCTTGATGCACCGTAAGACCGGTACTTCCACACTCAGGCAAGTACAGCAGGAAATCCAAATACACAACAGCTTTCCAAGACTCATTCCTAGCGGTAAAATGTAAGTCGGCATTTGCTGGAGTGATGACATACATGAAATCGTACCATCACTGTAGACTGCAAAATCCCTGGGCTAACGAGTGGCACGTTAAACATGAGAGGCCAAGGGAGACGGGTAATCTTTCCACTGGAATCTTCAAAATCTCCTCATGGCTTCTTAGGCTACAGACCTTTTGAGCACAAGGCACGTTCTCCCAGAGCTCATTCCCACCACTCTCTCATCCTTCTTCCCTGTTCAGTCAAACGTTTGCAATAGCTATGTAAGGGCTACACAAACGTGGAAAGTCCCCACTAGAGCTATATATTTTCTCTGAAAAGCTCACCAACTTTGTACCGTTTTCACCTTAGGCTCCTGCTTTAGGCTGAAACACTACCTCGCGTGCTTTGAGGGTCACCTCAGCATCCTTTGTTTCACTGCACCGAGGAAAGATCTTCCCAGCCACTGGATTTCTCAGAAGAGGTCAAACATATCAGACTTCAATTTCGTACAGCTGCCTTGTAGTTCCACAAGAACTTCCCTTCTACTTCCCATGTAATGATCAAAACACTTAATAAACCGTTTCCAAATGAATTCCATAGAGAGCCCTAGGAACTCCTAAAATACTTTCCATCTAATGCTGGGAAGCAATGGCACAATGCTTGGTCTACATAGAATATGGGTTCGCTTGCACTCCCGGTTTCTGAGCATCTGAACTTGATCTCTCAGCATAAGCTTCACCTTGATCAAACACAGCAAAGCCAGCCAATTTTCAACAGAGCTACACCCGATTCTGGGTAGCAAGGGTTCTTCTCTGCAGTTGTACAGCTTATTTCCCTAACATAGAGCCTCAGCATCCTATCCTTCACAATAGGGAACATAATGGCATTTCTAAGATTCTGTAATCTCTCATTATAGATAGTGACCTTCACATGAAAGGGCCTAAATGGTGATGTTACATCAGTATTTTCACCGAACAGGAAAGATACCCATTAATCTTGAAACCTGGAATACTCTGTCTCCCTGAATCCCACATGCTCTTTTTGTAGCACTTTACAGACCTTTTCCTGTTGCTTGTTGGATCAAGCAGGGTATTCTAGCCAAGATGAAAAGAGATGACTTAGATTGTTCTGCGAATAAGTTTTTTTGCTTGGCATACCCATTCATTACCCCCAAATTACGTGAAACTCTACTGCTTCTACCCCAGCTCAAATAACATGACACAGTCCTCACTGCATGTACTGCACTTCCTATCTGGGTCACACAGCCCAAAGGGACTCTAATAATCTTTCAGTTGTCCTTGGCCATAAAAATTTATCCCTATTCCTGGTCCTGTAAATTAAACTGGTCAAAGCTGAAGCTTGTTTTGATCTCATACCATTTTGCAAACATGCAGATGGACTGAGATGGTATCTTTCACTGGCTTGAACTTAGAGATTAGTCCTGCTTTGAGGGAGGAGCTGGTCCCTTCAACCTAACTTATTCTATGATTTTTTGTCTTAAATCTGAAAGATTGTCTGGCACCTTTGACCAATCACAGGCCCCTCCACTAACTATAGCTTATGCTTTTTGCTATGGCAAGGACCAACCAATTCAACAATCTGAAAAAAAAGGTTACCCTATTCACTGCACGCACCTTGAGATTTCTTCCCCATTCAAGAAGCTCCTGTGTGGACACAGCTACACGGCAGACTAGCACTGTAGCCAGTAACTTCACATCAGATCCTTGCGACCACTAGACCAATGAGACAGGAAAGGTGATCCAGGGCTGCAAGAGCCAGATCATCTAACACTGTCGAATGCGTGAGCCATCTCTCCATTCACTTTTTCTTTGTGGAGGAAGAAATGGCAAGGTGCACTTAAACTTTCCCAACGGCTGCCTGCTTGTCAACAGCTCAACATAGCGAATTCGAGCTGCCGTTGGTGCTGTCTGAGAAGGAGGGCTGAGTTTTGTCGTGGTTTAACCCCAGCCAGCAACTAAGCACCACGCAGCCGCTCACTCACTCCCCCCCCCCCCACCCAGTGGGATGGGGGAGAAAATCAGGAAAAGAAGTAAAACTCCTGGGTTGAGATAAGAACGATTTAATAGAACAGAAAAGAAGAGACTAATAATGATAATGATAACACTAATAAAATGACAACAGTAGTAATAAAAGGATTGAAATGTACAAATGATGCACAGGGCAATTGCTCACCACCCGCCGACCGACACCCAGCCAGTCCCCAAGCGGCGAATCCCTGCCCCCCACTTTCCAGTTCCTAAACTAGATGGGACGTCCCATGGTATGGAATACACTGTTGGCCAGTTTGGGTCAGGTGCCCTGGCTGGGCATGAGAAGCTGAAAAATCCTTGACTGTAGTCTAAACACTACTGAGCAACAACTGAAAACATCAGTGTTATCAACATTCTTCACATACTGAACTCAAAACATAGCACTGTACCAGCTACTAGGAAGACAGCTAACTACATCCCAGATGAAACCAGGACAAGTTTCAAGCCCCTATCCTCCTGAGCACACATACAGTCAAGCCCCTGGAGACATCACCTCAGGCATCCAACAAAGTAATACAGCCAAAGGAGTTTACCGAACCTGCAGAACCCTCTCTTATCTCATGTTTGTATTTTAAAAAAATACATTTATTTAAAAAATAACAATAATAGCACTCAGTAAATCCTCAAAATCTACTGTGAAGTAGGAGGTGAGACTACATTTTCCCTCCAAATATCTTGGAGGTTTCACTGCTGAGTTTCTCAAGGTTATTACAGCTCCTGCAATCTCAAGCCCTTTCATCATCCAGGTTTACTCTGGCATTTGACGCTGGTGTAGCCAAGCCTCTCTTTGACCTGGTTCCGCAATTTGTTCAACAATCCTGACTCTATGGGGAACAGCGGGAACCTCGGCAGCCAGATATATTGGTTTAAAGTTACAGCTTCTGGTACGTTCCTGTAACCTCTCTTTGACGTACAGTTGCCTGAGAAACCTGCATAACGTCATTGTGAAACCGTGGCTGTCATCTGATGCCAGGTACCTGTACTTACTGTTATTACTGGTCTTGGCAACCTGGGACGGCAGTGGGATATTTATGCCCACAAAAGGAGCATTTTGGTCATCTGCTGGTTGAGCGGAGCCCACTCTTGCCAAGGCTGACGTCCCACCAGAGTTTCAACAGCAGTGTCCCACCCTCCCTTGTGCCTCTGCTCATTTAATCACCCCATGAACCAGCCTGGGGAGCCGACCCGCTCACCACTGCCTGCCTGCAGACGGGGTCAGGTTTTGGCTGGCTCTCCCACCGGTGGGGGTGAGTACCGGTGCTGGGGAAAGGAGGCGGCAGGCACACCGGCCCAGGACAGCAGCACCCATGCCAACTGGATTGTCCTTGCTCTTAATATCTGATGCTAAGATCTCTCATTTCTCCACTGCTGGCTGCTGCTGTTTTGCAGGGCTTTATGAGACTACTTTTCTGATGCCATAAAATCAATTATCTTGGTGCAACCTTTCCCATTTATCACATTCTGGCTGGAAGAGTGTTTGACCAAAAAATTGCCCAGGAACAAAAGCACTTTCTGAACAGACAGAGCAGGAGACAGTACAGCGAGCCTGGGACAAGCACAGCAGCTTTCCCTGGCACACGTTAAGCGGGCAAGCTCTCCCCTTCTCCACAGCACTCCCCAGCCTCCCCGTGGAGAGCAGCCTTCCAGCATTAGCCTCGTGACGGAGGAATGCTCCGCTTGGCCTTTGGTTTTGCATTTCTCCTGCCCTTTGGTCAGCTCTCCTTTGGTCCAGAGTCTCTCCGCTTTCCAGAGTGCAGCTGCTGATCTACCAGACAGGGACCACCACGAGCATCTCCCCGAGCGGCCCGGGCTGGAAGAGCAGCATCTAGACAACCTCCCATATCACCCTCACAGTTTAGCGTTGCCGCTAGGTTAAAAATACCCTGGGATGAACAAATGCAGCGGTACTGAGAACATCCCCTCGGACTTTCACAGCACGCATCTAGGTCCTTTCAACAGCGTTGGGGCGAGCGGCGTACGCGTGTGTGCGCGATTCCTTCCTCACAGCTTCCTACTGAGTTACTCTGTCTGGGGCATCTGAAGCACACGTGGTGCACATTCTCAGACACACATGACATGGCTCTCCCAGTGCCACTTTGCTCGTTTTACAGGCTCTGAATCGCACCCTGCCCCACTTCTTCCCACCACGCAGACAGATTTGGTGGTGCCGCGTCGCCCTGACCTCCCCCAATGCTTTATCAAACCAAGTTTTCTTTAGCCCTTACACAACGTGAAACGATTACAGCGAGCAGACAAATCTGTCAGGTCAGCCGGAGAGGCGGCATGGGACGGAGAGCGGCCCCCCCCCATGCATACAGCCCCCCGACAGCGCGACTGCAAGTGGATCAGCACAAAAGCACCGAAGACGAAGGGTCTCCGGCGCAGACGTTCCCGTGGGGATTATAAAGAGGACACGTGACTGATGGAAAATACTGAGCATGACCGTACGGCAACTACCCTGCCACAGCGCAACCCTTCCCACGGACACTTCACGGGGTTTTTGCTTTACATACTCTTTCCTCGCTCGTCGCGCGCCGGAGCGTTAGCAGCTGTTTGTGCATCGCCTGCTGCCTCATCCCCCTCCCCAGGCCGGCGTCGCCTGCTGTTTGTCCTTCCCTGCATCCAGGAGGCGATAAGCAGATGCCTGTGTTTCTACAATGGCCCTCGGACTATCTTTTATTGCCCTTCTGACTGCTGTTAAAAGCAAAACGAAAAACCGAGATCGCTGAATGAGAGTTGATTTGACATTTAAAATATTTTGATACCGAGTGACAGAATAAAGGTTCTAAACCAGGATCTGCTTCTGACCATTTTTCTTGGGTTTTTAATCAGAGAAAAGAGAAACGCAAGCCTAAATACTAAGTGTAAACAGCAGGATTAAAAAAAACATAATCTGCTCATTGCGTGCTTTTTGGACAGCAGCAGAAATGGCTCCTGTCGTGTCTTCAAGGACTAGATGATGCCGAATCTTACTAATTTTTTATGTTATTTATTTTATGTTTGAGCCGGAGAGAAATATTAACAATTAGTCGCACCGTTGGCATTTGACAGCTTGAAAATAGGAAGAAGACAGGAGGAGAGGAAAGCCCCAAACCCCCTAGCTGTGGCTGCATTTTGATTAAATTAATTTCGATCCAATTTTCTTTCTTTGAAAGCAAACCCGCCATTCCTCCAGCAGCGGTGTGGGCAGGGCTGGTTACGCAAGGGCTGCCCCGCGCGGGCAGGCGTGCGGGGGGCATCACCGGTGACCCCGCTCTCCTCCCGTGGGCCAGTCCAACCCGGAGAGGAATTCCAGGGTCCCAAACGGCTCCTTGGGGTACGAGATCCAGGCCTGAGCAGAGGCTGCGGGGAGGGAATCTGAACAAAGGCGAGGCCATCACGCTGCCTTCATCCTCGTCTGGCCGGCGAGCGCAGGCAGGGGCTGGCCACAGTCTCTGCGTGGATGGATGGCAACTAGCCATGTTGCGTTTAACCCCTTTTTTAAAGGCAAATAATGCTGCTAGACCCTGCGGGGAAACAGGTAGTGGCTGCTAGGGAAGCTCCCGTCGCCCTTTTCTAAATTGTGGGGACCACGGAAACAAAAGCAGCCACAGCTGCTGGTGGTACAACCCGGTGACTTTAGCCGAAAAGCCCCATGTGACAAGCAAGCCATGCATTAGTGCACCTCATAAAACACGAGCGGCCCACGAAAATGAAGGAGGCTGAATAATTTTGACTTCCCGCGTACGCAGTGCGTGCTTTCTGCAAGAGGGCAGGTACGCCACCGATTTTATCTGAAAGCGCGCTGATGCGCGTTTTCGCAGAGGCAGACCCCGCAGCCACAGGGGCTGGGGCTGGCGCAGCCGGCAGCCTATAAACAGATGCAGCTACTACATTTGGCATCTCTGCTCACGCTCCGCTGACCCAGGGCTGCAAACGTGTTTACAACCGTGCATGAAAAATGGGTCCCCAAACAAAAGAAATCTAAAGGCAAATGTTGTTTTTGTGCTGCCTGACCTTGGCCAGGTGTGGTGGCAGAGGAGGGGGGGAGCTGCCAGAGCCAGGCAGCAGGACCCATTAACCCTTTGGGAGCATGAGGGTTTGACAGCCAGGAGGACGTGATTACGAGGTATCCCGATGCTCTTCCCACTTCCCAGGAAGAGCCGAGCCGCAGAACGGGTCCCAGCCTGACGGCACAGAGACATTACACCATGCTGCACATTATAACGCTCTAGAAGAGCCACCGCTTCATATTCAAATGAGACACGTTTTCAGCATGCAGCACTATTTGTGCACAAAATACAGTGTAAACCGACTGTTTTCTATTTTTCAGCCACCCGATAATCACTGGATCAGACTGGTCTCCACACAGCCGCACTGTCACCGGCAACATTATTTATACATAAAGCCCCAGCCTTCCTCTGCGGCCAGATTTGCCAGGCAGGTAATTGCTGTTCCCGTTGAAGCAAAACTGGCTTGCTTTCAATGACATGCGTCTGCACTGCTATTATACAGCAGACTGCCTCAGTTAAGATTTTCCAGCACAAAGACTAGGAAGAAACAAATAAATGATCCTATTATTTCGCATTTTTCACCTCATATTTAGAATTCCACCTAATTTAATTTTGGATTCTCCAGTTACAGGAGGGATCCCACGCAAGCCTCCTTTCTGCCAGGAGCAAAAATGAAGCAAATGAGACAGACAGTCTTTTCCTGCTGATTAAATCACTCTCCCCCAGCTCTCGCCCCTCTAATGCTGCAGCATTCCCAGTCCCCAAACATATCATCCCAGTAGCGCATTCATTAGAGCGTTTGCAACTCCCGATCATTGACAGATGCGATCTTATCAATTAACACGTTCAAGCGAAACTGCCTTTTTCTCCCCATCTTTCCGTGGCCCGAATTCAGCAGCGCTGACAGCCCTACGCTGCCTTGCTGCCGGCATCGAGGATGCACCCGCAGTCAGGAGGTAGATGCTTCCCCTCCGGCATCTTTCATCCCTTCGTAAACAGGCAAGGACCGCAGCTTTTAGCCAACGACCTACAGCAAAGGGAATGCAAGTGCGGTGGGTACGGCGAGGCGAAAACAAGCCCCATCCTCAACAGAAAAAGGGGGGAAGTGGGATGCATTTACTTACATGAAGATTCAGTGCCAAACATGGCTGGCCCCAGATGCCGCTATTTTAAAAAGGAGAGAAGAAAAAAGAGTGGAAGGCAGAGGGAGTGTATGAGAGTAGGGATGAGACTGCTACGCAGCAGGGGTCATGAAGCCAGACAATGCAGTCCAGGCTATCCAAGCGGCCAGATTCTCCTCTCTCCTCCTCTCCCCTCCTTTGCTCCACACCGCAGACAGCTTTTCCTCCCAACCGCAGCAAAGGTCCTTCTTCAGGAAGCAAAAAGCAGGAGCGTCTGTCTTAAATCCAAGAGATAAGGGCCGGCCAGCGTCCTTTCCGTGATACCGGCAGGCATAAATAGGTAGCAGCCACCAGATACTGCAATCCCCAGCCCCTGCTCTCCGTAAGACAATAGCAGAGCTTATGCATACACTGGATGACGTCAGGACACTGCAAAGACTGACTGCTGCTAACCCAGAGGCTCGGAGGGGGCTTGAACGGAGCAGAGCAATTCAAATGGGAATTCCTTTGTCACAAAAAGCAGAAGACAAAGAACCAGACATAGATTTCCCTCCGTGATGCTAAAGCCCCCCACCCGGGGCTGTAACGCTAGCAGGGAAATATCTGCTTTGAATTCACGCTCCTTTTCTCAGCTGCACGAGATGCAAAGTGTTCCTGTGCAAACAGAATAAATTTCGAGGACAAACGTCCTAGTAAATGCCACTTAGGGCATTTTCAATAAAGGATAACCACGAATTTCTATCAGTAACTCTCGTCATTATTTTTCCTTCAAAGAAAAATTAAAATCCTGGGCCAATCTACACTTCAGACCTAATTTTCACATCAAAGTGCTAGTCAACTCCCTCGTTTACTTAAACCTATTGTCAGAATACACTGTCACAATGCTCTAACCATAATAAATAAGTCACACATCTAAATAGAAAGAAAAACCCCAAACCACACTGATCTCAGTGATAAAAAGGCATCCTAGCAACCAAGGAAATATTTTCCTTATTTCTTCTTTATTCTTCTAAACCATCTAGATCTAGCGTTTCTTAGTCTCTGCGAGTGCATTTTTGAGTGCTTTGAGCTTATTTTTTTCTGATGCCGAGTAATTTAAAAATGTTCAAATGTAGAAACAAAGCCCTAAGCGGGCTCCGTCCGATCCTCCCACAGACAAAAGGAATTTGCCTGTCTTGTGCTGCTGTAAGAGCAGCCAAGCAGTGAGCCGATGGTCAGAAGCTCCCAGACATCGGGGGCCATCCATAGGAATGGCTGTCCAGAGGGGGCAAAACCGAGAACATTTTTGACAAGTCTCACTGAACGAGTATAGGCAGTTCCCAAGATGGCAAAGACTGAAAAGCACTGCTGGTGAATGAGGAGAAAGGAGACAGACGCCAAGTCCATTAAGTGAAGCACTTAAAGAACAACACCGACCCCCATTTCTGAGCTTTTGTGGGTTAACCGTTCCCAAACACTTCTGCTGCTCCGTGTGCTGAGGAGGTTTGTGCTGTTTGCAGAATACGCAATGCCACCATGAGCAGCAGCCTGGAAAAACGAGTAGCACTGGCTGGCAGGACCCACCACCCGAGGATCAAAATGTGCTTAAGCCATTAGGGAACCGAGCAGGCGTTGGCTGGGGCCACCGCTGCCCCTAAGAGCAGGCTGGAAAGCAACATGTGGGTCAGAGCCACGGTGGTCCACGGCCACACCAACCCCTTTGCTCCGGGGGATAGGGAACACGGCCCCAAGCTCACACCATGTGCATGCCCACCAACGTCCGTACGGACCCTCAACAACCCTGGCCCATGACTGCCATGAGGAAGGAGAGAGATCTAGCGGCTGCAGAGAGCCTGATCTCCTTGTCCTTCCCATCCCGGTAGGGAGGCACCTGCAAGGCACACCGAGCTCCTCTCCTGGTCACCTCTGCTGGAGCAAAACACTCTTCAGCTCTTTCCCTGCCTTCCATCCCGCATGTTGAACGGTCTCTTCGTGTCCTGCACACACCATGAGAATACTTAGGACCACCAGCCTTTTGGGAGCACTTATCTGCATTTCATCTCTGGAACTAAGCCCCAGGAGAGGCCATACCCTGGGGTGAGACATCTCACAACACTCTCTCCAACAGGCAACTTTTATTCTGTCCATCAGCGGACAGGACACCGCTGCACGGTGACTCGAATCAACCCTTAGGCAATGACTAACCAGACGTCCTCAGATCTGTACTTAAGCACCTGAATTAATGGCCTGGCTGTTCAATCGTAATGAATATTTGCAGTCACGTGCATGCATGCTCAGCACCAGGAAGACACGTCCAAATTGGTTTTGACCATAATGCTATAATGACAGTGGCACAAATCCTCTGACAAGGACCGTAGTTTTGCTGCTCCCAGAACTGAACTAGTTATTTTGACTATTTGGAGCCGGTAACACCTCCTTCAGTCAAAACAGCTTGACAAGAAGCTGCAGTGCATGGAGCAAAGCAAGTATTCTGGCATGGCCTTCCAGCAACCGAGGCAAGTTCACAAAAGAAACACGTCTGTTATGTACCAGTAGGTCTCCCAGCATCTTTAAACAGAAATCTCTGGAACTAAAACCCTAGTGCACTTGTGCAATGGCTGAAGAGTAAGTTTTGCTCTGATGAGCAGATCTGAACTTCCCACAGCATTGTTTCGAAGGAAGATGCAAAACCTCAGGGCTTTCCAATGACATCCTTGAAGGTCTCACGGAGCCCAGGCTCGCTGCCAAGTTCTCACTACGCTGACGCACATAGGCAGTCGAAAAGCCTAAACAACCCATGCAGTATCTGTGGAAGGATTTCATAATAATCTATTTTGTTAGCGTTAGGCTTGCCAGGTCAGTGCTTTGCCTTGTGGGGAAGGTGACTCTTGACAGGCCACTGAAAGACTTTCTCTGAAATTCTTTCAAGTCTACCTAAAACACTTCGTAAAATGACTCAGAGAAAGTGTTAAAACCCGCTTCTGATCGACTGCTTTTGTAAGACCGTAACCTTTTAGTTTGCTAGCTGGCTACCAGAATTACAAATTTCTGTCTCCTACCGTGAGTTTTGATGTTGGTTTATTCTGCAAATAAGGGTCAACAAATTTAATCTCTTCCTATGAGAAAGTTTCTCTCTCTTATACATATATCTCTCTTATAATGTAAATTAGTGTACAGAGAACGACAAATGAAATCTCCTGCAAGTGTTAGCATTGCTGTGATTTGCTTACAATGTGCACAAGACATTGTTCAAATGTTAGATTCATTTACAATGTAGCTTCCATACATTTCTCCACAAATCGGCATCAAATACTCAAAGCAGCAAATATATATGCTATTCAAAGCTCTCTCCTATACATTCATATTTTCCAGAGAAAGGGATGTGCTCCCCAACCATTGCCACTCTTGGAGCAAATATTCTTTATTCCTCAGCTTATCACTGCAGAAAAAGAATATACATATTTTACTTTGTTTTGTAAGGACATGTGTGTCTAAACCCTAAAGCATAGTTTGAGTTTTAATAAAGAAGCTGGATAATGAAATATTAAATTTTTATATAGATGTAAAATTCTGCTTTAGAGTAATTTCTCTCAAGCAAAACAGTGCAAGCAGGAAATTTGAGCTACCAACAGAGGTAGATTTGTACACATGCCTTATGCTGATTCACTTAACCAGAAATCTTTATATTCTCTTGTCACTAGAGAAACATTTCATTTTGAGGTTAACCTCCTTTTCCACAGGAGAAACTCTGGGAATGGGAAACGAATCCATCCCACCTGTGAGGTTCTCCTGTCCTACCGCCCTGAGCAGCTCACCTCAACAGGGGAGGTCTCACCTGTCTCCCCCCAGGAGAAGGGAAGGGGTCCCACACCTTCGGGTGTCCAGAGGGAAACTAGAGGATAAAGATGGGTAAGGATTTTTATTACATTAGTTAAACTTGACTGTACTTTCCAAGTCCCCTGTTATACAGGGTTTTTAATGTCTGAAATGGAAAGTTTTTCAAGACATTAAAAAATTTAATGCATTTAAGGTGCTATTGGAAATCTCTGAGCAACTGTGCAGTTAGTCCACACTATTCAGCAACCCCCCAAAGGAATTTATGTTGCCTCTAGGAACATTAGTTAGCTCCCTCCTAAAAACCCAGCGAGACCCCCAGTCACCCACACCGTGATGATCACCAGCTTCTATAGCTTTTGTTGGCTCTGGCAACAGCTGCCACACCAATTCTTGATTGACAGAACCCAAAATACTGCAAGGTGTTTTTTCAGGCTCTAGAGAAAAATGAAGCCAAATAGCATCATCTGTCACTGAGCTACAGCTCCTTGGCTTTACACTTTCTCTGGCCTTGTTCTGCTCAACTTTGCAGACCCTTAATTAACTTTAGACATCTCTGGTGAAAAAAGTTGACATCATGATTATACCAGGGAGAATCTACCGTGGCGGTACAACTTCAGCTTCTCATCTCACAGGATCACGTATTTAAGGTACAGCCAAACCTCCCAAGCAACCAAACCGAACCGAACGACGTCGAGGCCCCGACACAGAGGTGTGAACGATCGCCCATCTGCGGGGCATTTTTCCAACCCCTCCCTCACTACACGAAGCCAGTGTCTCAGAGGTGGCACCTTTGGAGTGGTGGCCGTGGGAAGCGGGAGTGTGTCCGGCCGGGAGGGAGGACAGCCCTGACAAGCGCTTCCCGGCAGGAAAGCAGGCAGCGGGGCAGGGGTCCCGCGGGGTCCGCTGCCTTGGATTACAGAGCATTCGAGGCCAAGGAGAGCCAATAAAGGCATGTTCCACTGGAAGGACACGTCTGAAGCACTTCGTTTGCGGAGAAGAGCAGCCCAGGGAGCGAGGCAGGCGGCAGAGCCAGGACCACACCAGGCAGCCCAGACACGGGGGCAAGGGGACCAGCTAGCCAGACAGTGGAAAATATCCCTGAAGATCTGAGCTGTCTCAAGTCCTCAGTGTTCTCCTCATAGCCTGCTCTTATCACCTTTTGTTCGAGGTTTTCCACCCGCATTCCCTCTTTGTGACTCGCTGTTCCCTTATTGCACTGACACAGAAAGGAAGGAGACTGCTGGCAGAAAAAGAGTCAAGGTCTTCGTCCTGTTCAACATAGACAAAGGATTTTATACCAGACTGATTTAGGGACTGCAGGAATGTTTTTTTCCTTTTATTATTATTTGATCTTGTGCTGATTTTTTAAATATTTCTGTGTAGTCCATATTGCATTTATGCAACCCCATTTCATGTAAAAATTCTTTCTCCGCAGCGTTTTTAGACAATTAATGCCTAGAACAACTAAGTTTTTTGAGTAAACATAGGCATGCGTGCACACACAAATAACAAGACAGACTGAAGAACAAGTTCTTGATTTTGCCACCAAAAAATCTTTTTATGTCTGTGCTGGTCCTTATCTGAGATGAACTTCAAAAGACAGACCGCTTTTTAAAAAAGAGATACAATGAGCCATAATAGCCAATTATTATGTTATTGCAATGCCTTTCAACTTCAATTTTAACATAGGTCTTAGCTTCAGCACTGCTCTGTAGATGATTACTGCAAGCCATTCACCACGGGCAGCGAGAGGCAGCTCCGAGGAGATGCTCAGCAATTAACAGAGGAAGTTCTGTGCATTCTGCCTCTCCCGGGCCACCCATCTGAGGCACATCTAGGGGACGTGAAGCTCCAGCAGTTATGAAATGGTAGAGTATTACACACAGAAATCTGTATGTAAAGAATATTGCGTACAAGAAAATAAGAAAGGATTAGCCCAGCTTAAGCACTTAATTCTAGGATATGGCTGAGATTTTGTGGATGCTAGGCAGGTGTCTAGTTCTCTTCAGAGGGGTGGGTGTTTGCTCCTCGTTAGCCTCCTGATCTTCAAGAAACCCCAAATCTTGGGCTCCTGCCCTCTCATAGGAACCAAGAATTTCTGTAGGCGACAGAGCCTTGAGATACTAAGCAATATGGCATCTATTTCTCCCCTGGTAGCAGCCCCTGGACTCTACATGAATACCTGGAAGCAACAGAGCGGAAAGGTATTCCCATTCCCTTCAATAGAGGATACAGAATAAATCCTCCATTTTCAACACCACTTCCCTTCCAATATTCAGTGTGAGACTGGAAAATAATGTGATATTGTTTTATAAGTGGCAGAGTATAGCTCACCTTCTGTTTAGTACTGTCAAAAGATGATGATTCCCCTCTTTTTTATTTCAGTTTTGTTGGTTTGGTTTTCAGTTCAGTTGGTTTAATTTTAAACATAAAACTGTTTATCTACCAATATCTAGGACAGTTACCAATACAGTGTGACAATCTACTCACTGTGTGCAAATGACATATCAAATCCAAATTAAATGTGTTATTTTTTCAATAACATCAATCCCCACGGCTCAACAAAGCATGTGTAATAGCGTTGTTAAAGTCTGAGAACAGTTTTTGTCCCAAATGCATGCAATTGTGTGATGAAATGGGGCCACTGCTGTATCTGAAAAATATACCAGCAGAACACACTACCTTTTCATATGATCCAAGGAGAACTTAAAAACAAAGGAAGCAACCAATCAGCACTGTGGTTAAATTAAATAAATTTAAGTAACCACCTATTTAAATGTGTTTTTAAAAGACTAAAATATTAGAAGAAGAAAAACAAAGCATGTATTTTCTACACTGAGGGAAATACCTGAAATGTTTTGTTTTGGGTTTTTTTGTATCCTAATATCAGGGTCATTTCCAAGGATCTATGCCCCAGAACTGTACAAAAGGTACACATGAAAGCCTCAAATGTCAGAGTGAACAGAGGTGGATAACAAATTAAAAAACAGATTATAAACAAACTATCATCATTTTTTACGCAACTCTGAGGGACCACAGCTTAGGATTAAGGCCGACTCATAATAAACTGCATGCAAACTGGCATCACAGGGAACATGTGTGCCCCAGAAAAAAACACAAATATCCAATTTAGATGCATAAAAAATAAGTCAGAGAGATTCAGAAGAGTAGTAAACATTGCCAACATTGCATTACGAGCCGCATTAATAATGGCTGATCTAATGCCAAAACATCACGGTTAGAAGTAAGTACGATTGTTGAGAGAGGAAGATCAAATTTAAATTACTTCTCAGTCTGAGTAAACACAGTAAGAACGTTAAATCTGACATTATAAATAGCAATGATTTCATCGTACATACGGGAAAAATTAAGAAGGAATTCTAAGCCTACAAGGGAATATCCACAAAACAGCGTAAGAAGGTATCCGAGGAATTTAGCTGTTCACATGAACACGCTCTGTCTGTCCCTGTTTAGTAACTCTGGAACCTGTCAGCCATTTCAACCCAACTTAGCAAAGGGACCGGAGAAATAAAGTTATCCCGCGTGCCATGTGACAGCAAGGAATTAGATAAGGAAGAGATAACTTAGGCAGGTCCCTGCTGGATAAGTGAGTGCTGTGTTGAGCACACTCCCCAGCAGACTTAAAAGAATCCATAACATAACCATGGGAAAAAATTCACCCGAGAGTTTTATTTGTATTTTCCTATGTGGACACTCATGTGCGTAACAGCGGATGAGCTGACATTGCAGCCGTAAATATAACACAACTGCAGAGTCAGTGAGGAAACCAAGTCCACCGGAAACTGTTTCACCAGTTCCACTGGACAAAGCTGTAGTCACTTAAGGATTTCGGTTTTCCCAAGATGCAGCGTTTTGGTGGTGTCCCAGCCCCTCTTTCCAGGGGTTCCACTCAGCTTCCATGCGTGCCAGCCCTGCAGACTGGAGATGTAAAATTCCTCTCAGAATAAAAAAAGATTCACCACAAAAATTACTAAATGTTTGGATAAATTGATTATTGGAGCTTTTCTTGAGAAAGAAGAGCTTCTAAGCGTCGATAAGACAACTCAAGCGAGAGGCCCTCCTGAACCTGCAGCTTGATCAGTGCTGGGAATCCCTTTGGGGCACGTCGCTGCAGGCACAGCCGTCCATCAGCGGGGCTCAGACTGCAGGCTCCAGGCAGCAAGATGGGACACAGCAGCCTTATCTGCTGAACACTCAACACCAGAAGAGTAAAACCCCTCCTGGAAATGCAAAGTTCTCCAAATAAAAAAAAAAAAACCAAACCCTATGTGGATAAGGGCCAGCCCGAGGAACAAATGTACGGTGAAGAGGAAGCCCCCGCCAAAGCACTTAAGCATAGTACCACTGGCTTTTAGGAGAAGTAGGCTCTTAAACTTGACAGACACCTTGGAAATGCTCTCCTAAACAAAGCACTAGAGAAAATGCTAGGCATTTAGTCACAGTAATAGAATGCTTACATATACAGTTAGAGGAAAAGAAGATTGCAGAGGGTGATGGCATCTGCCCTCCTCATGGCAGTGTCAACTGCACCAACATCCTTCCCATCGGGCACCAGTCACAAAGGAAAACTGCAGAGACTCCCAAGCCCAACTCCACGTGGGAATTCATCTTAGGACATACAGCAGACCTTTACTAGGAGCTCACGGCACTTACTGGTCCACAGTGTTCCTCTCAGCAAACCACCGTGCTGCCAAAACACAAAGAAGCCTCAATAACTATGGCTTATGCCTT
The DNA here is from genome assembly GCF_947461875.1 of Haliaeetus albicilla. Classification (NCBI taxonomy): domain Eukaryota; kingdom Metazoa; phylum Chordata; class Aves; order Accipitriformes; family Accipitridae; genus Haliaeetus; species Haliaeetus albicilla. Next base: position 27,506,190 of record NC_091496.1, read on the forward strand.
CTGCCCGGTGATGGTCAACGTGTGACCACCACAGTAGAACCATGGCTCCAGATGGGCATGATAATAAGTGGCACTGGCAACTTAGCGGCAATTAAATGATCAGACATTAGCACTATTCAGGTTTCTCAGAAACTTGGTACTAGTTGTGGGCCTCCCTCTGAGCAGACCACACTGCCCAGGGCCAGGGAACTTGTGTCCCCCCTCCCGGTCCCTCCCCTGGACAGGCGGGCGGTGGTACCCGCTGTATTCCAGCAGCACGAGGAGAGGATGGAGACATGGAGGTTGCAGCTCCCAATCTCCACAACACTCATCCCAGGAAAAGTCCTGGTCAGCATGATTAGACAGAACTGATGTTCTGAATAGTTTTGTTGTCGGTTCAGCAGTTGCCAACTCCAGCAGCGCCTATTCCTCTCTGCTGACACACAGAGTCAGGCTTCAGCAGCTCAGATGCAGACATCTACGTATGCATAGAATTGCGTGCCTCCCATGTTTCTGGGAATTTTAGGGGAAGCATACGAAAAGGAGAAGGCTATGCTGAGGTCAGGGGCCCCATACTTCAAGGAAGGAAAAGTAGATTGCTTACAGTCCAAACCCACCTTGAACTGTGAACTCTGCTATGGGTGCAAGTTCCCCCTGAACAGGTCCCAGACCGCGGCATGATCAAGTCACCTAAAAAGCAAGTGTTCAGTGAGAGAGGCACCGTCTTGCCCCCTGCTGCTGCACAGATGTCTGTAACACCAGTGATACCTCAATACTCGGAAGCACTGTGCCACCTCTCTGCCTTCAGTGTCATAAAAGATTCAAGGGCTTGCGTCCAGCACTAGATAGCACATAGAGTTTATCAACTTCATCAGCCCAGGCACGAAGGTCATGCTGAGCATAGTGTCTGCAGATACGCAAAGTGGATAAAATCAGCAGATGTCACTTCACCGAAGAGCAAGCCTCCCCTGCCGACGGAGACATTCCTCCTCCTCACACATTTAAGTATGGAGATGCATTCCTTTCTTCAAGCCGAAGGGTTTGTGGCCCTTCTGGCATACCTGATTTGTTTACTTAACGCCACCTCATCAGTTGTCAAACCAGACTGAAGAGCTTCAGCTTGTAGCAGAGCATGTAGTGCCTACGGCTCCGCTCAGCCTGCAGGGCAGGCAGCTCGCCTCCCGGCGTCCCTCCGTGATGCTTCATGAAACCCATCAGCCTTCAGATGGCCACAGGCTCTGCTTAGCGCTATTTGCTGTCAGTGTTATTTACCCACTTTAGCCTCCGGCCCTGTTTACGCTACAGGCAAGTAGTGTTTGACACCACTTACCCTTCGCAGAAGATGGTTTGGTGGGTGGCCAAAACGCAACCTCAAGCACAAGAAACGACTCGCCTTCTGCGTTCGGTTGATTAAGGCTGGCTCTGCACCACCACGGCCATGCCGCAGGACCCCTGCGGGCACCCTGAGAGCAGAGGCTCGTGGGTCCTTTAAACTTCAGTCAAACAGCGTGAGAAATACATCTTGTGCAAATAGTTTCATCTTTTTTTAACGAAAATTCTCAAGAAAATGTATTCCAAAATATACTCCAAAAAAATTCCAAAAGACACAGACTATTGTGCCTTTCTTCAGCTCACACCAAACACTGGAAAGAGTGCGCTGGATGAACACGGTCCAGTATGACACCTTCCCTGATCTCAACCCTCGCATCTCTTTGTAAACTGGTAAAAACAGACTTTCAGGCTTCATTACTTCGCTTGTTGCTAACTGTGTGTTTGACTGAAATTGGTGCAACACATTACAGGTAGGGAAAAACAAAGGGTTAAGTGCTTTAATAAGAAAAGGGTATGTCATATCAAGTGCCCAGCTATGAACACACAGTCTCCCCTGGCATGCCGTGTCAGGTCCCAGGGAAAAGACCTCAGCAGAAAGTCCCACTATGTCTTAATCGTGTGCTCAACGTGCCCCTTACTCCAAATATCTTTCTCGTGTCTGTGCAGAGAGAGTTAAGACTCTTCTGGAACATTGCTTTCATTGTATGCAATAATTGCTTCTTACCAGAACAATTATTTTTACAGAATATATTCTATGAAAAAAATAGTTCACTCGGTTCAACTTCAGCCCTGCATTACAGATGCAAATGAAAGCAACACGTACGTGAATTTGTATTTCATCAGCAAACTAACCCTTCACCGACTTTTCATTGCCATTTACTAGCTTGAATTAACATCAATTTAAATGCAGTTAGTTAGATAACAGTTGCTTAAGGAAATGCCAATAACTTTTCTTTTGCTCTGAAATAACATAAAAGATTTAAAAAACCACTTGTTGAAATGTGCCCTACGTGTCCTTTGATAAGGGCCTGCCCTGACGCAGGCAGTGGACAGACACACACTTAACACTCACCGTGGAAGCCAAAAGGGAACTGGACTATTTTACTTGCAACAGCCACAGTCATAGTTCAGCTCTGCCGCAAAGCGCAGTGGATTTTCGTGCACTAAGCTACAGAGCCAGGAGATGTCTCCAGGGCAGGAGCTTTCGGAAGGGGCAATTTCCTGGTTAGCAAGCTGCAGTTAAAGCATTAATTTTCTTTAAAATCTGTCTTTTTAGTTTTTCTTGGTTTATGTTGTTATTAATATTGCCTATTTAAAACAGAGTGCTTCACTAGTTTATAACAGACAAGGACTACTACGTCTCCAGCAGTAAACACAAAGCAAAACCAAATCAAATACAAACCTACAGGACCAAGGGATGGACAGTGTGGACAGCCCCCTTGCAAAAAGTCACGGTGAAGTGATAAATCACCTTCTGAGGATGGTTCAAACAGAGCAAGACAGTCATGTCCACAGATCTTTACTGGAGCCAAAATACGAGTTAGATGAAACGGATATCGCACGGTGGCCGCTTGTTCCACCGACCCGGCCACAGCCGAGGCCAGGTCCCAGCCCGAGCTGCCCCATGCCTGCCCCGCGCTTCCTAACCCAGAGCTCTGCTGGACCAGTGTTTGTCCCCCCCTTGGGGAGCACCAGCCCTTCCCAATGCACAGCCAAGTCCCTCCTCTTCTCAAGACCATCGAAAAACCTGCTTCTCTGCTCCCTTCTGCCTTGCTCCATACCCTCTGCCTGAAGCCTCTCCTAAATCATCGCGCAGGTTGCAAGGGAGTCCGAGCCCCCTGCTCCAGCGGGGCCAGCAGCCGCAGGTTGCTCGTGGTCACGTCCACCTGGGTTTTGAATGTCTCCGAGGACGGAGACTGCGCAGCCTCTCTGGGCAACCTCCTCCCGTGTCTGACCACGCTCAGAGTAAAGAGTGTTTCCTTTCTTTGGACAAAATTTCCTGTGTTTCAGCATGTGCCCGTTGCCTCTTGTCCTGCCACTGGGTCCCACTGGGAATCCAGTCTGTGTATCCAGTCCACCTCAAAGGCTGCAGCTTCTCCTGGCCCGACTGCACCATTCCTTGCAATCTCCCGATCAAAATACCCTTCCATCTCAGCCAGAGGTCCCTTGGATGAAAATAAGAGGACAACAATGTGCACAACTTATTTAAATAATGGCACTTAAAGCAGATGTCCATATAACTTGATTCTTTTTGTCGTCCTTTTTCTAAAATCAGAATATCAAGGTTTTTGTACACACCTTTGGAATTAACCTCAAATTGAAACTCAGCCTTAACAGTTGAATATTCTTCAGGCTTCTGTAATTTGTCTAGGACTATTCATGCAAGAAAAGTATTCTGTGCAAGAAAAGTATTCTGTCCATCACTGCATTTGAGGTAAAAAGAGATACAATAAAGTCAGCAGGTTTTAAGGAGCAGGAAGCCTGGATCTGAAAGCACAACATAGTGCCTTCTCCTAATGCAGAGCTACTGAAGCATAAACATAGATCTCTGTGAGGAACATTTTATAGTGAAAACTTTAACAAACCATCCACGACTTCTACCAAATTAAGACCCCAATAATGCTAACGATTAGACTGAGCTATGTTGAAGACTGTATAATAAATAGATTTTAATACATTAATAAATACTAGTGGTAAGCCACAGAAAGTATGTCTTTGCTTTCCCCCTTTCAGCATCTTTAAAAAAATTAGAAATTGCAATAGTAACAGGACTTTTTTTCAGACCTAATAGTATAGAAATAACTCTTTCAACTGCAGTCTAAGGAAAAAAAACACGCTGTGATGACATGACTGAACATTTCCATGTCATCAAGCCCAATGAAAGAGATTGTGTCAGGCAGTTCCGAAGCTTCTGCAGATAAAGGAAGATCATTCAAACCTTTGATTTCCCAAATCAAGGACTTTTCCATAATGTACTTTGGGGTATTGCACAGTAAATGGGCTAGGTAGTAGTTCAGAAACAAATAATGGTTTATGTTTTTTTAAAAGTTACAATGCTCTTTATTGTTTCTTGAAAATAATCCATAAATCCACACTTATTACGGCAATACTGTGGCATAATTTCATTGCTTCTGCAGGAGCCAGCTACGGATTTCTGTATTTCTCAGCACCAGAAGTTCACAAAACTACGCCTTTAGAGGCTCTACTAGAGCTGTTTTATGATCCTCTTCAGTTGCACGCAGTTGTGCCCCGGCACTGCTACCCTGCTTTCAGCAGCCACGTGCTCACCGAACCCACGTGAGCCCGTGCTCCCGAAACCCACCTTTCGGTACTCGCTCTCCTGAGCGGCATGTGGGGAACCAGGTCTGGGAATAGACCTGGCCGAGCAGCACATGGGGTAGAGCACACGGCGAGAGCGGCTGCCCACCCGCGGAAAGCTGTTCAAGGGAGCACAGTCACCACTGACCCACGGCCACTTCTGCCACCTTTACTGATCCGTGGGATCAGAGGGTTCCCATTACCTGGGATGCTATTACTGCAGCAAATGTTGTGGTCATGATCAAGCTCACTAAAAACACAGCCTTTGGTCACCTTTGCAACCCCTACATACCGGACCAGCAGATCTAACATACTGTTCTGCAGACAGGCAGAACTCAGCTTTTGGATAAAAGAGCCTTTAGATACCAACAGATTGCATGTATAAGCTATGCTTTTAAAAAGAGTACAGTTCTTCTGGGAAACAGAAAACATCCTTTTTCATTTCAATGATGGTTGAAGTGATTTCTGAATAAAGTTTGAAAAGAAATGTAAGGTTCTCTAGATTTAAAGGTGCTGCTTAACTGGGAACAGAGTGCGCCATCTCAAATGACAGGAGTTGGTCTGAAGGCACAAGGTAGTTCAGGGAAATGAAGCACAGTCCCGCAAAGGTGGGCCCAGTACAGTCTCTGAATTCCCACCGCAGAGGGAGAGCTCACCAGGCATCTTTCACTCATTCTAACTCTTTTGCCCTTTTATCTATTTATCTATTTATTGCATAGAGTTTGCTGTCTTCAAGCTGCCAACAGGACCTTAGGAAGGCTTTTGCCCTGTCAAAGTCTCACCTCATTGCTCCTACACTGAAAGAGAAACCATCTCTCTTTCCACTTCCATCCCACAACTCTCAAGACCTCTTTCTACAACCTGCACAACTGCTTAGCAAATGCTGACAGCAGAGCACAGTGAGCCTCCTGGTGCCACCCCTACCTCCAGACCCCTACCCCGGGTAACAGCTTCCCAAGAGCTCCAGTACAGTTTCTATTTAAAAGCTTCAGACCCTGCTAGAAGGAGCTGGGCTGTCAAATTTCACATCGGTGCTCTCTACACAGTACTCAGATGTGTTTCTGCAGTAGTATTAGCTCTCCCACGTGGCACGTACCTACCCTTTACGCAGACATGACCGAAGCCTCACACAAGTCCTCCTCCTTGTGCTCCTGTTCCTCACCCATTTCTAGTCCAGACACAGCCACCTTCTGACTGAGACAAGGAACTAGTGACCACTCCAGGAATGGGGGACAAGCGCCCACCCTGCCAGGGTCCAGAGATTCCCCATCAACCACCATCATGCACTCCACCCCCAAAAAACCGCTCACATCATGAGCCTCCTTGTGTGCCTCAGAGCCCAAATCCACTGCCCCAGAGTGGACTTGGCTATCCCAGTTTTTCCAAATCCCTGATTCTTCTTTGGTAGGGAGCTAAAAAAACTACCTGTAAGTTGTTCTTATCAAAGCCCACCTTCACAGGACTTAACGGACAGCAAAAGTCTTGTCTGAGAAATAGCAGGCTAACGAAAGCACTATGCAAGAGACTGTCTAGTGTCATCACAGCAGTGCAATACAGAGCCCTTTCCAGCCAACAGTGAAGAACTCAAGCTAAACATCGCCGGCTTGCTGTGTGGCAGCGATCCACACGACAGACCAGGGTCCGTTCCCAGGTCATCCAAGGGTTTCACTGCTACAGGAACGTAGTTGCATTTGCAACACCGTTTTACCTAAAATCTTTACGAGACTGCAATGGAGAGCTGCGCTTCAAGGTCCAGGCTCTGCTGAAAAGCCAGAGACCCGGCAATCAAAACACATTGCAGAGAAGAGAGAGTCAGGACAGACTGAGGAGTGAGCACACGAGAAGAATGGCAGGAGGTGGGAGAAGGTTAACGGAGTAACGTGGCAGGGAGCGTCATCTGTCGCCCTCCGTGCGGTCACGGCCGCCGGAGCCACATCCTGCGACCGAAGAGAGCATCAACAACAAACCTCCTCCCAACCAGCACGGCTGCTGTCAGAGGAATTTTCCCACAGTAAAGATCACGTTCACTGCTCCGTGCCAGGAACAATATTGCATTGTAACGTCCCCGGGATTCCAGCAGATGGAAGAAAAAACGTCCAACCTCAGCCATGAGCAAACTCCGAGAAGCGGCTGCAGTGATGAGAAGCAACGCTCTTTTGGCTGCACTACAGCACGGCAGGTTTTATACGTGTTGACCACATGGCGAAGCACAGTGACATGAACTCAAGTGAAGAATGGAGACTAGATCTTAATAAATCTTAAAAGGCTAACGATTAAACAACCAAGCTTGACCTTACCTGTAAATTCAAGGGTAAGCTGAAAAAGGACAGAAACTCCCAAGTATTAGATGAAAACAAGTGTCTGAACCTTAAGGATGTATATGACCAAAAGAAAAAAAAAAAAAGAAGAAAAAAAGAAGGAAGAAAAAGAAGAGAAAAGAAACAGAAACACTAAAGAAGAAAATGAAGTGCTTTCTTTACTTGTGCAATCTCACAGATCTGTCAGTGGGAAGGGAACATGGTGATGGCCATGGAGACAACACTGCAAGCTTCACTGTTTAAAAAAAAAAAACACAAACAACCCACTAATATTTCAAAATATTTTTTCAGGGTTCTTTATTTAATTTTCCCTAACATGTGGCAAAGCTTATGTTCTCTTAAGAATTAAGACTTTTATTCTTATCTGTAACGGCCACTGTTATTTTTCTTCCTACACATTTTTCAAGTAATCTTTCTCAGCATTCGTATGAGAACAGGATTTCACAGCCACTCTGTTTTTCTCTCAGTCTGGGACCGTTCTATACTTTCTCACAATACTTGCAGCAGGAAAGCAGTAGCCTCCACAGAGAGGAAAGCATAAATTATGCTATGACAGGTTTATAAGACTAATTCTATTAAGTATCTCTCAGTAGCCTCCTATTCACTGTCTTCCTAGGAGAGCAAGGAGGGATTTTTCTGCTGGCAGCCCTTTCAACTGTATCAACGTATTTCATGGAAGTGCACGAATTCCAATGACACTTTGTCAGAGAAGCCCAGATAGGCTCGCAGGCCAGGAGGAACAAGGAGGACCCCTCAGAGCCCCCTGGTCAGAGCACTGGCCTGGGGCAAGACAGACCAGAGACTTGACCCTATTTAATGACCAGATGCCTTCAACCTACCTTTTTTCCCCTCCGATCACTGCGAGTCAGGCTTCGATCGAAGCGTCTTCCCCCACAAGACTCTGCTCTGGACAATTCCACTGACTGGGGGCCAGGCAAGGCAGAGATGGGAAGCGGGGTGCCCGTGTCCTGAGATGCAGACGCCAGCACCCACAGCCCAGCCCAGACCGACCCATTTCCCAAGGGTGCCTCGTGTTTTCTTGAATCGTTTCATGGTGTTTTGTTCGGGTGTGCAGAGAGTCCAGAACACCACTCAAAGCTCGCTCCATTTCAGTAGGACCTTTATATGCATCTTAGTTTCGTCCTATCTACTGCCACTGGATTTTTATTAAGAAAAAAACCCACCCCAACATATCGCAGACAGAAAGAAATTACGGCCCTGAAAGGAGCAATGCTATCAAAATCAGCTATATCATGTGCTCTGCATGTGATGTATTTTTCTCTCAGTCATCCTTTCACGATTGTTTATTGTCCTGTTCTTATTGTCTCAAAAAACACTTCATGCCTTACCTACGTGTATTTATTTAAATATTGGTTCAGCTGTGTCACTGAAACTCTAGAAACCCAAGTATCTTTTTCAAAATTTAATGAAGAACTTTATTCAAGTATCACCGGCTTCCCTAGAAAGTCACATCACTTTTGAAAATAGGATTTAGATGTCTGATGATGTGGAAGGAAATTCAGAACAACTTCATTTTGGAGACATTAACCGGTCCAGTAGCTCACCTGTACCGCTGACCCATACCCACATCGTTTGTTACCGAAGTCTCTTATCACTGATATTCAAGTGAATGCTGCAGAGGCCAGAGAGGTCTGTGTGTTCACGCCTGTATAAATCATACAAACTCTGAAGGTCTAGGATTAAGACCAGAGGCTGAAGGATGATGTCCAAAAGCTAGAAAAGCATTTAGTACTAAAGCATCTTCTGCAACACTCACAGAAGAGTTTCGTCCTATGTTATGCTTGACATGGAACATACCAAACAATGGCTTTCTACCTTCAGACTAACTCCATTCTCTGTATCACGACCGCAGTACACAAAATAACTAAAAGAGCAACATTAAAAAAAAAAAGGTAAAAGAAAAGTAGAATTAACCTGGTGATAGAGTTCTTGCCACCTTTATCTATCAACTCTCCTTTGCCGATTGTATATAGAGAGTTGCACTGACTTTCAGAAATACTGAGAGAGTCTTTTAAGTTTTTCCCTTATGCAAGACGTGCAGCTGGACTTCTCCTTTGGCTCTCCATGAAATGCCTTTTACCCAACCCTTCTGCACTTTTCCTTTTCAGCTCAAGCACAGAGCATCTGACCCCACCTCCCACTTTTTGTTGTGAAACTGGAACATGCCCAACATTTTTTCCTCAGTAGACAATTTATTTTTAAACCCATGGCTAAGAACACAGCATAATATATTTTAAAACAAATGTTCTTAGTCATCATTTCCATGATATTTCAGGCCCTTCACAGGAAATATGATTCAGAACGGCAACAGAATAAAAAACAACAGTCTTCTATTAGCAAGTGTCCACAGCTCTTCATTTCAAATTTCAGCAATAATAAAAAACTGCAGTAATAAAAACTTGGATAAAGACTGACTCTTTGCAATAGCACTAATCAACAGCTGGAGATCTGTCTGAAGGGTACATGTATTTCAGTGGCACATAATTGGTCAGCTACTGAAACGAACACTTAAATTATGTTGTCCATGTTAGGAGCATGGCAGACCTTCTGGGCCTTCAAATAAGTAAAGTTCAATATTTAATAGGAGATAATATAGGTCTAAAACTAGACTGCCTTTCTCAAACAAATTCTCATTGATCCCAATTGCCCTGTTCTCCTAAGGAATGTTTCCTATCCCAGATGAGGAGAGAGAAGGTCTCCTATACCATAATTCCCTGTTACTTCTTAAAAGCACATCATACCTGCACAGAAAGTGAGGTCAAATGCCTGGTACTTCTAACAAACTAGTTCATTCCTCCTTCTTTTTCCCCACAGCACTGATAAATAAAGGTAAGTGTGTTTTGTGTCAGTGATGAGGAAGGGTAGATGTCAGGTCCAAGTGTCCCATTCAAATTTTAAGGTTTTGTAAATTAAGCTTTTATAAATGCCAAGGCCATGGAGCTACTCCATGAGTCTGGACAGGCAATTTCAGTCACAACCAGGAATTACTCCTTGCTTCCCTGCTTACTGCATTACACTTTGGTACAAAAGTACTCCTGCCATGTGATGTAAAAGCAGGTGAATCCCTCCACTGCACTTAGGGATCCTGTAGGTAGTAAGATACTGTATTGACTAAATGTATCTTACGGTGTGCAGCTAGGGGAAAAAATAGGAAACACTACTGCAAATAAATTTCCATTAAATTGCTATATTTCTTCTTTCCTTTAGCTGAATTTTTACTCTGGCTTTGCTCACTGTCTGATCTTTTATTTTTATTTTTAGGTTATTTCTACTGAAACAAGTAGGAATAGGCTGTATGTGAAATAATAAAAGTTATGCTGCTATTTTCCTATGAAATTATTCAAAACCACACACAACTTAGGTTCAAACCACAAATTCATGACCAAACATGAAAACATACTTTTATTCATCTTGCCTTGAACTTCCACCTTTAAAAGCCAGTGAGAAATCAGCTATTGACACCACTGTGGGCAGGTCAGACCATTCAGAAAAAAATGTAACAGGATAATGTCGCCCTGGAATTAAATAAGTTGTGTAAAAAACCAAGTGGTAATCAAAACATACAATGGTCTGACCTCTATTAAGGATTTTCTCTCAACTCCATTAAAAGGTTAAAGACAGTTATAAATACACAGTTTTCTAAAATTGGCTTAACAGAGGCAACATGGGCAGAATCATGGACTGTATCTCATGTTTGAAAGCTGTAGCATTTGCTGCCCTGCTGATACCACGGTTTGCCGAGTGGAAAGAACAGGATTCTCTTAGAGAACACACTGCACCTGACAGAAAGTATTTGTAGAAAACAGTATCCATGCCTTTCTCGAGACCTTACACATCCACAGACCAGGTCCTGTTTGAGTACGTGCTGTACTCGGAGGAGGAGAGGACATTTATCTCCATGGCGATGGAGCTCCCAAGGATATCTACCTTCCACTGCGGTATTAACAGGACATTAAATAAGAAAAGCAATTGTACCTCCACAGTTATTTTTACAATTAGATTCCCTCAGAAAACCCATCTGTCATCACTAATGAGCAGGCTCTCACCTCATATTCCTGGCAGAGTCCAGTGGTCTCAGCCCCATGCCTCAAGACACAGCCTCCTGGAGCCCCCAGGTATTTAAGGCAGATGTCTCCCAGAGAAGGGGTATGGACGTGCCACTGCCCTACTTGTACTTACATGGGACAATCTATCCAAAGAAACTGGATAAACAAACAAGGTTGCTAGTCACAAATGTCTAACCTTGAAAAATGACATAAATCCAACCCACCCTACCAGTTGGACCTTATCCCATCCTAAAGCCCTGGGTTTACCCAAACCTCAAATCCCAACAGTCCTTGCTTCTTCTGACTCTTGTCCATTAGGGTAAAAGGCCTCTATTCCTATGGGATCTCATTTTTTCAAAGGCATTTCTCTTGCCATCCATGCAGTTCACAGAGCAGAAATCCGTATCGGCTCGCGAGCATGGTTGGTTTCTGCCTAACTGCACAGGGAGACTTTCTAAAGTTGGGGGTCTCGCTAGCAGAAAATGACTGCCACAGTTGTATGGAAATGCTGTACAGACCGTACCTTGCTGTGCCAGAAAATCTCCTCTGGCCCTAACTTTTCATAAAGTATCACATCTGTGCTGAGATAGAAATGCTGTGAACCAGAACACAAGTTACAACTATCAATGGTTTTCATACACCAGAACAGAATTCGTAACTTTATATGGGGATAGTTCATACATGGTTACAAACATGCCTAAAAGCTTCTGAGCTTCTCCCTTACTAGTAAATAAAGAACAAAGTAACACTGATTCCTTAAATTTCTGTTTCTGGTTAAGGCTGAAGATGAAAAACTGCTAACAAACCAACAGCAGAAAGAAGACAAATATGTGGTAAAAATCTTTTAACCTAAAATAGAGCCCTATGTACTGATTTGAGATTTCAGGATTTTTCAAACACATCTACTGTTTGGAAATCTCTTCCAAGATTATGGACTCTTCCAAGTCTATAAAAGAAGTAGCAAATAGTGCATAAAAGGTCTTTAATCTTGGCTTTAGAGAAAATGGAAAAATTCATGAAATGTCTACATCGTACAAATTAAATAGTCAAAACCACAACACACAGTCAAGATCTTATTATGGCTCAAACATTCCTGTGTATGACTTTACAATGTCAAACTTTTAACACCCACAATTATCTATAATTTCCCAACACTGTAAAACACTTTGGCACGTTGTTGTAAAGATTTTCCACAGAGGCTGATTTCAGGATCATAGAACCATGGAATGGTTTGGGTTGGAAGGGAACTTTAAAGATCATCTAGTCCAACCCCCTGCCATGGGCAGGGACATCTTTCACTAGACCAGGTTGCTCAAAGCCCCATCCAACCTGACCTGGAGCACTTCCAATGATGGGACATCCACAACTTCTTGGGCAACCTATTCCAGTGCCTCACCACCCTCATTGTAAAAAATGTCTTCCTTATGTCCAATCTAAACCCACCCTCTTTCAATTTAAAACCACTGCCCCTTGTCCTGTCACTACAGGCCTTGGTAAAAAGTCTGTCCCCGCCTTTCTTTTAAGCCCCTTTATATATTGGACGGCCACAATAAGGTCTCCCTAGAGTCTTCTCTTCTCCAGGCTGAACAATCCCAACCTTCTCAGCTTTTCTTCATAGGAGAGGTGTCCTGGCCCCAGGATGAGAGATCAGAAGTGACACCCCAACACACACACATCGTGTTTAATGGTCAGACACCGGAAGGAGATTCATGTCCATCTCCCAGCTGTAAGACTCATATAACGGGCACACAGAGGAAGATGCCACATGGTACACAGAGGAGAGAAAACAGTGAGTCTTTTGGAGGGCAAAGATACGGCCCACAGCATCAAACCACCAGTTTGGTCATGTTCAGCTACATCAGTCACTTCATCTCAGTGACCTTCTTGTCTGCCACATGCTAACCCTCTCCTCAATTCATAAATCTTGACAAACCTACGTAAAAAGACGGATGATTTTCAAGCGCTGTAAATAAACTGTACAACTAATTTAGTCCATGGAAGTAAATGGATTCAGGACAGCTCAAGAAGCAGTGACCAGATTTAGGTTTTTTGCCTGGCAAGCTCTCCTTAAGCTCAACCACCTTGCTACTTCATCAAACTTTGCAGCCTTTGCCTAGCAATTTGGAAAAGGAAGACATTAAATTCCTCAGACTTTGCTTTCAATGACTTGAAATTGGCTTCGCGACAACCCATGGTTATTCTCAAGCATCTGCCAGCTTGGCCTCACTCTCCCATTGACAGTGACGCTGGGTTACCTCTCGCTCACGCCTGAGGACACCTAACACCTATTCACATCCAGCTTCCAGCGCTCCCCAGGTTGCCCAAGGAGCATCAGATGGAAAGGTTTGCCCAAGGCTTCAACCACCTACAGAGCTCCAGAGGAACCTCCGAAGCATGACAAACTAAATCTGACAGCATTTTTAGTAAATAATGTTTTCCATTAGCTACAAGAGCTATAAAATTAAAGCTTCTGGTCAGTCAGTGCCCTTCTGTTTCCATTTACGGTTAAGAATGCAAAAACTTGACCGTAATTTCTTTCCCAAACTCTCCTCAGCCTGTTCCAATTTTGGGACAGAATTCAGTCTAGTCAAAAATATTTTTAAACAATGTGGTTTATTTATAATTGGAAAAGTGATCTTAGTAATTATCATAATTACTAGAAGTTACTAAATTTAAAACACAACGACTGCATTTTCTTCTCTCCCCACACAGAGCAACAGATTGATCAGAAAATCTGAGTGCTGCTGTACACGGCTCAACAGAATCCCCTCCCTCCATGAACAGCTGCAGCCAGAGCCAGAAAAAAAAAAAACAAAAAGCAAAAAATCCTGAACCAGCCAAACAAATGCAATGTTAGAAATGGCAAAGAATATGAAATAAATAATCTCTTTTATGTATTGTATTTCACCCATACTTTTTAAGTACTACCACCCTATCCAAAAAAGATTACTGTAGAGGGAAATGTAGCAGTGGCAATAAAAATTGTAAGATTAAAAAAATCAGTATTGTTTAGGTCATGTAAGAGTTAAAGGAGAAGGGATACTGTAAGTGTATGTACAATAAAGAAGCAGAATTGCAAAAAAGCAGCCATTCAATAAAATAAGGGACAAATTGAGAACTGGACAAGAAAACAGACTTTCACTAGACACATAATCTACTTGCAACGGTCATTACAAAAAGATGATGCTGAAGTCAAGAACTAGCAAAACTCAAAGTTGGAATTACAATAAGACTATCCAGAAGAGTAACAAAAGGAAGCCAAGCGGCAAACTCACATGTGAAAGTAAATTAGAGATGAAGAAAGAGAGGCAGATTACAATTGGCATCTGCTCATTAAGAACTACTCTACATTGTCAGCTGCATCTGCATCTCATATTACTTACTCTCAAGAAAAAATATACACCACCAAAAAAAATAATGAGTCCCCACCTCCCCCAAAACAACACTAGAAATGCCCTGAGTGACTCCATCATGGAGGTTTCTATGTTCTGCATAGTTTCTGGAGCACAGCTTGCTAGCACACCCAAAACCCCCTATGCTGCTCAAAAATATCAAGAACACATTAAAAACCCTGCTCTACAGATAACAGGAAACTGTCTGATGATTTCCAGACTAACCTGAAGAAGCTTTCAACATACATTAAATTGTGTTTGAACAGGAGACTGTCTTGTCTTCCCAAGTTAGCACCACAACCTGTCACGCTTACTCCAGCTATGTGACACTCTGCAAAAGCAAAAGCAAGACTAAGGCTGTGGTCTGACAGGTATTTCTGGCTGCAGGTCAGGCATTAAGTGATTTTTCACTGCAAATGGCTGTCATCACCGCTCTCCCTAACTGGGGTAACCCCCAAAGCTCTGCTGGCATAACAGCACAGCAGCCATCTACACGTCAGCTCCGCCTGAGGGATGGAGGTCACAACCAGAACCAAGCAAAACCACTGTACAGAAAAAGTCTTTGAGCCAATGGAGATGACTTCATCTTGCCACATCTGTCCAGATGTATACCTGCTTTTGCAGCGCAAGTCAGGTGGGCAACAGTGATGAGGCGTTTCCCACAGGAGGCTTCAAGTGCATTGGCTTTCATGCTGACTGAAATCTAACCATGATTCAGTTGGTTTTTACTCTCCGTACTCCCAGGTCAGGGCTATATAGCAGCCAGGGATTCATTTGCCTTTGGAGTGAAAATGTCAAGATTTTGCCTCCACTAAGATTTTACAGCAGTACTGCAAATGGGTGTTAATTATACCGCATGAGGGAGAAAGAGAGAAAAATCACTGTTTTGGTAATGAAGACACTCCTTCTTGGTAATCTCTGGATGCCAGTCTTCAGTTTATTAAGCTTCATTTCCCATTCTCCCATGCAACACACTGAATTCATGCATCTGACCACTGGAAATGAACTTTCATGGCAATTAAACCCCATCCCTCCTGCCTATTTATTTTCAATCAAAGGACCTTTCCCAGGAAAGCAGACAGCCTAGTTCCAAGCATGAGTAGAGGAAATTAAAATAAATGCTAGCAAAGATGCAATACTTTTTATGTTATCTGTGATGGCTCCTCGAGGGTATCACAGAGGATGCAAGTATGGAAAGGAAAGCTTTTATGTTCTCACCCTCCCCACACAGCTAAATGTTAAAAAGCTTTTCACCTAAATTTGCTTTTACAATTGTAAAAAGAAAGTGACACATGGATTTTGAATTCTTTCCGCATCACGGTCCGTGTTCTTCCATGTGCTGCAAATTTGGGAAGGGGCTGTAGTGACATGGCTGAAGCAAGAAAAAAGTAAATTCAAACACAATTGGAAGAAAAGAGTGTGAGAAAGTTATCACTCATTTAAGATCTGAACAGCAAATGAGAACTTGACACTCAAATGATACTGGATAACACTTGAGAAATAAATCAATAAATCAGGCATTGTTTGCCTTTTCCTTTACATATGAAGAATGTTTTTTTAATGAAAAATACACAGTAAGCTCCACACATATTTCATGTTCATTTACTGTCATGGTTAAACCATGCCACTTATATGTTCTCAGCTTCAGATGTTACAATACAGTTGGACAAATTTAGCTGTTAAAAGTATTTCCATAGGAAACTACTTAACATATAAACTTCTTTTAATTCTTCTGACCTTGCCATTGTTGTTCGGCATTAGAAGATGTGGTAAGCTAAGGAAGGGCCGACGACTTGTCTATCAAGACTCTTTAAAAGTCTGCCCTTCCAATTATTTTATACCATGTTAAATGCAAGAGAGGACAAGGCTGAAATACATATTATGCAAAGAGATGTAGGAGATGACTCACCGGAACAGAACACCTATCCCTGTACCCTTGACATTCAATGTAAGTTCCTGGTAGACATACAAATTTGTTTTCTTGTATTCTCTCTTTGAAATCTCTCTAAAAATCTTAGTTAAGCTGCTGCCTTAACAGACACTAGCAAATATTTTTGTTCCATTTATGAATATCTGTCGTAAAACCACATCACAGCTGAGACTGCTCTTACCAAAATACTTTACAGACAAAAATTTTAAGTACATAAATCGCTTCTACCTAGTATGCCTCATTATAAGTCTCCTCAGCTGAAGTTGTGGTTCACTTACAACAAGCCACACACCCAAAAATCAACTTAATAACCACAGAGCAGATGGGGACCTAGTATTACAAAAACTGAGACCGCTCAGCAGTTGGCAGCCTACTCTAAATCATACCTGCAATGCTATTTTTCATCTTTTACCACTTACTTACATTTATCAATGGTCTATCTGGATAGATCACATAAAGGTGGGAGCTAGCATTTAATACACAGCCGCATAAAGACTAGTCATCTGAGCCCCAATCCAGCTGAAATTCCCCAAATAAGCTCATGGATAAAATCCCAATGAAGCAGATGTGCGCTATTCCAGAGTCCCCTGATATTGACGAGTCTTGTTTTAACTGTCTGAGCAGCTGCAAACACCTACATACTTGTATTTTTAAATGATGCTATTGTGCATACACAAAATATCAATGGCAGTCCAGAGAAAGAACATAAAGCAGCTGGAGAACAAACTGAATGAGCAGAACTAGAGCTCAGTTGATTTGGTTTATAAAATAAAAATGATTTGTAAAAGAACAACCTGCTACACAATTCTTTTAATAAGGCAGACATAAGCACCAAAGGAAAGCAATGACTTCTTTCCTGACAAATCCCTGATAAAAAATGTCAAATGCTAAAAATGAACAATATATATATTCTTCTTCTATAAAGATGACATTGAATCAAAAGGGGAATTTTTTAAGACTTGCATCAGTGTCAGGTTAGTTACAGGTTACAAGTGCCTGAATGGATCAGCTGTACTAAGGGGTGGGGGGAGAAAAAAAAATAACCACCATCTTTAATTTGTTTTTTTATTTACAAAACCACCAACAAAAAATATGTCTGAATGTATACACGAATGCTCAGACAGATGATACATGATATCTATCTAATAACAACCTGGGAGGAGACAAACCTTCAGGAAATGAAGCTAATTTTGCTGTTTGTACAGGATAAGCCAGCCAGAGTCATAGAATCGTAGAATCATTTAGATTGGAAAAGACCTTTAAGATCATCGAGTCCAACTGTTAACCTAGCACTGCCACCACTTAACCATGTCCCTAAGCACCACATCTACACGTCTTTTAAATACCTCCAGGGATGGTGACTCCACCACATCCCTGGGCAGCCTGTTCCAATGCTCGACAACCCTTTTGGTGAAGAAATTTTTCCTAATATCCATTCTAAACCTCCCCTGGCACTCCTCACAAGACTTGTGCTCCAGGCCCCTCACCAGCTTCGTTGCCCTTCTCTGGACACGCTCCAGCACCTCCATGTCTTTCCTGCAGTGAGGGGCCCAAAACTGAACACAGGACTCAAGTTGCAGCCTCGCCAGTGCCCAGTACAGGGGAACAATCACCTCCCTGCTCCTGCTGGCCACACTAGTTCTGATGCAGGCCAGGATGCTGTTGGCCGCCTTGGCCACCTGGGCACACTGCTGGCTCATATTCAGCTGGCTGTCAACCAGCACCCCCAGGTCTCTCTCTGCCGGGCAGCTTTCCAGCCACTCTTCCCCAACCCTGTAGCACTCCATGGGGTTGCTGTGACCGAAGTGCAGGACCCAGCACTTGGCCTTGTTGAACCTCATACAGTTGGCCTCGGCCCATCGATCCAGCCTGACCAGATCCCTCTGTAGAGCCTTCCTACCCTCAAGCAGATCAGCGCTCCCACCCAACTCAGTGTTGTCTGCAAACTCACTGAGGGTGCACTTGTTCCCCTCATCCACATCATTGATAAAGGTATTAAAGAGAACTGGCCCCAGTACCGAGCCCTGGAGAACACCACTTGTGACTGGCCACCAACTGGATTTAACTCCATTCACCACCACTCCTTGGGCCCAGTCTTCCATTTTTTTACCCAGTGAAGCATACACCCATCCAAGCCATGAGCAGCCAGTTTCTCCAGGAGAATGCTGTGGGAAACGGTGTCAAAGGCTTTACTGAAGTCTAGGTAGACAACATCCACAGCCTTTCCCTCATCCGCTAAGGCAGTCACCTTGTCGTAGAAGGAGATCAGGTTAGTCAAGCAGGACCTGCCTTTCCCTAACCCACACATCAGGCACATGTCAGACTGTGCTCACAACGGGCTCCACAAGAAAGCACCCCGAGATGTGGTCCAGGGAAGGGCTGTACGTGCAGAGGTGCTCTGCACCAGCCTTCAAAGATGGCCTTCTGCTGCGGGTCGGGCTGTGCCCCGGGGGGCAGCCGGCAGCTCTGGCCGGGGATTGCTCACCTCCCGCCGCCCGACCCGCTCCTGCCGCACAGCACAGGCGGTACTCGGTGTTCGGGGGCAGCTCCTCGACCGCTGCGGGCTGCCACCCGACGCTGCAGGATAAACTAGCGTGAGTTTTCCAGTGCCTTAAAAATTACTTGAAGTCTGTAAAAATGCTTTTGTGGCCTTAACGGTTGGGGCAGCGGGTTGAGCAAAGGCAGGCAGCCTGGTACCAGTCACCTCCTCAGCACTTCAATGTCAATTGTCCTCACTGTCTCAAAGCCCGGAGTCTGCAGGAGCGTTGGCACACAGATGCAGCACCCATCGCCACAACTGTTTCAGTCTCTCAGTGTAGCTCATCTTGTGGTAATCGTTTCAGGAAGACAAATACGAGACAACTTAAGTCAACAATCAGTCTTCTAGTCCTGCATTTTCCATTTTTTGTCCTACTTAAAATAATCTGGCTTTATGGCAGACACCATTGTTCCTTCAATTTACCGTAGCCCAGGACCTGGGTCTCACAAACCTCATCTTTCAGCTGACCTTTTAAAAGCAATTTAGAGGACCACCTCGCAAGAAGACTTCTGAAGGTCAAGGGTGGGACTTGACTCTGCCTTATGACTACGTCAGTTGCAGGATGGCCCTACAACTGTATTTCTTACCAATCACATGGCTGTGTTCAACTTAGTACTTCCCCTCTGCAGAAAACTTGATGCAATATGCTGACAGTTAAGGGTCTCTGCTTGTATATGAAGGGGCTCCATCACATTCACAAGTTTGCTGCATAGGGCTGTGTCTGTGTGTGCATGCACCCGCTGTCAGAAACAGATGACAACCCTGCCTTAGGTCTCTGACACACAATCAGACCTAAGCTTTTTTCAAACCACTCTCCTTGTCCCTGGATGCCTCCTGTGTCTTTAACAGGATGCCCTCTAGTGCGTGAACTGTACATGGACTTTTCCACTTCTGCCCACATTACTGCGTATCAAATGCAAAATCTGTTTAAAGCAGCCTTAGGCAAGGCACGATGCAGGGCCCAGCTTAAGCGCTAAGAAAAGGACTAGAAGGGAACTAGCAAAGACAAGGGGGAAAAAATACCTACAAACCAAGAGCACAGAACAAAAGTCTAATCTTACTGTTTCCATCTGAATAGCAACCACTAGGAAATGGAAGTGACTCAAATGCAAGTGCATTGGCTTCTAGTTAGTTTTCTGCATGATAAACATCTGCTAAATAGAACCTATAATTTTATCCCCTTCATAAACTAATTTAATGAATCCTTTCTACTAAACTTAAACTGTAACACGCCAAACAGTAATGTTAACAGTCTCTGTAAATAAATATGCAGTTTATTTTGTTCACTATAAATTAAGAACAGAATTCAAACTTCAGACGGTTCCCATCTACTGCCATGCAGTGTTGGTGATCCCCCACAGGGGACCCATATTTTAAGAACAATGTTGAGGACCCGAGTCAGCCAATGTTCATCTTGCTGAACTAAGGCATTCACAGAAAGCAAACACCGTAACCAAATTTGTTTGAACTGGTGTGTATTTTTGGTTTATTATTATTTTATGGTGTTCTCGCATCTCTCATTAATATTAACTTTTATTCCAAACTCACAGCATAACTTGCTGCAAAAGCAACGGCTCTGATGCACAGTACTGAATTACACTCAACTAAAAGGATACTGTGGCATTGTAGATGCACATAATATACTGTATATCAGATATTTAATGCTTTTCTTTCAGTTAGCAAAGCACTTTCTGGTTTATTACTATACTATAGTATAATTACTAACTATAATTATGCTTATTATAAAAAGTGTAAGTACATGTTAATAAGTAAACTAATGGCTGACTAAAGCATCTAGGTGATGAAATACCACGGGTCCTTCTGAAAACACTGCCCTGTAGATTTAATTCCAGTCTGCGTGTTTAAAATACGTATCCCAAGTAAAATAACGCTATAAACTGGAACAGAGAAGATACTTTTAATACCGATTTATTTTCACCTTAAAGACCAAAGGCAGATAAAAATCTAAGGAGGGAGGGGGAATGGAAGAGGACAAAGCCCTTACTTAGAAGGCAGGCTCAGGTACGGCTGGTGAGGGCACACGTATACGGCACTGCCTCCGTATACAAATAAAAATACACCCAGAGATCGGCAGAGCCCATCCCGCACACGGCACATCGCTACCGGCTCCGTCATCGCAATGGGTTTCCGATCCTCACGCGAGGAGAAGCTTCTGAAGGACCAAGCCCGGGACCCCCCCGGCCGCAGCGGCAGTGCCTGTCACCCGAGGGCCTGCGAGGGGAGGTCTGCTCCCCCTGGCACCACCAGCCCCTTCGCTCCTGAAACAAAGGCGTTTCTGAGAAAAGGCTTCGTAAAATCTCGTTGCCCCCAGCATCCTTCTCCCTTACGCGCTCCTCTGTCACATTAGATTAGAAAAGGAAAAGAAACGCGAAATTAAACAAGCGAGATTTTGGTTGGCAGGCCTTTCGTTACTCATTTACTGTTTATTATTGATTTTTGTGCCCGTGCAGAAGGATCACGTGTGCGCGCGTCGGACAGAGGACGACTGCAATTTACAGAGGGCTGTGTACGTCAGGGAGCTCAACAGCCTGAGAAGCTCTCTGCGGATTCTCTCCGTGCCTGGTTTTTGGATTGTCGGGGGTTTTTTGTAAACTAAGAAAGTCTGCAGCATTCACCCTGGGCTAAACCACAAACTCCTCTGTGTAGCTCTAAGGGTCCGCTGCGAAGATGCAAAGGGGCCGTAACCCGGGGTGGAAGATCTGAGTTCTTGGGTGACCCCCAGCGTGGCAGCTGCCCTCCCGATGAACCGAGCTGGGTCAGCGTTTACAGCTCCTGAGCCGCCGTACAACAACCGACTGGCAGCTGGTCTCGTCTGCACCAACCAACAAAATGGCCCCGACAGCCCTGCAGTAAAGCGGAGAGCACGGCCGTACACAAACCCACGCGCTTCTGCCTTCCAGCAAGAGGAGCTCCACCGTATCTAGGGAAGAACGGATTTGTAATGAAGATATTACAGGATATTTATATCAAGCCTGTATTACTAGCTCACCTAAGCAAAGTAGCAAACGATGCTGACTAGTCCTGCACATCGCTGACTCTGCACCCCAACTGACAGAGCATTTGTAGAGCTGTGTATTTATAGACCTAGACCCTCAAACACAAGGGGGACAGTACTAATTAATTATTCAGAAACCTAAATAAAACCAACTGCCTAATAAGGATGTTGTTCCATCATCAGTCAGTGCTAGCTTGAATGTGGCCTGCAGAAAAATTGGGAATTTTAGTTCTACCTGAGTTTTAGAAGGCAGTAAAATAGTACTTGAGGCACCCAAAATTTTCAGCTGAGGGATTTACTAATTACTGGGTTTAGCTCATATCGTGTAAAATTCATCATATTGTCAGAATGCTTACAATACCCTGTAAAACTGAAAATTTATCTTGCAAATTCAAGAGCTTAAAAATATGTGTGGGAAGATAACTGATTAAAACTCTTTAAACATAAAACCACCTGAGAAGCTTCACAGTTTAGGTTTAGACAAGTCAGCCTTTTTAACATGTAATACTAACTAAATATCTTTATTTAATGCTGTCTAACCTGCACTGCTATCAGTTCTCAGTTTCTTGATACCTGTGATGTTCCAAACGCAAGAAACCAGCGAATGTGCAGACTTATTTCAGATTGCTGGGGGGTGTTTGGGAGTCATTCACACTAAATACCCTCTTCTACCAGGACCTAATGTCAAAAAACTCTTGGGGCAACGCAGTCATTTCATTAGAGTCAGCAGGAGCTTTGCCGACTGCTTCAAGGAGGCCAGAACTGCAACACAGACTTTCTAAAAATAATTGTGGGAAGTTAAATTCCATTCCTACCTCACAGATGCCAATCTATCAGCTAAGGCTTTAAAATAAAGCAACATCAGCCCTGTACAAGTAACACCCACAAGACCTGGGATGTTCAAAGATTCCCTTCTGCTTTGGTGAGGACAAAAGGCACACAAATAAAATTGTATCTGCTAAAAGTCAGCCTGAGTTATATCTTAAGAGTTGTATAAAAACACTTAATATATATCAAAATAAACCCAACAAATTAGTAAGATTACTTCAACAAAATAAATAATGAGACAGTAATGTGAGAAATAGGACACAGTAGTACCCAAAACAAAGCGAATACTTATTTCACTTTTGAAAGGGAACGAAACTGTTGAATGTGGAGGGAAAAAAAATAATAAAAGTAAGTGCAAGAAAAGAGATATTGTGACAGGAGAAAGAGAGACATAATTCAAAGAGCTTAACACATTCAAGACATAGCTGAGTGCAAGATGAAGGGTATATACATAAATCATCTTACTGAAAGAAGTGGCATTTGAAAAAATCAAGGCCAGCATCAAGACAGTTTTAATGAACTGATGAAAGTCCCCAAACTATGCCAGAATACCTCATATTTTGACATTTAATACGCAGACCCAAGCCACTGCACTACTGACAAAGCAGTACTATGTGAAACTTCAGAATTTTAAAGATAACAATAAATTAAGCAATGCAGGTAAATGAAAAATTGGATAAAACGCAAAATAAATAAATTGTGACAGACCAACCAGATGTGTCTCTTTATTAAAAATAGCCAGTTTTCTAGCCACGAAAAATGAGTAGCTCTAAACTGTCTAGATTTCCGTAAAGTATTTGACAGTGCCATAAGAAGTTAGTTAAAACAGGAGACGTGGGGAGGAGAGAGAGGAACTGGCAGAGATGGAGAAACCTGGAGCTTGCCTGGGAGTGCTGGGCAATGAGGAGAGCCCATGGAGCTGTCAGCTGAACCTTACCGAATATTTTCATTACCGAAACCAGAAGGGTACAGAAGGCGGCTGGTATGAGGTGCCAGAGAAGCCGGATCAAAGTTAACGGTGCAAAGGGCAAGGGACCACCAAGGGCTTCTGCTCGCAGCTGGTCAGCTGGCGTGACAGGTCCACACCTACCCTATGACCACATACTGCTACGATCGCCAAGGAGATACTGACACAAAAAAGGCAATTTTAACCATAGGACTACACAGCAAAGTATTTCCAGTGGAAGGCGAGAAAGATTAATTATGCTGTATAAGGCAGTTAACGAAGCATCACCTTGGTGTATGACATACAACGCTGGTTACCCAACGACGAAATGGACAGAAAACTGAAAGAGTAGAGTATTACTAGTATGACCAAGGACATCCAGCCGTTTTAGGAAGGCAGGCTACGACAGCCTAACTGACTCAGCCTCACACAGGGAGGACAAGGAGTGAAAATCCCGTGTGAGTGCACTGGGAACCAGTCCTCATGGTGGTGGTGCAGTTTCCGAAGGCAAAGGAGGGAACTGTCACGAGCGCAAACGCGCGCAAGCCAGCCACGAACACATCTGGGCTGGAGTAAGAGCAAGGTTTCTAACCATCAGAGTTACCGAGTTCCGGAAAAATCTTCTGGTGCAGTGCTTTATGGGAAGATAATGTAAAATACGACTGAGGACTGGAGTCAGGGACCCAGAGAACGCCGTCCACCTCTCCAGTCCCACACAACCAGCTCCCACCTACTCCTCACAGGAGGCATGGGAGCTACACCAGGACGTCAAGGGTGAAAACGCTGGCTCCCGCGGAGCCGCTGACAAAACACCCTCAGCTCTAACACAGGCAAAATCCTCGCTCGCCAGGTCTAGGGAAATCCTGCATTCTGAGCATCTTCAGAAGTCCTGGAGCTAACGAGAGCTGCTTGTGGCTTGTGTTCCCCTGAAGACGACACGGCTTTTGGGGCTGCTGCTAACACAGCTGTCATCAGCACTTTTAAACCATGGACTCTCCACACAGATTTCTGGAAGGAAACCCAAGTCAGGAATATGTAGGACAATATTTACTGCTAAGGAGATTCTCCTGTGCTTGTATCACTCCTCCTTTGCCCTGACCCAACGAGCTGGACAGATGGACACAGGGACCACAAGGCACTTCTATACCACCCAGCGCAGCACAGGACAGGAGCCTACTCAGAACATGCAGACAAACCCATAAGGTGAAGCGCTATCGAGGAGACACTTCTGGCCCCCAAAAGCAGTAGGTCTGCATCGGTACGGCCCTGCACGAGACCTCCCCAGCTCCTTCTCTCATCAGCTCGGGCTCATCAGCTCGGGTGCAGCATCCTGCTGCTCACAAAGTCGGCTCCTGCTCACGAAGTCGCACGCAGGGACTCTCTGTCCCCTTGTCCCCTGCACAGGCTATGACGGGCCAGCTGTACGCCTTTTCCTAACGGGGTCTGGTTTAACCTTCTCTCCAAAAACTGAGGAAATGACTAGTCTGGCACTCTAAGCCGAGATTTGTGTAAAACATACCAGCTGGGTACGCTGCTATCAAGTTCACTTCGGAATTAAAAATAGCAAGAGAAATTTCCCATGGAAGATCAAGCGCGTTAGTGGATCATATAACCTTGCTCCAGACCAAGCCACGCTGTGAACAATTTTCAGTCCTCAGCATAAAACAGACAGGCAGTGCCATCAAAACACTTAGTTATGTGAAGATCAACATCTATGGCACTCTCAGGTTATAAGCACGTTTTCTTGAGAAAGGAATGGCAGCCTTACAAAATAAAACGACGACGATGATAACATTTCTTGTGCTTTAAATCTGATCTCTGTGTGTCTTGCTGCTGAGCACAAGACCTAACATATCAACCTAACAGGCCTGACATTTAATAAGCCAAGTTTATTTCTAGAAAGTGAGCTGGAAATTAAATCTCATGGTTGCAGTTGGCACACTGTACAGAAGAGGAATCTTACGATGACTGCATTTCATTTTTGCCCTATAGCTTTCATCCTTCTAATTGGTATATTTAAGTGCACTTAATCACTTAAGCATTGAATCTACCGCAGTGATAAATCTCCAGTTTAGACTCCACAATAATAAATCTTTGTCTTCTCTTAGCAGCTGGCAAGATTTGATTTGGACTTTGAATTTAGGTCTTTTCCGCAGGCTTAACAGTAACAACTTGTTTGTTCTGTCTGCTGAAAGCACGACATTAACTCTGGTCTTTAAATGCATTATCGTTGCTTAAGCTTAGTGTTCTCGGTGTTAAAATCGGTTGCCCTTCTGCAGCGCCCAACTAAGAAACACAAAAAAAAAAATCCAATTAGCCTGTGCTGGGAGTTTACAAAGCAACTTTCACTCATTAGTATTTACACAGCACACTGGTCCACATGACACTTCACAGACACGAGGACGAGCTGGAGCTTATAACGCAATCTTTCAATAGATGCCTCCAGTGCCACAAAGAGCTAATTTAAAAACAGGTGGAAGGGGCCTTCAGACACCCCCTTTAACAGCCAACAGAGGAGCAACATCCCCCCAGGCACCTCACAGTCCATCAAATCACAAGAGGGGAAACTGCCTTTGGACTGAAGAGACTAGAGACTCTGTCCCCAGTTTAGCTACAGGTTTCCTGCAGTACCTTGGTAAACTATTTAGGCTCCAGTCGTTACGAGTTCATGCGCATATTAATTACCTTTGCAGCCAACCCCTGGACCTATGCTTGCAGAACAAACCATGCCATTAAAGATTTGCAGGATCGGGGCCTCATTTCCCTGTGCCTTAGTTCTCCCTGTACAGTTCAACATAACTCTCATTTGTATTCGACATACCAACAAATGTCTGGAGTAGGGCCTTATTTTGTTAAGTATAAAATATCTTCTTAACAACTAGCCTTGTTATAAAAAAGCTGAATCCTGACTTGTTGCGACTGCTGCACGAAAGATTGCATCTTCATCCTTTTCTGACAGTGTCGTTCATTTCTGTCGATTTCAGTCCAGAAGAAACTGCTCGGTCATCCAACCTAAGTCACCGCTTAAGTGGTTTTATTTGCTTTACCACTCGCCAACAAGACAAATAGCTCTCCCGTAAGCACAGAGGGTGCCAGCTGACCGCGCTACGCGCAGAAACGTTGGACTCCGTGGGGACGGTGCTCTGGCACACGCACAGAAGTCCTGGCACAGCCGGGGACGACGGTCGGAGCCGCCCTGCTTGCACAACCTACCTGCACGCCCTCAGCCATCGCTTCCAGCTGGGTGTTGGTTTTGTTTTAAATCTCAGCATGGTAGGGTTTTTACTAGTCAGCTCTCCTGTTTATCACGGGCCATTAGATTTCCCTCCCAGTTCCCCCACTATTGAGCTTGGCAATCCTCACCACGCTGACAGTCTTAATACCGCAACAGCCAAAGCTGCAAAGCCATAGCATCGCTTGCCATAGCAGTTGAGTCCAAACACACACATCTTCAAAAATCTCCTTTAAAAACATACTTTGCCTGTGAATTCCTCTGGATTCAGCTTGCAGCCACCCATTTTTGTGACATTTGTCTTCCCTATATTAAAGGCTACTTTAGTACCTGCTATTTTCTTCCCACCATACAGTTTACAACGTTAGCAATCACCTCTCAACTCTTTGTTTCTATTAAAGTGAGGGCACTGCACGCAGCACGTCTCACAGCCAGGCTGCTTCTTCAGACCACAGATGATTTGGCCCCAATTCTGCCAAGTATAACATATGCATTTTAACTCCAGATAGTTAGGAAGCTCACTATATGTTTGTCAACTAGAGTAAAGCTCTTACTCCTTAGCTACCGTCAAGTCGCTTCTGTAGCTTCTCTGTGATTAAACAGTTCGAGCTTCCTTACGCTAGCGATGTGTTTTTGCTAGACTCTGCCTAGTTCCACTCAGAGATGCTCCAGATTTCAGAATCCGTTTTAAAACACAGGCATACCATTCCCCCCAAAATGCGTGTTTTATCCAACATCACCTTCCTAATTCCTGCTACGTGTTGCTCTCAAGGCAGGCATCACGCCCTTCTGTCTCACTTAACATAGGGCTTTGGCACAGAATTATGTATTTCTCTCTTTTCAGTCCTTTAGGCACTGACACTACTTAGCACTTCTTGCATCTTTCACAAATGCAAATTTATGATCTAGATTTTTGCATTTGCTTTGTTTACAAAATAACCACAAAACCAAATCTATTTTAAATTTTTCCTTGAATTTAGAATCGTATTTTCGTGGCCACTCAGACAAACAGGACCTACGACCTCTGTCAACAATGGGGCTTATGTTCCTTTGGGCTGAATTCATCTGGGTACTCAGTGGCCGCTTCGGGAAAATGCCACTACATATATGCAGTTTTAGGAGCACTTCTAAAGATTTTCATCAGAACACGGAGGACATTAGACTTCAGTTAGAAGCTGGCAGTACAACTCCGCAGTTGCGTATTAGCCAGCATTACAGTAAGCTCACTCAAGATTTTATCAAGTACTATTCTGAAGGCTCTAGCTTAAACATTTCCCCTGAGATACCGGCTGCAAATTTTCTAAAGCTTTTGTAGTACGAAAGTCAATTTCTTAAAGCAGTATTTTCTGAAAACCTTGCATTTGCTACAAACTTCACTCAGTTTCCTGCATTTGATGCTGACTGAAAAAATTAAGCTCAATCAAAAAATCAAACTCGTGAAGAAATGCCAAAATCATAGAAAACAAGTATCATTGTACACTGCGTCCATTGGGAATTGATCTAACAAGTTTTGTTAGGGCTTTTCCCCCCACAAGAATCCCAAGTTTCATCTATAAAGACTTTTGTCAAAAATAACACACTACTTTCATGCACATCATATTCTTTCCCATAAAAATTGAAGGGAGAGTTTCCAAGTGTACCATGCTGAAAATACACGTGCTTAAAATGGTTAAAATCTGTTTTATAATAACCTCTTGAATATTAGCCTATATCCAGGTAACAACTAATTTTTTTGCAAAACCCAAAAAGGCAGACTGAAGAAACCTTTAACATCCAAACCCTGTCTGGAGGCTCAGGAGCCACTGTGAGTGCTTCACGGTGCTGTAACTGATACAACTGAAGAGGGAGGTTAACAGTAAACAAAACACTGTTTACTTTAATTCCATTAGAACTGCAGAAAATAAGAACAGTATTTAGGAAAGACTTCATTTACATTCTGAGAAATGCAAAAAATTAAGACAAGTGATTTGGGGTCAATGGGCAAACTACCCATATATAACTGATTCTGTGAAATCTCTATGCAGAATTAATGCTGACCTTGAGAGAAGTGGTCATGTGTTTAAAATCTTACTTTCAACAGGGAAGTTCATACCAAAAAAAAAAAATTTAAAAAAAAAATCTACACTTGCAGGGAGTTAAGAGAGTTAAGAGTTCTTCCATCGCCTTTTGGTGGCATCAAGAGTTTTGCTCCAGGTTTTCTGTGGACACGCCACCACACTCACTTCTGTAGTCCATGCGGTAGATGCTTACAGGGAAACCCATCGCAGCGATGGCAGATGACTTTGAAAGAGGGCCAAGCAACTACCGCCAAGACCGCAAACGTAAAAGTAACTGTCCTTCAGTTCTTCTCACAAGAAATAAGCTGTTCACTCATTTCTAATCCATTTGAAGCTCCCTGGCCTTCGTCAGGTTAATGCTTTCCAACCTTCACGATGAACTTAAATTAATGAAGGGGAACAATACCTCCTGACCGCGCTGTCGAGATGCTATCGCAGCAAACACACCACAACACACACGGTGGCTACGGTGACCGCGCACACCGCACCGGCACCGGCAGCCCCCGGCACCGGCAGCCCCCGGCACCGGCGCCCGCGGCCGTGCTCCCTGGCCCGGGGAGGACAAACCCCCAGGCATCTAGTCCCCCCAAAAAACCTTCTGCCCTAAGGGCGGTTTATCACCGTAGCTCTGCGCACACGCCGCTCCAGATGGCCAAACATCACCAGCAGGAAAAAAGTGACCGTTAGTTAAATTTTAATAACAGGCGAATATTTACTGCTGCTACTTGAATTTGAGACCACGGGAATGAAAAGTTACTTATTTCTCACGCTGCAACCTCCTGGAGCCCACTGGACCAGTGCCCGGTACGGGCCTGCAGGGTCAGGGAGCCCAGAAAGGGAGGATCAGAAAGGCCAGAGGAGCTCCACCGGCAGCACCCACCATCCTAAAAGACAGCACAGCCTAAACCCCAGGGGCGTGCTCCATCTCTTCACCTCCCGCAGTACTTCTGCTTATAGAATCACACAGTTAAATACCGGAGAGTTTTCGTAAAATGAGGGTTCAGTGGGACAGGAGCGGTCCAAGCGCTTCGCTTAGCGAAGCCTGTGCAACGCCCGCACCCGAGGCGGACCAGATCCCCGTAGCATCTGGCCGCCTAAAAGTCTCTCTGGTTTTGTGTCTTCAGAGAGATTGTTGGATGAAGAGAAAGCGTTGTTACCCCAACCGTACAGGGAGCAGAGGAGGCACCTCCAACACGTCTGCTCCCTCCTCCTGCCCGTGCGCGCACAAACCCCGGCGCTGAGCGCGCGATGCGGTGCTGGCCGGTGCCGCGAGCGTCGCTGCACATCAGCCTCCTTCTCCCCCTCTCCAGACGGCTGTTTCTGGGCTTTAAGAGGAACCTGTTACACGGTCCGAGTCCCCCATTAATTATAACCCTAGGTAATTATTTCAGTGGGAATATCATAATAATAATTAAATAAAAAACCCGTAATGAATAAAGACAGCGTGTTCCTCAAGAACACAGCTTGGTCACGGCCACCAGCTCGTCACCACAGTGACGTGGTTTTCCTCCCTCCTCCAGCTGCGGTTCTGCCGGGCTTGCTGACCTGCAGGGCCCGGCCGGAGAGCGTCACTCGCTTTCTTTCACGCTGCGCTGTAGGTTCCCAACCCTCCCTTCTCTAGATGTTCAGCCGTAACAGTGTGGGGGCCTGGCTCCAGCGCAGCTGAAGCGGGATGTCCCGCAGAAAGCTACTAATACGCTACAGACACCGACAGAGACAGATTCAACCCAGAGCTCACACCCGTGTATTTATTATTTACGCTGCTAGGAAATCAGTTTTTTCCCCGATTTCTCTACCCTCAGCAACCCAAAGGTTTCCTCCCGCCTGCCTCGTCACAAGCCAGTTATTAAATCCATCCTTCTGTTGCGCTTTGAAAGGATAAACAAAATCATCAGAAACTGTTTAACTTCTGGGACTCTTTCCTTCTTAGGATATGACTAGAAAGCCAAACTGTTATATCAGGAAAAACAAGCAGGGCTGCACATTTTTAGAAGAGGTGTGTCTTACTTCAGATTAGCGTGGCATTCAGAAATAGTGCAAGTGCCAACATGGGAGGAAAACACAGCATGTTATATAAAATAATCATGTTTATTTTAATTATTTTGGAATAAGATGATAACATCCGCTTCCTCAACTACTCACTCTGTATTTAATATTTTAGCCTGGCATATTAAGTCTTCTCTCTTGCTTCCTGGCTAATGGTATGGTACAGTTAGAACAGTTCAAACACTCCTATTCATAAAGGACTTTATGATTTGATTTGCACATCAAGCTTCAACAAAAAGAAAAAAAACCATGAAACACCACAATTGGATTTAACATTAATATTTTTATATGACAGACTAGATTTCCCTTTGATTGCATCACAGCAATGTACTCCACTGAGGATATTGAAATTACGCTCTCCCCAAACTGCGAGGACTTTCAAGCCTGGAAGCCCAACGAAACCCACAGGATGACTGACTTGCACTACCAGAGCCACCCAACGCTCGGGGCGTGCACACCTGTACGACGTCAAAAGAGGGGGAAAAAGGGCCCCACACTTCACCTTAATAACACTTACCGCTAGAAGTGACCACTGGACTGTGTGGCAAGACCATCTGTAATTACTCTGACCGCCACCGTTGCACAGCCCATTGCCCGAGCCCTGGCTGAAAACCGATTTAAGGCTGTAGGAACACCAGTGACTCGCATGGCGCCATCTGATTTGAAGACTTTCAGACATGGCAAACCCAAAGGTTCCTTCAGCAGCTGATCCACGTTTTGTTAAAAATTAATGCCTGATTACAACTAAATTGAGTTTGCCCTCTGCTTCCAATCATCAATTCTTATTATTCTTTTCATGATTAAAAGGCCACTTATTTCCGCCCCCATGACAACACCTCCTTACTCTAATCTAATCACCCCCCAAGCAAAATCTCTTGTTCTGATGCTTCCCTCCAGCCCTTAAATCATTTTTCCACTATCTTCTCCAGCTCTTCCACTTCCTTTTAAAAATACTGACATCAGGCATGGAAAAACAAAATCACACAGCAGTACGAAGCACCAGTCCCTCTGGTAGGTACTCTCCCTTACATGCCACACTAATCCTTCGTATCACTGTGCACCAGCCCACTGAGGACTCGGGTTAAGGTGTCTGATCTAAATATCTAAAACCTTTTTAATTCACTACTTCGTGAGGTGCCAATCACACCCGCGGAACTGCATTTCTCTTACCAGCTGTCAAAGCCTGCGCCTGGCGGTTCTGAAAACCAGTTTGTTTGACCTCAACTCACCAACAGAACCAGCTTGTTCTGGGAAAATGCCCGGTCATTGTTTCTAATCACCTTATTATTTCTTTACGTCACGCAGAAGGTTTATTAGCAATGTTTACGCTTCTGTTTTCACATCACTGAGATAGATATATTTGATTGGTATCACATCTGGAGCCAGCTGCTGTGGTACTTTATGAGCAACCTTAAACCAATGACAGTATCCTATTGTGATCGACTGGGGGGGGAATCCACAATAAATCCGATTGGTTTTAATCCATTCAAAAAAGCTTTGAAAAACAAAACAAAACAAAACAACCTCATATTATTGTCAGTGCTGATTTTTTAATAAACCCCATTTAGGAACAGATGATGCATAAAGGCCATATTGTGCCTATTGTTCTCCCCTGGTAACTAATTTTCATCAGGCACTTTGGGACTTACTGGTAATTTCTTCAGTCTTTTTAACCCCCTCGGTGCTTAAAACACACAGCTGTGAAAATCTCTCCCTTTTACAGATTTCATACCGTCATTTTACTTGCATTTTGGGACATTTCAACAAAAACCAAGATGACTCAGCTGAAGATGGCTGGAGTAACATTTCAAATGAGAAAGTGCATCACGAATTAGTTCTTTCAAACTCAGGAAGAAACCTGAGGAGATTGATTAGGTCTCAGATGGTTGCCTGCAATTTTTTTCCAGTATTGAAAATGATAATATCAAGCATTCTGACATTTTTGCTTGACAGCCATGGCCTGCAATGTTTATCTGGGACATATACATGACATAAATTATTAAGAATCAAGCAACAAGAATTACATCCTGTTCTAATCAGCGTGCAGCAATGACAAAAGAAACAGGACACTTGTTCAAAGACATACTGAGAAAATTTGACCAAAATAGTATTTAAAAATCATTTTTAATTGTGTTTACACTTAAAGTGAAAATTGCGGTATGCTGAATCTTTTTTTTTTTTAAATTCCTCTTTGATGCCAGATTTGCCAAAGGCTTATCAAGTGAGAACAGGCCAGAAAGAGGGGTGAAAAGCACTCAGATAACATTCAGCTTTCCCAGCAGCAGGGATGCCGCAAGGGTTACATCTCGTCTGCCTCCAAAACAAACAGTCTTCTCCAGTGTGGGGGGAAAAAAAGTAAATGATCACAGTAGATAGGAAGGAAAAATAAGCAGTTTCAAGATAAAGACATAACTGCCCAATTCAGACTGGCTGACACCACGTAAGTTACTGCTGATTCAGTATAGAAGTGGCATAATACCTTAGTGAGTCTTAACAGTTAAAGCAAAGTCCATTGCAACAGTGATAATCTTCCAGCAAACTTTTATGCTCATTATTTACTACCATGCAGAAGAATAAGCCGATATCTAATTTTTATCAGAAACATAATAAAAGCCTTAATCCTGTTAAAAAAATGCTTGAGTATAATATAAATTGTACAGGAAGAGGTATTAATTCCACTCTGTACACTCCCCGAATACAAGCACACTCCCCATAATAACCAAGGTCCTTTTATACCCTTCAGAGAAACTCAGAATTTTCCACAAATACAGTCTTCCTTTCAAATCCCTCAAACCCGCATATGCCACCTGCTCCTAAGAAAGATCCCAGAGAGAACGAACTGCCCCGCAACTGAAGATGGGTCTGTATTTACTTAGTCTATATCCAAGATAAGTCTGTTAGGGAAATTAATTGAGACCAGGCGCACAGGAGATGTAAACTACTTGTGGCTGCTCCTGACTTCGGCTTGTGAATTGAACGAGCTGCACATTTTTTTGCTCAAGCCCCTGGAATTCTCAGTTATTCTCGAAAGTACAGGAAAAAAAAGCATGACATCGTGGGGCTAAAACGGCAGTTTCCCTCTTCACCCCGCAAAACCAGTCTCAACAGCTTAAGCCGCTACTTGAAAAACCAAACGTGTCATAATTTTTATTTTTTTCCTGAGTAAAAAAGAAAAAAAAAAAAATCAGACTGCCGACTCCTTTAGCGAAAAGCCCAGCGTGAAACACAACTCCAGAAAGTCGCAACCTCTGCCGAGCTTCAGCCTGAAATCATCTTGAACTTTTCCCAGCATAAACTGGGGAGAGGGAGAAGCTCCTCCAGTGCCAGGTCCCCCCACCGGGCAGACCCCTCGTCCCCTTCCCACGGGGGGCGGCGGAGCCGCCCCCCGTGGGAAGGGGACGAGGGGTCTGCCCGGGGAGAGGAGCACCAGGGGGACACACACACGATGACGGCACCCTACCTGTGGTTAAATTATCATTAATCTTCAACGGCACCCTTAAGATGTAGACCAGGAAAAGCATGATGAAGAACCACAGCGTCCAGAGATAAGTCCAGGACCAGACGATGCAAGATTTCAGCTGTTCCAAAAAACCCGTCCCAGCTTCAGCCATGTTTTTTTGGAGGAGAGGGGAAGGAAAAAAAAAAAAAAAAAAAAAATACACAACCCTGCTCTCTGCTGCCACAAGCTCCCAGCGTGTGTTTGCGGGATGATTCACACCCCCCCCCGGCTCGGTTCTCCCCGGCTCCCCCCACTGCACCGGCTCGGTCCCCCGTCCCGCTCCTCCTTTTGGAGCCCCAAAAAAGCCGCTCGGCGGTCCCCAAACCCGGGGAGGAGCTGGGGAGGACGGGGGGGGAACGGCGGGGACCTGCCCCCAGCCGGGCTCGCCCCCCCCCCCCCCGCCCGCATGATGAAACGCGGGGAAACACCGAGAGGGCTGGGGGGGGGAGGAAAAAAAAAGACAAAAAACCCACCTCCTTTCACGGCTTTGAACAAGAATTTCAGGCGGTGTTTTCACCACGCAACGGGATTTTTAAGCCTAAAAAGGGCTCGCGCAGGATTTTTTATTTTTTAATTTTTTTTTTTTTTTTTTTTTTTCCCCAGTTTACTCGCCTAAGCAGCTCGCTAGGATAATACCACGGGCGTAAAGCCACGAATTTTTGTGCATGTGTATTTCTGCGGACAATGCCCAGCAGAGTCCTGAAGTGTAAAACTTCCCCCCCCTCCCCGGAAGATACTACATGGCCCAAGAAATACACGTGTCTCATTAAAATAGCATCAATAAAGCATAATCTTCATAAAAATCTACTTTTGT
This sequence comes from Haliaeetus albicilla, assembly GCF_947461875.1. NCBI lineage: Eukaryota > Metazoa > Chordata > Aves > Accipitriformes > Accipitridae > Haliaeetus > Haliaeetus albicilla. The sequence goes on from NC_091496.1 coordinate 27,541,503, forward strand.
GAAATACATTTTTCTTCTCCCATGACTTTCTCGATGAGGTGTTTCTTTGTGAAACAGGATTTGTCAACAGAATGTGACCAAAAATTCAGAGGTCAGTTCACATAACCGATCCCTGCTTTTTTGGATGTTACACAGGTTCACGTAGACACACACCGAATATTGCAATTTGTTTGGCTCTCTCTCCTGCGTTTCCACAACCTGTATCGAGGGGGATAATACTTCCCAGCATTTTAAGAAACAGGTAGTATTTCCTGAGCAGTACCAAAAGGACAAAAAATCCAGGAGAATTTTCCCAACTGGTAATAGCCACTCTGTCCTGGGATTTTCTAGTCTGCCAATGAAAAAGTCACCGTGGAGAAAAACATAGCAGCTTTCCCAGAATGTTTACAACACCTAAAGACATTAAACTAAAATAAATCTGTAGTTGTACCAACCGATACCTTCTCACGGTAGCAAAGGCACCACGTTTGTTCTTCCAGATTATACTACGGGACTTGAAGCTGGATGGGCAACACTGGCTGTGTCTGGAGCATTCGGTGGTGACAGGATCTTCTGATTAAGGGTGCAAGACTGGCAGAAGTTTTTCCTGCTAATAAATCACACAACTTTTAAAATTAGAAGATACAGATTAACTACAAAAAGGTCATTTATAGTTTCATTACATACCAAAGAAAACCACATTTCAAATATTTCGGCTTCCCCTTCCAGTTATAAAGGCAAGAAATACTTAACACATAAGTCATGTCTGAAAAAAGTCAAAATTATTCCATCGTGCAGTTATTTATAAATCAAAATACTCACCTCATGTTCCCTTATGTATTAGTAAAAAATGCAAAACACTAAGCAATTGTTCCATTTTCATAAAGTTTCCTCTACATATTTTAATTTTCAGAATATTATTGCTCGTATTATAAAACTAACTGGGATCAATTCCTTTTATGTATGAAAGACAGAGGTGGTTTATGGGAGTTTTTAATTTTTTTTTTTTATAAACAACTTTTCATTCTATTAAGCTGTCCTTTATTGAAAGACAGCAGTGGACTGTGTTGGTTTCTTCAGCTGTGCTTTCTTTGTAGCCCCTGTATTACTAGAAGATCAAAATGCTGTGAACTGTGCCCGTTTAAAGCACAGTTATTAATTTTACGCCTGTCTTCCTTTAAGCACCACTGTTTCTTCTTCCCCTGGAATTCCAGCAGTTATTAATATTTTTCAGTAATTGTATGCATTTCACTCCTGGATCTCCAATGTTTTTACAGTGAGCATAAAGTATTTAAAAACCAAGCTGCCAGTGGAGTCCAGCTCTTCAGGCTCCCGGTAGCACACTCCAATGGATTTCCCATCAGGTGCTACACACAAAAGTTAAGAAGAGAAAGAAAAAGTAAAAGAAAAAGAAAAGGGAAAAGAAAAAGAAAAAAGAAAAAGAGAAAGAAAAAGGAAAAAAAAAAAGAAAAATGAGAAAAAGGAGAAGAAAAAGAAAAAGTATGTGTCCAAACCCAAATGTTTGCATGAGGTGAAGAGCAATTACCCATTACGATATCTTGACTCATGACTAGCTTGGTGCACTCATATGACAAATTACATTCCTGTTGTCCCTGTTAAAGAAGCACCTAAGCTGACATTCAAGACAAGTTCACAGTTCAGGCTCTGTTTAACACAAATTATCTCTCCTCTTTCAATTCTGTTCCAAAGGAGTGCCAAGTATTAATGCAAAGCCTTAAAACATGCATTTGCTAAGTCAAGACATAACAGAATACAGCTGAAGTGATCATTGGACAAAAATTATTTTGAAAAGAGTCTTTTACCTTTCTGTTAAGATTTTCCACTCAATTATCTCACTCATTTAAGTGTTTTCTCACACAACCCCGCAGGTACCCCAGTTCCTACCTCAAAATAATACCTGTAAGTGCGAACACTACTAATTTGTTTGCCATAAACCGAGTCCAGGGTCCCTAGTTTCTCATACGACTGTTGATGACTTTGCTAAATGAAATCAGGAAGTAGAAGCGATGACAGTTACTAAATATGAGGTACAGTGAAATTACTGTTTTTTTCCAGAAGAAATGCATGCTCTTGAACTTGGGTCCTGGCAAGTAAGAAAGAATAGATGGCACCACTATGCAGCAAAAGTCTAGCTTGAATATTCTGCCCGCCCGATATTTTTATGGGTCCAGATCTAAAGTACTGGGGTTTTTAATGTTGGTTTGGGGTTTTTTTTTTTAAATAAACCTTAAAATATCTTCCGTCTGAACATTTCAGAGATCAATAACTTTTTCTAGGCCCACAATGTACAATCCCCTTGGAGCCCAGCTATAAAATAGGATTGCATCAGGTTTCTTGGCAGCCGAGAGATGGCCAGGCACGTTTGTCGAGGACGTTCAGAAAGGGCATGAACAAGACCCACATCGGGTCCAGACAACTGTGAGCGCTGGGCAGCGTTGTCAGCTTGGTTCAACGGAGCCAGACATCCCCCTGCCCTTCAGCTGATGCCTGGTTAGCAATTGAATCCAGCTAAGCAGCGTTATGCCCAACACCTTTTAATCTAGGTACATATTAAACAACAATATATATATGCATGCATGCATATATCTATATGTCTGTCTATAATACACATAAATACATATGCATATAGTACACCTATTAAACACATCAGATGCATCATAAACAATATCAGGGATGAACTGGAGATGGCAGTCTAAACTGAAATCAGTGATGGTGAAAGACAGCGTGCCAATGTGAGTGAAAGCACTGGAGGAGAGTTCATGGGATCCCATCCCAGCACTTTTCAGACATACCAATGTCTGAATAAAAGGGCTTAAAAACACATACGAAAATCTGTTTTCAGCTAAAGCACATGGTCCTTAGTCACAGTCTGGAGAACTGAAAATACGCTAAGAAAAACTGAAATAAAAATTCATGCTTAATTTACAATTTAATCAATGTATTTTCATTAAAACAAAGATACTTCAAAAGTATGCAACTACAGACTTCTGAACAGTGTGCCCAGGCTGAAGTTTCTGTTCCCCATCTAGAAAGTGAGATAGTACGGTAATATAGCAATAGCCTTCAACTTAAAGGAAGACAGTAATATTTAAAAATATGCCACGATTACTAATGAGGAAAAGTCAAATAAGCATTCACATGCCTTGAGTACCACTAGTCAAGAAGCTTAAAAAAATTGCCTTCCTTATTACTTCCAAGGCAGTATGAAGGTGGGAACACGGGGATAAAGCTCTGCCTGTTTGATCAGTTCAGAAAGCATGGGAGCTGAGTTTGAGGGAGCTGCATCTTCAGATTCCCAGAGACCTGCTTAAACCGAAGAAGGATGGAGGAAAAAAATGAGAAGGCAAACTCCCCTAACCCACGGGGCTGTCCATGGCCATGGGGACTCTGCCAGAAAACAGAGTGACGTAGAACACGTCTGGGCTGTTGTAAGGGAGGAAGGAAAGACTGCCTGAAAGTCGTTTTAAGATCTTTACTGACAAGAAAGTCAACCAACAAGCTGCCTTAACTGCAAGAGAAGTCACAAAAACTGAGTTAGAACTGGCTCAGTTAAGAATCAGATGTCAATGCAAAGACAGGGCAAAGAAAAGTGTTACCAAATAGTTGGTGCAAATCAGAGCACTGTTTCAGTATTCTCAGGTAGTGTTCAAAATAAATCTTAACCAGAAAAAAAAAAGGAAACCCCAAAACAAACATTAAAAAAAATCCCCAAACAACCCCAGACCTGCTTTCTTCTTTTGCTTTTTTGCCTAACAAATGACTTTTCTCCCTAAAAAATTGAATTTTTAAAAGGGAATTCCACCCTGACCATCAGCACACTTAGGTGTCAGTGCGGGGCAGAGGGGCCCATCCCAAACACGCACATTTGCTAAAGCATACTGAATTTTTTTTTTTTAAATCTATGGAAATTTCCCCCAGTTACACTTATATATTTTTATGAAGTAGGTGGACACACACATTCATTGAGGCATTTTATGATGATCCTTTATAAAAATCAGGTGGTGGACCAAGACACGTCAGTACAAGACAGTACATGCTTAGGATTCATCAGGGACTCATGCGAGCCGCGAGGTTGGCCCCTGGTCAAAAAAGAGCTCTGGGCAAGTCAGAGTCTGACATCTGTATCCACACATGTTCTGTACGTCACGGGAGGCAAACGAGGCTGTGGGAGAAGTGGGGAGGCAGAGACGGATGGCGAAAAGCCCGGAGGGAACCAGCGCTGGTTTCTCCGTCCCCTGTTTAGGTTGAGGAAAAGGACAAGAGCTCAGCTCCCCACATCCATGCCTCGGACTGAAGCCAAACAGAAACTCTGCTTTTTTTTTTTAAGGAGAGGCATTTGTGGGTGCAGGAGATGTCTAGTATCTTGTCCTTTTTTTTCTTAAGAAAAAAGATGTTGAGAGTGGTCTTTAATTTGCTGAGCGTTGATACTATATTTAATAAACCTTTTTAAGAGAGAAAAAGGTCTCGACTCCTCTCCTTGGAAATCTGCAATTAGCAGAGCATAGTTCATTTTTCCCCTATCATTTGTCAGCATGGCATCTTTACCAGCTACATATCAGTAGAAACACAGAAATCCACTGACAGTTACATTTTACTTAATCTCCAGAAATTCAGATGAGGAAATCGAGCAGTTACAGTGCTGGGTCACGTACAGATAATTATTGCTGCACCGCTCTGGCTGTAGGCAGATGGGGATGGAGCAAGCAGCACATCCTCTGCCATGGAAGCAGGTAGCATCCAAATGGCACACAATTTCCTTATATCACAGCTAGATCCGGCTCCGGAGCCAAATCTTTTAAACCCTTGCAAAATCAAGTACCAAAATATCCTTTTGCCTCGCCTGACGCAATTCTTTCCTCCTTGGCCTGCTTGTCTCGCCTTTTCACATCCAACCAGTACATCGTTGCTGAGAAAACCTCTCCCTGCAGACTGTGGAGCCCCATCTTCTTTCCCTCTCCACAGATGAAGGTCTCCATGAGCTCTTGTCTTTAAATTCGTGCTACAGAACAATTGCCTGTCTTACATGTCAGCTTCATCATACCCTGCTTTCTTCCCTCCTTTGCTGCTTTTCAGTCCGTTTTGCTTGATCTATATTCTTGCTGGTTCACGGCACTCTCTCTTCTGCACCCGGCAGTCGGTCTTCACATCCAAACTCCGCTGTGACAGCATCCTTTCATTCAGTCCATCCTGCCTCCTCTTTTAGTAATGATGCAATCACTATCCCAAATTACAGTTACCTCACTATATTTAGGTTGTAATATTGTGGAAAAAGGAGGAACATATTTTGCTGATGTCTAGCTAGAAAATGTACCCCAGAATCTCTGCCTAAACAGAAAGCCTTGTTGATAACCCTGATGTAGTCCATTAAGAGTTCTGGAAAGGAAAAACCACGATGGCCATTTCTTGAGTAAAAGTGGCCTGGCTGCAAAAGTGACATTTCAGAGCAAGCCTGGCCTGAAATTAAGCTAATCCACACTCTAAATGCTCATGAAGCAGCAGAATAACCCCACGGGCAATGTTCCTCCCTTCCGAGGGGGCTGGGGAACGCAGCCCTCGTCTGTAAAACATTTCTTGTTTGTTCAGTTGGCAGGAGCTGACAGACCCTGCAGCCTGGCTCAGCCCTGCGTGGGCAGGTGATGGGTCCAGGAAAGAGAGGATGAAGCTTGTCGCTGGTACAGGCACCTGGGTCGCCCATCCTCCTGAAACAAAGTTCAGCGTTAATTGTTGGTGCCAACTTCATGCCTTACGTTGAAGTGGGATGCTCACATTTGTTACCTGAACCATGTTTCAAGAAGAAATTTCATAGATTTCCAGTGGGCCTTCCTCCCCCTCTTAGTATTAATCTGAATAGCTCATTAATGTTAATCTCAATAGTTCATATCTCTTTTCTTCTACACTATTCAAATTGTGCTCTTCAGCCAAACTCAGACCTAGGTGAATTCTACATTATAGATATGCTCTTATATAACATTTTTGTATTTCTGCCTCCTCCTGATCGTGAAGAACACAGAAGAGTAAGGCGATGGAGTCCCATCTGGTCTGAGAAGATTCTCTTCCTTCTCACACCTGCTAGTGTTGGTAAGCCCAAAGTAAAATTACTTTACCCGTCATAAGCTAGCTTATATCCTACTTATTATCTCTTATCATACAGCTCTGAATTTACTGCACAGCCGAGCAAAACCAGGCAGCCTTAGCCGAGACTGTTGTACACGCAGGGGCGAGGTGGGTGCCTGCAGCCCCAAGAAACACGGTGCATTTCTCACATACCCCGCCGGCTTGTTGAGAACAAGGCGTGTTTGTACTCAAGCGCCAGCTGATACCCGCGCTCCCGTTATTCAGTACATATCCCTGGCCCCATTTACTACCTATTATTGAAATCCTGCTATAGATACAGTATTATTCATTCCCTGATGGCTTCTTTCATGACACTTGCCACTATAGTACCAAGTACATCACGTGAACTTCTTCCATAATCTCTTTTCCAGACAGAAAGCTGTGATGGAGAAGGAATAACACTAAATATAGTCACTAATATGGGATCTTGTGCATTGCTGAATACTCATGACATCATACTTGCTGAACTCCAGCCTGACATCAGTTTGAAACAGCAAGTGCGTCTGCAAATCTGGGCTTCTCTGGGCTTGCACGCCCCAAGGTGAGAAACACGAGCAGACCCATAACAAAGGAGGATTTTAAGGAGCATCAGATGGAAACAAAACTCTCCTAAATCCCAGCAGCTGCTGCTGTGTGGGAAAGGGTGAGCAGAGTGCTGCAGCGGCTGGGAGGAGGCACCAAGGTCAGGGCAGCAGGCTCAGCTCTGGCACCAAACCGCTCTGCAATGGCTCTGAATACATAAACGGAGCACAGTAGTACTTACACCGGAGCTTTATACCGGTACAGACTCGTGAGACGTCAGTATCTCTATAAAGCTCTTTCTCTCAGACTCGTTCTCCTTGCCGAACGGCGACCACGCAAGGGCGGCTTGCGCTGCCCTCCCTCCTGTGATAGGCACGACAGAGGTGACTTGCCCAGCATCAGGGGTGCTCTGCGCGCCCGTCAGAGTTCAGTTCCTTCCCTTCTCAATATACCCTGCCCTTTCCACACGCTGTCCCTTAGAAACAGGACTTGTTTTATTCCTGCTTCTGCTATTTAGCCATTTTCAGAAAGGAAGGGAAGACTTTCTTCTGTTACTCCATTGCTTTTACTAGGGATATTTGGGTATTTTTCTTGCCTTCCCAGCCCCCAGAAAATTAGCTGTTAGGCCTTCGCCATCCTGAGATACAGACTGTTCCCAAAGCCTTTATCTTTTCTATTTTTATCTTCTGTGCTCAGGACATTTTAAATCCTTAGGAACCCCTCTCCTACAGGCTAGCCCGTCTGCTCTGGCTAATTAGTTTTAATGGCATACCTTCCCCTCTGCTGCTCCAGCAGGAATTCTTCTGTCCCATCTGGGTTCCAGACAAACACATCCGATGAATCCTCATTTACATTTGACTCCAGCATCGGCTCACTTCACTTTCTGTTTAGAGACAATCAGCGCAGCTAAAGAAGCCAGCTCGTCTTCATCCTGCTGACTGAATCAGTTGCTCTGCAGGGCAGCAGGGAAGAAGGACAAGACGAAAACCCTCGTGGGTAAGCAGGGAGCTTCACCTATACACTTCCATTCGTTCCCCTCAGCATTTCCTAGTCTTGCTGGCAGGCACAAATAGCCATACTGAAGGGTTTTTTCTTTATGATTTCATCAACAGACCACGAGAGGTTCTGAGCAAAGGACGTAGTAATGGTTGCTGCTCCCATGTTTTCATCTTCTGTGGTGATCTCCACCACCAAAGACGGCCACGTGAAAGTAGCAAACCCATCATCATCTGCAGTGAAAATCCACTGTTATCTATAACCTTGGAACCCCTTTCACTGGGTCCATTACTTTGTTGGTAACTTTGGTTTTTCCTAGAACAATAATGCTTGATTGTGGGATTGCCAAGGTTGCATCTGCTACCACCCTGTTTCTCAACCTTGTCATCACCTGTGTTTTGACACCAGGCACTGGGTTACCACACTGTGTCAGCAGCTACAATTTGGGTAGCAACTTTACTATGTCTGGAAGGGTCTTATCAGGAGGGTGAAGTATCAGGTAGCTGGGTTTATTCTTTGGGAAATTACATACTGGCACTCTCTACCTTTTTCATTTACATTCAGGTAGAGTAACTCTGGTCACACCAACTGCTGGTAGGACTGCAAGGCCCACAGTATCCAGCTGAAAGAGCTACGGAGAGGTAGACAAGTTGTTAAATGGAAGATGATGGCTCACTAAGTTTAGTAATGAGCTGGGACAGGACACATACTCATTACTGACTTTAGCAGATTCTTTTGCACCCAGAGAATCAGCTATGTAGCAGCGTCTGCCTTTGCCTTGCAGCAAAGCCCTGGCACAGGAGCAGCACTTCAGTTCTTCATGAGCATATGGCATTTACTTTCTTAGCAGCATCTCTCAGGGTCTAGTCTTCTGCAGTTGAGCTGGCTCCTGGCATCTGTGACAGCTAAAGGACTCTTCATACTCACAACGTACCTACAGGAACTTTAAATAGGCTCTTGAATAAGACAGGTATTTCTGATACTCTGTGAGAAGTTCTGGCTAGCTTGGTGGGAGATACTACCTGTCCCCACACACAGAACTGTTAGGACACATGGAAAATGCTTGCATGGACGTTACACCAGCTTCCATCCAGTCTTCACTGGTGCACGGCGGGAAAGGTGAGATGCACTTCAGTGCTTCTGAAAACAGGACCAAGTTCTCCTCCCGGACCGCTAGCTTAGGCTGCCTTGTCAACTCTGACTGATCATTGATTCCTTTTCCTTCACAGAAAAAAGGTAGGGGAAAAAAAAAAAAGCATATTATGTCCTCCCTAGCAGAAGAGAGGGTGGCGCATTTCACCTCCTCAGTTTTGACTGACACCAATGCCTACAAGGTACTGCTGAACAAACTGCCTGCTGTTGGCAGAAATATCCCAGATAACAAGGATCCAGCTCATCACCCTGGATGAGTCTACAGCAGCACTTGACTCTTCATTCCAGGATGCTCTTAGCTCAAAATCCATTTGCTGGCTGGTCCACATCATTAGGATACGGAAAAGTCTCATTTTTGTACACTCCCAGTGCCTCCTTTGTCAATAGAGAAGGATAACATCAAGCACACATACCTATCAGTGGTTGGGTGGGTTTTTTTCCCCCTCCTTAACTTAGCATGGGCTTTAAAATTATAACAGAAATCTAATTACTGATGAAGACAATACTGGAGAATATTATAGCATTCAAGGCAAGATTCTAGCAAAAGGAAATCCAAGTACTCTGTTGATATCAAGATAGCCTGCAATATCACACGGACCGAAACAAACAATATGCAGAGAAAAACAAGTTTCTCAAAATGAACAGAAACCAAAAAGCAGGATGTGGAGAAATGACTTGAAGTATCAAATTTCATGTAGAAATTAGAGTTGCTGGATTCAGTCTTTAGCCTAAAAGCTACACAGTCTGGAGACACTCTTCAAATACATAAAATGTGTTGCAAAGAAAATGGGAACAAGCTGTTCTGTATGCCCACAGCTAAGATAAAAAGAGGTTAAGATCCAGCAAGGAAGATTTAACTTTTTCTGGTATCTACCTTAATACTACTAATACCAAAGCCCTAAAAGAACTTGGAGAGGAAGGATAATCTTTAACATTAACAATTTCTTTCAGAGCAGACAAGTCTCTGTCCTGCCACATACAGGCAAGATGCAGCTGATCCTGCCACCCTGTCAAATAAAAAGCAAGATGAGCTTTTGCTTTCCATTCAAGGATGTCAAGATTTTTAACACCACTATTATTCAGAAATCTTCCAGTCCAGTATCTGAACTTTGGAGTCTTTAACCACCACTGGTTTTTGGCCAATCACGTTTTGCTACCTCATGTTCCTATTTTTACAATGAAGTGAAAGACTTGCAAAGCTTACCAGTTTTACAGCACCTGAAAGCTGGTTTAACAATGCAGCATCACGCAAAAGGAAAGGAAGCAAGCGGATTTTTCTTTCTGCTACTTAGTTTAAAACTGCTAGTGGCTCTTGAAAGCTCAGATTTCTGCTCCAGTTGCTTGTGCAGCTATTAACCTTAAGTGTCACGGCAAAAAAAGTCTGCTCGCCTTTTGAATATTGATTTATTTTGTAATTAACTTACTCCTTTTCCAAACCTCTTCCCCTAATTACCAAATTATGTGGAAGTTATTACTGCACAGTTAGACCAACAGGCAGGAGAAAGAGGTGCTAGGTCACCATACAAATGGCAGGTTATTAACAAAAGGGCCACAGAGGCACTTGGGGCAGCATCCTCAGGAGTTTCACTGGGTTAAGACAGACTCTGCTGGGACGGGAGGAGCAGCTCCAGCAATACTGGAAGCACGCCGTTGCCGTTTGCCAGGCACAGGCTCAGGAACAGCACGTGTACCCAGGCAGGCGGGCGGCAGAGGCTGTAGCTCCCAGGCAGCGCGTACCCAAGACTTCTGTCGTGAGCGCTCTGCCAGCCTCCAGCAGACCTGCGCTCCTGGAACGTGACTTTGACTTAACCGACCCCTTCCTCAGGGCTGCAGCATCGGGCTCCCGCTCTCCAGGCCGAACAGGACGCTTGGTGGAGTCGAAACACATGGCACCTTTCTTCTTTGAGGACAATCCTAACAGATCACATTCTCGTACCTCTTCTAATCTGACTGACACATCCTGCGTCGTAACTGGATGTACTGCCTTACCTGGGAAAAGGCAGCGTGACGGCATCCCAAACCCCAGGGCCAGTATTTGGGCCCCTTGCGGCACGATTGGCCCTTCTGGCACCTCCACAGCACAGCAAGAACTTGAGCATTTCTGCCTTTGGGCACCTAACTTTTAGTACCCAGCTTCTGCAACAGATGCCCAGTTTGAGACAATACATACCACCATCCAGTACCCAAGAAAGCCAGCACACTGGGCAGGGAGGCAGCTCAAGCAGGCGGAAGGAAAATGGAAGGAAAACATTTTAAAGCCACTGCAGCCCAAGAGAGAGAAAGGTAAGTCGTTTTTCCTGCACTCAAAAGCTTCTAGCTGTGATTTTTCAGTTAGGTTCATAAACACTTTATTTGCAAAAGAGGAGGTTGCCTGGTTTTCTTTCAGCCAATTATAAGAACATTTGCTCTAGGAAGATTATTGAGTCCCTTCTTCACCTCATGGGACTAAAACTCCCTTCTCTACATCTGAGGAAAGCAGCCTAGGTTCCAGATGTACCACAGGAGGTAACTTTTGCCTTAGCAGGCTGTTACACCGTAATTGGCAACCCCCCCGAGGACATTTTTACTTGCTAAGAAAAAGATTGTGAGCTTGTTTTTCTGAACTCTTCCTCACAACGCTGCTTGTCTTGCATTCGTAGTGTTGTGCCAAAGCTGTAGCTCAGCCTTCTCCATTCTCTCCTAAGTAATTCCTGAAATCACCCTGAAGGGCAACTCAAACTTTGAATTGCACACTGGGAAACTACTTAAAGGAAGTACTCTCAATTCTTTCACTGATGCCTACAGTAGCTGTACTCAGTATACACTTGACATTGAAAGATATTAAGCACATTTAAATACAAAACTGAGTATTTACTACAAGTCATTATTAGCATGTGGTGGCGTCCCCCCAAACCAATCAACCAAATACTACTTTAGCAGGCACGTTTACAACCCTGTAAGCTGGAAGTTGTTTCAGATCTGAAATTATTTCAAACTACAGCTAGCCAGGCAAAAGTCCCTACATGCGCCTCTTGATTTATGAGGAATAAACCAAACAGACTTGCCCCTGCAAAACTATTGATTTGCAAGGAAAAGAGTCTAAACATGTTTACAGAATATATCCTTTAAGGCAACGATTACTGCTCTTATCCTCTCTTGTGATGAGCACGTGGATAATATCATGCTGAGCAATACCTGTTACAGGTAAGCCATAGTAGCAGAGGAAAATATTGCCAATAAGCAAACGTACCAAGTATTAAGCATTCAATTTCACAGAAGGAATAAAGTACATATTCACAGTTCCTTTCCTTTAGCTGTGGAAAAAAATCGATTTTGTTTAAATCTGATGCAAATTTTCCCCTTTCCAAAAAAAAAAAGTTCAGAGTTGACACTGTCACACAAAAATTGACACTTCAAGGTTATGAACAAACTAATTTTAATCTAAACCTAGTTTACAGTTCCATCAGAGGAAGAACAGTTTCAGTCTTTCCAGTAAATGAATGCGACAGAAGCTATGCCCATGTCAGCAAGTAATTCAATACGATAGGGGTGAATCCATAGCATCAAACAGTTGGTGTTCAACATCTATACCTACAGTATGTACAGTGTGGAAATCTGAAGGCCAGGTTTAGTCTGATCCTCCAGACAACCTCAACGCATCGGTGGTTTCAAGCTGCCTGAAGGGAACCACTGCTGTGGACTCACATCACCATTAGGAGCTGGAGGGCATCTGCTGCACACCCAGCACAAACCCCAGTTCCCAGGTCAGAGTTCTCCAAAAGAAAGTGAACTCAAGAGCACCAGAACCGCTTTGTCAGCCAAACCAGCATGTGGCAAGCGGGGATGAGAGAGGGATTTACTCCCAAGCTGCACAGACTACATCACTGCCATAGATGCAGCTAGAGTCATCCCCTAAAGATAACACATCTATTAGGCTGTTCAGTCTCACACAAAACTTTTAACCCTGGGCTGAATGATCATTTACTAATGAACTGCGTTGCAGTGTTCCCAACTGAACCAGCCAGCAGAATTGTTATCAGCATGTAGAGCATAAGAAGCAGTAGTAATGTAAGCAAAATTGCAATGATTTTGAAGTTTCATTCTACCTGCAGTATGAATTTTAAGGCAGACTTACAAAAAAGGGGCTTCTCAGGAGAACCTGGAAGCAGAATTGCCACTCCTTTTGCAGATGTTCAGAAAGAACAATTCCTTACTTGCAGAAGTTAAAAATTCCTTCGTATAAAGGGGCACTAAGATGCATAAGATGTAACACACTTCATAAATGCAAGCATTTTACAACTCCATGTTACAAGCCATAATATCTAGTACATCAACATTCCACAATACAAAGCTTGTCTTTATATTTAAAAATAGAATAGAAACAAATAGTAATTCACATTAAGACAATCGCCACAGCAAAATTTCTCTGAGAAAGTGCTTTACCTACACAAAATACCCTAAAGCCTACCAAGCAAGCTCTAAAGTTCTCCAATTTAAAAGGGGTAGAAACAAAACCATGCAAGTGACATCCAAAATTTTGAGAGAAATCAAGAACTCCAAATGTGCCATGTGCCTCAGCTGACACTCAGGTTGGCTTCATCTAGGGAGTCATTACCTCTAAATATGATACAGCATACCACTTTGAAAAAGTAACAGAATAGTTGATTTACTTATAAATTGCTTTATTGAAGCTATAACTTAATAAATTTGATGTTCAAGGTGTAAAATTCTCACAGACTAAAAAATTAAACACAACAGAAAAAAATATAAGTAATACAAATCTACTTATGTCACCCCACTGGTAGACTTGAACCTGTAAGATGCTATTCTTTGAAGATAAGGAATTAAGACTATCAGAGGACTGAATAAACAGAGAGGGAAACACAGTAATAGAATACTTCACAGTAAAATACCTCTTTATTAGGAATATATTTAAAACTAGCTTTTTATTTCAGGTAAGAAAAATAGCATTCTGACTTTTAGCCAATGCTGATTCCGGTCATATGCAATATTCTAACAGCTAGAAAAGTTATTTGCACCATTGTTGCCCATTAACAGTTCTCCTAACTGTCCATTCACTGCCTTTTATTTTTAGCTTGTTCTTAAATATGTTGAAGAAATTCTTCAAACAAGGTTTGTATTGAGATCTTAGTTAAGACTGACAGACTGACTTGACAGTGACTCAGCATCTGTTATTAGCTCATATACAGCTTTTATAAGCCACCTTTTAAAGAACAACATGGTTCAATAGCTGATCTACAAAGACAATTAAGAGGGCAATTCTCCAGGAAGACTGTGGTAGAACAAATCCCACTCTTCTACTATACAGTTTAGTACTGTAAAGTAGCAGCAATTTCAAGAACTTCAGTTAATTCTATACCCCTTTATAAGAGAGCACTGAAGAACAGAATATAGGGGTATTGCTTCTACAATTGAAACAGTAAACTACTTTGTGTGTACATTTTTATACTCAGTACGAGTCTAGACTCTTTCTCTTGCTATGCTGTAACTTAAGAGTTTAAGGTAATTAATTGGATCATGCTGTAAAAGATATAAAACCTTTGTGTAAGCTTTACTGCTTTAGGAGTGTGCATAAAAACCTGCCTTCTATAAAAAAAGCTGTTTAATTTTCCATCATAAGCATATAATTAGGTAGCATATTTTAAAACAGGTTTTCATCAAATTAAAAAATGAAATTATGCATTTCACAGAAGTGTTATACAGCATTTGTAATGAAGTCTGAGTTTTTAGATACCTAATGTCCATTTTCAATACGAGATATATCAGACAGGGAAAGTATGCTTCAGACAAGTGTATAATTTTTGGTCTTGTAATTTCTTCCATCCTCTGTAGCCAATACGAAGCTAAAAGATACCTGTTTTAAGTAGACTTCCATATGTAGATGTTTCTTAAATGCAGATGGAAACAAGGGATGATGACACTACAACAATCTCCAAATAGACTGGGAACAGCCAATAGGCCACAAGTTTGTGGCTGTTTTAAGCAGTATTTTAAAAATATATAGAAACACCAAAAATAGGCTATATCAGGAAGCAATCTGATACTCAAATAAATAGAAAATTTGCATTTTAATGTCACATTGAATTTTAGTACATTTCAATCCAAGAAAAAAAATAAACTGACAGACATAGTAATGAGTACAGGATTATATATATTACAATATGCCTTGTTATAATACATTTGTGGCTTTATGATAAAAAAACCTCAAGGGCAGATGGAGTTTGAGTTCATTTAAGTAACTGTCAGGAACAAAGCATTAAATGCATTTCTGGAATAAGTACTTTTATTTAATTTCAAAATCTTAAAACAGCATTAGACCTTGGCCTTTTCTTTTAGAAAAAAAAATTTAGTTATCACAGAGCTAGCTAAATAAGTGTTCTAAAAGGTTTAAACGATATAGAAAATGCTTTTCCCAATTTTACATACAATGAAAGGATAGATGATTTCAAAAACAGCACCTATGGCTAACTCCATGTTGACCTTGACCTAGAAATGCACGTTACTGATCTCCACAAGGAATCCAGCAAATTTTGGAAGTTGTCCATTTGACATGACAGCAAGAGAAAGGGTTATCATATGCAAAAATATTTTCCAAACTGTTCTTAACATGTAATTGAAAACTAAAGGCATGGTCTCTTCATTATAAAAAAATAAAGGTACAACAGAAACTCTAAAGGAAGATATTCAGCTATACTGAAGTTGCAACCCTCTGAAAAGAAAGAAAAAGGAAAAAAGTCAATTAGCTAAGCTTTGTGCTCTAACCAAACTACTTACAGTGATTTTCAATGGCAAAAGCCCATGCTGACTGGGTGATTTGACAGTTCCAAATACTTTTTGTAATAATTTTTATTTGTATACAAGGACTCTAAAATGATCCAGTCATGCAACGTTCACTTTAAGCATTCTGCATCTCTTTTCCAATCTTATAGCTAAGGATCTTGTTCCAGTCAATCTTGGTGCGGGTTACTGGCAATTGTCGACGTAAGGCCTTGAAAGTAGTGTCCGACATAGTCTGATAGTTCTCACTGATAGCAGTCTGTTAAACACAAAGTCACACAAAACAAAGACACATGAAGAACAGAACTAGGATGTTATATAAAAAGTTAAATGATTGAGTAGTCTCTTACCTCTTCAACAGGCTTAATAAAAATACGCTAAATTAATATTTTAT
Source organism: Haliaeetus albicilla (assembly GCF_947461875.1). NCBI lineage: Eukaryota > Metazoa > Chordata > Aves > Accipitriformes > Accipitridae > Haliaeetus > Haliaeetus albicilla. Next base: position 27,557,458 of record NC_091496.1, read on the forward strand.
GAAGGAAAGCTGTTAGATCTAGATTGAAACTATGTGAAGAAAATCAGCGAGACAGATGCATTAAACCTGGCCATAGCCTAGGTGTTTCAGCAAACCACAGTGTGGTTAATCAGCAGCATGAATAAAGTGCTGATCGGAGTTAGCTTGTACATTGTTAATTTCGGACACCAAAGTCTTCCACTGTCTTTTTCTGTGGGGATGGTAGAGTCAGTCCACAACATCGTATGAACTTGGATATAAAGCATGATACATACTTAGTAAATTTATATTAAAGAGCACTTCTTTTTTTTTTTAAAAATGACAGAACACGGTGTCTGAAATTTACCTTATGTTCAAGACCTAAATGAACGTGAATACAATTCTGCAGAGGATATCTAGAACAGTTATAGTTTTCTAACTTTAAAATGACTAATTGAAATGGATAATCCTTATAGTCATATTTAGCAAAGCTGTCTAACAGAGTAGCGTCTGAACAGAATCTGCAAAAAAATTCCACTTAAAGAATGTGCTAATACTAAAGGAGATCAGAATTGCTGATATTTGATCACTCTAGGGACTTTTCTGCTTTCAAAAAAATGACTTCTAATGTAACAGTAAGTCAGTGAGTGCAAGCATCAGAAGGTATGGAAAGGGAGGATACAGTTAATAGCAGCATGTAATCTATTTATATTTGTATGGAACTGCATTATCTTAATATCAAAAGCTTGCTAATTATAGAATACTAGCTTTGGCTAAATATACATGCGAGTAAGGATATAGCATTTGTTTCCAACATACCTGATACTCATTTTCTGCAGCCTCTACGATTTTTATAAATTCCTTTGCTGTCTGGGCTTCATTCTAGAAAAAAAAAAAGCATGTGAATTAGGTCTGCTGTACAGCATGATTCTAAGACCAGTTGGATTATGTTTTTTCCTATAGTTATGAGCAATGTCAAGTAGACTCCATGAGAACACATGACCATTTAGTGGCTCAACCAAAACTGAACAAAACATTCATCCAAAACACATACGCCACATTATTTTTTAATATAAAAATAATATAATAATAAAAACAGTCGAACTGCAAAAGCATTAAGATTACCATGGAGCTCGTTAAAATATCTGGATTTAAAATTCCATGGTATTATAAAAAGACATATGGAACAGAACAGCATTTGGAAATATGACAATGCACACATACAGGTCTCTAAAAACATGAAAAGTATGGATATTAACATTCTTAATGTTAAACTTCCAGTACAAATTCAGGAAAACTTAACACCAGCTAACCCAGAAGTATGCAGAATACAACCAAAGAACCAAAACAAATTTGTTCACCTCTAAACATTCTGAATCTGGAGACTAAGCCGAGGCAAACACTAGACTGGTCTTCCAAAAACATCCCCAAGTACATTTTGCAGAAGTGAGGGTGCAACACACCACAACTTCCAAATTTCATCATGACTGATAAACAGTTTGTTGGCTTTGGGCCTCATCCTTAAAGTATGCAAGTGTGTGTTTGTTTTAAAAATAAAAAATGACCCATCAGTCAATCTGGAGACATATTAGCTGAAATGCTTGAAAGAAGTGTCAAGAAGGAAGTGAGGGTTCATGAATTTTGAAACTTCCAACCTGGTGTTGGAAACACTCCTAAGCGTGCTTTTGCAGAAGTTCTTGAAAGTTAGGAGTGTTCTTGCCTCACGTGATCCCTCGTTCCTACAAAGGCAAAGACTGGGAGAAAGCTATGGCAGTTTCAACTACCACTGGTTCAAACTTTCAGTGAAACTGCATCTAGCAGCTGTGAAAGCACTCCTGGACACCACAGAAAGAGATGAAGGAGGAGGTAGAGACCAAGTAGAACAAATGAAAGGGTTTTGACTTTTCAGTGAACTGAGGCAATGATTTCAAAGGCTCTGCTAATGAAAGGAAGAATTCAGGGGTATGAGGTGTTATCTGGCTCAGAGAGAAATTAGGGATAAGAAAGTAACCTTCACCAAAATTATTCATAGCTCTAGCAACAAGAGAACTCTTCAGTCATTTATTTCAGTAGTGCCCATTGACGGTACAAAACTGCTTCTCTGCCAAACAACAAAAAATGACGAGTCATTGGGGCTCCTTTTAATCTACCTGCCATTTCTTCTGTGTGAAATGAGAACTTGTACAGCCTCTGCCCTCTATGAAGCTCAAAGCCAAGGCTAAAAATTGGTAATCAGCAGCATACTTGCTTTTGTTCTAGCAGGAGGTAGGAAAGTTACGTAAAAGATGTTTTCCTACTCATTGGTCTTCTGCCGCTTTCCTAAATTGTACAACAGGATTAAGTTTCTTCCCAACAGAAAGTGAAGCAAAAGCTATTGAAAGGAGAACTTGTTCCAAATAATCTTCCATGAAGCAACTCTTAGGTGAATGAAAGATTAAACAGATCCCTTTGCTTAGGGGGTCAAAAGTAATTTTCTATCTACAGCTCCAGAAGCGTTATCAGTTGGCACCACACTCTCCCATTCTTTATGGTGCTATTGCAACTGAAAAGCCAACAAGCCTTGCTTTATATTAACAAACAATGTTCTTTATTGAGGAATTGAGCTTTTGAGCCAAATTGGTCACTACTAGTCATTATCATTAAAATACTTCTACTGTTCACTTTCACAATTTCCCTTTGCCAGTTTAACCTCACTGGCTTAAGTTTTATTAAAGAACACTCCAATGGAAAATCTTACTGTTTATAAACACAATCTCCAGTAGGCAAAAGGAGCATTATTTAAAAAGTAGTAGTTGTTCGCGCTCCAACATTACCAACTCTTAAAGGATACATCTGGTACTATTTCCAAACAATTTTTATTCCTACTGTCTGCTCCTCATTACTATAAAGATCCACTTGGAAAGAAGTTGAAAAAAACCAATGCTTTAAATATAAAGTGTGTTATGCTTCTCAAGCTGAAGCATCTCTGAAAGGGCTTTTTGTACAGAAAAGCAAGAGGCTGACAGCACCAGTTACAGACAGGGAGGAAATGAAGGAAGAATACCCATTACTGCTTCTCAACTGGTAGCATTTGTTTACTATTTTTAGCATACTGGTCTTCTCCCAGTGAGCAAAGGAGACAATCTCCTAGAGGTTGTACTACTTAAGCGGGTTATTATAACTCAAACCTCCTTCATATTCAAAAATTAATTCTATAGGTCACTCTACAGATCAAAGTTTAAATACTACATAAGTGCAGAAAGACTGACAGCAGCTAATTAAATCAAAGTTAATTTATCTTATATAAGCCACACTTAGGTAAAAGTAGTAAATACTACATACAAAGTATTTATAAATTAGAACATTAATTCCCATTCATGCAGAAGAGCAAACTAGCCTCCAAATTTCAGAGCTTTTTTTAAGCTTGCTTCTTTTTAAATTAAAAAAGTCACTTTTATATACACACTAAGGTCTTTAAAGTTCACTTACAGACACTGTTAGAGAATCTTGTATGTCTTTATGGCTCACCAGCTGAACATTACCATCTTCATAATAGTGAACCTACAGAAAATTAAACAAAGAACCTCATATTAAATGTTACAGGCCAATGACACACAGGAAAATCAAAGTATTGTAGCATTTACCAGAAGAACAAACCCATACAAATCAAACAAAAATACACATAAAATGTTACAGAACCACAAAAACAAATAGGAAAACTAAAATGTTGTAGAATTTAAATATTTTTGAGGGGGAATAGGAAAGATGCTATTCTGGAAACATTTTTGTGTTGATGTGCCTTAAGTAGTATTTCATGCACAGAAGTTTAGGTTTTGATTAACATCATGAAGACAACAACGTACTATTTATGTGACCTTACTAGAAGCTTGGGAAATGGTGAAGATATATTTAAAATGAGAATAGTTTTGGCAAGGCTTCAGGATACTGTGAAGTTGTTTTTCTGCTTTACCCAAACTGTTTTCTAGGGACAGCACAACATTAAGCTTCCCTTTCTAGATCCGCCTGGTTTTGATATTTTCCTCTATTAGATATGGCTCATAAGAAAAGCTGGTATTTATCTAGACAAAGGAGCTCTTTGAGTCAAAGTTTGCCAAGGTTAGATAGCAAAGCAGAATGAAATCTATTTACTGTTGAAATGTTGTATCTACAGAACAGCTTCCTTGATTATTTTACAGGAGGAGACGACCAGTAAAACTCTACTCAAGCTAACTTCAGTACTTTTAAATTCAGTTGGGAAGGATCTGAAAACATTCAGTTTCTAATACAACTGTTGGAAAACTTAAAAAATAGGAAGCATATATAAAGTTACAGATAATCATTCATAATAACTGATACAGAAGAGTTATGCAGCTCACTGACATTTAAACAGGTATCTTTAAAGTTTTTTTTACAATTTTGATAAAGTCAACGTAGCTGATGTTACAAGGAATTGAAACATTTGTGCCTTTACCCTATTAGGCAAGATAACATTTAAATTTAGAGATTAATGCACGATACTATATTTCATATACATTATGATCATGTGTGCAAGAGACCCTCAATTTTATAAAAAACAGAGAAAACATGACACAGAGTAAGACAGCTATAATACCTAAGCAAAAGAAAGGTTTCCTATATGAGAGAAAAAACATTATTTCCTGTGATTCATCTTACATTATTATTTTGATTATTGTCAAATACTTGTTTTTTCAACAAAAGGTGTTATCCTAACCATAAAATAAGCTTCTTTTCAAATCAAATATTACTGGGTGAAACTTCTGCCAGCCTTTTTCAATCCAGTTCCTAAAAGATGAGAAGTGCTTACTCAGTGCAAAATTCTGAGACCTCCCAATGAAACAGCAGAACCCAGAGAAGTATAAATCTCCCACTTCTCCATCATAATCCACTGCAGAGGGCCCAAACCTCCCCTGTGCTGAGGCCGACATCAGCACCAACGTCTTATCTGTCTCACATTCTTGGCAAACACTCACGCCTAAAAACTTAACAGGGATGAAGAGTCAAATCTAATTCTGAGATGTGTTATATCTTAAACAAAATATGAGAAGTAACTGTTCTGTACTATACCTCACTGCTGACATCCTTCTAGAATGCTAGGTCTGGGTTCAGAAGACTACAAGAAGGATGATGTTTATGAACAGAACCTCTTGGAAAGGTTAACTAAGGAGGGATGAGAATAACAAATTATCTAAGAGATAAAATTAGTAACCAGTACACTTATCAGTTGTTTTCCATGCACAGTTGGAGCATGTCAAGCACCACAGGGACTTAGTTTTAATAAAAGGCTCTGCTGTTGCAGTCTTCCCCTTACATACAATTAAAAGAAAATTAAACAATGGAAGGGATTAAGACAGTTGAGAATCTCCTATATTAGAATTTATTAATAGAATTAAAAAAAAAAAAATTGTGCAAGTGACCTTAAAAATACTTAAGACACCTGAAGATAGCAGGTGATGCTGGTATTTCCCCCAACTTATTCATAAAAGGTCTTATCAGAAACAGGGCAATGGCTGTATTGCTGTCAAAGATTCTGCAAATAACACTGAAATTTCAGTACTCTGAAATTTCATTAATATAGTGAGATCTCATTCTAGAAGATTATTTTGCTTCTTAAAAATATTAAAGCACTTTTTTTTGTTTGTTCGGAGAGGGGAAGGGGAAGCACTCCCACATACATTGAAGAAATTGCACACAATTTCTAATTATTTGAAACTGAGTTCAAAATTCCTTGGTGAAACAAGTAGTTCCTATACAAGCAAAAGAGTAAAACTTTTCATCACTCCCCAGAACACAGACTTTAATGGATGTAAATGATGATTTGATTAATTATGTGAAATAGTAATAAAAGACAAAATCAGCTGGTGCCCAAATTGAGACGCCAATTAAAACCTGACTAAATTCCCTATTCAGGCTATTTTCTAGGCTACTGGGCTAACCTTTCCCAGAATTAGGTAGACACCTACCTGCTTGTTCTGGAAAATCTCTTAAGACATTTAACCAAAAGTGCATTCTGCAGAGAAAATGCCTGTTTTGCTGCAAGCTGGATTTAAGTGACAGTTTACTTAGATTCTCCCAAAGTCTTGAGAAGCCTAGAAGTTACTTAGGGTGCTTACCATGACTGTCTTGATCTGACAACATAATAATGGCTGTCCACATTTTGACTATCATTTCAGTTGTCGTAGAATTTGCCCCAGAATGGGAAATCAGATTCAGGCCCTCTGCTTGGGTGGATCTGAACAGCTACCACGTCCTAAAGTAACATCCTAGCTTCAGGCTATGGATAGAAAAACATTCCATTGCATCTTCCTTCTGAAGTCAAGTCACTGAGCAGCAAGGAAATGCAAAACTCATGGGGGCACAAAAAGAGCAGGAAAAGGGAACTTGACTCCATGTCTTACAAAAAGATGATAAAATACTACAGACTGCACTAAGACTCTCATCCCCGATTCCAGAATTATTTTAGTAAACTCCTGCAAAATATGTGTCCACATTCCAGGGAACCAATCCAGGAAGTCAAGTCCCCCCTGCCTACCACATGACAGTCAGACTTCCTTTGGTCTCAAGATACTGTCCAAGCAGGAATGCAAGTATCTGCTTTGTGAATGCCCTAAAGCCAACAGGAAGGGCAAATTCCGAATGAAGAAGACCTGGATTCAAAAATTTCAGATGGTGGAATGACTGAAACCAAAGGTTCCCACCTTCCTGAACAATAGGGTGGGTAACATGAAAAAGACCCCTGCTATTATCAGTTAAAAAGAAAGTAAAGCTCTCAGAAAGGGCCTACACTCAGGAAAGGCTTGTGCCACTGCAAATGCAAGAAACAGGAAACCAAAGAGGTATATGCTGGGCTGAGGTGAATACATTATATTAAACATATTTTGTGTTTGTAAGGATTAGGTAAATATACAACTAAGTCACTAACAACTGAACGGGCATCTCTGCTTTGCTTATTGGGTCCCTAAATTCTCTTAGAACATTTAATACACTGGCCTGAGTCTCCCTTGATAATAACTGGGGACTTCACTGATCAGGACACAGTCTGAAATAAGCGTACCTGAATTTTCAAGATGCCAGCCACTTGAGTGGTTGAAGGGGTGACTGTAAACTTCCATTCTGACCTCCAACGGCCATTCCTTTAAAAAATAAAACAGAAATCAGATGTCACCCCACTAGTTAAGAAAAAAACCCAACATACAACTGATAGTCAAAGGAAAATAGAGAATGAAATATGCTGTCCAACTACACATGCACAAAATCTTTCCCTAAAGATTCAGCCCCATAATCAGTCGAGAAGAGAACAGTTTCCCAAAATGTTTAACTTCAGTGTTGAATGTGGACCAAGGAGATTTATTACTAAGGACCTTTTAACAATAGGACTTAAATTCTGAAAATACCTAAACCCTCCAATGTTCTTTACCTCCGTTGTTATTAATTAGGCTTATATAATCATTTGTTTCTGGGACCTGGACAACTTGCTGGATCAGCCAAAGCCACACTTCACATCAGGCTATGAAAAACTTGAATGGAAGGAACATTAAAGTAGCAAGACTTTCCACTATGCTGAATATAACTAGGCCTTTCAGCTCTTCTAGCATTTCTGTTCCAGGACAATTATTTCCTTCCAGTTTCCTTCCACAAATTCAATATCCTTGCCAAATTGCTTAAAGGGAGTTTCAAACATCTGGAAAACAGTATGGGGAGATTGTACTTTCATCTGATTTCTTTCCTGTAGACTAGACATTTTCTTATTTAGTTATAAGGTTAGTGGATTAGAAGGTTAGTACATTAGAGCTATATTAAGAATGGACTGTGGCTGTCTCTTGATTCCTCCTTTGCACTTAAAGAAGGAAAGAAAGTTGATACTATGAGTGCCAGTCCTAGATTCCAGTACATTCAACAAGGGGAGAGAAAGAGATAAATACTTTAAGATTAACAGCTACTAATGGATCTATATTGACACATCTAAGACACTAACAGTGTTAACTCAATTATAAAGCCATTGGTTATTATTTCAGACAACATCCAAATTATAGATTATCACTGAAAATTCAGACTAAGGCAATTCAGAAGCTTGTTGGCATCTCTAAGAAAACTGATAAGGTCACCCAACTCAGTGACTAATATTACTGGTAGCCTTATAGACTGACCCATTAGTTATAAGAAAGCTTATGTGCTGAACTACATTTTAGGTACAATATTAGTTTTTAGATGCACAGGATTCAATGACTAGCTAACAGATTTGTCTGCTTCTTAGTCACTTTGTGGTCTTTGAAGTTAAGATGACCATAACACTTCCACTCTGGGATATCTTTTTTGTCCTTAAGAGGCTATTCCAGTAAAAAAAGAGTTCAAGTTCAGAAGGATCCTTCTGTAGGAAATGCTCTAAGTTAAAAACAACATATCATTACTTTATTTACCTCTGCTGACTTAAGATGTTTTGTAAGAGATTAACTGTCCTTCCTTTTCTTTCACACTCTTTAATAAACCATCTATCCTACTATGTTGATAGTATTTCAGAAATTCATAGAACATTTTTCTTTGGCATGTATTGGTTTTCTATCATCCAACAAACTTGATTTCATGGTAGGCTGCCAGCATTCCAAATGCCTAAAAAGGTGGGACACCTTAAGAATAAGTACTGGCTGTGGTTTGGGCTAGATATTGAGACATACAGCTGGATAACTGAGGAGCCTGGTTAACTTTGAATCCACTCCTCCATCCCCAAATCCCCCAAACCAATATGCATTTATTAAAACTTGCTAAGAATAAAATTAGAGTCCGATTGTCCCCCTGTAAAACTCTTAGAAACATGGTCAATATTTGCCCCATAGATTTCCGACCATAGATTTATTAAAGAAAACTTTCAAGAAAGATTTTCTGCATCTATAAAAGGTTGTTGCATATCTGTTTCTCTCCTTTAAAGACTATAATATTAAATTAACTACTTGGAATACAAAAGTCATTCATACTTCTGAACTAAAAAGAGAATCAGTATTATTAAGTTACTTTTAATATTGATGTAAAACATTCAGACTTAACTAGTCAAGTTTAAGTCAGTAGGAGAAATTATTTATTAACTGCGCAAATTCAAAAATTTACAGAACAGTACGCTGCGCAAGTCATGTAACTGATAAATACACATGCTGAAATTACTACGCATATGTAATATTCACATTCAGCATCAGAAAACAAAGACTTCCGCACTTCCATTCATTACCCGTGGGATTACTAAATATAATTTCAAGCAGATGCAAAATAGCAAATAAAATAATAATGAAATATATGTGGTTGGTTGAAGAAATGTATTAGCTATCTTTAGAAGATACTTCCTTAAACCAATTCCGATACTGTGATATTTATCTCGACTCTGGCCAGTTTCCTGCAAGGAGCTATCCAAAATTCACTCCAGACTGTGGAAAACATCTTTCAACCAAGTACAGAAAAAAATCAAGATGCAGTTTGTAAGAGTTCCTTTCAACCAAGATCACCTTTATCTATTTCACCCCAAAATTAATGATGCAAGTCCTACCGTAAATTAATCTTTAGTCACCTTCTTTTTCCTAGACATGCAAACTAGAAGGAGCTGTTTTTATTTTGTCAGTCACAAAGGAAGCAACACAAGCAGAAGCAACTATATTAGGGAACACAGGCATGGGTATTGGTGCCAGTGTGATAAACTTAGAAGGTTCCCAAAGTTCTGCAAAGGAGATGCAGACGTGCAGTCTGCCATTTTACTTACCACAAAGGAAGAGATTTCTATATAGTTTTGGCAGAAAAACTTGGGGTGGGGTGGGGCAGAGGGAGAAAAAAGTCATACGCAAGATGTGCATGCACCTCCTTCTCTGAACTAAGGATTATCAGTGTAATGGCACTAGTGCAGATAGTTTGCTGTATTTTACTGTATTTGTAACCATACAGAAACTTACCAAAAATTTTTTGCTTGGAACTGATGGCTCTCTATGCATGCAATAATGGTCTGCTGTCCATCAATTGTTTTACCATATACCTTAATTAAAAATGAAAAACAAAAAACAAAAAACAACACAAAACAAAAAAACCCCAGAGTTAAAGTTTTAGTATCTGTCTTGCTCAAGCTGCTTAGAGATGTCTAGTTCTATTATCATTACGTAAACTGTAAAATTTAATTTTATAACCACTATGGTTCTTACATAATATTCAGTACATGAAACATTGAAGTGTATATTACAATGCAGAAAAAATTAAGATCAGAAAATCTGAAGGTCAAGCATCTTAACTGAAATTTTATATACTGCGAATTAATTTTTCTGCAACTATAGGAATTTTAAGCCCGAAGTAGTGACTTATGTGACAATATATATTAACAGCTGGATTTCAGATACCAGTTATTCTACAACTAAGATGATTTAACCCTTTACAGACTAGCGAAAAGGTGATTAAAAGGTGGGTTTGCTCCTCTGTTCTGCTTTATACCCTAAAATCAAATACTAGTAAAAATGATCTCAATGAAAATGCAACCTTGTTTCCTTTACAGAAGCTGGAACACATCTGAGCGCCTGGGAATCCAATTCAACTTAACTCAGCAACTGATTTTTTTTTTTTTTCCCCTAGTTAATTTTTCCATCAGGTTAATACAAAGCACAGGACAGCTATCATTGGATCAGTTTGCTGAACTTTAAATAGTAATAGGGCTCCTAACAGCAAATGAATGCTATTTTAGTCCAGACTGAGAGGTTTTACTTTAAGAAACCATCAGAACCCACCGAGTCTGGTGGTAAGAATATAGCACTTTGATATATAGACGATGTGATGGAGAGAAAACAGTTTGCTTTACTGACAGTTTTGTCAGTAAACCAAGCCAAGACAGACACTTGTATCTTATGGATTTTTTTTTTTTTTTTTTTTTAAGTAACCAGTCAGGTAGTCAGGATCAATGGGATCAACCTGTAGTAGTCTATAGAAGGTCTTAATGCCTTAAGAAATTGAAATAAAAATTCTTCAGAACTGAGAGGCAAGTCTTCACTATGCAGTAATTACATACTAGTAGTCCAATAGCTGAAATATTAAACTTCTGAAGCTTTCCCTCATTTCCCTGTATGAACCCTTGACAGGACTAAGTGCTTTACAGTTGAAACTGCCTATCTTCCTGGTTTACAAATAGTTACAATTTTTTTTTTTAGATTTCTATCTATAGTGGTACAGCAGTTATATAATTTAGTACTTACTGTGCAGACACCATTTGGGTAGTGTTCTTTCACATATGCTTTCATTGCTGTTTCAACTGAATTTCTCCAGGATTCTATGGCATTTTCAACTTCATGGGGTCTAGGATCAGTAGCCTCCTTTCTTAAGTGATCAAATTTAAAAGAAATCTTGTTCTTGGGATCCAAAAATTTTCCATTTCCCAAATCACCATGTTCTGTTATCAAAACCTGTATTATAAAATTTTAGTTAATAACATTTGCTATTGACTAAAGAGAAAAAAAATCCAAACATGTCAAATCTAATTATATTCTACATTTAACTGGAGCTTACTCATATCCAAAGACTCACATTTTAAACAAACTATGCATATAGGAAAAGATGACGAGGCTAACGTGACACACTGACTCAGAAAAAAAGTCCTGAATCTTACCCTCTTACTGCAACAAACAATGAAATACAGAAATTCATGTCTTCTAGCACTAAAGATGGAGTAAATTTTTTCTACAGCTCCAAATCAGGTCTGACTGAATTCAGGCCAACACCACAGACCAAAATTTCAAGCTCTCTGGATGCCATAAATTATTAACTTATGGAACTGCTACTATTGGAGGGCCATAATCTCTGTATTGTGGCAGGGAAGATGCATTTCACTTCATTTTCTTGCCAAGATATGTTCCAATACCAGAACATGTTTAACGGTTTAAGGAACATTGCAAGTATTTCATTGTATTCATACCTGTTCATCATAACCGTCAATTTTTACTGGAGTAAACTGGTCCAAGTTGTACTGTGCAAATGCACTACAAAAGAAAAAAAACACACCAAAAGCCTGCATCAAGCACAATCTTTTTCCTTAGTAGCTGTAAGATATTTAAATAATAGCTAATAATCTGGGCAATGATGCATCAAAAAATTATATAAATGCTTCATTATCTAGCAGGCCCAAATTCTTGGAATCACCTTGGTTCATTCACTGCTCATATTACAGATTCCAACCACCATTACACAATGATTTATATTCAAAAGTAACCTGATATAGACAAACACATACGCTCTACAGTAACCCATAGAAACTGGAGGGACAGATAAAATTTAAATTCCACAGGGATCCAACATACTAAGCCAGACATCTCCATCCTTACATATGAAACTAATTTTGGCACAAAATACAGTAGGCATAATGTTTCAATAAAAAAGTAGGGTCTAAGGAAACCGTGTCTTACAGATGTTCAGTGCCTCTAAGATCTACCAAGAAATAGAAACAAAATCCAAAAAGGTGGAGACTAGTTCTAAGATCCAGGTCACCCAAACAAGTTGCTCTGATCATTAGGATACAATACAGATCTTTCCTCTGCCAAGTATTTAATCTTGATCAAAGATGCACAACACACATAACAGGGTTTTACTTGCCAAGCACACATCTTTTTAAACGAATCACTTACTGACAGTGAAAAACATCTTGCTTTTATGCAACTGAGTGTGTGGCATCTGGTACTTACTGGGCTGCTCCTTCCCTGAGAAGATTGTCATTATTAAGCAGCAACCGAACATCTGAAAGGAGATATTTACAACACAAATGTACAGTTAACTCAGAAACTTGTGCCAGTCACATAACAAATGTCCACAGACTGTACAAAACAAAAAACCCAAACCACCCGATACCCATACAGATCTCTAGGTAGGAACTTTATTGCTTTGTCTTTCATAATTTTGACTGAACAAAATGAGAAGAATAGTACAGAAATTGATTCCTTTCAACACAATCTGGTAAGCAGATATAAGCCCTATTCTACAGGCTCTGTGACAGCTCAGGGAATCTGTCAAACTAGTTTTTAGAGAAGTTCTGAATGAGAACAGCAAAGGATTCAAATGAGTTCACTTTTAAGATGTAAACTACCAAATCCCTCACACTGTATTGACGGTAGTGGTTACTGTATTTTGACAACACTAATATGGTAGGTGCTGTACTTATTTTTTTTTAAGCCTTACCATTTCTGCTGTTGTTCCTTAATGAAACTTAGTAGTCAGAGCACAATATATCACAATACCATTTCTTCTATCATCATACAAGAAACATATGAATACAGAATAAAGTCAATACTCTCCTCAGAATTACTTCATATTTACTATGCAGTAAATTGTTATTTATCTACTTGACTTACCGGCTTATTATTTACTAGGCACTTTTTTATTAAAAATTCAATGCACTGATCATTAACCAACTGATCATTAGTCTCGCTATAACATTTTAAACTCTTCTAAAGATTCCCAAGGTATCATGCAAGTGAAAAAAAAAAATCCAGAATATACATGAAGTTTCTTTTTTTAAAAAAAACAATACCAAAGCAACAACAACAAAAAACCCAAACCCAAACCCAAACCAACAAAACACCCCAAATGAAAAAAAACAACCCCACAAACTCAACCCCCTCCATGCCAAACCAAACAAACAAAATCACAATTTACAGATTTGGAATTTAAAGCTTTTTCTCTCTTTTTGTAAGAAAGTCAGTCTGAATCTCATTGAACACTGGTCACACATTTATGATCAAATGTTTTGTTGTGTTTTCAAACATATACCACATTATTGAGCAAGTAGTTGCAACTATCAACTAGTTTAAGAAAGTTTGTAGCAGTATTCCTATAAGAAATTGTATTAACCTTCAGGGAGCTGGGTTAATGAGCTGCTCACCAACAGCTCATTTCACAAATGCAGTACAAGCTAAGTTTAAATAATAATCAGTTAGTTACAGTTTAACTGAAGAACAAGGTACTTGTAAAAAACATTACATTCTTTAACAAATTTAAGCTCTCTCAAGCCTGACACTGACTAAAAGTTTAGTATACTGAACTTACTTCTTTACTTAAATAGAAGAGATATTTGTAAGGAACAGCTACAAAACATATGCCCTCTTTTATGATATGTATGCCCACATATCTTGATGCAAGACAAACACAACAGTTTTTAAATAAAAACAACATCTTAGGTAAAGTTCAGGCAACAACTGCTGAGAGAGGCTAATTTCAAGTTTCCTTTCAGTTTACCAATACACTCAGTACAATGAAGTGTGCCCAGAATTTAATGGTTGAAAATGTTTGGGGAAGATTAATCTTTCCACAACTGGCATTAAGAAGTAGTCCTTTGTATATTCAAGGTTAATTATTTGTAATGCTATTCCTTTTAATATCATTTTAATTTCAGCTAGTTTAATTTCTGTTGAAAAATGTGTGTCAAAGACTAAAAAAAAGTACATGTGTCTTCTAAACGAAAACCTGAGCAACTGTTAATTCATGACTGATTAAAAACTGAAGAAAGCAAGCTCGTTCTCACATCACAATGAAAAGTGGTACTTCGCCCTTTTGCGTTTAAACTCCAAGCTGTCTTGTGACTGCAAAGCTCATTATGCCAAGCTATATAACCAAATCTTACAGCAAGTGAACTGCTAAAATATAGACTACATGAAATTCAGGAGAGTAATCAGCAATACAATTTTGGATATAGATGCCTTACATGAAAGGACAGAGCAGACAGATACTCACCATTGAACACCTCATTGAATTCCCCAGGAGGAGCATGAATTATGAATTTTGCTGCTATACGCACCTGAAATACGAAAACAATATATACTTGTATTCATTTCTATTCAAACCAATGATGCATTGTATAGCTTTAATACCCAGACATGAAATGGTATAACTCCGACTGTATCATATATTTGTTCACATTATTTAAACTACTCTGTTAGAAACACAGATTATAAAGTTTTACCTCTTCAAACAGAATAGAGGAGATTATGTGTGATGGAAGCAGACAGATAAATTGAGTCTCTCGTGTTTTGTATAACTGACAAAAAGAAAAAGATTAATATAACAAATAAGATCATATCTATTTCTACTTTCAGTCCCTGGATGCCTGGGAATCAACATACATTCCAAGAGAGCCAGCTTCTCCTCTAATTTTACTACACATCCGTGCTAGTTTTGGCTGGGATAGAGTTAATTTCCTTCATAGTAGCTACTTTGGGGTTCTGTTTTGGATTTGCACTGAAAACAGTGTTAATAATGCGGAGATGTTTTACTTACTGCTGAGCAGCGCTTACAGAGAGTCAAGGCTTTTTCTGCTTCTCACTCCATCCCACCAGCGAGGAGGCTGGGGGGGGGGGGCAAGAAGTTGGGAGGGGACACAGCTGGGACAGCCAACCCCAACTGACCCAAGAGGTATCCCAGACCATAGGACGTCATGCTCAGTACATAAAGCTGGGGGAAAAAGAAGGAAGGGGGGACACGTTGGGAGCGATGGCGCTTGGCTTCCCAAGTCACTGCTACGCGTGCTGGAGCCCTGCCTTCCTGGAGATGGCTGAACACCTGCCTGCCCATGGGAAGTGGGGAATGAATTCCTTCTCTTGCTTTGCTTGCATGAGTGGCTTTTGCTGTACTTATTAAACTGTCTTTATCTCAGCCCATGAGTTGTCTTACTTTTACCCTTCTGATTCTCTCTCCCATCCCACTGTAAGGGAAGTGAGTGAGTGGCCACATGGTGCTTAGTTGCCGGCTGGGGTTAAACCACAACAACATCCTATGGTTCTAAACTTTCCAAAAGGCCCACACCTAGACAGTAATCAATAGATTACACAAGCTTAAAAACACTTGCGCAGACATGTAAAGCATGTAATTTCACCTGGATCTACCTGTAAGGCCTCTTAGTACCACAGTATCAGCAGATAGTTTAAAAAAAAGCACCTTAAGAACTTCTTTAATGCAAGTCCTTAAGCAATTGCCTTCAGCCACAACTTCTTGCAGACAAAACACAGCATAAACCAGTACTTCCACTAAAAGTACATGCACCTGCCCTGGCTTTCTCCCTCCCTCTGCTTGCACAAGCACTTGTACAACTGCACAGTGAGCAAAATTAGAGAGGTTATTTTTCTTTTTTTTTTTTTACAGACCGGTTCCCTGAACTGGTTCACCACACAGCTGCAGACACATGTGCTTGCAAAAGGAGCATCGAAATGCTTCTTTTGATGTGAAGCAACCGTAAAACTTTTCAACTATTACCTTACTTGCAGAATGTCACTCAGTAGACTTGCTTTCATTCATTCTTCTTACCGCCTTACACTGTTAAGGGCACCCATTATAAAAATAAATAAATGAATGTTGGTTTCCCAACTTAACAAAAGTTCCTATCCTTCACACTTTACAGTTATCCAAGTTCAGGAGATGTTCAAAGCTCTCTTGCATCCTTGATAGGATGTCGCTATTCAAATACAGGATACTACCTGAACCGTGGCTGCCATTTCTAACAACTTCAGTTATGTTTCTGTGGAATAAAGACCTGGGAGATTCAGTGTCTGCACTCTGGGCTTCCCGTTTGAGAAGCACATACTCCATTAACAAATACCTAAAAATAACCAAAGAATGCTTCACATTTACACATTTATAAGTATTTGAAACTACAAAAGAACTGTCTGAGCATGCTACAGCTCTTGAACTGACTTGTAAATAGCTTTTACAGTCCAGGGTAGCAATACAGCCAGTGCTCCGGCCCTTGGTTCTTGACAGGGCCCGAGTTTCAGACAATGGTCTCCAGAAGAGGTGGTTCAAGCTTAGAGTGCCCTGAGAGAACGCTTAGCTGCCTTGTTCGCAGTGTTCAAACCTCAGTGAGATCCTCACTAACAGTCAGCAGACTGCCGCTCAGAGCTGGCTAATGAAAATGGAAAGGCTGTCCATTCCCAACTTTCTAAACTGAATGCTACATTTTGGATTGCAGACAGCCTCTATCTGCTGCCTCAAATACCTAAATCAGAACTCCTCTTCCCATGTAAATTTAAGTTTGCATTATACCAAGATAAATGCCACGGGGTTTATTCTTCTCAAAAGAGACAGAAAGGCAAGAGCATCTTTTATCGCAGCTTATTAAAGCACTTGCCCAGATAAGAAAAAAGCATGACTTGGATGTCTCCTTTGACCCAAAGGAATGTAAACTCATCTGCATTAACTAGATTACCCCAACCACCAGTCTGCACACTTTTCCCGAGTGAGGACATACTCCATACCTCTCCTGCTGAAGTCAGGGCACTCAGTACACAGTGAACAGAGCTCAATGCTCAATCCAAAGAACTCTAAAGGATGTGAAATATAGCTAACCTACAGCATTATTAAAGCACTCATGAAGGAGAAGGGCAAGACAGGCTCCAAGGTTCTATTACCAGGACATTTTATCAAATGACCAATTACCAGAGTCTGGGATCAGACTGGAATTTAGGCCTCACACTTAAAAGCAGGTATGTAGTTGTGCTTTCAGCATGACTATCAGGCTGACTCCCAACTCAAAGTTAGGTGAAGGGACATTGTTTTTTGGTTCCTTGACTTCAGGATGTGAACAGGACTGCTTAGCCCTGCCAAGGCTGGGTTAGCTCTGGGCAAGCAGAGAAACAAGACTTAGAGAAATTTTGAGTTCTGAAATAAAAGGTCCATCAGTTTTGGGCTGGGCAGCAGCTAAATGAGTAAAATTAAGCAGAACTTGGGTGCCCAAACTGCACTCTGAATGACCATGTGCTTTAAACTGGTAATCTCTGTAAGGTGAGATACTAAGTTTGTACTAAAACCGGAATAATCCCTAGTTTTCAGCTGGTTTGGTAATGTAAAGCTGGTTTTGCTCCTTTTTTTTTTTTGCTATCAGTAAGAATTATTCTTATCAGCCAGATTAGCTGTAGTATGAGTAACATCCTTTCAGAAGTATTCAATAGTAACAGATGTTTCCTCAGGACAGACCAACCTAAACATTACTTTTAATGAACATTCTACTAGTAAATTCAATTCCTCAATGAGAATTTTTTCAGTGTGATAATGCCTCATGGATGCCACTTCTTATGGGACAGACAAACACAATCATGCAAATTCACAACAAACATCTCATCAAGAATTATAAAGTATTTTCATGCTTACAGAAGCAAAAAACCTAATGGGTCTTCAAAAGCCGAGAGTCTGTCAGCTAAGACACTCTCTGCATTTTGCTAACCTGCCTTTGTGAAGACTATCTAAAACTAATCCAATTTTCTACAGCAATTAAACCAAATTAACTTATCTCTGGAGATGAGTATCAGAAAAAAGCAATATTTCCCCAACTCATACACACAAGAAGCCCATATAAGTGAGATTACTGGATTTAATTCTTTTAACACATAAGAACTGAAAAGCATTTACAGCTTCTTTATTGCTACTGAATTTTCCCAGAAATAAATGCTCTGAAGGAGACTTCTGTATTCTAAAACCAGACTGATACTGAAGGATAAACAAATACGCTTTCCTGAGCCTCAATGAGATGAAGATCTCCCCCTTTTGGCAGTAAAAAGCCACTGGCTCAGCTATCACTTGAGGAAGCACAATTTAAACAAAGGGACAGTCCATATAAAATGTGGTGTTTATGGGCAAATAAAAAAAAAAAATTAACAAGGACATCTAGCAAGAGGCCCATTACTTGTAATACAAAGTGACAGACAAAAAAACTCAACTGCAATATAGTCCAGTTGAGATCGGGAGTTATTTTTGCTGAAAACTGGTTAAGAAAACCCATCAACCAGATGCATTACAGTTGAAACCAATGCTGGATATTCAATACATTGCGACTTTTAAAAATTGATTAGGACTGATCTGAACAAGTCAAAACAGAAACAACATAATATTTTAAAAATCTAAATGACAAAACCACAAGAACCTTATACACATATCAGCAACTAACAAAAAATTAGGTTACAGTTTCATTTAGAAAACTCAAAAGCCAAGACTGAGAAAACACCTGAAGTTTCTCCACTTACCACTCTAGTTACTCCCAAATCACCACCAAAAGTTTAAGACAGTGTTTTATTGATGTAGGTTCCAAGATTTGATTTACAGACACTGTTTTCAGTTAAATGTCTGCAGAACAGCTTGCAAGAAACCATAAACTTCAGAGTTCAGTAATCCAGAACATCTGATCATCAATGGTTCACAAAAAACAGGTCTTGCAAACAGCTTTTACCAAAAGCCTAGGCAAGGAATTGAACATTTACTGTATTAAATTCCTTGAATGCACAAAACCAATCTAAATACATTTTCATGAAGCGTTACTTCATGCAGGTCTGAGCATTAATTTGCATTCCCCACTGCAGGTGTTCTCTTTAGCTGATTTTCACATATACACCAGCCACAGTCTCCCTTAAATCAAAGTCTGATATCAGTAGGGAAGAGCTAGCAAGATCTACTTTCTAAATTCAAGCGAAGCCAAATGCTACCCATCACATCAGTTACAAGCTTTTTGGCTTTATAAAGTAAACTATTTCAATTAAGGTAAAAATTCAGACTGAGAAGCTTAGCAAAAGAGAAAAGGAGATTTGTTGTATGCCATGAGCATGGATATTAGGCATAATAATGCCTAATTCTTCGTTCTGCTAGAGATTAAAACAATTGGTCTATCAACAAATGCCTATACTCAGTTACTACAGTATTTGCAGTTTTCAGAGTACACAAGCACAGAGGTAGCAGTGTACAGAATGGTGCCAGTTATGCTAAATCTGCCTCGTTTTCATACTTCTGCCTTTATTTCACAATCTAATTTCTCTCAAGGCGTGACTCCCATCAGATACATAAGAGAAATCCTACTACTCTACCTTTTCCAGTCTGAGACACTCTTAAGTTTGTTTTATTTTCAAGATGTTATACGCAGTGACTCCAAATGCCCCCAAACCACTCTTCCTGTTCCTGGCACATCGGAACTGAGAAAGCCCGACCTTCTGCACTGTGTGTGCCTATATATGGTCATGAATACGTGCTCGCAGAAGTGCAGGGGCTCCCGCAACGCCATGCCACTGTCAGCTCCGCTGAGATACGCTCATTCCTGATAATCAGCTAGGGTACACCTAACAATGATAGAGACATGAAAACTTAAGTTAGCTTTTCTTTTTTTTTCCCCCTTTCCCTTCTTCTTTTCCCCTTTTTAACTTAACCAAAATGCAGCTGTATTTGTCAGGCACCGTGACAGCTCGCTCCTTCAATCCACAGCCACGCTGCACAGGAACAACGTGCTGCTAAGCAAGATGCTGTGAAACCACATACTTTTTGCCCTTACTCTTTCCTACACATCACTTACTTCAGCTGTGAACTCCTTGTAACAGGGAGACCCACCCTTCCTCTACACTCGTAACAGGTTAAAGTTTACTGCTTCAGAGCAATAAAAATGAAATAGTGAAAGAGATATTAAAAGCCCTTTTCACCTAAAAACTGCATGAACATTGGGGGGCGGAGTAACAGAATACATTTCCACTCAAAAGACAACTTTGTTGCTAATCACAGGATAAAGGAAAAAAAAAAAAAGAAAGAAAAAAAGCACGAGCTTCCAGCAGTTACTTTTATCAGTGATTATAGAAAGCGTTACAGCAGGAGCCAGGCATTGTATATCATGCATTTATGTTCTGCATTCCTGAGACCACCCTTGCTTCCTTATAAAACAAAACAAATCTCCCACTCACAGGAACCTATGTTTGGCAAAAAAGTAGATGATATCTCACATTTGGGAGAAGGGAGCTCTTTGGTTCTGCTCTAGGAACAGTAAAGAGTCCAGAGAGCCCTATTCCCAGAGTCATGCCTTCTACCCTAGTTCTCCTTGGTTCAGGAAGCCTTTCTGCAGGCAACTAAACAAATGGCTTTGTCTTGACCTACTGAACTCTATTTACAGGTAGCTACAGGGGTTTCTCACAATTAGCTGGTAGTTACAGAAATATTAACACAGTTAAGCTGATTCAAACTAGGTAAGTTCCAATTCTCTCAAGACCCTGTAATTCACAATAACATGCAAGTCATTCAGGGATCCTGCTTGTACTACCTGGAGTGATACTGGACAAAAGACTTGTCTAGTTTTATTGAGTTCTGAGTTTGATTCAAATTTGTGTTTCGAGTTCAGCTGAGCCATTAATTTTCAATATGCAGCTTTACTTTCTAATGAACAACAAAACTGCTCTGACATCTTCTACCAGTCAAAATTAATTTTGCATTGACACATGTAGCACATCAATGAACACAATCTAAGGTTCAAGTATTTGCAAGATACAATGCCTGATGATCTGTCAGTACTGCAAACAGCAACATAGTTTTTGAGTTTGAAAAGCCTTCAATGTTTAAAAAAAAAAGTAACTGCTTCTCCTTTGGACAGATCCTTGGAATTACTGGCTCCAATTGCTCATTAAATTCTTAGGTTAGGTAATTCCTAGGATGTTACACCAGCAATTACAATACATCTTTTAAAATAAAAAAAAAAGCTAGGGGTGTTTCCTAAGTGGCATAAACTGATCTAATACCATGCTGCTGCTGCCACCAAAAGGACTACACTCCCTGCCTCCTCCCAAATAAGCCCTGTAATCCATTTTTACAAACTCCTTTGTATCACCAGCGCTCATCTATTTATGTGACCATCCAGAGAAGCAAATTGATCTAGCTAAAGAATAGCTTTAGAAGGTGGCAAGAACATAGCAACCAATTCACTTATCTAGAGAGCTTTAAATAATTATGGCTTCTTCCTGCTAACAGTTTAGTGAGGTGAATAAGCCTTCAAATGGCCAGACAAGCACTGGGAACTTTATGTGAGAAAGGGATTACTCCATGTCAGCAGCAAAGTGTCTTCTCAGTATCTCACGAAACCTCACCCATACCCATGGGTATAATTTCAAATAGTGAAAAAGCATCCTGAAACATGCAGCATCGCCACACAAACATGGAGCAAAGGCAGTGACTCTGGTAGAGAGGGAATGAATATAAAAAGTAGTGTTGCAACTGCTTTCCTACCAAGCGCAACTGAAAAATGCTCTGTAGTATTCAATTCACTTCTGCTTCTGGGAGAGCTGAGGAAGAAAACACTGCAAAAATGTGGTTCTGTGGCACAGGAAAGGAGGGGCACATTCCATGCCTATGGCTTTGACTGAACAGACATTTCCTTCGTAGCAATGCCTGAAGCTGCATTGCGTCTGTAGAACATGTGTTTTCCTCAATTATTTTTAATACACAAGTATTTAAGAGTATGTAACAGTACCAGTACTTAATAGTGACGCAAAAAGCAAATCTTACACAGCATGAGCTATTCTAGCTGCATTCTTTCTACCTGAAGAACCGACTTGGATAGTGAGATTTATTTTCACAAAAATAACCATTTTGAAAGGTGCTGATTGTTTCACTGTAGGGCCTTTCAGCAGCAGCATATCTAAATATTATAAAAGTCTACATCTTAAAATCGCTTTGCGAACCACATCATACTAAGATGAAGGATTATAAAAAACCAAACCCAAAACAGGACTTATGAAAGTAATTGTATCGGGTACAGATTGCAAAGACGAATACGAAAGCAATGTGTGTTACTTGGGTAATATACAGGTCTAACTAGAAAAAAATTAGAGAAGATAAATATTCCCCATGTAATTTTGCATTTTGCAGTACTTCTATTACTCCTATCTAACTGGACACTTTTTTATGTCATGCACTTCCCATATTTTAATTCAGAAACATATTAAAAGAACTGTACTGGTCTCAAATTAGTCAAACAAGTATGTGTTGTTTGTAGACATTAAAGAATCAAGATCAACCTGAAACTTTACCTTCAGCTATCACCATCAATTACTAAAAGCTCTGAACTGAAAAAAAATTGCTTGTACTTGCAATACAGATAGTAGAATACATTACACTATTTTTCCCCACATCTGTATTTCTCTGAAAGCCTATGTCTTCTCAGTAGTTGGCTGGAAAACAAATAAGCTGAGAAAACCACATAGATGCAAAAGCAATTCCAAAATTATTGATAGTGCTACATGACCAAAATCTGTCATACAGAACATTATTCCTGCATCATCTTTACTGCAAGTTTTTATCGTTAATGTCATAGTCCTTTTTCCAGGTATGTACATGAAAGCTTGTAATATGAGCAACCAGGCAGAAAAAAAAAAAGAAAAAAAAAGATTAAGAACATCTCAGGTTCACAGTTTAGATAAAAGTTGCTTTCAGTAAATTCCAAAAGACTTTCTGTGAAAAGAATAAAGAAAAAAAATAAAGAAAAAAGAAAGAAAAACACCCCTGGATGAATAGGAGGTGTGTCCAATAAAGTAGCATTAAGTTCCAGTCTCAGGAGAGTATAAATTGGGTGCTTTAAAATATCAGTATCTCAAACTCTGTCATTCTTTGGTACTTCCTATTTCATTGTAGGGTCAAGCCCCAATATATGTAATTAACCCAAGGAACAACACATTGTTTTGGGAAGCATGCTAGAGGCTAGTACTCCCTTAGATGAATAAAAATCTCACATGATTTGACAAAGGTCTAATGCAGTCATTGGTCTGATGTAAATTTATGAGTAAATCTTATCCGTAAAACCTTTAGAAGGTGGGCAATCCCATACTTTGCTTATGGATCAGATAGACAAAAGATAATAAGCATAAAAAAAATCTCAGAATTTCCTTGCAGAAGTCATTTGTTGAAAACTGAAAAAGTAGTAAAATTTTACATTTAGTGAAAAGCAAAAGCATTAACTTTTGTTTGAGAAGTAAAAGGTATAAGAAATGGCAAACTAAGACTTCACAAAGAAAGGAACCACTAGCATCATCTCCCATATACAGAATCAAGGGGTTCTGTTAGCCCAACACAGGGGCTCCTCAATTCAGCAACGAGACCTCTCTTTCACAGCAGTCTTTATAGAGTGGTATCTACTATAACCTAAAAAGCACTTGGTTCACATTTGCAAAGCATTCTTCCACCACAAAGTCTAAATTTTTGAAGTGATCCTTCCTAATACTCCAAGATCATTATTTATAATTAGATATTCCAAGGACAGCAAGCCTGGATTCAATAACAGTGGGGAGAGAAAAGGAACAATATCAGCTTGCTCTATGAAAAATGCCTTTATTAAAAGTCATAGAATAAGGTGCCACCTTAACTGTATGCCTCCCCCTCCCAAATCCAGTGTCTTCAAATTCTCTTGAAGTTACATATTAGTTTGAAAGTTTTAATGCCTTCTGTAAAGTTAAGAAAGTATTTGAAATATTTTACATTTTGGAAGCTTTTTACTCAAGGATAAAAAAGAGTAATTTCCATATTCTGAAAAATCTGCTTTCATTTCTGCATAAGCAGTTCAGTCTCCTTTACGCCCCACTTTCATACAATGGAAGTGAATATTATACAGTGCTGCCCGAGAAAAATACACTGATTTGCTAAACAACGTGGCCAAAATCCTTATCCTGTTCCTCTTTGGCTGCCAAAATTGGAAATCAACCAAAGATGGTATTTCACAGCAGAACTGTAGGTCGATGACCATGTTGGTGGGCAATATAACCTTACCTGGTATATCACAATTATTGTCTCTGCTTTCATTACTGAATTTGCCAATAATTTGTTCTATTACTCTTCTCTATTTTTGGTTCAATTTGTTTCTCTTATCTACTTAAACTATGAGGTTTCCTGGGTAGCAAGCTTCCGCAAAAGTTCTGCGAGCACAAAGGCAGCAAGAACAGGGCTTTTGATGGTCCTGAGGTGCCATTGCATTATAAATACTCCATGACATGGTAAAAGTCATAATCCACAAAAATTAATGTAATTTCTTCAAACTACTACTAACAGAAGAATATATGAACTGCAGTTTTAGAAATCACTGATCTTATAACAACAGGTGTTGTTTGTATTCATCTTCAAGCTTCAGATGATTATTTTTAACTTGTCAAAAATGCACAAAATTTTGCTTTGCACAAGAACTTTCTGTGGAGATGCACAGCGAAAAGACAAGCAGCACTGGACACAAGTTGCAACAATTAAATATTAGGAAAAGTTTCTCACCATGGGTGTAGTCAAACATTGCAACACGTCACCCAGAGAGCCTGTGCAGTCTCCATCCTTGGAGATGGCCAAAACTCAAAGTGCAAGTCCCTAACCAACCTGAACTAAGTTGGCCTGCTTTGACCAAGCAGCGTTCAAGTTACCTCCAGAAGTTTCTTCCAGCCTGTATGACTCTACAAACAAATGAAGTTGTTATTTGCAGTTATAGATACAGTATATGATCATTTTTTCAGAAGGTGTTGAACGCTTCTGTAATTTCCCAACAAAGTGATTAAAATTTCCATTCTGTCTTTCAATCTCAAGGGTATTGATCTTTTGGGGTTTTGTTTGTTTGGGGTTTGTTTTTTTTTTTTTAATTAATTCCCAACTCAAGACAACACACTATGATATCTCCGGATGTACATAAAAATCTTAATCTTGGAATTCAGAATTACATGTCAGTCTGACAAGCACTCCCAACTTCCTCATTCTTATTAAAGAATTTCCTCAAAATGTTTTAAAAATGTAACCATTGAGTTTAACCTCACCTTTGTAATAACAATTCCTTCCACACAACTTCTGTTACATTTTACTTGTGGAAAAATGTTAACTTTCACAGCTTTGATAATGTGGTAAATTAAACAGAAGATATGCTTAAACAGCAACTGAGTTATTTCACATTTAAGTATTAAAGGTTTTTCAACCTTTCATCAGAACCTGCTACAGCATTTCCAGTTCCATTCAGAATTTAAATATAAACAAGAACCAGAGAGCTCACAAGGTCCTCCTGCTAGACACGTTAGCAAAGCTGCACTTTTAAATATAAAACAAAGCATACACTGATGAACTACAAAGTAAGAACATTAAGGACACTTGCAAAACTTTACCTTAAGTGTACTTTATAAATTACAGTGCAATTATATCCAGAAAAGGCTATCCAAATCCTGCTTCCACACCAACACATCCTGCTTCTAATCATCTATGGTCTCAAAGTCTCATTCAGGGCAATTCTAAAAGTCAGAATTCAAGATCCTTCCAAAATGAATAATTTAGAGCTTTAATACCTGTAAAGATTTCAAAAAAGTAACAGTTTTGTCAAAAAATTCTGCTAATGCTTCCAAAGCACTTTCAGGAAAAAGGTTTTTATTTGCATTAAGGAAACAGCTGAACCTCCCACATTGGTAGGTTTGTACATGCAAGTGCGATCTGCTATGTATTTTGTTTTAAAAATGAAGTTACACACATGAGAATGCATTTTACTGGCATAGACTTTTCATCTCAAAGCACTGACTAAAGAAACAAGTTTTCCTCAATCTGACAGAACTACACTGCAGAGTGTTGTGGGTATAAGACATCCACCTTTATTACTTAGATTTGTAGGTTTTGACACCTAATTTAAGAAGTTACAAAGTTACCCAATGCACCAGGAAATACCTGGAAGCAATGCTGGTTCATTTTCACAAGTGGGACTACTTCCTCCTCATCAGAAGAGAAGTTTTGCTCTAATTACAGCAAGCTGACCTACTGTTAAACCCCCACCTTCCTGAACAAGTAGAACTACTGAGACAGAACCTTACCAAAAGGGGTGTGGTTCCTTTTTCTGAAGCCATGTTTGACAATTCCCATATTTATACACTCAGCATTTTAAGGAATGCAAGAGTTAATCCTGCTTTAAAAAAAACTGATGTGTTATCCTTTCCTACAAGGATTCTCCCCTTTCCTCCCTGAAGGCATCCCGATTTTCTCAGGCTTTATCTTGATATCAACAAAGCTTATTTAACTCCTGTGCTTTGTAGAGAACAGGATTCACATTAAAAAAAAAAACAAACAAAAACACCTACAGTAAACACATCCCTTGGAGTCACCAAAAATGGACTGCAGAAACTAGTTTTATGATTTAAATAGTTTTAGTCTTGCTTTGCATTTGCACTGGGGTTTCTTTTAATGAATATTTACATTAGTAAATGCAACTTTTACAGTAAAATCAGTACCTTCCATTAATCATTGCCTATATTCATGTAGATAAATTGTAGCTTTTATATTCACACTAATATGCTCATTAAAAACATTTTTATATATGCTTATTAGTTTGACATAGCCACAGGTAAGAAAACAATTTCTACAGAAACTGGAATAAAATTAAACTGCAAAAAATGGTTACTAGACTTTAACAAAACTACTTCAAATATGCTGGATAAATAAACAGGTTTTGCATTCAAAACTTGTTAAGTGAGGATGCATTACCCATAGGAAGGGCACAGAAGTGATGACTTCCCATTGCTATCTCCCTTAAGAGTTCAGGGCTTCAAGATTTCCACCTCTCACAACTCATTTTTATTTATAGACTGAAGCAAACATAAACCTACGTTATTCCACCTATCTAAAAGCTTCTGAACTTTCAGTGACCTGGGTGAATAAAGCAACTACAAAACACTGCGTCTCACAAAAGCTGTTTTCATTAGCACTGCAAAATCCCTGGTAGTGGACGCTAAAGCCAGTAACTTCCACTGGCAATGGCCCAACTTCAGATCTTTGGATGTACGCAAATCTTACACAATGTATTTACTACAAATAGTTCTCAGATTTTGTTAAAAAAGCTTTTTCAAATTTATCCTCACACTTACTATCATCACTGAAAGATAAGCAAGACTTCAAAAATCTCATGCTAAAATGTGAATCTGAGGAACAATACTGGGTTCAAAACCAGTTACACAATCTTCAATATTGAAATTGTGTTCTTTCTGGCAACTGGCTCTTCTCCCTCCTTGGTTTTAGAGCTTCATTACTTGAACTGTAACTCTCCATTTTGCCACTATTCCAATCCATGTCCTGTCTGTATTCTGAACTACGCTAAATACTGCAAGTTTTAAACCCGAATTATGTTAGAACTAAATACAGCCATCTTACACTGACTACTAGATAGTAACAGGAATGTATAGCCGCTACAAATGGAATTGCTTACTGCCTTTGCAACACTTACATCTACTGACTATACATGAAGAAAGACATTAATCAAAGACCTTTCAGAACTTGTCTTAGCGCTACATCACTTGATCTCCTATGTACTTATGCTTTTACAGCATTATTACAAGTCTGGTACAAAAAAGTTGTGTCATTTTGTTCACCTTCTTCCTTCCTCGAATTTCAGCAGTTTTGACCAGTGTTCTAGTCATGTCTCTATTGAAATTGCCTACAAAACTATACCACCATCATCATCTGCGTCAGCCTTCAACACTATCAGTTCTGTATCATGGGAGAAAAGTAAATAAAGGAGCAATGTGATTTATTCCCCAAGAAAATGAATGTTTGTCTGTCTGCCTCTACCCCTACATTTATTTGTAGTCCCAACTGGATGGGTGAGAAGGGTGTGCTTTTCAAATACTGTCCAGCTGATTTTTTTAGCTCAGTAAAACTGAATGTTTGAGATAACATTTTTACTGTAAGATGATAGCACAACTTAAACATATCGGAATTAAAATCTTAAGGCATCACAGGATCTGCATGGATATTTGCCTGCTTTTCCAAGACTTTGCAGTGTTGCCTATCTTTGCTTTATTAGCCAATAAAATACACTGCCAGGCTTGGAAAATTCCACTCATACAGGACAATCAATTTTATATGGGACTGAAGCAGATAAAGGAATCAATTGAAATTTACAATGGAAGAGCGTTGATTCTATTCACTTGTACGGAGGCAGGAAGAGTCTCTAGAGGGTCTGCACCCATTTGGGGAGAAAAGAGAAACTGGAATTAATGGATAGAAGAAAGTTCAGAACTTAACTCTGTCAGTCATAAAGGCACAAGCAGCACTTCTCAAATCATACAGAGGCAAGATAACACTGCCATTGTGTCTTTTATTATTTGACAGGACCAGAGGCAATGGGCACAAAACAAAACACAGGAGGTGCCGTCTGAGCATAAGGAAAGACTTTTTTTACTGCAAGGGTGACCCAGCACTGGCACAGGTTGCCCAGGGAGGTTGTGGAGTCTCCATCCTTGGGGATTTCCAAAAGCCATCTGCACATAGTCCTGGGCAGCCTGCTCTAGATGACCCTGCTTGAGCAGGGGGGTTGGACAAAATGACCTCCAGAGGTCCCTTCCATCCTCAACCATTCAATGACGCCAAGATAACTTGGAGTCTAAGTATTTTTCCCTATAGGAACAACATACTGGATTAGAGTTACTTGTATTTTCTATAAGGGGCTAAAAGAGTCATGGATTACCACATATACTTCTTGATTACATTTCTACTTGTACCAACAGAGAGGTGGCATTTGAATGTGAATTTAGAGGAGGGCACAGTCTTAAAGCCTCTTGGGAAAAAGATCGTGAGATCCTGGCGCTATGCATCTCTTGGCGTATCAGTGCATCTCTAGTTCTGAAACCTGGCCCTGTTAACCTCAAACACGCAGGAAATCTGCCTTATTGCAACTACTTAGACATTTTAGACATCCTTCTTCTAACTTCAGAGAAGTCTGAAACATCACTTATTGACGTCTCCCACATTTAAGTCATCTCACAGCTTCCGCAGCCATGAAAACCTATGTTTTTAAAGTAAAAAAAGGAGTAATACTGTGCATTACATAAAGCCACGAGCAGCGCACCAGCACCATGTACACAAAACACCACACCCTATCTCTAAAACAGGCAGCTGCCATGAAGGTGGATCCCACAGAGGAAGACAAGCAGCACTAATAACTGAGGTCTTACAAGACACCCCGATGCTTGTGAGATTTTTCTGGAAAAATCCGCCTTAAATCCAAGAAGTGTCCAACTGCCATAAAAAGGGATTACACGTACATCTCGTTCACACAGACCCCCTGCTCCTCGACCTTACACTTCCCCAATTACTGCCTCCTAATAGGAAGTAGAGCGCCCTCCCCTCCTCTCCGAAACCTCCCGCACCCCACCTCCCCCCGGGGCTGAAAGGGGCGGCGATGGCCAAGGCCGGCCCCGCAGCCCCTGCGTGGGGAGGGCAGCGCCGGTGCTGTGGAGCGGCCGGCTGGCACCGGCAGGGCGCCTGGGAAACGGGAAGCGGGGACGGGGGAAGGGGAGGGGAAGGGAGAGTCGTGCGTGTGTCTCCCCCCAGCCCCCCGCGCCTCTTCTGCCTCTCCCTACCGTCCGTCCCGTCCCGTCGCCCCTCCGCGCACCGGGCGGAGGCGGCGGCACGCAGCGGCCGTGCCCGCCGCCCCGGCGGCAGCGAGGAGCCGGCCGAGCGGCCGCCGCCTCCGCCGGACACCGGGCCCCGCCCCGCGCCGGGCCCGCACCCTACAAGGAAGCGGCGGGAGATGCGCCGGGGCCGGCGCGGCGGCCGGGCCAGCCCTTCCCCCGGCCTCCCCGCCGACCCTCCTCCCGCCCCCCTGACCGACAGGCCCGGCCGCGGGGCGACGGTAAAAAGACGAACCACAGGGCGAGGGCCGAGCTCGTCCCCGCGGCCTGCCGGCTCAGAGGGCCGGGAGGCGAAAGGGCGGCCCGCCTGGGCGCAGCACCGCCACCCGCCCCTACCTTCTCCTCGTCGGACAGCTGCTCCTCCAGGTCCGCCATCTTCCCGTCTGGCTCCGGCCGCCGCCACCGCCCCCGTCTCCTCCCTCCCAGGCAGGAAGGGCGGGGCTCCCCCCCCCGCGCCGCTCCTTGCGCGGCAGGCTGGGCAGGCGCCGTCAATGCGCATGCGTGCGGCGAGGGGCGGGGGTCCTCCTGTGGGGAGGTTACGGGGGCGGGCGGCCGGGCGAGCGAGGTGTAGTCCGCGTCCGTGTCCGTGTCCGTGTCCGCGTCCGTGTCCGCCTCAGCCTCAGCCGGTGGCTGGGTGTCGCGGCAGAGGGAGTCGGGGCGGGGGGGGGGAGCGCGGCCGCAGGGCCTGCTGCGCCCCTCAGGGCGTCTTCTGAACGAACAGTCGGGGCTCCCACCTCTGTTTTGGTAGCGAAATGAGCCATTTAAGTAAGACGACTGGAAATGTGGGCGGACGGAACTAAAAATTGCTAGGTTTCAGACATCCACCTGGCAGCACGCTCCGTGGGGGTTAGTGGACGCGGGCGCTGGGCGTTTGGGCGAGGGCGAGTGCCGGGGGGCTCGTCTGGAGCAGCCGGCAACCTGCTGGAAGAGATTTCGGGAAGCTCGGTGTGAGGCCGGCAACAGAGACTGAGGAAATAGATTGTGTGAAATTACTGGTACTGTGGAAGGTTGGACGTGGAAGAGGAAGGTGGTCAATGGGAGGAAACAGGAAAATAAAAGAGATGGGAGATTTTTTACCACAAGAGTAAGAAAGTGTGAAGAGTGTCTTCAGCCATGTGACACTGCAGGTACACAGAGGGGCAGCCGAGATGACGGCTTGCAAGGGTTGCCTGGAAGAAGACACAGCAGAAGTTTTGAGGAGAACTGGGATGGAGGGAAGACCACATTTGTGTAGCTCAAACCATGTGGGTTTGAGGCCAGTGAAATTGCGTGTCTTCTTCCAACAGTGACCCAGGGGCAGATGCCCAGAGAGTGGTGAGAGAACAAGGCAGTATGTGTTGGCACTCCCTGGGAATGCTTCCTCCCTCCCTTCCAGCCAGCCGTGGCGCAGATGATGGTCATCCTCCTCCGTGACTTCATTCCAGCGAGGATTGTTGAACTATTCTTCGAGGGTCAGGTGGACAGTGGGAAGTTTTGTTTTTTTCTAGGAGCAAAGTCAGACTGGGAAAACAGATAAGCAGGACAAGCTACTTTGATAATGATCTGTTGTGGCAACAGCGAGACAGTTGCAAGCTCCATTCTGCACAAGGTGAAAAACTGCAGAGGCCTAAAAAGGAAACGAAAAGAGGAGTCAGATGACCTTTTTGAGAAATCCTTCCTGTTCCTGGATCAGTAGGAAAGAAGTAGAAATAAATAAGTAGAAAGAACATGGGAAATACTGGTGTTAGCCAAGTAGAGTGTTTGGGGTTTGTGGAACACTGGGATAAAGTCTGAATAAAATTGGCTGTCTGTAGGCTTCATCTCATTAATATCAGTGCCAATTCCTAGGATGATACAAGAGCAAGGGCAGCCGAGAGAACAAAATAAATATCCTCATTCCACGTTCTAAAAAAGGACAACTCTAAAGCATTAGGAAGTAAATCCAGATGTTATATTGTTTGTAAGGGGTACATCTTTCAGATTACTGTGTATTAGTGTTAGGAAACTCAAACATGTAAGACAATTTGGAACTTGAGAAAGATTATATGATTAGTGTGACAAAGTTAGTGGGCGGAGTCTTGTATGATGTTGAAATTGATGTATAGACCTCGTTCTTCAGGATGGAAAAGGTAAAAAGGCTGGTGTATTATGCCAGAGTGGCCATTAGCTGTTTCAAAGTCAGAGAAGTTTCAGAAGAATAAGAACTTAATTTTTTATACATTAAAGTTCTAATTCATTAAATGAAATATGGTCTGCCATGGACCATCTGATCTTGCTAGAGAGTAAGTTGAACTTCTTAACGCTCTGTTCCTAATATGTGGGAAGAATAGCTTTTATTGTTACTTCAAACTGAAGGAAGTATGGTGGAGGAATTGTATGTCTAGTGATAACTCTTTGGTAACGTTTTAAAAATACATTTTCTTAATGTCCAGCACAGTGTACTTCAGCCCAGTTATAATGGACAAAGAAAAGCTGATCATTGACTGGAAAACCATAGGTGTCAAAAAACATCTCAGTTGGTTGTGGTTAGTGGTATGAATGTAGCCAGCTTCTAGCCAAAGGATCTGGTTATGCTGTAGAGTTCATCCACATCTGTCTTTCTTGCGGGAGTATTTGTGCGCAATGATTAATGCTGTCACATGCAGTATAGCAAAATATTGCCAATATCTGTAGAATTTTTCAAGGCTGTCATTCTAGATGCCCTAACAGGACTGTTGCATGGAAATGAAGGAAAGTGATATTGGACAAGAAGTTGTTACAGTCAAATGGATATGTGGAAATTACAATGGCACCAAAAATCAATATATCAACAAAGGATGAAAATGAAAAAGAGTCAAAATAATGAATGTACAAGTTGGACAACGTGACTGATTCAGGAAAGTTGAAGAGAGATTTAAAATACCTGTAGCCATGGAGGATCAAGATAACAGACAGTAGTTTATTCATGTCAGGAACAAAATAGAGGATAACCAAACAGTGTTTAATAAGGCCATTGCTAGATGCAGAGTGGTGAAGTGTAGAGCAGAAAAGGTACATCTAAAGGATATTTGGTTTTAGAACATCTCACATACATTATTTGGACTCAATAATAAAAGGTAGTGGTCTGTAGCAGGGGAAAGCATTGTGCAACATTGAGTTTCACATGACAGGACTTTATAAATTCCACCCAGGAGTCTTAATAGTAACTAGCTGAGGAGGTCCGTGAAATGCTCCTGTTAATTTTTAGCACACCTTGGGATTTGCCAGCTAGGGGACGTTGCTTTATTTAATATGTATTAAGAGGATAGTTCAAAAAGGTAGATCTTACCAGATAAACATTAATAGTTTTCTCATAAGTTAATGTATCTATTTGTTGGATGTACCATGTTTACACCAGGTTTTTTCTTGAAGTTTACTGAAATTCACATGATGAAGTGAATGATTCAGAAGAGGACTGTGTAGTCATCGTAGATACTAGCAGGAACCTTCTGCATACTACCCTGGCAGGTGCTTTACGGTGACCTTAGGACTTAACGGGAAATGAATAATCACACAGAAATAAGTACTGTTCTTGCCCTGTGACTCAGTGTTTTGGAGTGCTTGTGTGTATTTTCAGGAAGAATATGGAAATTTCAGGGGGAATTTAAAGGAGGTCTAAAAATGGTCCTGAAGATGCAGAACAAATTTCAGGATATCAGGCTTAAGGATGTCAAGACTACGAAGTGACTTAGGAAATAGCAGTGATACCTGAGTTAGTTCAGAATTTATATGCATTTTATCTGAAGTCATACATCTTCAAATTGAATACAGCCAATTTCCAGCCAGTAAATCTTCCCATGCTATAAAATTCACCCACATTGGTGATCTTTTTCATGTGCCAGTGTCTCTACACATTGATCAAAGGATAATCTGCACTACAATCACATACAGAACAGCAAAACATCCTATTGCTAACTAGCTAGCTCATGTCTTAGTAGATGTCTAGTCCCACTACATGAAGCTCACCGTGGGCTAGCAGATCTATCTGATGAGCAGTGTGTGGTTTACTGATGCAATGAGAGAAAAACAAATGAATTAAAAAAAAAAAAAAAGCACAGCTATTGAGTTCTACTTCATCTAATCGGACACAATAGAGCTACCAATCAAGTTCCTTGCTATTTTGCTGTACTGCTGCTGTCATTTCTTTCTGTATTGACTCTGTAAGGCCAGACCCCTGGCTCTTGAGTAGCACTGGGAGGAAGGGCACAGCAATCCTTCCTGCAAGGTCTCCCTGAAGGGCTGTCAAAATGGGTTCAGAGCAGTGCAGTTTCTGTGCTAAAGCCATCCTGAACGGGCAAGGAGGCAATGGCACATAGGTGTTAGCGCAGCACACTTCCTCTGTCCTTCTACACTGGCCCCCAAGATTGAGATAAACGATGCAGAAAAAGATAATTACATTTTCATTATTCTTATTCAAGACAGGCAATTGACATTTGACCTACTGCATCTGTTCAGAGGACAAATTGATGAGAGGTGTATTTGGTGCTTACTTGTTTAATCTGGAGGATGTACTACACTGTTTCCTAGGACAAAGGTGGACTCTGGCCAAGCTCTGAGCCCTGCTCAGATGGTGCTCCTGGCAGTGGGACAGGGGGAGTGCCCAGAAAGGTGTGGCGGGCTGTGTCCCTGCTGCCTGCACCTTTCTGTGGGAAGCATCTGCCTGAATCCTGATACCTGATGGTATAAAACCTCACATTCCTGTGGGTTGGTGGGAGGCATACTCCCGTTCCCGAGATTCCCAAATATGTATCAAATCTTGGGGCCCTGGGAATTGCCTGCCAATTTGTGTCCTTATTTTGGCGGAGTTGGTGTTTGCAAACCTTGCAATTTGCTCTTATAGAACCTTAGCAGCAAAAGCAGATAGGTTTGTTCTAGAGAAATTGAATATTAAATCCTTAAAACAGTGTTGTGAAGAAAGCTGTGACAGGAAGAAAACTCTAATAAAGTGCAACTGTAGAGCAAACCTGAGACTGAGCTTTCTTCTTAGATAACACTTGTGATCTTTTAGGCCACAACAGACATTGAAGAGAATGACTCAGTAGCCCTTCACCTACTGTGAAAGTCCCATTTAGAGTCATAGAACCGCCCACATTGGAAGGGGCCTTGAAGGATCTTCTGGTCCAGCCTTTCATGGGAAAGGGAGCATAGGTGAGATTATGTAGGGCCCTGTCCAACTGCATCTTGAAAACCTCCAGTGATGGGGACTCTACCACTTTGCAGTTGTTCCAGTTAATGATTGTTCTCACTGTAAAAAATGTCTTTCTTATGTCAAGATTTTTGTTGATAGCTTAGAATTTACTGTCCTTTGGTTTCTTTGCTCATCAAGTTCACGGTCTTGCTTACTGTGGCATTTTTAAGATTATCACATCATTTGTTACGCTTCACAACCATAATATTTTTCCAAGTTTTATTAATTTTTCACCATATTTTGTGATTTTCATGGAGACTATGGATGTCATAATTACTTAGATGACAAACTCGATATTTAGAGTGGGGTTTTTTGGTCAGTTTTAGGGGCCTTTATTACCACATTTACCCTAGAAGCTCTTTTTAGGTTCATTTTAGGACTGCATTCAGATCTTATCCAGACTTGCTCTGTGACTTCCTACTCGGTTTCTATTCTTGGGAGTTTTCTCAGCTTCTTTCTCTACCTCGTCCCCTCCAAGAATAGTCAGCTATATATCTTGCCTTATGCAATTCAAATTCAAAGTTTTGCGTTTGCCTTTCTTTTGACATGTACCTATGCTTTAGGAATTAGATACCCATGGTGTCTTAGAGTTATTTTAAAATGCAGGCAAGTAGTATACTTCACTGGTTACAAGAAGATGTAGTTCTCCCATAAATTGAGGTGCTTTGAAGCAGATACACTCCTTCAAGAATTAAGAGCAGGATTATTTATTTGTGACACAGAATTTTTATTCAAGGATGGGAATGCACAGAAGTAGGCTGAAAAAGAGCGAGTGTTGAGCATTTTAGAGGAAGGCAACCAAAGGAAGGAAATACACCTAAGTCGTCTTGGCTGCTACTCCTGCTCCAGCAGAGATAAGGAGGTTGCAGTTCTTTGAAGGCAACGGGCAATAGTGCATCAGCATCTGCAAAGAGCTGAAGGCAACAAGAAGATGATAAGGATGAAGTGCCGCATGCTAAAACATCTACTTTCGGTTCTAGTCAGTCCCAAGCTATCTTTTGGAAGGAGCAATGCTTATATAATCCAAATTATGTACAGATTTTCAGAGGTGCCAAAAAAAATCATGTTCTACTGATTCTGAAGCCTGTAATCTACATACATGGGGTATGTGTTGGTAGGTTTCTCCTAACATGTTTGTTATCTTTGCTATCTTAGTATGTTAACTATTTAAAAGCCACAGCGTTAGCTTTTAGAATGTTGTCTCTACCTGCCAACTTCTTTTCTTCACCTGGCCTTTGTCTTCCTTAGTGTACTGTTTGATAAAGTTGTCAGACTTGCAAAAGCACTTCATACAAAATTCTGTGATAAAAGAATCCTGATTTCCTTCTGAAATGTAAAATGAAGTACTGTCAAGCAAAGAAGATTAGTGACTGCTTATAAAACATCCTTCATTACAGAATATCTTCTCTCAATGGTAGTTTATTCTGATGCAATGTAAGGAACAATAGTGTAGTAAAAGTGCATTCTAAAAGTATTCTTGAGGTTAGCAGTGCGTGATGGATTGCCAGTACTGAGCAATTTTAGGGGTTTAAATTACAGCACTGGAGTTTTCAGGAAAAATAGGACAAGTAGAAAAGTTTTCTCTAGCCTTGTTTACAGTGTCTGTGGAAAAGTTGCTAACCTAAACATTAGTCTGTGCTACAGTGATAAATATTTTATTAATAAATTATATCATAGCCATGTGCTGTGACGGTGCTTTGGAAAGAAGAGTATTAGCATGTCTATTTTACAGCCTGTTTTTCAAAGATAAATAAATTAGCTATAGACAGATATAGCTAGAGGGTTTCAAGGAGAACATTTATGAATTGCAAGCAGTTCAAAGAATAATCAGGGACTGGAAAATGTGAGCAATCCAATCTAGTTAGTTTACCATCAAAAAGCTTAAAGGTTTGTGAGTACTTATTGGGAAACCAGAAAGTTGTTAATAGGATGTTTTGATGTATTAGGATATTACAGGATTCATAGCCAGAAGTTATGACAAATTCAGGTTAAAAATAAACTTAGTATTAATAAATAAACTTAGTATTAATTGTCAGAGTAGTTGACTATTGGAGCAATTTAACCAAGTCAACTCTGGCACTAGCAATTTTAGAATAAAGATTGACCATTTTTCTAAAAGATAGACTCTTATGGCCTGTGTTGCAGAAGAAGGTAGCAAGGGAGATCTTGAAGCAATCCTCTCTGACATTGTATGGCATGATTCTCTGAGCCCTTTTCTTGTTCAGCAACTGGTGGAGAGAGACTCAACTGAGAATGGAAGTGGCTCCATGGAAGAGCCAAAGAAGAGAGAGTGTATAGTTGGAGCATAGTGAACTGGATCCAGTGAGGATGGAATACAGAAGGGGTTCTGGCTTTTAAAAAGGAGTGAAGAAAAAGTACCAGGGAAATTACTGAGGTTAGAGTGAGTATTAATGAAACAGGGAAGACCAGGGTCAAATAGAAGGTGTGTAAAAAGGTTTAGTAGAGTATTTGAAATGGGATTATTTGGGGAGTTTTTTTTGATACTTATAAACACCTGACTCTGAGCTGGTGACCCTCGGCTCCCATTACATCAGCAGGGACAAATAAGCACTCCAAGGGTGAGATTGATCTGCCCTAGTTAAGACGTCTGTTTTAGGATAAGATTATTGGCTGTGATGAGGTGGCTAGTTCAGACCCAGCTGTCTAAATATTAGGTGCCTGTGTTATGAGAGCCAAATCCCCTTTCAGTGTTAGAAGATCAAAGGGCAAGAAGGAGATGGACCAAGGAAGGGTCACAAAGGCTAAGGTTATAACACAAAGGACAGCTGAAGTTACAAGGCTAAGGGAAGGGAGAAAGGACTACACTTGTAACTCAGCATTGCTCTGTGCTCCTCAGGGAACCTGTACTTGGGGAGGTAAATTGCACACTTGCGCACAAAGGACTTTGTACCACGAGGGCTCTATTTCTGTACTGCCTTTATTGCATCTCCTACTCCGACATCAGGAATGTTGTATCAGTAGCTATTGATAATACAGAGATACAGCAGGATTAGGATTAACAAAGGGAGAGGACAGGCTGGGGATTAGGAAGCAGGGGAGAATCAAAGTGTAAGGCGTCTGCACCCCTTAATGGCTGAAGAGGGCCTTTAAGATAACTGTGTGCCTCACGATAGCTCTGAGACTTCTCCAACCTGAACCAGTCCAGATCTCCTTTGGTGCACATCATTTGTTTGCCTTTGCTCTGTGCCAGGACAGATTGGGAAGAGAAGGGAGGACTAGGAGAAACCAGCAATGGTGCTAGAAGAAAGCAAAGGAGCTGGAGCACTGCTCTCCCCAGCCTTTAACTTGTTACAGGGATAGAGAATTAACTCATAGGAATAGAGTAGCCACCTGATTTTGAAAAGCTCCATGAGAAAACACAAAAATTCCTTTCCTTCCCTCTCACTGAGCCTGGTTCCTGTTTATATTTTTAGTTACTCCTTTCTGAAAAAGGGAAGTGTAGTCTTCTAGCTGGATTTATTTACTTTCATTTTAAAGGAGACATTGTTTGGCAATTTTATTTTTCAACAGGAAATGGCAAATGTGCTGATTTGTTTAATGAAGTTGAGATTCACTAGAGGAGTCCAAATTCCTTTTTCTTTTACTCTCTGTAGAACTGAATGTCTTATGAAGATAAAATCTCAATAAAGGTAAACCATGCAAGCAGATGTCACTGAAGGGCTGAGAATTTCTATGCCTGTGTAGAGAAAAATGCCTCAGAGACATTGGTGCTTCATGCCGCTTAACAGTGGTGTGGGTCCTTAATTTTTGATCTTGTATCACATATTAGAAAAAGTAGCAGGAAGGGGAGTTAGGATTTTGAAGTAAACCAATGTAGTTTCATTTTTTATTGTTCGGCCCCTGGATGATGCACAAAATATTAGTACTTGAGTATACTTGCTTCTGACTTCAGTAAAGTCGTTACATAACACAAGTAAATACTTGTGAAAATTAGGACAGTGTCTGAATGCTGATGTGGGAACATAACTTCAGTCTTCTGCTTTTGAAACAGTTGCCATGTTGTGTATTGATAAAATCACATTAATCTATTAAAAGAGGTTTGTTTGTTTGTTTGTTTATTTATTCTGCACTGTTTAATGGAAGAGTGGCACAGATGGTGGTGCAATTTGCCTATAGCAATCATGTAAACCCTGTCCTGCAGAACTCACCTGTGGCCTTGGGAAATCTGTCATTTCTTATCTCTGCACAGGGACGCAGTGAAACCACCTTAGATGTAAAAGAAACTAAGGAATTTATCTTACCATTATCCTTTAGCAAAAGTAGTTCTGTATATGACTGTAATAATTACATTGTTCTCAATTTACTGGTGCTCTAGAAATTAGTAGGTCTCCATCTGACTACAAGAGAGCCAGGATTTCACCCACCTGGATTCTGAAGTTGATGTTGGCCATGGGCCTTTTTACTTAAGATTAAATGATTGGGAATCAAGGGAGGAGGTTACAGACAAATGGGCAGTGTGTCTGTGGGAGGGAATGCCAAATTTTATATGTCTATACATTGTCTCAAGATAGCATTTATCTTGTTTGACTTCAAAACCCCCTATTTTCTTATTTTGAGGCCTCAATTTTACACTTAATTGGGTTATATAATGATACAGAGGTCTGTTGCAAAGAGCAAAATTAATACCAGAAGCATAACAAAGCTTAATGCAGGAATTACCCATCATTGTATTATATGCTTGTTTTGTACTCAGCTGTGATCAGCTTCATAGGCTTCATATTGTCACCCCTTTTTTCAGTGGTTTACAAGGAAGAATTCCTGCCTCGTCCCCCAAGCATTTCCACTACTGATTGCCTCTATGGGAGTGGGATTTTGATTAGGTTAATAATTCTGTATATTCCTGACAAGTTTTTAAAAAGGGGAAAAAGATGGCTTTTTTTGTTGTAGTAGATTGGGATATAGGGATAGTTGGTCAAATTCTCCCTCAACTGGCATGAAAGACAACTGACAAAAGTCTAATACAAAACCAGAAGAAATACATCTCACCATAATGCACCCCCCCCCCCCCGAAGTAATCTTCTGGTTAAGAAGAACAACTCAGAACAAAAGTAACACAAAGATTAAAGGTCAGGTTATACTACTTTCATTTCTCCATGTTCAAGAAATACACAGAGGAGTAAAACATGCTTACTCTGAAAAAACTGCTGCCATTTTCCTCTTTGTGGCCCTTTAGCAAGCATTTTGTGTGAACTAATTGGGAGTGGAAAATACTAAAACCAGAACTGTATTTTGATACTAATTAATAATTCACTAAACAGTTTCAATATCTAGATGAACTATTTTGAACCAAAGAAAATGCTTTTGATCCAAAAGGGAACAAAGTTTTATTCCACGTGTGCTTTAACCAGTTTTCTAATTTTTAGAGAATTGCATCTGCTATGTATCTTTGCCTGTTTTAACTCCTGTTGCTGCTGTTGTAATGATATCCCTGACTGATACGGATCATTAGTCTGACAGAAGGCCTCACGTACTTTCCTTCCAGATGGTAAGCTCAGGCTTTTGCAATCTGTGGAAAGTTAGTACAAATACTGTGCTCCGCTTCCTTTCTCACCAGAAGATTTTGAACTTCTGGTTTTAGTCTCTCATGTCAGATCAGGATATACAGCAAAGAAATGAGTCTCATCCCTGTTGTGATGAGTAGGATGAGGTGACGAAGAGATACAAACAGAAGTGGGATATCCAGATACATAAGGTAACAACATCTAGTGTGATGGAGAGGGCTCTGTATTCTCACTGCTTTTCAAATTTTTGTGGCCCTGAAGTCGAAAGTGATTTTTAGGGAAAGAGGCAAAGGAGAGCAGCAAGGAGCCTTTATACATGTTTCAAGTGCAACACAGGAGAAGACAAAAAATTTTCTTGAAAATTTAACGGTGGCAGGATGTGAGACTTTGGTAACCTATGAAAGACCTAGAAGGAAAGTTAATAGGCAGGAGGTGGTGAGACACAGGCGGACCACTGTTTTTGTGTGCTGCTCGCCAACATGGCAACATGCAAAGCTGTTTCTAAACCTAGTTGAGCTTATTTGCAGACCTGCTGTAACTGAGTCCAGCTTCTTCATGTGACCTGTGTCCTTGCACAGCACTGGATGTTGTTTTCTGACTGTTCCCTTGTGTAGCATGTGATGGTTGGACCTGTATGGGTTCATTTGTGGTAGTTTTTAGCTCTTCATTGCTACTTGTTTCTGGGTTTGGCCTCAGATTCCTTTTAGTCACAGTCTTTTCTTGGCTCTGACTCACAACAGGTTGCTGCTACCACCATTGCTCCCTGCCTTGTGTGCTGGGAGTTCTCCTGCGATTCAGGGAAGAAAGAGAAGACCTAAGAAAGGAGTAGGAAAATGGGAGGGCGGAGAGGAGAGGGAAGCAGATCTCATGTCATCTTTTTTCCTTACAGCATATTGCTCTTCACAGTTTCTGCGCAGTACAGCCTGTCCCTTGTCGTGGGCTATATTCCAGGGAAGGTTTTTTCAAGTGGGCTGTTAATAAACCCTCCATCTACTCATGAAAGTCTGTTACAGCCCTCTAAACTTGGCAAAGTTGGGGTTTTGTCATGTGTTCGGTGGAGGACCTGGTGGGGTCACCTGCCAATGGCCCAGGCTGGGAGGGACGGTGGCAAGGTCCTGCTCCTGCCCATGGCACGAGGTGGAGGGGAGCGGACTAAAACGGGCCAGGTCTGTGTCAGCCCAAGGGTTTTGTTTTACGTTTTAACATTCATGGGAATTTCTGTTAGCCAAGCAAAACAAAACAAAAGGGAAACCAAAACAAATAGTGAAGCAGTTTCAGTGGGCGTCGATGGATGAGTTCCTCTGATGTCAGGGGAGGAGCTGATGAAGAAGACAGAGAGAAATTTCAGTCTTGACTAAGCTGCAAAATCTGAAGGATGCGTGCTTGACTTCTGTGTGTGCTGCATACATCTGTGTGCCCAATGTCATCGGAGACGTGCCTGACACTATTTCATATGGATTAAAGATCAGTGATACCAGGCTATGGGTGCGAAAAACCCCGGTGAAATACAAGTCCTTGGGGCAGAAAGGAATCTGAGGCAATTGGCACAGAGATTGTAATCTTTCTTTTCCTACTGCAGGGTATACAGCCTTTATTTTAGGCTCCCTTTTGTAGTTTAAGGCAACCTATGTTCAGAGCTGACAATGAATGTACATTAATCTAGTGCAGAGGGCCAAGTATGATGATAGATGCAGTAGGAGGACTCTACAGTGTTTTGGGAAAAGGAAGCCAAGTCAGTATTCAGTGTTCCTGAAAGGGAACATTTAATAATAGGGGACATTAAAGCAGCCAGAGAGAAGCATAAAATTGGGTGGCAACTAAATGGGAGAGCAATTTTGTGGAATTTTGATTTCTGTGAGGGTTGCTCATGTGGGTTGGACCCTGGCTTTTCTAGGGAAGAGGGTTTAGAAGCAAGCCCTACATGCTTTGTCAGTGACATATGGGGAAAAAAAAAGTTTATGGCTTCTATTTTTCTGATAAAAATAATCAGTGTCCATTAGCAAGGGGTATATTTAGCAGATCCTAAACAGATACTACACTACAAAAAAATAAGATGGTACTGTCCTTTTTTTGCTTTCTATTTTTGCTCACTGGTGTGTATACATATACATCTAATAAAAAGCCATGAAAGATATCTAGAGATTCTTATATATTTTATTTTAGTGTATATTATAAAGATGTCATCTAAAGACAACAGAGATGTTCCAGTGTAGCTATTCTGAAACAGAGCAGTTTAG
The DNA here is from genome assembly GCF_947461875.1 of Haliaeetus albicilla. NCBI lineage: Eukaryota > Metazoa > Chordata > Aves > Accipitriformes > Accipitridae > Haliaeetus > Haliaeetus albicilla. Next base: position 27,600,524 of record NC_091496.1, read on the forward strand.
AAACCTGAGAATTCCTGTCGGTGTAGAACTTTTATTTATTTCAGTTAATTCACAGTTAGTAGTTAAATCTACTAATCAAGTACATTTATCTTTATAGTTTTATTAATTATACAAATGTAAATATGACGTAAGACTTTCTTCATCTGGAAGTCACGTATTCCCCAATGGTAAGACTTGGGACTTCAGGCATATGGAGTGTGATAGTAATTTACCCGTCCTTTTTTGTTAGCATTAGGAACTAGCTGAAATAACGAATGATGCGAGTGATTCTGTATGGTACTCTTTGAACACAGCGATGCACTAGATGGCACTGTTGGTTTTAGTTTTACTGCTGTCTTCCTCTTCTAGGGAACTTGTCTTAATTAGCTTCCTTTTGAAAACAAACATGCTGTTTCAACAGAGGGTCAGTGTACATTGTTCTGGGCTGCTGCTTTTATGTTTATAGTCATGTAATCAATATGTTGGAAGGGTAATTAATTTTTAACTTCAAGCCAATTGTAGATCAAATGCCAGTAGAGTTACTGGGTGGAGACAGTTTAATTTCTTTTGAAGCAATGATACTGATTAGCTGTAAAGGGTTTGCAGTGAGTTGCCAGAGATGCAGAAGACCTTCTGCTTTGAAATACTGGTGTTAACTTTAAAGTAACATTATTACTGTGATACAGATTAATGAGTTGTGGCATAATTCTGATAAAGTTCCTCTCATGTACTTGCTATATTTTGTCCTGTCAATTCCTATTTCAAAGCAGCTTTATTTGCTTTGACTATTCTTTTCCTATCAAAGGAATGGTACAAAGTCAACATTAAATTGATCAAACTCACTTTCTGCTTTTTATCCCTTTTCTCTCATTATCTGTCTTCAAGGGACTCTAGGGGGCCCACAGCTAAGGATGAGATGTGACCCTCTGTACAGCAGCATATAGGACACTGTAAGAAGCTGGGGGATTTTACAATCTCTCCAACCCATGCTTGTGGAGCACACTGGTGTCCTGGCCTCCCTTCCCTTTCTCCTGCTGGCTAGGCCAGCTCTGGCCGTCTCTCAGGTTCCTTACTTGGAGATACTTGCTAGCTCAGTACTTCCAGTGCTTTCAGCCCATCCCCTTGATGCTTCCTTGTCCTCGGAGCTGACCTTTCTGGATGATATTTTCATCTATTCTCTCTCTTTAATCTTCTTCCTTGCCTCTGTTCTTCAACATTCAAACAAATTAGAATCTCAACACTCAGCTATCCATCCCTGTCTTACAACTTTAACATCTTCTTCCTGCTCCTTTTTTTACAACCAATAAATGGGCCATTTTCATGGATAGGCTATTGATCACTTCTCCAGGTGCCTGCATTCTTTCTGATCTGGTGTCTGTGCTTTCCATTACATTAAAATTTCACTACAGGCTCTGGCTATCCCTTCTTGGGCAAGTCTCGGAGCCTCTCTGCTGTCCTCATCTTCCTTGATCTCTCGGCCAACTTTTGATACTTTGATCATTTAATTGGATTTCATGCCAAGTAAAACCATGAGCACTGGTTTAATCTGAAATTAAACTTTTGTTTAGTCTAACATTAAATAAAAAAGGTCAATTTCAAAACAAAAAATATTTCCCTTTCTCTGAAAAAAAGCCAGCCTCTCGTAGTTTTGGGCTTAAACTATTAATTAAATTCAGTCTGGACTGAACAACAATTTCTGTCCTTTTGAGTCATACTTTTGGGTAAATCTTATCAGTTAATGGGACGGTGTTACTGAGCTGTGCTGCAAACGTCTCTGATTTCTGCTGGAACCGAGAATAGCCCTCAGTATGGATGGGCACAGCCATCAGCTATTGAGACTTGTCAGATTTTTAACCTTTTCAGGAAGACAAAACATCATAAGTAGGATAATGATCAGCAGAGGTTAGGATCCACGCCATTACATTTTCTGTCAGAAATTAATATTGTGACTAATAAAAGCAAGACTGCAGTTACTGCAGCAGACTGCTCTGTAGACTGTAGTCTACAGTTGTTTGTAGGATATTAGATTAAGATCATGAAATTTATTCTAGTTTTGAGACAAACTAGAGATGGATATTTGCAGCATACAAGAAGATTGAAAACCCAATTATCGTAACCACAAGAACTGAAAAGAAAAATCCACCCTGTCTTTGTGTCTGTCGGTTCTGCAGGATGCATTTTGGCAGTCATCTTAGTCACAGTGCTTCAGAGTAGTACTTTTATCAAAACTGACCATTTTGGGAGGTGCTGGGGTGGCAGAGTAACGTATACCGATGTATTTACAGTAGAGGGAGCTGATGTTCAATGAGTGCGTGCGTGAGTTTTTACTGCCGTGCCAGTCTTTGTGCAGCATGAGCCATTACCAGTGTGTGTGTCAGCACTGCTGATGAAGTATCTTCTTCTCTCACCAGTTTGAGGGGGATGATACCTCTGTATCCCTCGCCCGCTAGCTGCGGTCACGTCGGATCCCTCTGGTAGGGCAAGTGGCCTCAGTTGGTAGGAAGAGGCACCTCCTGGGGCCCCGGGGCATTTTTCCATGCGTCAGGTTTGACATGAGGGAGAGACTAGTAATAGTGTTAGTATAACATTGCAGACAAGGAGCCTCAGCGCACCTCCTCCCTTACCTACCGAAGTCTGATGTTTCCATCTTTCCAAATATCATAACTTCCTATTACACCGCAAACAATGACTCTTCTGTGCTCTACCTTTGCTCTGCTCCCTGGGCTTGGCATGGTTTCTGCCTGACCCATCTCACGAATAAGTGCTCAAGAAATTCTTTGATTTACAGCACTCTTTTTAGAAGCCAGAGATCTCTAGTTCTCTGGCACTGCCTAGCTGGATTATGCAAGTTATTCAAAGTTAATTGATCAAAGTTAGTTAAAATAGAGACAAAGTAAGTGTGAAACAACAGAATACGTATGCACTCAAAAATATGAAGAGTTATCATTCTTTTAAGTGAATTTCATTGGGTAATGCAGGCTAAGGGACTGAAGGGTTGGGGTTCCAACTAACTGGAGTTCCTGCTCCTGGCTTTGCCGTAGCTCTTTGGGTAAAAGCTGTCCTTCTGGTGAGGCAGCTTTCCTGACTGCTGCGATGGTTCAGCTAAGGTAATCATAAAAGAAATAGTTAGGGAAGGGACATTGTCCCAAGACAAATGTAGGAAATATACTTAAAAAAGAGAGGACTTGGAGAATGGCAGACCCATCTAACTTGTATAACCGGAAGGATCCTCGAGCAAGTTACTAATTTGCCTTGTTAGCACCTAGAGCTGTAGTTCTCAATCTACATCTGTTTGTGGACAATCCTCTAAGCATGTAATGTGCTGTAGTGCCTTGCTTTTCCAGACAACTTGGATTATATTACTGGTGGCTCTCTTTAGCCATGAGCAACAGAGCTGCTGACCTAATCACTCCACAAAGTAGTACACTTTGAGAGTACCGAGTTCATCCTTGGCACCACACTTAAGAAATGTGGATAGACTGGGAAGAACCAGCAAGAAGAAAGGTACGATGTTTAGAAAATAAGGGATCATAGATCATAGAATCATAGAATGGTTTGGATTAGAAGGGACCTTAAAGATCATCTAGTTCCAACCCCCCTGCCATGGGCAGGGACACCTTCCTCTAGACCAGGTTGCTCAAAGCCCCATCCAGCCTGGCCCGAACACTTCCAGGGATGGGGCATCCACAACCGCTCTGGGCAACTTGTGCCAGTGCCTCACCACCCTCACAGTGAAGAACTTCCTCCTTACATCTAATCTAAATCTACCCTCTTTCAGTTTAAAACCGTTACCCCTCGTCCTGTCACTACACTCCCTGATAAAGAGTCCTTCTCCAGCTTTCTTGTAAGGCCCCTTTAGCTACTGGAAGGCTGCTATAAGGTCTCCCCAGAGCCTTCTCTTCTCCAGACTGAACAACCCCAACTCTCTCAGCCTGTCTTCACAGGAGAGGTGCTCCATTCTTCTGATCATCTTTGTGGCCCTTCTCTGGACTCGCTCCAACAGGTCCATGTCCTCCTTACTTTGGGGACACCAGAGCTGAACACAGTACTCCAGGTGGGGTCTCAACAGAGTATAGGGGGAGAACCACCTCCCTTGACCTGCTGGTCACACTTCTTTTGATGCAGCCCAGTTTACAGTTGGCTTTCTGGGCTGCAAATGCACATTGCCGGGTCATGTTGGACTTCTCATCAACCATCACCCCCAAGTCCTTCTCCTCAGGGCCATTCTCAGTCCATTCTCCGCCCAGCCTGTATTTGTGCTTGGGATCGCCCCGACCCAAGAGCAGGACCTTGCGCTTGGCCTTGTTGAACTTCATGAGGTTCTCACAGCCCCACCTCTCAAGCCTGTCAGGGTCCCTCTGGATGGCATCCCTTCCCTCCAGCTTGCAGAGGGTGCACTCAAACCCACTAAGGGTTGAAAATAACTTTTTAGCTTAGAAAAGATGAGATTAAGGTGGGACATCTTTGCTTACATTTTTTCTATAAATAACATGACAGTCATTTATTGGCTATGTAGCCAGTGTTGGGGCAAAAAGAAGGGGGTTGGGTCTCGTGCTGCAGCAAGGAGAACTTTAGCACTGTACAGATAATGAAGCCCTGAAATCCTTGTAGCTTGTACAAGTGTTTTTTAAAGAAAATGTTAGACAAATGTTTGCCAAGGCAGCTTGGGTGCATTCACCCTTTCTTAGTGACATGGGATGGACCAAATCATCTCCTGACATTTCTTCCAGCTGTATATTTCTGTGCAAGTGCTTTGAAATTTATTGATGAAACACACTCTTTCCAAACTGAGTAGTACTATTCATTATACTTCTTAGCAGAGTTACAAAGGAAAACTTATCTCCAAAATTGGTTCTTTCTGCTCATTCTCTGGTCAGCTTTCCTTCTCAGGCCTTGGCGCTAGGCATTATCATAGCAGGCTGAAGTTATCACTGGCTGTTTAAACAGAGGAGTGTTTGATTAGAAGCATCAAGAAAGGAAACAAGGAGGCTTTTATGATGACATTTCTATTAGGGAATTCTCTCAATGTTTCAGTATTTCCTAATCACGAGTAATTTTGGTATTAATTTCCTTAACCAGTCTCCTCAGAGTGATTGATTTTTGAGCTGTATGCTGTGGTCCCTGTTACTGGATAATAGCTACATGTTGCACAATGTACTGATGTTATCTCAGCTGATCACAGAGGTAGGATGGATTTGCCTCTTTTTCAACAGCCTTTTATCAGTTTTCCCTTGTCTTGAAATATAAATTATTGTAGGCTGAGGAACATCTCTCATATTCTCTAAGTGTAGCTTGGGTCTGTGGGAAAATGTATTATATATGCAGTTTGTATCTAATGAAAAGCCACTCCACAACATAAGTGTCTGAAGTTGTATATATCTTTCATGTGCATGAAAAAATACAACACTGGCATTGCAAAACATAGGTAATCCAAAGCAGCAGCCCTCCTCATTCAGATCCCTTATATCTGACTGACACAGCTTACCTCTCAGTTGTGCTTTACCACTAAATAGAAGTTCCCTTGCAACTGTGTAAGTCAGTCTGTCACTTTATGCTCAGATATTTGGAACTTGCAATACATCTGGGAAGCGAAAAAACACTGGGAAGCATTTCAGGTCTTGAAGGAGCTGAATGCTTCAAACAGATGGCTTCTTTCCAGAGAAAGCTCTTCCAGCTTTCAGAAATACTCCTCATAAAATTTGACCTAGCTGTTAGGGGTAGTATATAACTAAGTAAGGGGGGTGGGGAGGAGTGATATTAAACTTGTAGAAAATAGTGTTGGGTACCTTGAGCAGTAAAATTCTTTGATCTCATTGCAGTCTCTAATTTCCTGATTGTGGCTGAATGTATGAATGATGGACACAATTTCTGTATTCTCATTTGGGTGGTAAAGGAAGTTTATTTGTTTTAGTTTTTACTGAAATTAGACCTTGTTAGTCTGAATTCAGGTTGAAAATACCAGAGGCTTGCTCCTGTATGTTGTACTTCATGAATTAATCTGTTTTATAATATCTGCTTGGTGGACTAGTGCATAAGTATAGTATCACAAATATGATCTAAACCAAGCATTTCATTAAGGAAGGACATTTGTTATTGGCTTTCAGTATGGGCTGTTAACCTTCACAGACACCAATTTCCCTGCAATGAAGTTACTATTTTAACACCATTCAAGGTTTTATGCAGTAAAATATAGGACTACATGAATTTTAATGCAGTCGTGGTAAGTACTATAGGGGCTTTGGAAGGGCTTGCATGGGAAAAGTGCTGTGTAGGTAATGATTTGTTCAGTGCAGCAATAAGGATTTGTTTATATTGATCATCACCATCCAGACATTATCTTCCTATTCAGGATTGTCTGCAGAAAATAATATTAGATAGATATTTGCACACAGAACCTCCATATCATGATGCCTTCTGGTAGTGTAAAGATACTAGAGACAAGAAAAGAGATTAAGTATTTGGTAAATCAGTTCTGCTGGACAGAAGAACCCTCAAGTACTGCAGAGAACTCTAGTTTCTGCCAAATAATCCAAAATCGGTTTCCCTGGACTCCTCCCCAACCAACTCAGCTTTGAGAAGAAACAAAACCTATTTCAAGATGCCCAGAATGGCTGATAGAATTCCCTTCATCTATCCAAATAGGCTGGCAGATGTGTTTTGAAGGCATTCACTCTCCTAGACATATGACATAGAATTAAACATATTTTAAAATAATTTACTTTCTATTTTTGTGACAGTCTTAAGAAAACCCTGCTGCTATAAATTAGTATCAAGATACCTAGAAAATATATTTTATCATTGTTGTTGCAGATGTACAAGTATTCTTCCAGGATATTTTTGAGTAAACTTAATATTCACAAGAAGTAGAAATAGTCCTGACAGAGATGCCATTTATTTACCTGCATTTCATACAGCAGCCCAGGTTTACACTTGTCAATGAGGTGAGTTTGTTTTCATCACTTCAGTGACATAATTCAAAGTTCATGGGGACTGCATGGGCCTGACAAACTTTTACTTTCTTCCTATCCAATTCAGAGCTGCTGTTTGAAAGTTCTGCCAACAGCTGCAACAATTTGGTGGTCAGAGGTGTATGGAGGACACAAGCAATGCTGGATCGTTTTTACAATTATTGAGCCATTGACCTTTGAGGGAAATAACTTTGAATGCTGCTATGGCTCTTGTGGCCAAGTGGCAGATATATTACATAGGCATGGCTAGTAATTTAAGAGAAGCTAGTTTCGGTAGATACGTTTCCAGTAACTGAAAGTGAATGAAGAAGCTATTCAGATAATTACATTTCTCTACAAAATGCAAAAGTTACATGGTGAGAGTGTTTTTGACTTATGAAGGCAGTTGTCCTTCCTGTAGCAGTAACCTGTTCTACGAAAGAGCTTTTCTTAAGAAAACCATTAGCATACAATTGGAGTTGGAAGTGATTCACTCCTTGCTATGTCCCCTTGCTGATTAGGGTATATGTGTTGTCACATCATCGCACGTGTTTGCCATGAATTCTGCACCACGAGCTCCAACAGACTGCAGCTCTGCTGTCTTTCTTAAATTGCCTTTATTTTTTCTGAGCCGCCGATAGTGTACCGCTGTTGTCCGAAGGCCTTTTTTCCTTCCTAATTAAAGCTCAAACTGTATTTTTAGCGTTTGTGTTCAGTCTCATTGCACTTGCGAAGCATGCCAACTGCCCCAGTGAGCTGCAACCTCATGGCAGCTGAGGTGCCCATGTTTGGTCATGCACCCTAAAGTTTTTGGCAATAACACTTTTCACATCCTAAAGGAGGATATTCAGCTGTCATTTGTACCAGAGAGGGGCTCAACGTGCGCTTGGTAATCAGAACTCTGGCAAGTGTTAATACATAGCGTTTGTAGAAACACACAGGGCCTCAGAGGCCTGAGAGAGGATGACTTCCCTGTTAAGTTGTCGTAATGAACATGAGAAGACGTTCGGCAGATACTAACGAACCCCCTAATGGCACTGGGCCGTGGCAAAGTACTTACTACTGAAAGAGAAAAGCGTATGGAAACCAGATTAAATAAATTGCCCTTCTTTGGTATTCTACCTTGGATTGTGCAAACAAGATCCTATCAAGCCTGACCTACAGTTTTTGGCGATATTCACGTAAATCCCTAGCTACCACCATGCTCCTTTGTTGAACTTGGGACCCTCGTAAGGCTGCAGACCCAGAAGGTCAGTCTGCTGCCCCGAGGCTTTCCGCGCCAACTCCAGACCCAGGGAGGAAGGGATGAGGTGACAGCAGGGGGAAATCTGAGCGTGCCTCTCCGCCTCCCTCTAACCCCAGATAAGCTAGCAACTGAGAAACTAAAAGCCCAGCGTGGTCTGCATGTCAGAGTCTCCCGTTTAAGCCTGATTCGGCTGGACTACATTTGATTGCCATTCAGCCAGGAGGGTCTCCCCGGGCTGGCCCCGGCAGGGATTTACCCTCGGCTGAGGGTCTCTTCCCCAGGCACGGTGTGTGGTGAGGAGGCTGCCGGCTCTGGAAAGGAAAACTCCAAAGTTAATAGTAACACCAGCCAGGGAAGCAGTGTTCCTTACAACAGAGGAACCTTTTCTCTCTGTCCCCCAGGAGGTCATGGAGCGGCTACAAGTGCTTGACCTTAATCAGAAAAAGAGACTTTTGGCATCTTCATTGGAAGTGATTACACCTTGCGCGTTAGCAGGTGGATGGGGATTTCAAAAGGCAAATTCTGGTTTAATGTCAGAGCGCTCAGTTCCAGTTCCAGGGCGAGAGACTGATCTCCTCCGGGCTGGTGTCTGCTGAGTCAATCAAGTTGCTCTGAATTCTCCCTGCTGTCTGTGAGATCACAGTTTCTTGTAAATGTTTTTACTAATCCGTCTGGCAAAATCCTAAGATTTTCTGTGTCTTTCTTCGATGCTCGGAATACTCAGTTCATGACCTATTTGTTAAAAATAATGGAAATTGGAATTTCTCAGGAATGGATGTTTTGTTTAGTGAGTAAAAAACCCATTAGGATTTGTATTATTTCATTTATCTGCTATGACCTTTTCCCGTGATACAGTGTTATGGCTGAATTCTAGAAATGAAATTTCTGAAGGGGGATTTTCATGTTTAGGTTTGAAATTATTTTGATGCCCTTTTGCAGTTGCTCACCTGTACAGCTTCTGCCACTGTAACAAAAATTGCAACCTATTTTTCCTCTTCATTTATTTACATAAGGCATGTAGGTCCATTCTTCATGATTGCATTTAACACCAGAGACAGAAAATTAGCAATATGCAAAGCCTTAGCAACCCAATGGTACAGCATACCTTTTTCCTTGATTTTAGAAACCTTTAATATTGTTGGATGTATTAAAAATCTTCCTTAATATAGGCAAATTATTTAAAATGGTCGAGTTAATAGCACACTAAAAAAAGTTAGTGTGAAATCAATAGGAAAATTTCTATGGGTGAGGATATCCCTCCCTATTTTTTTGATCTCTTGGCTTTTGTGTTGGGTGTCTGTTATGCAACACTTTGACCACGGGCCACATCCACTGTTAATATTCATGTGGAGGGGGAAGGCTGCCAGAGTCAGTCAGTCAGCTGAAGATCGGCTGCAGCGTACCCGGTATAAACAAAGTTACTAGGATGAAAAACTGAGCATGGGAAGCTTGTGATTCTGTTGACCCTTTCAAAAATGCAATATATAGCATACCTTAGAAATCATGAGAAGTAATCACAGGAATGTGTTACAAATCTGGTATTTAAGTTCAGACTATCATTTGGCTGTGTTATGCCGGTTTAGATTGAAGACCCTGGTCATTAATAGCGGACTGTGGTAAAACCTTGGACATTTTTTTACTGACTTTTCAGGGAAATCCTGAAAATGTATCGGAAAATAAATTAGATGTAAATAATTAGAATAAAAAATGTCAGACCTTTTAGCTGGATTGGGCTTGTGACAGAACAGAAAAATGTTTTCATCCTTAGCTGCTATTTCCAATGCCTTTTTTCCCCAAAATACACTTTGAATTGAAACTGAGCATATACATTTTCTGTTAAAAAGTAAGTGTGTCTGGAGAAAATGTGTTTTGATGTTGATTTCCTTGATATTTTGAAATTATGAGAGCATATAAATGCTGTTTTTAATCAGCCGAGACTTTTGTGCATTAAACAATATTTCTGAGTGAGTTAAGTATAAAATGTCCCTGAGGTAAGCTGCTGGAGAAATGAGCTTGGAGCGTCGTCTGGCTTAAGTGGCACAGGGCAGTGCCCGTTGCAGTGTTTGTGGGGTACCCACTTAAAATAGACTTCACAGAAGTGAACTTGGGAATTCAGTGGGAGGTGTCTAATGTAACTGGGAGGCAATGCGTGGGAGAAGAGCGGGGCTGGCTCCTGTTCCCCCAGAAGAACCAGGACCCCTGGGGACTGCAAAGCCTTCTCTCTTCAGGTGTCAGATACAAAGCACCTCGCAGAGATGAAACGTGTGATGGATGACCATGAGGGACGTAGCTTCAGGTGCTTGAAGTTTCTTGTAGATCATGACTGATTAGGGAGCTTGGATGCTAAACACAAGCACTGCCATCCTTGTTGGGCCAAGCAGGTACTCTTTACGATGCCTAAATTGCGAGCTTCAAATGTCACCCCCAACTCTTAAGCACATGAAGAATTTTTAAGGCTCTGCATGGGCGCAGCCTGTGGTTAGGCAAGAGGCTTCCTATTCAAACAGACTATGCCATAGTTGTTCACAACAAATATTCTGCACCTTTCTCTGATCTATTAATGGGTTTGAGGCTGACGAACTGCATGTTTGATTTATTGGTGCACTCTCCGTATTTTTACGTTTCTGAGTTGCTGCTTCTCTCTTGCACAGTTCCACAGGTTGCTCTCCCCGTGTTAGTCAGAAAAAGCATACAGACTTTTATCAGCTTAACAGTCAAATGTTAACAGTCATTACAGCACTCGGAGCGTAAAGTATCACAATAATTCATTTTAATAACATGTTTATTAGGTCATAACAACAACTATAAACATAAGTACCATTCAGCTCTTTGCAGATATATGAACTTACTAACATCAAATCTTTACCAGAATCATGTATTCTTACAGGTGTCCCAGACACAACATTATCAAGCAAAAAATTCATAAATAGTAAAAATGTCCTCTGTTTCACATTGCAGCGTTCCTCAAGCATGTATGTACAAGTTTGGAGTATCTTCTCCAAATCTATGTGTCATAAACTTCCTTAGCTGTTTTAACAACCATAGAGATGATTTTTTTTTTGCCTGCAGCAAAGCCTTTTGTCCTTGAGCAATTTACAATTAGTATTGCTCTCAGCAGACATGAAAGTTTGTTTCTGAAATGAAAGTGGTGACGAAACACAATACAATAGTATCTGCTCATAGTTTGCCTACACACTCTGCCCTCATTATAAATCTTTCAGTTATAACACTGTCTCCCAAGAACAATGTATCTCCCTTATATCAGCTCTTTATCTGCACTACCTCTCTTTGAAGATCTTAAAATGGTTGGCTTGCAGCAACGGAGATATTATACTTAGGGTGGAGTGTGTTTACAGTCGGTTCTTTTCCTTTTTAATATTTACACAGTATTTTTTTAAGGTTGCTACAATTTATGAATCATGTACGTTGACATACATTTTCTGAAATGTTCACAGTGCAGTATTTTGTGGCCTAACCAAACTTTGTAAATGTCATTAAAAATAAACTTTTTTTTAATATAAAAATAGAATACTTTATGTGTTTACACCAACAAACCCAGTTCTATCCTATACTAAACAAGCTATACAGTAGTATGCACAGAATTCCACAGGAACAGAAATGACATGTGATGCTTGCCCTAAAGCTATAGTACTCTTCTCTAATGAATGAAAGTTTTGCTATCTCTTTTTAGAACTGTTTCTCTGGTCATAACTTAGAAATAAAAGTAGGTATCATAATTCACTGGGTTGTGTGATCCAAGAAGAGGCTGGGGGGGCCTAAAGCTGTTTCTTCTTTTGATCGGTCTTCTCAGCTCTTTAGGGCTGGCATGAAGAAGTTATCAACATTCCTGCTCTGGCAGTGTCTTTTTAGGTCAGGGCTGGCTGCAACGCCTCCACCCTTTACTCACCTTTGGCGGCAGCTCCACCCAAGGGTAGGTGGCAGAGCTTCAGCTACTTGCCGTGTGACTCACCAGACAGCAGCTCCGTAAGGTTGCCAGCCTGCCTGTCTCCTCTTCCTCTCCAGAATAATGCCGCCCATATTACTACATCCCAGGGATTAGCCTGGCATTTAATATGGATGCCTTCAAGTTTTTATCCTCAGAGAGTGGTTAATTCTTTACTGAAAGAAATGAAGGCTTTGCATTTTTCAGCAAAAGATCTGTCAATACGGGCTGTTTGACTCGAAGGAGTGGTTGAATGTTGGAATAAAGCTGACACGAGGAATGCTATAAGCTAGATGATTTTCCCCTCATTTTATGTACCGTCTGACTATACCAGAGGACTGGCAAGGCTGACATACCTATTTTACTCCACATCGTTTTTAGATGTTGATTTCTGTTAAGACATTTACCATGAGGCTGGCTCTCTTGGCTGCCTATGTTCTAAGAAACCTTGTTGATGTAGTGCAAAAATCCAAAATTTGGACTGTGCGGGAGGAAAATACATTTTAAACTCTTGCAACTCTCATTGTTTGTCTTAGCCTTTTGTGTGAAAACCATTTCTGCACTGCTCATTATCCTAAAGTACATGCAACAGTAATAGTCCTTCCAGCCGTACTGATTGGTATTCTACTTTCTCCTTCGTGGCATTAATGATGAATCTTTGTTCTTGGGTCTGAGCACACATTAATGAGAGCTAGTGGGAACTAGCTCTGGATGGTAGCACACAACGTTTCCATTTGGTAAATTGATGCAGTTGTCCAAATACTTGGAAATTACTGTGATGGTTTATAGAATCCCATAGCCTTAAACAATATGATATCATGTCCTTGTACTAGTGCAACTTGGGCAACAACATAAACATGTGCAACAGTGTTCTCACAAAGACCGGGCAGTAAAAACTAGTGGACAAAATGTTTTGCTTTTTGTTCATACAACTAAGAATGGATTTTCCTCTACTTCAGACACCCGTCATGTGTCAACATCCATGTCTGTGTTGTCTTGTGATGATAAAAGAGAAGGATAGGGAGCAATGCACTTCACGTTGACATAAGTAGCATTGACGTGAACGTAGTGTTCCCCAATAAAAGTGGAGAAGATTGTTGATATTTTTGAAACAAGTTCAGAAAATGCTGGACGCATCTCAGGTTTTGGATGCCAGCACTTAAGCATGACTTCATACCTGCCATTCAAATAAAAGAAGTGATCAATTATGAAATAATGTAAAAAGAAAAAAACCCCAACCCTCTTTCTTCCCACAGTCTTGCTTACTATAATAGAAGAATCAGCAGCACTGGCAGAAGGCTTTGCAAACTATTTACTTACAGTGGGTCAGGGCAGTATTCAGGTTGTAGCAGCCTTCTTCCTTGTAATAAGTAAACAGTTATATCAAAAGAATTTACATCAGGATAAGGTGGTGCCCCTCTTGTCATAAGTTCCCATAACAACACACCAAAGGACCACTAAGAAAACAAAGAAAATAAATAATAAGTTATAGGGTTGGAGGGCTTTACATTCCAGTTTTAGAAGATGGTTTGACAGATTTAAGCATTCAAATGCATGGATTTTCCCTTTGAAAAGTTATTTTACTGCATTCAGCTTTCTTTTAAGTGGGCTAATAAATGCTGTAGGGACTTGAGGAGCCACTTAAATTAGAGCCAGAGAAACTTAACTAAGTAAATGAAAGAAAATGAAAGCCTATAGGCCTGCTACTTAGCTGGTATAAATTGGCAGACCTCCTTTGAGGTTAATGGAGCTCTGCCAATTTACATGAGTTGATGATCTGACTAACCCTGTGTAAATACATACTGAAGAGAATATACATGGTGAAAATTCTATGCATCACAGGCTAATTTGAATCTGGATTGAAAGGAGAGCTAAAATACAAAGTGATCCAGCCAACTAATGACTTCATCTTATAATTTTTTCTTCATAAATGGCCAGGTAATACTTGAGATTGCTGTAGGCAGTCAGTAAGTATTTATAAAGCAAATAAAGTATTTTGGAGAACTATTACATTTTATGAGTTTCAAAGTTAACCTGTTTTGTCAAGCTTTCCAGAGCCCCTCCTATAGCAGGGTTCAGCTCCAATTTGGCTTCTTGGAATGTCCTTAGTCTCCCTTGGAGTGGGATTAAACTCCTAATTCTTCCCTAAGCAGTAACAGATAATCAGGTCAACAACTTGTTGCTTTGTGATTGGGACAAATACATTTTCTGGATGTAGAAACAGTCTCTTATTCTTATGTGAACTAAAGTTAGATTCAAATGGAAGTTTTGGTTTGGAGTTAGTCCATTCATTACATACTAGAGAGATGCCCCAGGCAATGTAAGAGAAATTAATAGGTGATACAAATATGTTTGTACATTACCACATCTGACTTTGTTGTGAACTTCTGAGTTTGTAAACTTTCTAAAGCCATCCATTTCACTGGCAGTTTCGCTCCTGTTTTATTGTGCACACTGTAGTATTCTTTATCATAGACATCTCTAGCAAGACCAAAATCAGCAACCTTGACAGTGAATTTTTCATCCAACCTAGAGAAATGACAAAAAGTATTATCTGCAACTGAGCAGGCAAGATTTACAGTGATGGTGGATTATAATGAGTGACTTGCATTTCTGAGACCGTGACTTTGGAAGGCAGTACTTTATCTTGGATCTATTAACAAATGTAACAGTGAAACAAAAAGTGCAGTGAAGTATATTTGACACCCATTTAACACAGTGAATGAACTCAGGAAATTACTGATACTGTTTTGATAATATAATTTGAATTACAGATCTTTTAAAAAATTGCTCTGTATAAAAAGATTTTTGCTAATAGCCTATACATCCTGATTGAGTGCTACATCATTTCTTCCACAGCTGTTTCTTCTTCTGTATCCTTGGAAACCTCTCATTTTTATTTCCAAGTCAAGGCATCACCTTTCCTATTCACTCTCAGTTTTGATAAGGAAGGACCTATCATTATCTCAGTGACGGCCCATATATAATAATGTAGTCCTGTAACTAAGGATGTGTTTGGTGTCTGTACTGGGAAAGAATGGTGACATAAGGAAAGTTCTGCTGGGGTTACAGCTCAGCCATACCAGAAGATCTCCCTAGCCTGGCTCCTCCTAAGCTTGTTGTTTGTCCTGATAAGCGGTATCATTGTCAGAAAACAGATAGATAGAGCATGGGCGTTCGCATGCTTAAGCCTATCCTTCATTACATGTGCAGACCTAGCCGCAGCAAACACCTGCTTTTGGGTTTCTTTACAGAATCACACAATCACAGAATGAGTGAGGTTGGAAAGGACCTCTGAAGATCATCTAGTTCACCACCACCTACCCTGCTCAAAGTAGGGTCAGCTACTGCGGGTTGCCCAGGACCATGACCAGTTGGGTTTTGAATATTTGCAAGGATGGAGACTCCACAACCTCTCTGGGCCAGTCATCCTTACAATAAAAGCATTTCTTCTTATGTTTGAATGCAATTTTCTCTATTTCAATTTGTGTGCACTGCCTCTTGGCCTGTCCCTGGGCACCACTTAGAAGAATCTAGCTTCATCTTCTTTATTCCACCATATCAGGTATTTATACACTTGGGTAAGATCCTCCTGAGCCTTCTCAAGGCTAAACAATCCTGTCTCTCTCAGCCTCTACACGTGGCATTTCCCTGTCTTGAATTTATGAGGTTTCTGTCTGGACAACTCTTTGGGCTGTTGAAGTCCCTCTGAATGGCACACAACCATCTGCTGTATTTACTGATGTAATAACTAAGCCAGTACCAATGGAGGGAGTAGGAGGGAACTTTGATGGGTCAACAGGGGACAGTTTGTGTCATAGCAGCTTCCTGCACCTCTTCAAGGATAGTGGAATAGAGTCGAGAGTCCACAGGGACTGTATTTGCACCCTGGCTTCCTGTCTGATGGACATCACCATTGTGGCAGGGGCTGTGCTTCTGAGTGCTGGATCACACATGGCCACTAGGGAATGTGGGTCTTCAATCATGCATCTTCCTCTTATGTGGCAGCAGCTCTCCACACTCTGAAGTACTTAGCCACACAGAAGTACAAAAGCAGCCATTCAGTTGGCAATGTGAGACATCCTGGTAGCTGTTCTCTCCTCACCCAAGGAAGAGACAGTAGGCCAGAGGAAATGTCCTGTTGCCACTGTTTGGGCTTTGATTAGATGAACCAGGACTTTTATCCAATAACCTAATTGCTTTCTTCTTAGGACACCTGAAAATCATGTTGCTTGTGGCTTTTTTCCTCCCTTAAAAAAACAGCAGCTGTAAGAAAACGTTCTTTTTCAGAGGCTGTTCAGCTGCACGAGTGTGCACCCTTTGAAAAAAGAATAAGAAATCTGGTGTCACAGGTGAATAACCTTTTTGCAGCCAGAGTTCCAGATTATGATGTGCTAACGTTTAATCCTGTACCTCATTAATTCACTACACAGGTGATGAATCAGCGTAATAGTATCGGCAACTCCTGTAACAGTTAGTCTTTGTGTGAACTGAACTGTCTGGCTACCCAGACACTAGCAAGATTCTTTGCATGCTCTGATTTTTTAACGTTAATTTGTGTGTGCAACTGAGCCAAAGTAAGCTCATACTCATGTAATGAAAGATTACTGTCAAGAGGTCTCACTGGTGCTTCTTTGTGTTCTTGTTTTTCTCACAAAGTTCCCCTGTGTTCCTCTCCCTCCTGCTAGGTGCGGCAGCAGAGACGTGCTGCTTCTGAAGACGTTGGGTAGAAGCACAGCAAGTTGAGACAACAGCAGTTTAACTTCCCTTAGGAGATGCCTTTTAAACTCTCTAACCAATGATTTTGAGAGGCTACACTTTCACCTCAGCTTTTCTTATTTCCCACACTCAAAAAAAGCTTATGTGTAAGAAGTGAGCCCTTAGCAAGCTGAGTAGCTCATCAGTATGCAAGACAAACATCAGTATAATTATGGAACAATGAAAAAACCACCCTATTATGACTAAAAAAAGCAGAATCCTGCAAACTTTCATTTATCTTATCTCACTGTCTTACACAGAAGAGTGTGATAATGTGGCTGGAATTAGGTGTTTGTACTTACATACAGTTTCTTGCTGCCAAGTCTCTATGGACAAACTTTTTGCTTGCAAGGTACTTCATCCCTTTTGCGACCTGAAGGCCAAATCCAATTAAATCTTTTACTGTTGGGTTCTGTAAAATACAAACATTTGTGATACAATGAATGCACAAGCCCAAGGAGCAGACTGTTTTTTGCTTTGACGCTCAGTTTTTGATACACTTATCTTGCCACCAGAATGACCGAGACAGGTTGATGCTTGTAGTAAAATTGGCATAAGTTTAGGTCAAGTTCTTACCTCCAGTGAAGAAATAATACACTTTAAGAAATCAAAAAAGCTGAGAGACTCCAGAAGAGTAGAGTTTGCAGCATAAGCAGCATGACCTGGGCTGGGAAGTGGAACAGTATGCTGAAAACCCAGCATCACAGCTGATACACAAAATTCACATTTGTGAACTTGAGAGTAATAGCATGTAACTCAGTAGAAGGTGCTAACTATGAACTTGGAGCTCATCAGCTGGAAAAGACCAAGAAAGGAGAGAGTCCTCTTTGGGGCAAAATAAGTGCAAGCTATCATCAGTATGATGCCATGGAAAAGGTAAATGAGACCTTAGCAGTTACCAGAGGAAGATTTTCCGCAAAGATTGGTAACTCTTTCTGCTGGTCTACAAGGTGAGACCTTACTGAAAATGTTAAATATCAAAATAAGTGTAAACATAAACCTGCAATTCTTTTATCCAACAGCACGAATTGTTATGTAATAGTAAGGTCCCACAGATTTTTGTGCTGCTGACATTGCTCTGTGTCATTTTCTTCTGTGGAACAATCTTGTTCAACTGTGGTCATTACTGTATTTACTTCAGGAAGAACCACGGCACTATTCACAGACAAGGGCCCTGATGCTTGTAAAATGAAAGAAGCTCAAAAGGGAAGAGGTCCCTACCTCAGAAAGCTTAACTCCCCCAACAACTTGTCAAGATGCGTTTGTTTTTTTTAAAAATTGTACTGGCTATTGTTGATTGCCATAGAGGCAGGGGCAAAATCCTATTGGCGCAGAAGTCACTTTATATTGTCCTAGCACTGTGAAATGGGTGAAATACTACAGTATAAAGTGGGCTTACACTACCTGAGGCAAGACCTGTGGTCTCATACTTGAGAGAAAGTAGTGAGAAATCTGCAGTCTTTCAATGGAAACAGGGAAAATCTCTGATAATAGAGTACTCATAGTTTGTATAACAATTGCTGGTTTTCTTTCTTAAGATAAGAAGAAAAAATATTGATAATAATGGGACTGTGACACTAGCTGGACATGAAGATCCCTTACCTAGGAGTTGGAAGAGCAGATGGTGACAACTGGCACAGCTGTGCTGAAGTCAACAGAGAGATGCCAGTTCAAACCAGCAGATGGTTGGGCCCCTTGACTTAGATCTCATAAACACATTTGTTTATAAAAAGGCTTATGGATGGGAAATGAGAAATACTTATTGCTGATAATTTCTGGGAAACATTCTAGAGAGGAATTTGAGGGGGAAGGGAAGGAGTGGCAGCGCTGTGGTCAGGCTCAGTGCCAGCCTAAGCAAGTGCTAAAGGTTAAGGTGTAGTAACAGCAGCAAGTTACAGACGTAATGTAATTATCAGAGCTCATAACCTGTGGTGTTGGAGCAGGGTGTGGCTAGACTTGCATTACCGTTTGGTAGACCTCACCACGTACTTACATGAGTCTCATTCCTAATGAAGTTTCGAAGATCTCCGTGTTTCATGTATGGAAGAACGACTAAGGGGGATCCTTCATTGGGCAAGCAGATTCCCAGGAGTGACAGAACATTGGGATGAGTGAAATCTTTCATGATTATTCCTTCTTTCAGAAACTGAGCTACTTCTTCCAGGTCGGTAATCCCTGAGAAATCCAGTAATAAAATGAGTTAATTAAAAGAAACCCAAACAAACTACAGTTCATTTCTGTACAGCATGTCACTGCACAACAAGGTGATAATGAGAAGCTACAAACATGCTCCTCACCTCCCACATTACAACTAGGTTATGTGCATTAGTTTTCTTACAATGACAAAATACAGTTTGCTGGTGATTTTAATTCTGTTTCTCCTTTTCTTATTATGAATTGTTTAGAATTGAATAACAACACTTGAGTAAAGCCTTTAATAAATGTTATAGTTTCTTCCTGTTTTTCCAGCACCTTTGCCCACTCTTTAGCAATTTAACTTCCAAACCCAAATCTTCAGTAGTCAGTTGAGTAAAAAATGACACTGCCTTTCCTTCATTTTCCTGTGTCTTTTTCTTTGTAGAGGAAATATATGGGTATTTCATCTGATGTACGAATATATACCAATGCCTTGTGGTAATCTGGAAATGCTCCAGGGAGAAATCTGATCCAGGTGCAACTAAGAATCTTTATTTGTGAAAGTACACTTCACTGCAATTAATTAGTTCACCCCAGTTATCTTTGGAATTATGGTAATGTCTCTCTATTAAACATGTAACTCACTATTCAGTGACTTCACAGCACAATGAATTTTCCTGCCATCGTTATCCAGCAATGTCCCATGGTACACACACCCAAAATGTCCTGTGTAAAAAATGAGCAAGATTAGCTTTAATAAGTAAAATTAGCTTTCTGGTATTTTCCACAGGGTAACAATTATGCTTTAAGAAAGTGATCACACTCTGTTTCTGTCCAATTCCCAGCACTTGTAATGTATACTTCATAACTAACACGTAAAACTACCATTACATAAAACCACCATTACATAAAATGAAAACTCTATTTCCAGCATAATTGATATTTCTTGACCTAGATGGACATTATAAATAATGACAAGGCTGGCGCCACAACCGCTTCATGTTCCTGTAATGACTATGCACACAAAAACCATGTCAGCCCATTCCCACCATACTCTTCTGTGAGATATATGTCAAAGGATGGCACTGGAAGGCACAAGGGAGCAGTTAGAAGCTGACATGACCACTGGAGCGGTGGTTCCCAGTGGTCTGCAAGCCCATGCTAAGTGGTCCACTGGACTGTACAACCTTGATGCATCTTCACTGGAAAGTTGCATAAGGATGGTCACTGTGGGCTTACAGTCTCTCAGGTCTTGCTATTCCATGGAAAATGTTGAGTGCTAAAAGTGGTGTGTTGGCCATGAACACTTTGGGAATTGCTCTACTGATCACAGAATCACCACATCGCTAAGCGGCAGTCTATGGTCTCTGCTATGGCATAGTTCCAAGTGCAAAATGTCACTAAAAGATGATGAGCAAAATTTGCCTTCTTTCTCATGGTCTCAGCAGTGAAATAAACTGTCAGGGACACAGAAGTCCTTCCTGATCCTGTGCATCCTGCCAAGCAGATGGGGTAGCCTACAGAAACCTACTATGGGGAAACCCACTATGAGAAGTCAGGTGGACCTGTTTGGGAAACAAAGAACTGTGAGCTCCAGGCATGGGCATTAATTTATCCGAATCAAATTATATACATGTAATGGTGGCTTTCCTTCACAGATGTACTATTTACTGGACACTTTAAAAATACTAATATTTGCAGTTAGGAAGCAAAATAGTTTTTTGCCAAATGTGAGTTCTGCAGAGAACAAGACTATCTGATTAATTCTACCAGGTTCCAGTCATAAGTGCTGGTCAGAGCCCAGCTGGCTTTGCTTTTGGCTTGGGGTAAAATTAATGGAAAGTTTGTTTTATAAAAGCAACTAAAATCCCATAAGACCACAGATTGTTTGGAGCCTGGGCACAAATCCTAAAGCTTGGATTGGGTGTGTCTAAAATATTTTTCGGTTTGGCCCATTTCTAGTTATGGAGGAGAAATTAAAAATGGTTAATTATATTGGTGTCATTCCTGATATTTTTCAACATTTAAAAAATGGGAAATTACTTGGACTTCCCTGAAACAAGAAAGAAAAGAAAAAGGCCCACCCTTGCTTTGGGGATGAAGTAGTGTAATACATGGAAGGGAAACACACTGACTGTTTGTTTGATTTGTGGCTATTTTCCTGCAGAAGAGGCATTAGCAATGTCATTTATGGCCAAATTCTTATCAGTATTCTGATACTCAACAAGAGACCTCTCATGCATGATCTGTCGAAGTACTAAAAATCCAGTTTCTGCTTGGGTTACTAATAGGTATTCAATAGTACAGAGTTTAATAAATGCTCCTAACAGAAATACTGGCTTGGGCTATGAAACAAGGGTGGAACCTACTTATGGAATTGTAGAGGAATAGGAGTGATGGGAGAAATTCAGAAAAATAGGCGACTTGCTATATCAGGGACAAAAATAAGGGGAAGTGAATCAGGAGCCACACATTACTGCAGCTGGAGTGAGAGAGGAATGAGGGGGAACAGAGAGCCTGTGGTGGGAGGAAACAAACAGCAAATTCCTCGGAGCTGGGGGAAACTTGTGGAGGGAAAAGGGGTGTGTGCATTTCACTTGGCCCATGGGGGGACTTTTACTGAATGCACTAGTGACTGCAGGAGTTTTCTCTGTCCTGTAGCAGTCCTGCCAGCTCTCAGGCTCTGAGTTTAAGGTCACTGGTGCCTCCGCCTCAGAATTCCCTGCCATTTAGGTGTGTGCTTTAGGCTTGTGCAATATTCTGCAGCAGCCTCACTCCTGCACCGCAGCCTCATGCATCAGAAGCCCTGGCTGAGCTTTTCTGTAGCCTGGAAGAGGGTGCGAGTGAGACAGCTGAGGGGGAACCAGCAAGTCTCTGAGTTCAAAGGAGCCCCGTTAATGGACAGACTCCTTCCTCCCTCTGGTGTCTTCTCTGATCAAATGCACTACCCTTCATCTGACTTCAGAGGAGAGCCCCTTGGTTACCCCCTTGATTTGGTGCATGGGATGCAGTGCTGTACGAGGTAAAAAGCTTGAAAAACCTCTGTGTAGACACCTTATTCAGAACGGTTTATAATGAATGGGTGTCCAAAAAGAGTTGTGGTTTGCAAGGTAAGAGTTGCAGTACTCACCTCTTCCTATTACTTCACTGAAGTGCACAATCAGGCTGTCAGCACCAATAACCACATGCTGCACTTCTTTGACCAGGTCAGGATTTAAGGCACTGATGTCAATGTGGACATTAGTTTGGAGAAGTGGACTGGCTAAATCGGAGTCCCCACTAGACAGAATTGGGGAGAGGTCAGAGTGAGGATACTGGGCAGGTCTGCACGATCCATTCTGAGACATGCTTGGAAACTGATCTGCAAGATGAACAGAAACCGTTATAATCCTATCAGATTTCTCCTTGGAAAATGAATAGTTTTATTGCATTAGTAAGCAAGGTTTGAGTTTATCAGTTTGGAAGTGGCTTGGCTGTGCAGAATTTTCGGTCACAAAGGGAAAATGAAAATATGCATTGCTAATCTGCCAAACTCCAGGAAAACCATGTCACTAGAAACTTATGCTTGTCTCAGCTCTACTTTTATGAAAGTAAATGGCAAAACTTCCACTTTCCTGAGGGGATGGAATGAAGCCTTGTTACTTCTTGCCAAGTGTAAGTTATAGCATTTCTAGTAATTGGGAGTAACAAGAGTAAAATGGAAAAATGACAGTGATATGGGAGGAGGAAGTAGTGAACAATTAAAAACATGAAACCTTTTATTATTGTCATGTTCTAATTTGGTAGGGAACTTCACATTTCATGAAGGTTTCCAAACGGCTGGTGACTAGCTATATTTATCCAATGGTAAATATTCAACCAGGGAAATGCCTAGAGGTGATTCATATCCTGTAACTGCTGAAGATAATACAGTTGGTGCTACTCATGAAAATAACATGAGCCAGCTGATTTAAAATAGCAGAAATTAAAATGGTTAAGTCAAGCAAGGAGTATTTATTTGAGAAAATAATTTTTGTCAACAACATATTGTTCAGGTATTTTAAATTGCTTTTGTTTAAAAGATTTTTTTCTAGTATTTTGTGTAACAGAATCAAAGAACTAAGTTTAATTTACACCAGTTTGAGTCTGGGATTATGCCAGTGGAGTCAATGAGCAGAATTTAGGCCAGGGTCAAAAAGAAAAAAAGGGAACAAATTTAACAACAGAAATTATCAGATATTTTATCACGAAGAATAAAAGATGTTGTACAGACATGCTTTATATATTTATGCATAAAACCTGGAAAAATTTCATATATTGCTGTTATCACTCTAGGTGCTGAGAAAAACACAGTGCTGCTCTATCTAGAAGTAAAAATACAAACTCTTACATTTACAAAGCCACATTTATGTCACCAAGGGCAAATATCTATTTAATAATCATGGTAAAATACTCTAGCCATGGCTGCAAAATAATTTTTACAGCTGCTACATGTAAATCTGCATGTTTTCTAATGTTCCTGTTATTTTATTCTTTGACAGTAATTAACATAAACATTCCTACAGGAACATTAAGTGACTGCACCTTCTTGGGTGCACTCTCTGCTGTGCTTTGCCAGTGTGCAGTGGCCCCAGGGCCACTGTGGATTTACCTTCCACCAACGATCTCTGCACCGTTTTGTCTCGTGTACCACTATCCCTTCTAACCAGTGACACAGGCTTTCCTTTTCCTTTGGGAATCTTTCAATCAAGAAACTTCCCGTGCGAGCTTGCTGCAGCAATTAAAGGATGATAAAGGAAGCTGGGAATGGGCCTGGCTCTCAAAGGCTCCATGATTGGGGATTACAAAGGTGGAATAAGGATTTGGAGTGATTTCTGTTGAGTTGTATATGGCAGTACACATGGATGTCTACTCAAATTGTCACAGTTTTCACATCCCTTTAGCTTAATTTTTTAAATCAACATTTCTGCGTCATACAGTGTGCCATTTTATAGGAGGGGCATGAACAGACAAAAGAATATCAGTTTACCAAGCTCCATGTCCCATGCTGGGCTGAAAGAACTGCTTTATAATGACTGTATGAAGTCACTGAGACACACTAAACCTACAGCCACTCCATGCTATCCTTAAAATCACTTTTTTCAAAGCGGATTTGCAGTTGGTGTGATGGACCTTATGACAACACAGAATCGTTACATCCACTATCTCCTAATAAATTGTGGAGCATACTTAAAGAGAGTTTTTACTAATAGTATTTTATATATTCCTCCAACCTGAGTAAAAGTAAAAATCCTTTGCACTTTTATCTTGGGAAGCACCTGAGAAGCTCAGTTCAAATAGCAAGCCTGTGAGCACATGAAAGTCCCAAACAATGCAGACACAGACAAACCAGATGCGAAATTGAAATTAAGATACTGGTCAAAATAGCTATCTGAAGACATATGAAAAGCAAGATGTATAAAATATCATCCGTACAGATTCATAACAGAGCTGTACCTTCTAGAAAAGTTGATCTGTAGTCTACAGATTCACTTGAAACCATTTCTGTTGTTGGACTTACACTCCTCGCGCTCACCAGCCTGTCCAGGTGAGGAGTGTGTACTCTGCCATCATAGCGCACTAGGTCACTTCCCAGATCTGAACGGGAAGGAGAAAGAAATATCAGAAAACCCTCATGTTTACTGTGTGCCAACATTCATTTAGGTATTTATTGAAGTTTAGGTGTTCTGCTCTGCTGGGAAGAGGGTTGGGTTGTTGCTGAAGCCGACATGGGCAGGACTTGAACTTGAGCTATTTGTACAGCCCAAGATTTGCTGTAACTTGGGTTAAAGCCCCACTCTTGGCCACACTAGAAGACTGAAGAGAGCTTTGAAGCCTCTGGGGTCAGCTTCATGATCTGACTGTGATACTGTGTCAGAACAAGACCTGCTTATATACTAGCTCCCCTCCTCCTCCCCCCTTGGGCAGTGTGGCAGTTCCCACTGGAAGGAAACCCAGACATGGGGGCCAGAGAGGAGGCACACTCTGACCAAGTTCCTGATTTGGGTGAACAGGAGACCAGGACGCTGCAGTGCTCTGTGTCTTGCACAACTTAGGCACAGCTGGGAGGACTACAAGGCAACGGGATGAAGCTGAAGTACTCATGATTCCACGCATGTCATTTACTCATCCCCTCTTCCAAGGCTGATTGGGGGAGAGAAGTTACTAAGTTTTCCTAATAGCTCAGAGTTCCTCTGAAATCCTTCTCCTTTAGGCATAGCGTGGCCCTTCACCCAGCTCAGGCAAGAGCCAAGGGCTGAAATGTAACTAAACATTGGACTTGATTGTGAAACCTCTGCTGACAGGTTATAACAGGGCATTGCATGGCAGTTAAGCAAAGCATAAATTGATGTCAGTTTTTAAAATCTAAGATGTAATGGAGTGATTTGATGGAATTAACTATGATGGACCTTTAATTTGTTTCTTCTTCCTTCTCCAGAGGAAAAACACCAAAAAGATGAAAATTAAAACTGATGTTGAAACAACTCCAGCAATTAGTCCTGTGAAATTCTGATCTTGCCGGATCAGCACTTTTCCAATAACTGTTGACAAAACTTCTTGCTTCCACTGAAAAAAACAAAGAAAAGTAATAGGGTAATGATTTCAAAAGACAAGTAAGAAGTACATTATTAGTACTAAAGTATGAGCTGGTATGTCCCACATGTATTAAATCTTGATTTTGTGATGCTGTACTGCGATAAGACACTGGGAGTGGAGAAACTGTTCTATTGGTGCATGCAAAAGCTGATCTACATTTTAATGATTTATTACATGCCTTCAAGAGCTCTGGTAGTGACACAGCTATGTATGTGCTACACCACACATATAGCACGCATTTACACACACACTCTGGATAATGGGGTTTCACTGCTACCAGATGTTAATTCAAAATGCTAAATTCATATTTTTACTCAAATGGTGCACAGAAATGTATGGGCCTATGAATATATGGGCTGAGATGTACATTAAAAAAAAAAGCCCAAATGTCTTTAATATGTGTCCTTCTGGCATAAATACGCTGTAACATCAAACTCTCTCTCTGTTGACAGCATGCCTGCATTTTAGTTCCCAAGGTCACGTGAGCCCGTCCCTTGCCAGCTTCTAGCTTGTCAACAGTTTAAAGAAACAAAACAAAAAAACAACCCCCAAAAATCAACAACCAAACAAACACCAAGCAGCTAACAGGGAAAAACTGTTTTAGGTCACACGGCACTAGCTCAGTCAGTTGGAATGCATTTGGCCATCTTTTCTCTTCCTCCTGTGGAATTCATTCCTCTGGGTACTGTAATGATGGATTTGCCCGTCAAAAGAGCAAATTTTCTTCTTCGCTGGGCAGACTGCAATTTCTGAGGCTCCTTGCCAGTAAACAAGCAGAAACCTTATTTAACCCCTTTATGTTGTGTTCTTTTCTATGTACACAATACATGTCACGCATATCTATTTCTTAGAGGTTAAGGAAATATCACATAGTAGAAATGATTGAATGTAGTGCCAGTCCCGGTTGCGTATGTAAAAATACGAACAGGTACAGAATGCAACATGTAGTATTATATGAAACTAGGCATTTACAGTTCTGGGAAACAGATACACCAAAAGGAGAGCTGCATCTAATTTTATACTTTGCCTGATACATCCAAGAAATTTAATTTGTACTTTTCAAAATAAATTAATATTAAAATAAATTAATATTTACTGTATTAATAAAGCCAATTAGTTATTACTATTTACTTAGATTGCAGTAGCACATAGGAATACCATTCACAGCCCAGGATCCTCTTGGGATGAATGCCATAAAGACACAGAAAAAATAGATGGCCCATGCTCCAAAGATCTTACATAGACTTTGATCCTTATCACACTTACATGACTGGCAAAGTCTCCACTGTTTTCAGTGAATCAGAGCCCATGATCAGTAAATTTCATAGTTTAAAGGTAATCCCATTCCGCTGTGATTTTCTTTTTTTATACTTAAAAAAAATACAGATACTGAAAGATTTGTGTCTTATTCTATGAATCAGTAGGTATAAAACTGTCTACAATTTGCAGTAGCACTCTGAATGACTCTAGTGAGACCACCTTTAAAACAATAGTGGAACTCAAACATTTGTCCTAAGTGTCTGCATCTTACAAAAATAATTGAAATGGAATTATAAAAAGCAGACAAAAAATTCTTTCAGAAAGGATTGGTCCTCTTGATGGCAGCAATTTTTTTTTGCTGAAAAAAGGGCTTGTGAGCTCCAAAGTAAACCTACTCCATTATAGCTTCCTGTTCTTCTCCATATGATTCCTCTTGTGTTTGGATTAATAACTATCATTTTATTTCTGTGCTTAGTTTAGGTCCTACTTTGTGCCTAAGGCTCCAGAAGGTCTTTGTACAAATAGGTAATAACAACAATGATGATAATATTTATTTTAAAATAGTCGATATTATTTGAATTTCTATCCCAAACAAACAGGGATAGAGATATCTCTGTAAATACAGGCTTAGGCTTACATTTAAAGTTTATAGGTTCAATAGTGACATTGGTAATGATAATAAAAATGGCATTAATATCTCATGTCTGGTGTAGCTGCCTCACCTCTATATTTAGCTCACTGTTGGATTTCAGGAGATCGCTGGGAACCGTACACAGAATTGATTCTGACTGCAGGAGGAGGTTTTCGCAGCTTTTATTTCCAACTTTTAGCACCTCTCCTTTAACAGCTTCTGAATCAATATAATTTCCCTTGGGGAAAAAAAAAATCAATTTCATATTACATAACATCTCATAAAAGTTAAGAAGTCCTTTTATTACTTTGGAAAATGTTTTTAATGGAAAAACAATTGTGAAATAAAAGACTAATGCAAATTTACATTGCCCTGTCAATATATGTGTATCAGGTGTTTTTCATGTAAATGGGAGTTTGACAGACAGCCCAGAAGGGGATGATAAAGTTTACGGATAAAATCTGCTGTCACTAATACAACCCGTACAGACTTCTAAAAATGTAGATGTTCGAGGGATAAATCCTGTTGGTCTTGTTTAGATTTTTGCATAATTTGCACTAGAAGGGAGGCATTATGTGACCCTGTTGTTTATACAAAACTGGCATTATATTATCCACAAACTAAAGGCATCTCAAAAATTTTGTTTTGCAAGTGGTTATGGTAGCAGGAGTGAAGCTTTCAAAAAGAACTAATTAATTATAATCACAAAAATGCACAAATCTGTAAAAATCACATTCCACAGACCAGAAAGGAACAAACCCTGGTAAAGATGACAGCACAAAAAGTGCACTCCCTCCTCAGAAAACCTGCTTTCACATCCCAGATTTGGATGAAATATTATTCCTTCTGGTATTGTGATAGTAGTGTCTAAAGGCCAAGTTTGGGATCTTTTGTGCTCAGGACTGCACCAGTATTTAAGAAGCTACCCTACCCCATGTACAGCCCAGCTTAAGATGAAAAAACAGGCATATTAAGCAGGTTTAAAAGGGGAGAAAGGAGGATGGGGAGTAACACTAATACAGGCTATTTATGTGGGCTGGATCTGGGAGGTTTTCATGAGAAGGGAGGAAGGTATCATGGCTGACACTGCTATGAGGCCTCATATACTGGAAAGAAAACAAGAATCCCATTCTGAGGGGCTAAAAAAATCTTACTTTGGCATATGTTTTAGGTCTGCTGCAGAATCAGACTGAGCTCTGGGAAAATTTTAATAAACATACAGGAGAGCCAGTTTAACGTCCTATTTTGACTGGCAAAGCCACACCCCAGGTAAATGCTTTTTAATAGCTGGCCAAAAAAAGTCCATTTTGCACCCATCTTCTGTCTACTTGGAGACATTCTCTTTGGTGTTAATTAAGTAAATATTCAGTGGGCCAGGGAGCATGTGATTGACTGCTTATTGCTTATTAGTATGGAGACTTGCTGCAGATTGTGAGCCATTCATGTCCAAATCTTTCCTTTGAATGATGTACCTCAAAAGACTTGAATTTGAGTTTTCCATCTCCAGGATAAATATATTATCCTGGAGAGTGTGGGTAAGTGGCCTCTTTTCCTTCTACACCAAATCTTAGCATTTTTTTCTCCACCAAAACTGATACTTACCCAAAGGGGAAAAAAAGATCATACTGATGTTTCCTAAGGTAGTCCTTAGCCAGTTATAATGATGATAGTAGCTTTTACTTACTACCATTACGTTACCATTAATATATTATAGTTTCAAATATATTCACTATAATATCTCTGTATTAAGAGTTTCAAAACTCTTTCAGCAGTGGTTTTGCTCTTCTCAGGACCACAGAATTTGCCTATGATTTTAAGAAAAGGAGGAAACTGGCTCTTGTGAGAACTGGGAAACAATATTTCCTATTCTAAAATGCATATTACCCCTTCCTTGCTAAGCAAAGCACCTGTATGCAAGCTAGAGAAGCTCATTACTGGACTGAGTAGTTGCTGCAAACCAATCTGATAGATCAACTACCACACAACTTTAGAGAGAGGGGAGTAATTTGGGTGAAAGTCTAGAAGCAGTAGGAGGACCACAAACCAAGGCATGGAAATTCTGAGATTTGTGTCAGAAGAATTTTTGAGGTTCCTAAGCAGAGCCGGTTGACTTGGGAAGAATGAGGAGTTACTGCAGCTGCAGAGCTTCCACTTCAGCTTGCTCAGAAATACCAGGGTTTCCATATTGCACTCCCTGGGACCAGACATTGAGAGAAACATAATTTCTATGTAATGTGGAAGAAGATTGAAAAATAGAGTGACCTATAAATACAAGAGGAATTCCTTAAGAGTGTCTCATAAAGAATGTGTTGTACTGGCTTAGGAATAGACTAAGTAATTTAGTAAGTCTTGTCCTACTCTGAGTTTTAGGGCAAATGTACCGGAGGAGAGCCAAGATCTCAGAAGTTCTGTGTAACATGAAATGACAATTGTACTACTTATTTTTCTAGTGGAAGATTTGTATTTATAAATACACTTCAGTCACCTAGAGGTCCATTCCTAGGCCTCCTCTGGAAGCATGCAGAGAGTCCCCACACTGGCTTGGTGCATAAGCACAACCCCAGACCAGGCCAGGCCTCTGGGCAGACTGAAGCAGGATGCTGTTTCTTTCCTTATTTATTTGGGTTTTTTTTCACAGCTAGGACACATTGGGCTGTCAGCAGGCCAGCTTGCAGATCTTGGGTCAGTGGCTCCTGCGGGAGGCAGCAAGTAGACTCTGTCCTCTTCAGTAGATTCAGGTCTTTCGTTGTCCCCAACAGTGAAACACCAGAATTTCTCCTGCCCTGAGAGCTTCCCGTGTTGGCGGGAGACAGGAGCACTTCTGAAGTGCTGTCTTCACAGTATGGAAGCAGAGAAGTACCTCAAGCCACTCTGCCATGACCCCTCTGACTGGGGCATGGTGGGCACTGAGAGACTTCAAAGAGCCACATACTTGGCAGAGGAAGACAGCGATGATGTGGGACCTTGAGAGGCTTGGTAGTGTGGAAGACAAAAGGGCTGGCACTGAAGACAAGAAGGGCTGGCATTTGTGGCACACAGTGCCCTGACTGTGTTTTAGATAGAAGACTTAATGTTTTCTTGTGTGTAACATTTTCTTACAAAAACATCTTATGGTCATCAGGGGAAACCAAACAGAACCTTTCAATTGGTACCTACTGTCATTTGATGAAAGCCAAATATGTCACACTAGATTAGTTTGATTGAAAAACTTGTGATAAAACTCCTTCCACCCCTCTGAAACTAATTAAGAAAAAGATAAAAGAACTTTGGTTTGGTAGAACGGACTGTTCACTGAAGCAAGCTGCCATTTAATTTCATGCTGAGCTTGCTTAATTACTGCACAAAATATGACCATGAGGCATGTAAACTTGTGTGTGTATATTTTTGAATGTGGGTATGGGGCAAGAGAAAAGAGTTGCCAATATGGCTTGTAATGATCTTTTGGCTCCCGACTATAATTTCTGAAAGTCGCCTCACTGTTTTGGTAGAAGCATCCCACTATAACTAATTCTATTTAGAGGAAGATGTTAAATTGGTGCTTGTTCATGCTTTGTTCTAGGAGACCAGCTTTCACTAACGTTATTCTCCAGTCGGTTGCCAGGAAATAATCAGGGCATTAGGCTTAGGTAGACATCTGCCTTGGGTGCCATGGCTACAGGTGACATCAATGCTACAAAATTGTGACATTGGTCAGTTGTCAGTGGGACAGTCCTCAGCCAGCCTTTCTCATCTGAATGGCTTCTTCCCAGCAATGAATAGCACTAGGAACTTCTCCTTAAGGGAGAATAAAAGGTTCAAGAGTAAAAGAAAGAAGAGAGTTAAAAAACACCTAATTTTTAACCTCAGTCCCTGGGAAGATTGTGGAGCAAGTCTTCATGGAAGCTTTTCCAGGGAGAGGAAGGACAAGAATGCAATTGGGAACAGCCACCATCAGTTCCTAAGGGAGCATTTTGCCTGAGCGGCCTGATTGCCTTCTACGAGGAGATGACTGCTTCTGTAGATGAAGGGCGAGCACTGGACAACGTTTAGCTTGATTTTAGCAAGGTTTGCAACACAGTCTCTCCTAGCACTGAAAACAAATTGGGATGATAGGGACTGGGTGGATGGACCATAAGGTGGGTGAAAAACTGACTGGCCATCAGCTCAAAGGTTAGAAGTCTAACAAGTGGCATTCTGCAATGGCTGATACTGGGACCAATACTGCTTAAAATCTTTATCAACAACCTGGACAAAGGGACAGGATTCACTGTCCTTGCACTTTCAGATGTCATCAAATTTAGGAAAATTACTAAGATACTGGAGGGCAGGACCACCGCTCAGAGTGACTGTGGCAAGCTGGAGGAGTGGGCCAGCAGGAACCTCATAAATTCAACAGACAGATGCAAAGTCCTGCACCTGGGGTGGAATAACCCCATGCACCAGGACAGGCTAGGGACAGCAGGGTAGCAAGACACTCTGCAGAAAAGGACTTGTGGTCCTCATGGACCACAAGGTGAAATGAGGCAGCAGTGTGCCATTGTAGTGAGGAAGGCTCACCACATACTGCAGCAGCAGCAAAGCCAGTAGATTGAAGGTGATTGTTTTTTCGCTGCTTGGCACTTGTGAGACCACACCTGGAGAACTGTGTCAAATTTTGAACCCCACAGAACAAGAGAGATACTGACAAACTGGATGAAGTACAGCAGAGGGCCACTGAGCTAGGAAGGGAGCTGATGCAGAGGATGCATGATGCAAGGCTAGTGGAGATGGGTTTTTTTAAGCTGTAAAATCTCCATTCTTGGAGATCTTCAAAACTCATCTAGACAAGGCCATAGGCAACCTGATCTAATTTTTAACTTAGCCCTGTTTTGAGCAAGGGGGTTAGACTACGAAGACCTCCAGAGGTTCCTTCCAATCTAAGTTATTCTATGATTCTTCTCAAATTAGTCTTCCTTCCAATTGGTTTATACGCATGACCTGGAAAATACTGGAAAACACTGCTGTCACTGCACAGAGGCACTGAGCCATGCAGCAACTATATATTCCCAGCTGTCCATTGACACACACACCAGAACTCTTTCTAGCATTTCTCCGAAACTGAACAGGACAATTGCTCTGCGTTGAGGAAAAGGTGATTGTACGGCCACAAGTTCCAAGTAGAAAAACCAAACAAAAAAATAAAATCAGACTGATTATTCTTTGCAATTTCCCCAAAACACTGTGTGGAGACAGATCAATATTAAGAGTTTGACTGGAACCCAGCATGGCTGACAGAGGCTCTGAGGTAACTCCCTCTGATTTCCTGCAGCTCAGGAGCTGGCCCACTGGACCATCTTGGGAGTCAAAGACCTCAGGGCTTCAAGATTTCATGACTGTCATAGGGGAAAATAGTTTTGTCTTACAGAACTATGGAAGAGCTACACAAAGAGATGACCCCAGCATTAAGACTGACTCTCTTCTGTAAAGCATTTTTTATAGATTATATTCTATATAAATTACAGATATTCTATATAAATTACTTGTACATAATAATACATTTTCATAAACATCCACTGTAAATTAGAAATACCTGTATTTATACTGTTTCTATTTGATACTCTCAGAAAAGCACTAGATTTCAGGAAATCGGACTCTCACGAAATGGATTTAACTTTCTCCGCAGCACTGTAGTAGAGAGCAGCCTGTGCCTGCAAGGGCCCTGAATTCCTAAGAGATGTTTCTCAGTGCCATGTAGGCTATTCTCAATGCTCTTTTAAAAAGCACTCAGCATCAACTTTGCATTTTTCATGGATCCATAAATATTTAGGCTACAGTGGTGACTGATCCTCATGAGTGACTTTGTGCACAGGCCAGAGTTTCCCGCAGCTCTAGAGAGCCAAAGCCACTAGGCCACTTTCTAAAGGCAACTCCACGTCTTTCATGAGGAAGGACACAAACCCATGTGACAGTAAGAGCCACGACTCACGCACAGACCACACACTTCAGGTTCTGGGCTGTTGGCCATGTTTGATACTGAACTGGTGACGCAACTCATCGCAATCAGAAGCTGATGCAGTGCGGTCCTCCCACGAGGACCAGGAAAGTCCCTCTTTCACCCCACCTGATGCCAACAATGACCCTGGTATATAAATTTGTTTTCAGCTCTACATCTTTTAAGTTGTGACATCTGGGGGCTTGGGTGAACACAGTACCGAACACACTGCTCTTTCTGCCCTTGCTTCCTTGGGGCTTCTGTTATTTCATGAAAATATCTGTTCCACTCTGTGCTGCTGATATGCACTTGCGAATAATTGAAAAACTTATTTAAACATTTCTTACCTTAATTTCCAGAATGTTTTGGTTGCCTCTTGAGATGAACACCGGCTTTTCAAAATGCTTAAATACAGGATTATTTACATAATCAAAATCAAAGTACAAAGAGCTGACACCATCAAAAATAAAGAACACTTTTGTTACAAAGGGTGGTTGGAGATTGAAGGCTTTCAGTGAAGGAGTTGTACAGCAGATTATCTCTGAGCTAGAGCGGTGGCTACATGCCTATAAGAAAGAAAGAAAAGAGGTAATTGCAGTAAGTACGTGCATAGGAAGTCACTGATGACCGTTACTGTTCTCTAACAATATGCGTATATTGAAAAAATAAACACCAGGGGTCTTGTTCTTCTTTAACCAAAGCAAAATCTTGATCACTGCTACACAGCGTTTATTTAGAGCTGGGAGAAAAGTATAAAAGCTTCATGTCAATGGTGTTTGCACTCTTGTTGAGGAAATGTTCAAGTAAACAAGCTTCCTGGCCTGATTGTTCACAGCACTTTTAAAGTAAATATTTTGCAGATAATTAATGGAAAATTATTTCCAAAGCCAAGGACCATTAGGAGGCTAGCCTGATGTACTGAGCAGCCACAATTCAACTTACCCAGCCTATATCAGAGTGACTGCCACATGGGTTTTTCTTCCTTTTTTACTACCAAAGCAATAGCAAGGGACCAGAGGAGAAGGTAAAGACAGGGCCAGTGAATCTGACTGAAATAGCGGAAAACAGAAGTAAAACACCATTTACCCACAGCATAGCTAAATTGCTATGGTTCCAGAAAGGCGCTACAGACTCTGTGAGAAAGTGCTTTAAAGCCAAAGCCCCTGTGGGATTCTGGGCCACGAAAGCTCAGCAAAGTGTATCTTCTTTCTAAAAACTTATGCGTAAGGCCCCGGACATGCAGCATTTGGTGCTTTAGTTATGCAGGTGTCATGCAAGTCCCTCCTGGGAGTGTTGACTGGGGGACATGCTTCACGTTGTCTCTCGGATCAGTGTGGATGAGATGTTTGCCCCTCACTGCAGCGCGGGAGCTGCCTGACAACAGGCATGAAGCCACGCTTGCCCCTCACTCCGCCGTTATTCCTCGTGAGGTCCTGCTCCGGAGGTGCCTCCTGGGGGAAAGCTGCTGGTGCACCCCACGCTCCAGAAGACCTGCCAGAGCACGGTTTGTGCCGTGGGGGTGTGATCCAGTGTGAAATGTCTGGCCCGGGTGCTTCCCTCTACCCCATACTGCCTTGACACAGGACTTGTGAGACAGACGGGACGGACCCAGGTACTTCCTAAAAGGACTGCTGTGTTGCAAGCAAGGACAGAGGGGATCTGCAGGCAGCCTGATCTGAAGCTGAGTTTAGGCAGTTTGCAGGGATAATATGAATCCTTGCAGATGGGATTCATCCAGCCTGCATCCAGACACCTGCACTGGAGTTAGTTGTCTGAACTGCCTTTATAGTCAACAGAGGGAAACAGGCTCACCTAGAGTGGGATTCATCTGATCCATTTTAGACAACAGCTTTAATTAGATTAACGGTGCTCTAGAAGGGTCAACTCGTCTTTCTTGACTGTGAAGGTTTCTACATGACTAATTTGATTATAATGTCAACAGCACATCTACAAGCGTCGATGGGAGGCACGGTGGGTGCTGGGCAGCATCACGCAAGCTGCAGAGCGGTTTGTGATTGTACCGTGTACTTCCTTCTCTGTGCCTCCCTTTCACGCTGCCTACCGTGGATATGGTTGAAGGAATTCTGGCACAAACAGAGTTGCTTCAGCTCCACACAAGTATTTCTCTTCCAACTGTATAAACCTCCTGTAAGTAGTTCCGTGTACACTGTGCCCTGACAGCAGAGATTACTTTTTTTTTTTTTTTTTTTAAATATAAATAGAGTGGCTGACATCTGCCCCGGTGAGAATGGGGCTTAGCTCCTAGTCATCATAAATCTTACGTTTATTCTACCAGCAATTTCCCTGGAAAACCCAACAGTGCTGTTGAATACCTTTGCGCATCTAGAGAAGGCCAAAAAATATATATTTTTCTGTTTTGTTTTTCAAATTAAATTGGTTCTCATTATAAAAAGCTGCCTGAAGGAGCTGTGAAATTAGTTTACATTTGTCTCTAATATGCTAAATCAATGCAATGTAATTTTGGTGTTTCAATTCAGTAACATAACCGTTCAAGCTATATCAGTTATATACTCACATTAGCTTGAAAAGTGGGATTAAATTATCTACAAATCAGCACTTTTAGTTATCACCACAGCAATTCATGTTTCTGGGCATAATACTGTGAAATCTTGAATCTGCTGAGGGAAACATTTTCAAGGCTCTGAAACTGAGCACTAGAGTTTTAGAGCTTTACTACAAGGGTTACCTGTCTGTGAGCTGAGAGTTCGGCACTCAGTTAAATGGTGTAGCTCTCAGTGATGTTAATGGGACTTGCACCCATGTAACTAACAGCCCGTTTAGATTCCCAGCACAAATTCAGAAATATTTGTGCACCCCCCATGACAACAAGGTAATCTGTGGGACACAAGACAAAGCAGAATTTCGTTCCATTTGCCTACAGTATTAGACTGTTCTTCCTCTTTTGAATACCTTGTTATACACCATTGACTATATCTCAGGCTTTGTTATATCACAGGGATCTAGAAATTCATTGGAATCAGTATGGTAATAATAAGATGCATCATTAGTATAATGGATGGTCAAGCCATACTTTTCCATTATATATGAATATTTGTAAAGATATCTATCATATTGTGTCGATTCTAAAAAGGGATTACTAAAATATATATAATTATAAACCCAAATATGTCCCAGGTAATCATTATATTTTTGATTAATGTAAATTCATTAGACTTTTTATCTACTGTAGAGTAGTGATGTCCCTTAAATGAATAGCAGTGGTATTCATAACTTTGTTTGTGGCTATCTATTAGAATCAGATACTTTACTTTATCAGGCTGGTCTCTGAAGAGGAAGCTTTCAGAAAATGATAAAAATCTAATAATACTCTTTGGAGGGGATGCAATGTGACTGATTGGTAAGGTCAAGAAAAATCTTATTTGCAATGCCCTTATTGGTACATGATTTGACATGACATTTTTACCTTGAAATTGGTTTTAGCAATTGAAGAATATGACGGTTTAGTTTTCAAGAAATATTGGATTGACGATCTATAAGAAAAAAACCCC
The DNA here is from genome assembly GCF_947461875.1 of Haliaeetus albicilla. Taxonomy (NCBI): domain Eukaryota; kingdom Metazoa; phylum Chordata; class Aves; order Accipitriformes; family Accipitridae; genus Haliaeetus; species Haliaeetus albicilla. Next base: position 27,637,519 of record NC_091496.1, read on the forward strand.
CTAATTCAATCTATTGCCTTCTCAGTTAAGATACTGCCTATCACCCAGCACCTTTAACTTTTATTTAATTAGGCTTTAAAGTACATTCACTTTAAAAGCTAAGCCTACATTCTTCTTGTGACTATAATCTACATCTGAAGACAATAAGGAAGAAAAGATGTAAAAATTATGGACCATTTCACAAGCATAAGTAAATACTAAACCCCAAAGGGAATAATAATCCATTGCACAATGTATATGACTCATCACTTAAAGGTATGTATTCTTGTTTCATTTGTAAAATATGACCCTTGAGGCAATTAATTCAAACCTGACCTACAGAATCTGAACTTCAGTGCCCAATTCAATTTTTTTCATCTGATAGAACAACAGGAAAAGTATGAGGGAGGATCTCTGAGCTCCAGAGGTCTCCCAGCAGCTGACCCAGATAAGAGAGGGGCAGTTGGATGTGTGTTACAGGATCTGTAGCAGTCAGAAGGGAGAAAAGGGCCAATTTGTCCTTTCATAAAAAGTAAACTTTTGGAGTTCCAGTGAGGAATGAAAGACGAATGAGGTTAAATACAGACCGGGAGACTCTCCAACTGTCTTTGCCAAAGGATGATTTCTCAACAGAAAGAGATGAGAATTCAGGTCTGACTTGAGGAAAGCCCATTCAGAAAGCTTTTCTGTGTAGGTGAGAAACTGAGCAGTGACACTCAAGCAGGGTATCTTGAAGATTTTTCAGAGAACTGGTTGGCTTTTGCTGCCATTTCAGGTAGCACAATGAATGGCCTAATGGATCAGTAGCACCTTTATTCTAGTTGTCTTCTTGGATGAAGGCATGGGAGATGATACTTCCAGTCTATCAGATCATTAGACCAGAAGGTAGAGTAAAACCTCTCTTGCTCCTGGGTCTGAGAACCAGCCCTTCAGACACTACGACCAATACTGACTGGTAGTCTAAATTCCTCCCTGGGCTTGGGATGGTCAATGTACCTGCTAGCACCACATCCCCGGCACCCTGGTGATTTCACAGTGTGGGCTTTTCCCTGACACCCCCTGCTGCACTTTTTCCTTGGCAGGAGATGTGCATGAGATCCAGATTCGGCACAGAAAGAAAGGCCAGTGGTTCCCCTTCGTGAGGGAAACTCTTTGCTGGGATTCTGTGGCAGCTTTATGCCACAGAGTCAACACCGACAGAGGATCCAGCCCTGCGTATCTTTGGATAGGTAGTCAGGAATATCTTCAGTAATCACACGCTTGCCATCCACAGTTTCCAAGGAATTTATACTATCATTATTTAATAATTCTAAGGTAGACACTTGCAGGTGAATTCTAGGCATTTTGATGAGTATTATAAGTATGGACTGTTTGTGGACTTGTAAACACCGAAGAAACTCTAGGGTATTTTAAAATTCTCCTGTAATACAGAAGGAAAGGGTAGGGAGCAATTAAGAAATGCTAAAGATCATTCAACAGACTACTTACTGAAGAAATAATTAAAAGTCTGTGGAAAGAGATGATCTTGCGTAGCTACAAGGTCAGTTGTTGAAGATCATGCATTAAAAGGTGCTTCTCCCTAATTTTGCAACCTTGCATATCTTGGGACATTCATGGTTAGAAGAGATTAAGCAGTGGGAATATATATCCAAATTAGTTAATGGATGGAATATTAAAAATGTTACAGCAAACAAAGCCCAAATGACCACTTGTTCACTATTGGGGAATCAATGCGAAGTACAGTCTTTAAAAGAGAAAATATTGGCCTCAAGTGCTTCAAAAGCAGAAGAATCATCTAGCAAAACTTATAGCAGAGGTTAGAAGACACTTATTTTGTAAACAGGCTCCTGATCAAACACCATTCCAAACTGTGCAAAGCTTTTTTACAGGCACAATGCAACGTGAAAAGAAGGAATGAGCTGCTTCCCTCCTTGTGCACCTCACATAGGAACTGGATGTGTGAGCAGAAGTGAGAGGGTTTGTGTATCCTTATGCATTACCTAGAGCTGTTGGGAGTTTCTAAAGTGCCTAAATTCATATTTTTTGTTCCTAGTCAGAACAAATGGTCAAACAACCTCATGAAATAGAAATTAAAAAGAAACACATTGCAAGCATTGAAACATATGGTTCAATAACTCTAGAACATTTTTTTCACTCATTGAAATACCAAACTTGAAGAAGGCAAAGTGTATTATTTTGATAGTGTTAACATAGATTGTAATATAAACACAACTACTGTGAACACAGTATTGAATAATTTTATGGAAATTTAAATAAATATGAAATGAAAATGATAAAGTTGAAGGAAGGCATCTTTGCCTTATAGAAGAAGATGTTTCAGAAATACTGAACTTCAAACATGAAAGCTGAAAAGCTCAACTTAAATGTTTCTGCTATAGGGGGCTGGCATATTGCCCTCAAAACTTTTCAGTCTCAGTGAAACTGCATTTCTTATGGGGAGTTGTTCCAGAAAAGCTCTTTCACCAGTTGTACCGCCTATCTTTTCCACCGGGATGGAAAGAAAGAGGCAGAGAAGAGCAAACGCCCCAAAGGGTGTCAGCTGGCTCTGCTCCCTGAGGCTTTGGGATCCTGAGCATGCCCGACAGCTCCTGCTGCTTACAGAAGTGACCCTCCACTCGCACTGTGACTCCAGCAGGGCTCTAGGCCACAGTTAAGCCTGAGGGAGTGAATTAAGGGCCTGGGGACAGATAGCTGACAGGAAAAGGTGAGACCTCTTTTGAATCGGGCACCACCAGTTTTAGGCAAATGGGAGAGGGCCTGGGAGGTGGCAGAAAGAATGAGCAGAGCTCTAGGAAACAACACTTACCAGGAGAATTTGGAGCGGTTTGGTTTGTTTTAACTGGAAAAGAGAAAGGCTGAATCATAATGTAGTGCAAATATGTAAAATTAGCAGGAGAGACTGGTAACCTGTTGTTTGTGTCCACTGAGGGTTAAACAAGAAGATAGCAAATTAGCAGCTAGGATTTGGGTTAATTATTAGAAAGAAGTCTTTCCAAACCACTAGGTAAGCAGGTAGAGCAGCCCTCTCCAAAGCTTGTTTAAGCAAGGTTGTGAAATTTCTTTCACAAGGAGCTTTAATAACAGCCTAGACAAATATCCGTCAGGCAGTGGTCTGGGTACATTTGCTCCTGCCACAGGGAAGCGGGCCAGGGTAGGCCTTTGTGGTCCCTCCCAGCTGTACTTTCCTTTGATGCTTTGGGATGTGTTTCACTGCTGGCTTTGGTTTTCCCAAGAGCCAGAGTTTCTGAATGCTGACAAAAGCAGCTTCTTGGAGGAGGCTGGTGAGAGAAAGCTGAAAAGAAAAAGGGCTTAAATAACAATTTAAAAAATGACTCAGTTAGCTCTCCTCTTCCAAACTAAGGAAGCAAAAAGATATATAACCTCAGCTATAGGACTTCTTAATCATTTTGGTTTGTATTGTACTGTTTGTCTGGGTTTGGTCTACTCAGGACCACAACATGTTTTCTCCTTTATAAATGGGATAGCTGGTCATTGCAGTGCTCTGGATCCCTGCTGGAAATAGTTCCTCATCGTTGTTTATTTTTGTAATGACTGGGTGAAAGTTTGGTTTTTTGGCATATCGCTCATGTATAGGGCCCAGAATCTCCAGTGTAGGATGGGCAGGCTGCAGCCATGGGCATCCTCTGCCAGCAATTTCCTCAGTTACACTGTGCAATCTTGTTTTGCCACTTATAAATCTTTGCCTCTCCCTGAGAACTAATATCCTTCCTTGAGAAATAAGCTCCAGGTAAAGACTAGCAGCAGAATAAATGGCAAGCAGAGCTGAGCCGCCACAGAAGCAGGGAAAGCCACTGAGTGCCAGAAGCCTTTCATTTCAGTAGAGCAAAATATATTGCGTGGGCAGTGTCAAAGTATAAAACACTCTGGATTATAATCTATTTGAGGTTATATTCCACTCTTTGTGCAGGGAGAATGAACTTGTGTACAGCTGCTTTTACACTGGGGCAGATTCTTAGAGATCAGCAGTGGTAGGGGACAGATATCTTTATGGAAAAGGAGGGTCAGACCTGCCTCTTCTGTGTGTTGGCAAATATCACATGTGCTGCAACATATGAAAAGATAAAGAATAAGGGAGATGATTCTGACTGTATATGTCCATGTCTTTTTTAATAGGAGGTTAAAAGGCAGGATGGCAGCAAACAACTGCTCAAAGGAAAGGTTGCTCCCCAATATTTGGGGGAAAGAGTAAACTCTACAGTGTTCATTGCCTGGAGTTGCCATTCACTTTTGGACAGTCGATTTAGTTCTTTAAAACTTCAGATCCTTTCAAATCTGTTCAAATTCTGAGGAAGTCCCAAATATTTGACAAGAAAGGTATGCAGAATCAGGGCCTGAAGAGAAGCAATTTTGCATATTCTCACAGGGGAACAGAGAAAGCAAGTGAATGATCTTTACTTCAAAAGAAACACTGCTCAAATCCACACAAAGGAAAATCTAAAGAGCTGATTTCAGCAATGATCTTTTCTTTGGAACTCTTTTGTACTTCGAAATAATCACGCCCACATTACTCAAAACCTAATAAATTTTGAGTTTGGTTGATTTCACTGAAATGTTTTGCTTTCCAACTCATGGGTAAAGTGTCTTTTTGATAACATTGAACACCGTGTTTCATTGCAGGGGCACTGATTTTCAGATTAATACCTGAACCCATTAAATTACAAGCCACGATTACATCCAGCTGAAATTCAGGTCCCGACACTCATAATACTATACAAATTAGGAGCATGAAGAATATTATGACCTTGAAGCTATAAAAGACTGCAAATTTGCAGACATACTGTTTAAAATGCCTTGAGCAAACCTAGGCCTAATACTTAGAATTCAATACAGGAAATACTGTATGATGATCATTAGGAATAAAATGAGAATATGAGCAGTAACGGAGCATGTCATAAAGAGTGTAGCTCAATTTAGCCTCAGTTAGGCTAAACAGACCTTACAGGATACAAAAATGTTGGAGGTGCAAGACAAATGTGTAGGCAAAAGCTTACAGGAAACAGTTCCACTACAACTAGCCAATAAATGTCATCTTTGCCTTACAAAAACTAAAGTAGATCACATGGTCATATCTGTACACCTTATTTAGATTTAGACACTGTGTGTTATCAACTCAGGTAACAAAAGAAGGCTCAGATCCTTGACTGACCCTTTGTTCATGCAGAGGTACCCAACTGCAAAAGTCCAAACCTCTCTTAAAACTTAGTTGCTGAACTTCGACAAGTTAGGAAAGATTTACCCTAATAGGTAATTTGGCAATCAGAAATTCTTCAAAATAATACTTACTTTTGATTTTACATATTTACTTTTCCTCTTTCTTTGACACTTGTTCCATTTTCATTTATATCCACAGTCATCATTTGAATATATTTCCTACCTATCGCAGTAGCACTTGAATTTGACATGTGATCTGACATACCTGTATTGCATTGTTCTGCATTTAGTCACTGAATTTGCATTGTTAAATTGCAATATAAAAATCTTGTTATCAGATACTGTAAAAGCCTTATTTCTTTTGAAGACCTTCCTTGGAAACTGTTGTTCTACCCCAGGTTTAATTTCAAATTTGTTGTTGAGTTTTGCCCATGTAGTGGAAACAGTCTGTGCAGAAAACGCCAAAATGTTGGTGGAAGCCCTGAAGTTTCAAGGCAAAAATCAAAGTATTTTGACTGAAAATTCTGTGCCATTCACCACACGAAGTTGTCAAGATAACAGATTGTCTTCTCCAAGACTGACTCACCACAGAGAAGTTCATTCCCAGTTTAGGTACAGTAATCACCATCTGAGGAAAGCACACTGAGTTCAAGTTGATTCCCTGAGCTGTGATTGTACTTCCACCACTAGGAAAAATTGGAGGAAAAAAAAAAAAAGAAAAGAAGATGGGTAGGATTATGATACATCTGCTACGATAATCTTAATTACAAAGTATATTTTAGAGTAAGTGACAACATAAAACCAGAATTAGGGATATATGGGGTGAATGCAAATACATAGCTCTGAGCAGTGAGATTATTCTTCTGGGAAACAAATTTTACACTTGCTATAACAATTAAACAAATACAGGAAAAAAGAATTAATTTAAAAAATATGGTATGCCAGGATATAAAACAAATATGTACATTTTAAAAGAGGCTGTATACCTGTACTTAGCATTTGCTAACTCAATTTATTGCTTTCAGTGGTGCTGAAAAAGGTGTCTTTTTTACTGCTGACATTTTTTTGGCAAAGGCAGATGGCTTGGATTAGAGCTACTGAGACCATAAATGTGTCACTTAAAAACACACACATACTACCGTACATATATATTCATAATATTTATGTAGCACTGGATTTAGACTATTTTAAAATCCATTTGCTCTCCTGAGTACTGCTGACTTGTCACATTAAATGATTTTTCTCACTAATCAGTGTAATGTCCAGATGCAGTATAGGAGACACACTTAGCTGTACAGTAGGTATCTCAGCAGGACATCACAGGTACGCTCAGCAGCAGCTAGGAGTTAAATCACATAAAGAAAAGAGGTGCCCTTCCCCCTTCTCTTTCACCTCTGAAAGGAAATATCTGCCCTCTGCAACTGCACCATAATAGAAGCAATTGGCATGGCAGATAGAGATAAAAATGCAATTTCTTTTGATAGATTGCTGCACAGCATAGCCATTCTTCTTTCATTCATTACTTTTCTTATTTCTATAAGAAACTTTTACTTACCTAAGAAAAGATTTGGCTGGATGAATTTTTAAAACAACAGGGTCTTCTCTGTACGTGAAATGACCGCTCGCATCTCGAATAGCTTCGTCAATTCCCACCCTCACACGGTATTCCTGGGGAATTCGTTGTGCTGGAGTGTAGCACTCCGCAGTGCTCACTGATACTCTGGAAGAACAGAAAAATGCTTTCTTGTCAGCGTTATGAAACATGTACTTGGTTTAAAACACTGTCCTCTAGTGAGCCCCAACCCTCCTAAGGATCTGCTTGTAAAAAAAAGTCATTAATTCCCATGCTGGATGACCATATTGGAACAAATAAGCATGGTGTGAGGTAGAAACAGCAACACCACTGCTTAGGCTCAAGATTCATCTTAATTTGATTGACTTGCAGCTTGCCTGCTGGAAGGTGTTTCCCCAGTGCTGGCGACAGCCACATCAACCCCTGAACCCTGCCAAGGCATCTTCCAGCCTGGAAAACAACAGCAGGCTCCAGGTTTAAGGAGAATGGCTTGTTCTGCTGTAACCAAGGGATAGCATCTTTCTCTTTCCAATCCACAGGATTTACCCTGTGTTAAAAACCTCAAGAAAAGGTGCTGGTGTCAGAGATGTCCTGCCCTGGGGGCACCTGCTGACTGCAGGCACATCTGAGGGGCAGGCAGAAGGCAAGGAGAAGGGAGGAGAAGGTGAAAATTCAGGAAGAGCTGGCTGAATTCAGCACAGCAGCAGAGTCTCTGGGTTATTCACTTTTCCCTTGCTCTCTCATGCTTGGCCCTGGAAGTCCTCTTCCTACACTGAGCTCAGCAGGTGAGTGGGCAGCAGAGAGGGGGAAGGATCCTGAAGCTTGAAGCACATGAAGTATGGCAGCAGGGACCAGGGCACATCAGAGGCAAGGGTAACAACTGATTGGAGAAGCAAATGTAACTACCAGCTGGTTTCAGTAATTTGGGCCCAACCACATCCAGGAGCCCTCCAGGTGAGGCCATTCTCAAAGGCTGTGAGAGATTGTCTCCAAATTAGACAAAAGGGGCATTTGCTGCCAATTCTGAAGCTTTCCAGGAAGGTGGTGTTCACTGTGTGCTGTAGGGGTTAGTGATTTGTTCCTATGTATCTGGAAACTTTTAACCATCTTTTAAAAGAAAAAATAAACCCTTGATCTAGCTGCCCTCAGAACTGGGCAAAGCTGCCAGTTTAGGCAGAGAAATTCCTGCCCTGAGAAACTGGTTAAGACCTGTGTAGAAGTCTCCAGATGACTTGGCTGGTGAGAAAGAGGGGTGCTGGGGCTGCTTACTGGATAAGCCCCAACTACAGGTCGATAACACAAGGTCCACCTGACCAAAGCAGATGTCTGCCTCTGAGCTGACTGTCATCTTACCCCCACAGTAGATGTCTCAAATGGATCAGATGAATCATTCCCAAAAGGTTTATATATTTGTCCATTAGTTGACCAGCTGAGATGATGACATCAGTAAATCCCACCCTAAACTATTAAGTAGCCACTGAACAGAAGTGCTGAAGATCTTGGTAGTGATTAAATATCAGACCTGAATACCTAAATCCCTTTCTTGATTTAGTCAGACTTAGCTGATTTGATCAAAAGCATACAATACATCATTTAGCAGCAAAGAATAAAATTTAGCTGTCCTGACTCTGAGTCTGACATTAACTAATAGGCTACCGCTTCCCCACGTTCTCTGCAAGTGTGATGTTTCACCACTACGACTTTCCATAATCATTAGGAGAGATTCAAAATTCAGAGGAATTGTGGGACATCCTGTTCCTGGAACACAGTGGGGCCAGATTCTGCCCTTGGCCGCAGAGATGACAATTCTGGAGCCACCCTGCTGTATCTGAAAACAGGACCAAGCAGGATTTGCGCCATGGTATAATGGCTACAAATTCAGAATGCTTGTCTGCCCATGGCAGAGAATCCATGCTTGGTATTTAACATTTATATTAAGCTGGGATTCAAGGCATTTCCACACAGAGTGTGTCAAAGATTCTGGACCGAGGTCCTACTGGATCCAGTACAGAGCCACAAGAAATTCTGTCTCAATCCACAAAACATTTTTATATATACCAGGAAAAGTCCCAAACTGATGCTGCCTCTGGTTTGGAGGCTGTTCACTGATAGTAGTGCAGAAATAGCTGCTCTTCTGCATGGGATACACATTCCCACACTGGTCAGGTTTCCACCAAACGAACCAGTAGGAAATGGTAACCCACACCCACTGGACACTCACTGGGAGCTGCTGGATGAACAGCAGCTCTTGATAATACAAGAGAGAGAGGGCTGAATGTGTGGGAGTCGGGGTGACAGAAATGATGGGAAATGGGCAGTTTCTAGTCCATTAGGTGCTGATTTGCTACTTCTCTATGCAACCTTTTAGTGAGGTTAATGAAGGCATTACAGAATAAACAAGTCTTCTCAGGAACTGTAGTCCCTTCTAGGAAACTTTCAGACATCCTAAATTGAGGATGTAATCCAGAACTGCACGCTTATTGCAGTATCAATTCTCCAATATGTAACATGAGGAGAGGAAAGCAATGCACGCGTGCGTTTTTTTTACCCCAAGACATTTTAATCAAGCCTTTTCAATATTAAAGGCATCACTTTTTAGTAAGTACATTACCTTTTCAAGGTGCATGGTTTCTCACCAACAAAAATACTTCTGGATTTTCCACTGTTTAGGTATTTTCCAGCTACAGTTAGCAATGTTCCTCCAGATTTGGGGCCATAGGTGGGAGAGATACTTGTTATTACAGGATTCTGAGGTGGGGTAAGAATAAGAACAGTGGATTGTTAAATTATTTTCAAAATGTGAAGAGGAAAATCTTAAAACATTTATTACCATTTCCATGATGTAATAATAAAGCAAAGAGTAATATAGAATTACCATACTGGATTGGACTCATGAGGAGTCTCCTTCCAGTTAATATTGAAGTTAATTTTGACAATAAAGTTTTAATCATAGTGCTTACCACGTACGAAAATGTATTGAATAGTGTTTTGCCATGCCCAACAGAAACACTACTGGATATATTAAAACTTGGATTTTTTGCAGCAGGAACTGTGCATTCCAGCCTTTGGAAAACAAGGAAAAAGATGGGATTACATTTTTTTTCTGGCTTGATTTTTTATATTAAAATAGAACGACTTCAAACTCATAATAATGGAGGATCCATACTAAACAAATCATCAATCTATGCGTGTCAGGGACATTTCAGAAATAACAGCTAGAAGAACTGTGGTCATCTTCTTTAACACTAAATACAAACACTGTGGTGTTTATACTTGGCCAGAGAAAATAATTTTAGTATATCAAATACATTTCAGAAAAAAAGGAGTATGCTAGAGAAAACAAATACCTCCCATTCAATGGCTGAGTTGTTTTTTGGAATTTTCATTTAGTGCCAAATTTTGGCAGACAACAGGATTAGAAAAAAATGCATCATATACACAAATTTGTTGTATAAATTTAAATATTACCAAAAATTAAATTTGAACTTTTGTGCCAGCATGTGTCAACGTATTACATTACATTTACACAGTCTCATATATGAGCTAGTCTCCTTAAATCATTTTGTTTGCATTAGGACTGTTCAGAATAGCAGTTAGGAGAGTGCTCAATACTTCTGGAGGGTGACCTTTTTGCTGCTATATATATGAATAGGGAAGCCATGCCATGATTTGCACATTGCTTTGGTAGTAGATAGTCATATGCATTGAACTGAGAGAGGATATTCATTGAACTTCTTATTTCTTCAAGATGACAACCAGAATAACCTCTGCCTTAAAGTTAAGCCATTATCCCACTGTCTCAAATACTTATTTCTGAGGAGGAGGAGGAGGAGAGGTGCAGCTGAGGGTCATAATCCTCTGGATGACAAAATACCTGCATCTTCTCGCACTTCTCTCCAGCAGCTTCACAGATCAGGAAGACGGAGGTGACATAACTGAGCCTGGCAGGATCCTGGTGAAAGGAACCTGTCCCCTTTTCAAACCTTTGAATAGTTTCGATCTTGCCAGCTCCCACAGATGTTGAACAGCATTTCTCAGACAAACCAGAAAAAGCTGCTGCAGGAGCTATCAGCATTAACTAGATTTATTTGATCTCCTTTTCAAGCACTTTTTTCTTGGGGAGCTTATCAAACCAAGGGATTGTTTCCTATTTGAAATTTCAGAATTGGAGATGACACTTATAGAGTGAATGTTTATACCGTAAAAAAATCCATACCACATAAAGAACATCTGTATAAAAGGAAATTCTTATTTTAGGTTTCTTACTTGTTTTTGTTGCTAGATTTTGCTTCCAGAGCACAAATTTGTCCTCCGATATGGATTACTGTATTTTTTAATTCAAATCTACTATTTTTGCTGAATCCAAAGTCCCATCCACACAGTGTCAGTTTTGTCCCGCCCTCTAAGGGAGCACTGCTCGGGAGAATCTGTTAAAAAAATACTGTGTTAGTTACATCAGGTTTCTTGAACTTCAAATGGAGTTAAAGAATGTGCAAAGGAATAATTTTAGAAAAGCATTTCTTCTGGTAGACTATGTTCTACCATTCATCCTAATTGTTCTTCACCTTCCATTTGTCACATTATGAGCTTTCTCTGACAGTAGCAATAAATAACAAAACCTATACTAGAAAGCTTTGAGGGATAGTGTTTAGGGGCACTGAACAAGCTGTGCATTGTAACAGTCTTTTAAATCCTGCCGTTCTTGTCTTTCACATCTTATTTCTGGCATGTTAAACATACAATGTACTTATTTTGTTAGAAGCTGAATGCTGAACACAAAAGAGCCCCCAAATGACCATTTTTTGTCAGCTTGATGAAAGTCAGGTTCAGAGTGAAGTAGCTTCAAAGACACCATAATCTGATATTGCATTGGCTGTGATAAAGTTAACGTGACTTCTGCTATTCTTTCCTTAAATCTTTTACATTTGGTCACCTCTAATTCCGAGTTAAAAATAAACTACCCCTCAGAAACACAGAGACAATCTACAAAGGAAATGCTTTTTTTTCTGTATATTGTAAATTGTCCTGTAAAATATAACAATGGTGGGAAAAATGTAGGAACACTATAGAAGTCTTACAAAACTCAGTAAAAGTACTGGTCAGTACTGCCTGTAAAAAAAAAAAAAAAAAAAAAAAGACATTGGTTCAGGGTTTATGGGGACTTTTAACAATACTGCATAATTTTGCAGACTTACCAGTACCACTGGACAAACAACAAAGAATGAAAGACTAAATTTATGCTTGCGGTCATAATGCCTAAATGTCTTAGACTTAATGCTTTAGTGATACTAATTTTGCCCCTAAAATGCAACACAGCTGTGCCTTTCAAAGGACCCGACTTAATTTTCAAGCTGAAAGGAAAGTGTTTGAGAGATGCTTGGCTATTATTTCATCTGGAAATCCAGTAAGACAGCGCATTTCTTTTCAACTCTCTTGTAGCTATACTTCAAGACTCTCACAAATGAACTATTGTAGATAGAAAGGCAGCTGAAGAATACTTCAAAAGAATTATACCATATATTCTATATGGGTAAATTTACTGCCCCCATTAGAAACCAGACAAAGAGTCTGATCTAAAATGCACTGAAGCCAGTAGGAATCTTTCCTATTTTAATGAGCTTTGAATCAGCTCTCAATGAGCAAAGAAGAGGGAACCTATGCAGGAACAGTACCTTCGCACAAATCCCATAAAAAAGGAGTGATGCTTGCACAGCCCTGACACACAACACTGCAGCTAAGAGCGTGGAACAGTACTGTACCCTGTGGAGTCTGTGTTATTCCCAAGTTTAACTTTCCCTTATTTCTTTGGCTTTTGTCTTCGAAATCTGGATTGACTTCAGATCCTAGTGTTCCACTCTACTTAATATCTCAGCACACTATCTATTTTTGAAGTAACAAAACCCTAGCAGAAACTGAAACTGCTCTGTGGGGGCACAGGATGTCTCGATGTTTTGTACAATAATGCATTGACATGTGGCATTTGAAGAGTTTGAAATGTGATCCATAAGTGAGCAAAATAAGGGCGTTAAAATCAGGCTTGACAAAGCCATACAGAATAAAAAATGAAGGCACTTAACTGGTTTTGAGCGATCTTATCTGCCAAAAGAGACTTGTGATGGCAGCCCATGTGCCTTAATTGAGGGAGAGTAAAAGTATTTACTACATTCTGCCAGCAAATTTAGGAGGCAAGACCTCTAAGTAGATAGCAAAAAATAAACCATATCTTAAACGTTTGTATTTAAGGTCTGCAGAAATTCCCCCAGAGTGTTTTTTTTCGTGTCTTTATTTTTGTTCCAGTTGTTCTGTATGATGAAACCTCTGAAAGTCAATTGGTTTCCCAGACTTGTTCTTGAGAGTCGACAGGAATGAATAGTGAACCTCCTGGACTTTGAACTGAGGTATACGTCGGCATCTTCTGTGTGCTTATATCGCACAGGTAGTAACAGAAAGTAAGCAAAACCTAAATCAGTCATAAATGCTATGAAATTCAGGATTCAAAAGTTCTCTATGGAAAGGAAACTCCACTGATAACATGGAGCTAGTCCTGCTGCAAGGCCTGCCATTCTGCTTGTCCCTGCTGCTCTCTGGACTTTGGGTTAAGGGAGAGAAAATTAACTTCTCTTTTTCTTTTTGGAAAAATTCAAAGCATTGTGTTTTCCTTTTGTTTATGTTGACAGTCATTATGCTAATATCCACTCACATATTTTATAAATCGTTGGAAGAAAGTATCTATTTATTAAAGTTTCAACAGCCCATTCATTTTAATTAAGAGGCAAGAACATGTACAGACCACATGTGAAATTTCCAGCAAAACCTCCAACCTAAACAGGCAGCAGAAGGCCTGATGTTCTTGATGCATCTGAGACAAAAGCCAGCTAAAATGACTCACTTTAAAAACAACAACAAACCATGTCAGGTTTTTAACCACAACAAAGAACCAAAAGGGAGACCAATTTATTTCTTCTTTTACGCCGTTCACCTTTCAGCATGACCTGAATGCCGCACGCAGATGCCTGCAATTTGTTCCAGCACCAAGTCATCTCCCAGGAGACTCCCTCGAGTCCCCCAGCTTTCCTCTAGCACTGCTTGTCCGGGCTGACAAAATACGCCTCGTTGTTGGCAGAGGCGGCGGATGGGAGCGGGGTACGGTGCTGATGTGTGGGACCGGAGCTGGGCTGTGGTGGGGACGTGTCCTGGTACCAGCCCTGCTGTGCTGTCTGTAGCAGGGGGATGCTCGGGCAGAGCTGGAGCCCTGTGCTCCCCACAGGGCTGGGGTGCGGGGCTGCTCCCTGGTACCCACAGCTCCAAGGAAAAGTGCTTAAAGCAGGGCGGCGAGACAAAGGATCTGCAGGATGCCATGGCAAAACGCTGGGTTTCTTCTCTGCCATCCCTCCTGAGAGGAAAATCTCGGGTGGTTTTTTTTTCCCATCGTGCACTACTCTGTATAATAACCTGGGAAAACTCTGCTGAAGGCTTAGCTAGCTAACATCCCCTGGACCAGATCCTCAGAGAAGCTCTCTGTTCCCCTCAGGTTAAAGTGATCGTATGGCATATCTCAAGCAATCTGTCCCTCCGAAACTGCAAAGTATTAGGGGCAGGTTCGGGCTGAATTTCAGATGCTGTGCAAAGCAGGTCATCCTCTGTTTGCTAGGAACAAAACAAGCTTGTTTCTCCTATTTTATGCATATGGGTTTAAAGACAGATCAGAAGATGATGAATAATCTGTTTTATATTTTTTTCAGTAATCATGTTAAATGTCATGGTCCAGTAGAGCATGAAATCTGTCTTAACAGCTAGCAATCCAAAGGGATTTAAGTACTCAGCTGCATTTTTTTCCTTACAAGCCTTCTAGAAGCAACTCCTACCAATGCGGGCATGCTGTAATTCGAGATTCACTTTAAGATCCATCAGTGCCACAGATCCATATTCATTACAGAGGTAGACTGGGCTTGTGCTGAGCAGGCAGGGCTGAGCGACATGGGGAAGGGGAGCACCCGGCCAGCCCCACGCATCCTCCCACTGCCCCACGTTCAAGGCGCGCTCCCCTGGATGAGTCCTCCCACCCACTTCAGAGGGACTGAAGGTGGCCTTGGGGATGCACCTCTCGGCCTAAGCATCTCTGCATGGGCTCCCGGCGCTTGGTTCTTAAACTGCTGAGTGCACACACTCATAATTGAAATTAAACAGGGCTATATGACCTCAGCACCTCCAAAAATCAGAAACCAAGCAGTTCAGAGCCTTAGAAATCTTTTTGGAGGCATGGCAATATACAGCCACTGCTGGAGAGTTTTGCCAAGAAAAAAACATTAAGGGATGCTACTTGTGCTTGAGGTCTAGGAAGGAAAACAAGCTCTGCAGGACAGGTGAGTAGCTTGAGCCTCCAGAGGTATATAAAAAAGTAGCAGGACTAATTCTTAGTGCATCCCTTTGAATTGGTGATTCATAGTCTCATACGAACCAAGGCCCGAAAGGACTATTTGATCATCTAATACAGCCTTTTTGAAATAAACGTGTTCTTGTATAAAGCAGAAGTAAACTATTCGCATTCTGCATTAGCAATTTTTTTACATCTCCTTTGCCCAAAGGTAAATGGCAATAGAAGGCAAGGCAAACACACACACACACACACACACCCCCTTTCCATCCATTTTGGTTTTGATTCCTATAATGCTTCATTGTTTGTTCATTGAATTTTGCCTGTGTTAGTCCTAAATTTTGTATCAGAAAGGTGAAGATGGAAAAGAAAAAAACCCCACTGTAAACATGTGTTTCTAGATTTGTTTCTAGATTATTAGCAGTTTTGCCTGTGTGCCATTTAAAAAGTTGTTGCACATGAAATCGTCTGCCCGGTTGAAAGAAACATAGTGTTTAATTAAAAACCCCTTTTGTCTCCCTTTCTCTCTGAGAGTTTAGCATGTTGAATTTTCATGTCGTTTATGGGCTGCATGCCCATAAAGGAAAATGTTTTTTTAACTACATGGCGTAGTTTAAATGCACTAACAAAAGCAAGTGGGTATAGGCGCTACCAGAAAGTTTTATGCTTGTCCTTCCCTCAGTTTTCTAGTCCGTTAACTGCCCTATAAACCTCCGCCTTCACAGCCATGTCACACTTCACACGGGACGATCCAGTTACACCTACAGCCGGCCAGTACAAACCCTGCGTTAACCATAGCTAAATTAAAACAGGAACGCGCCGGCGCGGCTCTCTCCTCCTCCGTGCGGTTTTCGTTCTCGCACACCCCTGATGGTCTCTGGCCGGCTGGCAGCGGCCTCTGGCTGTCCCCTGCCCCGGGGAAGGGTGCAGCTACCGGCTGGGCGAGTGGGCCCATGGGAACAAGGAGCTGGCTGGGGGGATATCGGGGGAAAAAACATCTCCCCCGGGGTGGCGTTTTGGTTGACAGCTCTGTCACAGAGCTTAGGTAGGGAAGAGAGGGACTTTTGAGGAGCGGGGGCCGGGGGCCTCCTGCGCCGGGTCAGGCTGTGGCGGCTGTGGGCGGGAAGTGCTTTCCTCCATCTCCCCGCTTCGAGAGGGGCCGGAGAGGAAGGGTGCTCCCTTTTGTGACCGGCCTTTCCCGCCAGACGCCTGCCGGGCTGTCTCAGACCCCTGTTGTTTCCCCCCCACGGGTGCTCTGCAGGGCCGAGGCTCTCCCGTTGAGAGGAGAGGTGAGCAGCCGGACCCGTCCACCGTCAGCGCCTCAGCCCGCGGCCTTCGGGGAGAGTACGTGCATCCAGCCAGAGGCTTTATGGACACTGAGGCCGAGGGGAAGTCGAGGAGAGCAGACGCTTCATTTATCATAACTGCATACAAATAAACAGAAAACGTCCGCAGAGCGCAGACGGCACTCTTCCCTCAGAGATAAATAGGAGAAATCCACTGTTTTACCTCATAAACCCTAGGCAAGCAGGTCTCCTGGGTCCAGGTGCCGCCGGGGCACTCGGGAGACCTGAGGCACTGCTGGCTGCACCAGCCGCACTCCATGAAAGGAGGGGCCAGCAGGCACCGGCTGCAGGACCTGAAGTGATGGCAGCCCGGCCCCTTCAGCGGGATCCTCGTTATCTGTCGACGGAAAGACCCTTTTAATACATACAGTAAGCAGCAAGGAGAGTCTCTATTTATGCAACGCGCTCTGGTGCTACTCAGGTTTCAGACGTGCAAGCCGCGGTTCGGCTTCTCTTTAGCTCAGTAATTATAGGATCTTATAAGTAATTTAACTGACATGATTTTAAATTCGCTTGGGAGAAACCCTAAAGGCATCTTAATGTTATATACAGTTACTACCAGCATCTGGTGTTTACAGCAAGATAGCATTTTTTGCTGATGGAAAAAGAAAACAGCAGTGCGCTCCTCCCAATTCTGCACTAGTTCTTGGAAAAAACAGTGTATCTCAGTATGTCTTAGTTCATACGTTTGTAGAAATAGGCATGATGGCTATTTCAACTTTGGCGAGGCTGTATTAGTATCTGTGACACACTTACAGCATGTGACGGCCCAAGTACTTGTTTTTTAACATCTATCATCAAAAACCTATACTATAAGTAAAACATGAATTAAAATTTATATTGTTCAAAATATCAGGATAGTTACGGTAATAGTCACTCTAAATATATAAGAATTATTTTCCGTCAAAATATTAAAATTAGTATATAATTACATTACTATATAAGTACATCATACTTCTTTACACTTCAGTACCTTTCTTAAACTTATTTTGGACATTTTCTTGAAGATTACTCTTATAAATACCTCATACATTTCTAGTAAATGATTAATAACCATCTTTACTAAATGCTGATGTATTTCTGTAAATTCTTACGGAATCAAAGGGTCAAATTATTGCTTACGATTATGCTTTAGGATTATCTGTAATATTATCTGCTGATGTTTTAAACCTATTCTACAATGCATATCTACTTATGACAACAGCATATTTATGACTGCTCTTCATCTTTTATTAACCCTTTGTAGACTACATGCTAAACTAATTTTCAAGCCTTATTGTGAACACCGACTCCCAATTTTAAACACACCCATGTAACTCTTGCACACACAACCCTCCTTAGAAAGTTATAATGTTATGACAGAAACCAACAAAAGCCAGGAAACTGTGAGCACCATTCTTTTCTTAAGCTATTGTGTGTTTTTTCTTTGCAAACACTTGAATTAAGGACAGGGTTTCAGCCTTAAAATTTGCATTTCCTGGCTTTTGTTGGTTTATATCACAGCTCTTACATTATTTAAACATTTCTCAATATTAGGCTGTCAGTTTGTTTAGTGTGTGTGGGGGGAAATCTTGGAGGAAACTTGCCCCTCCAATGTTCCCAAGGGAATGGCAAGGCTGGGAGGATGCAGAGCATAAAACAGCAGTGTGAATAGTTGCTCTTACTGAAAGTTGCTGCTCTGAAGCAGGTTTACACAGTGCACAGAAGGAGCAGATTATGAACCACTCACCTTTTTCCCAGTCACTACCAGGGTATAGCCATCATCTGCTAATGAATTCTCGACAACAACTTGGGGAGAGACGGGGTGGGAGTCTAGCTGAAAGCTGACATGTGGAGCTGTGAGCTCTGAACGGGAAACCACTATCTAAGAAAGAAAGAAATTGGGAAAATCAGCAGGCAGTGTGTGACACAAATGCATGCTGCTCAGCGGTCTCACATTCCTACCACTTCTCTGCTTGCATTAATTACTTTGCATTACATTGCATAATATTTTGCATAATGTTCCATCATGATCTGATTAAAGCGCTATAAAATCTACTTTATTTAACACAGCAAAATTATGGCTGTTGGAGGATCCTCAAAATACATCGTATTTATTAAAATATGAAGGAGTTATTGCATGTTTTCTAGTCCTTTAATTTCAGGTATTTATAAATCAACCGTAAAAAATGAAGATGGGTCATTTAGTCAGCCCTGTACATTTAAGAAAGAAGAATTTTATTTACATGGTCTATTTAAAAGAATCTTAAAACTCCAGGCCTTCAAAAGTCGAAGGTATTTCCATTTATTTTCACTTCGGTCCTTTGGTTTGAAAAGTAGACTTTACCCTGTGTCAACAGTATCTGGCCTTGATGCACATGGGGCCATTAGAGTGCAAAGCTATGGCAAGGCACAGGTCGTCGCTGTGAGCAGCACTACGGAACAACCCCAAGTACACGGCGCTCGATTCCCAGAGCTGGTGAGGCGGCTATGGCTGCAGACAAGCTCCCTGCAAGAGGTGGCTGAGCACCTTGAGGTCTGGCTCCTGCCGATTTCTGCGGGAGCTGGGTGTCCAGGACAGAGCACTCAAAGCACCTTTTAAAGGACAGGGAGAGCTGGAGACTTCTTTGGAAGATGCTCCAAAACAGGAGCCTAATTTAGTTGTCCTGAAACCCCTTTGCAAGACCCCCCCCTGCCCCGGTCTCTCTCTTAATTTTAGGAGATCTTAGGGAGATTAGTCACACCAGTATGAAATTCCCCCACTAGTCATCTCTCTGCATCTTGAGTTACCTAAATACTTCTGAGAATTTGGGCCTATTCCTGCAAACACACGCTTAACTTTACTACTGTAACTTTGTTGACTTTAATGGGATGAGTCATGGCTGTTAAGCAGAGGCATAAAGCATCTGCAGATTGGGGTGGATATTCGATAGCAAGATTTTATAGGCTTGGGCCTGCAATCCACAAGGATGTGCACCCAAATGTGATAGCATCAGGCAACAAAGGCAGAGGATTGTTTACATGAGGGAAGATCATGTTTCAAAAGCTGCATCATGTGTAGTTTACTTAAGGAATTTAGATAATCAACATTTGCTGAGAAGTTGATATTCAATGGGGTTCATTATTTAAAAAGCTTGAAGCCATTCTGGAAATAACTTGTATGTCAAATGTTTAATTTTTCACTATAATGAAGCTTTTCTTCTGACTCTGAAGGCAGCATCAGAACAGCTAGGACATTGACTTACACGATTTCACTGGCTTTTTGCACTGCCAAGGTCTTTCAACAAGATGGCTGACTCCAAAACTAGACTTAGAGATGCTGTAATTACAGCTGATGTTTTGTTGTAATTCAAGACTTAAATAAAATATATGAGCAGTTAATTCATGGCAATAAGTGTTTCATGTCCCAGAGGTATTTACAGCTTGGGGTTGCAAGAGTTTTTTTTTCCTTTAAAATGAAACTGGCCTTGTTAAAGACTTTGCTATGGGTTTGTTTCACACTACAGAAAGTGCAGCTTTTAGAAATCAATAAGGTCTGATCATTTTCGGTGACACAGAAGTATGGTCTCTGACTCAGTGTATTAGGGCATGAGCTCTGTTTTTATATTCAGGACAATGAAAAATAGAATGGACTGCAAAGCTGCATGAAAAAGCTTGATTAATGTTGGCATTATGGGGAGAGGTAGCACCACAGCTGCAAATACCTTTTTAGTTGATCATTAGCCATGTCTCATCTCGAATACCCACTGCTATAAAATGCTAAGAATTCTTTTCTATCATTAATCCAGGCTTCCTCTTATTGCCAAGCATTCTTTCTGATTGAGCCACAATGTTAACCCTTTAAACACATCTGCATTGCAACCTCAGACCAATACGTGAAAATTTGGATTTCATCTCTACAATCTTGGAAAAATTATTCCGTACTTTAAACACTGACTGACCTTTATTTTACTGACGCTGATAGTCAAATCACCTGCTCAAAGCCAAAGTGAATAGCCTTTGACCTCATGACATACAGGGAGCTCAAATTACATTTCCTAACTCATTTGGGACTATGGAATAAAAGTTTGGAGTTTGCTTAGAACTAATCTAACAGCCTACAGTGCTGCTGTAACAGATACTAGATGCAAAAATGCTCTTTTTGGTCTATATAACTGTGTGGTTTTTGCACGCGTCAGCCCAGTCCTTGAAATCCTATCTTACCGTTATCCAACATAATCCTGAAGAAAAAGGCAATTTGAAGACAGCTTCCACAGCAGGAAGAAGAGGCTTCTTAGGACTCCAGTGTCTTTCTCAGAAAACTCTGATTTTTATTGCCTGGGACTGGGCTGGTATGCGTACAGTGTGACTTTAATCTACCACGGACACAGCACCATACAGGGGCTACATCTACCATGGAAATGGTTCAGTACTACAGAAGGATTTACCTTTACAAAGACTATAAAGCGCTGGTTTGGTTTTGTTGTTTTTTGGGGTTTTTTTTTGGGGGGGGGATGGTGTTCGGGGTTTTTTTTTACGTTTTAATAATTAATTTAATAACCAAGCATTTCTCCAGAGCATTAGAGAAATGAAAGTACATCTATGTGCCTGCACCCAAGCAGTTAGGAGAGAGGGAAGGTCTTGCACAGATAAAAATTGACTAAAAGAGAACAAACAAACATTAGCAGTAGATGTTCAGTCCTTGCAATAGTGAGAAGTCGCCAGAGGTGTTCCGCAAGGTGTCTGTGCTGGGATCCATACTGTTCAACATACTCAGAAATTAGTTGGAAAAGTGGTTGAGCAGTCCTGTGACAAAGTTTTCTGGTGATCTGAAGGTGTTCAAGGTGATAAGGATGAGGACAGACTGTGAAGGATGGCAGAAGGTCTTTACAAGACAGCATGTCAAGGCAATAAAATGGCAGGTAAAATACAACAAAGAAGATTAATTTAAAGCGGTATATGATAGATAGTTCCATGAAAACATCATCTCACTGCTCAGCAGCAGTCAAAAAACCAAATAAAAACTTAGGAATTATTAGAAAAGGATTAGAGAACAAATCAGAAAACATCCTGATGTCATACAAATTCATGGCTTGCCTGAACATTGAATTCTTTGTGCAGTTCTGGTTGCCTCATCACAAAAAGAGTATGTTAAAATGGGAAAAGGTTCAGAGAAGGGTAACAAAGGTGATCAAAAGGCTGTAATGAACAACGACTGAGTAGCGTAGGTGTGGAAATGCTATGAAAAAGGCATACGGAATCATGAGTGGGTAGAGACCGACCATTTACTCTCTTCTAATAAAAGTACTAAACACCATAAAAAGACAAAAGTGAGAGTCAGGTTCAAAGCAAACAAAAGAGTAAGACTTCCTAGAAATATGTGATGACCTATGGGATTCCTTGCCAAAGGATGTGAATGTAAGAGGGACACACATTCAAAGGGAAACTCCACATGTACATGGAAAGAGCTAAACAGACAAAACCCAATAGCTCAGGAAGTCCCCAGAATGGAAAATAGTTGGAGGCTTGAAGCAGAAGTTATTACATATGTTGCCTGAGTCCCGAGGCATCCACTTGTCACCACTGCTGGAGACAGAGCACTGAACTAGATGGACCCTTCGTTTAAACTCATGTGGCTCTTCTGATGTTCTTACAAACAACACTTTGGAGAATCACATTCATTATCAATAACTACAGCCCCAGACATCCTTCTTAAAGCAATGTCCCTCTTTTTAAGAGAAAAACAAAAAAGTATGTGGTCTTTCAGCATAGCTGAAAGTGCATCCATGAAGATAATAGCCAACAGTTAATTAATTAACAGTTAATTAATATATTAATATATCCTTTATACTGTAAGTCAGTGATTGCTTAGGTCCATGAACATTAAAATAATTCATTTAAATATTCTTTCATTGCCATCAGCTAGTATTAATGTTAAGTAAGAAGACTTGACTCTACATTTGTTTATGCATAATATGGCAAATTAAGACCGTAATAACTGAGTTGAAAAACAGCATGCAACAGCTTCTTTTAAAAATCATTCTGATGCTCAGTTCTGCTAGACAGCAGGATTGAATTACAAATGTTACTGTCTACATATTGAAATATCTTCTGCAAAAATGAGAGGCCTTCTAAAAGCAATCCCATCTAAGTATCATATTGTTATTTTTTTCCCTAGATGTCTGGCAGGTGTAGGCCATTACCCAGCAGAGATAGGCTCAGGGTTAACTTTATTGTGTAATGCCTCAAATGCCCTGGGATATGCAGCGTAGCCTTGCAAAGGGCACATATGTAGCTCTAAATGCTGTATATCATTCTAATCCATGGAGAGTATAATGGATCTCCTCTGAAGTTTTTGTACTCAAACTGAATGTTAAAACATGTGTGCTCTCAAAACAGTTATTTGGCACCAGGTGTTAATTTTAATTTGACTATATGGATTTTGCATTATGCAACATTCGATATTTTTTCTGAGAGCATCAAGATACATTCTCTACCACAGAAAGAACAGCTATTATAAAACTGTTAAAAGATATGAAAATGTTACTTATCAAGAGTTTGCCAGAGTTTTCTGTTGGTTTAAAAGTGATAAAGTGGGAAGGATTGCAACTATTCACATTCCTACAAATGCACGTGTGCATAGTTTGCATTTAGCCTTAAGTAGGTCAGACTGCCAATATTGAAAAGCCAGGTGAATTGCTGGACCAGAGAGGCAGGACAGCAGCGGGCACTGAGGACAACCCTTGCAATAACTCCATGGGCATCCCATCACTCTTTCCTCCTTCTGGCTCTGTAAGGTTTAAGGTCCATGCTCATGTATTTCTTGACCTCCTCGCACTTGCTTCCAACATGGCTTGCCACTTGCACTGGTGAGTTTTGTTACAACTACATTTGTCTAGTGGGACAGGAACTAGATCAAAAGGAGTTTGATCAATTTGAAGGTTGAAATGGCTTCCATTCAACTGGTATAAACTGGATTTGAATGACCATGCTGAAAGATGCAAAGCTCTGTATTTCTTTGCTCTGCGTCAACTCATTTTGCTGATAGGTACCCTGGCTTTGAGCCTCAATTGCTGGAGTGGTGAGACCTTGCCACTTTGCTGTTTGCAAAAGGAGAGCAATGCTGAAGGCTTGGCTCTCTTCTTGCTGAATTCTGGGACAAGTTTTTCCAACCCTTGAGTGAAGTTACAAATGAAAAGCAGATGTGATCATTTTTGTCTATACTAATTTCTGTAGCATGCATTATGTTCCCTGGCATGTAATCTATGAAAGCAGCTATGACACATGCTAATTTCTCTCTTTTCAGGGAAATGAGATGTGTGTTAATGTTTGGTGGTGGTGGTGTTTGTTTGTTTTTAATCGTAAGTATTCCTGGGAAATGAGTGTGACTATCAAGTGTTCTGTCTACTTGGATGTGAAAGCCAACAGGTTCATGCTCAGCATGTGAAAATTTCCCAAATCATTGGTCTGTGAGAGCCCTGTCCCTATTCCTCATCAGACAGAATGAGGGGCACCAAATGAAACCCTAAAGCATCAGGTTAAGGAAACCCCAAAGGAAGTTCTTCATCATTGAAAGCAGAATGAAATTATGGAAGTCATTGTCACAGCATACCATGGAGGACAAAACAACAAATAATTTCAAAAAACAATAAGCAAAATTGGTGGAGAAGAAGTCCGCAAAGGACTATTAAATGCCAGATACGGGTGCAATTTCCAGCTCAGGGAATCTCCAGGCCACTGAGTGCCAGAAGCAGGAGGGTATTGGAAGAGGTATTGCTGTGTGCTTTTACTTACCCCATGCCTCTCCGTTATCCATCTTAGCCCCTGCCAGAGATAGGAAGCTTTAGTCTAACCCCATGCATCCTTTCCTAGAATAAGACTTATTATTATTCTGTATTGTTTTGTGTCTAACAAGTGCAGAGAGGCCCTGAGGAGCGTGAGTGCCCTGTTGTGTGATGTGCTCTATTCCAAGGAGATCTATCTGTGCCATCATGCTTTGGTTCTCGTGCCCTAAGACATTTTCAGTCCAGAAACTGTTCAGACATGTGAGTGCGTGACCATGTTTTGCTAACGCTTGACTTCTCAGCTAGAGCTGGCTCATGTCCAGCTGGATTGGACAGGACTGCAGCCAGCATGTGGCTGACTGCATCTCAGGGTGTGTGTATACCCATGGGAAGACCTTTTCCTTACCTCCAGAAGCAACAGTATGGATGTGCTACTGTCCTGTGAAGGTGAGGGGGCATGTGGGGGAGCTCCTCACTCCACAGCCAGTGCAGTGCTGACCCACTGTGCACTGAGTTTCACTGGTATAGTCAGAAGGATGAGATGGCCCTGCTGCCAAAATTGCATCTAAAGAGAGTGGTTACCCATAGTATTTGTAAAATGTACAGTGAAACCTCTCTATCCCTCTCTTTCTCAAGAAGGTCACCAATAAGCAGTGCATTTGCTTGGGCTTTACCTCGGTAAGGTCATCTTCAAGTGTAGGGACCACACGCAGTATTCTGCTTCCAAACATAGCATTATGCCAAGTATACATCAAGGGCACCAATCTCTTGTTCATTGTTAAGGCCAGACCAAATGTGAGCTTTTCAGAATAAATCTTGTAAAACTTTCCCATATCCCACTGTCCCCAGAGCTATCGGAAAGATTTCCCCTTCCTGAAGAGCTTTGCTCTTTTCTTCATCACTCAGAAGTCACTCTCTGAAATAATACCAAGCTCCAGGCAGAAAAAAAAAAAAATCACCTTGGACCTGAGCAAGATATTTTATCTCAATTTATCATGGGGGGCTGGGGTAGGGTTGACAAACTATAATTTCCCAAAATACTGGCTAGTAATGAAAGTGTCTTTTGCAGTTGTGAGTTGTATTTTCAGCAGGGCTTCTTTGGCTTGAGCAGAGTAAAGCTGCTTTACACCAGCTGAAAATCTGATTCCTCAACTATAGCAGTGTGACTGGGTGCTGTTTTCTAATCAAATAACCACTGTGAAATACCTGATTCACTTTGCACCCAACAGCTGTACTTTCAGCTTGTGTTCCCAGTCACACTCTGAAAACAAGCACAATAAGAAAGGCCGAAACAGCTGCAACTTCTCAACAGAAAAAAAAAAGAAGAGGGGGAAAAAAGCTTGTTGTCAGGCTCCAGCTTAGGAAGGAAGTAAAACCATTTTTCTTTTCTGTCTCATGCATGTCAGCTGTCTTAGAAAAATTATTACTGCTCTGTTTTGTAACAGAAACTCCACAATATTTGGTAAACTACAAACTCCAATCTATTCACAGCCAAATAAAGATTTAACATTTCTGATGCAGCCAAAACATGTTCAGTATGTCAATGGGCTGCAATTACTCTCCAGGAGAGCTTTGGAATTCACCTCCTGGCCTCAATTATCCTCCTTAAAAGAACTCATGAATCTTCTGTATTTGGACCATCCAGATCGATTTTATTTTAGTTTTAGATTTTGGCTGAAAAAAATAAACATTTAGTGAAGGAGGCTGTATTTCCTTTCTAGTATTAGCGTTTTCCAGAGCTATTTAAGTGAGTAATTCTATTTAATCAAACTAAAAGCACAAACAGAAAACAACAGGTGACTATTCCTTGGTTGGATAAAACATACCTACTTTTGCATTCTGAATATTATTGGCTCCTCAGATGACTTGTTTTAAATAAGAGAAATACAGGTTATATTCTGAGTTGGGTCATTAGCACGGTTCTGATGGGTAATGCCATAAGCTTCAGTGGAATCACTTGTAAAGATAGGAACTATTCATCGTGATATGTCTCTAAAAACATCAAAACCCCAGAATCAGATAGCCACCACCTACAGAAGGAAAAACTTTGTTCTCAGAAACTACATGTTAAACCTTCTGTTGACTTCTGCAGCAATGCTGTGCTATAGTTGTGTGGTAAAGAGAGAAAAATGGATGGAGATGGAAATAAGAGATGAGGAGGCGGTAGGAAGGCATAAAGTGATGAGCAGCAGAAATGGAAAAGGAGATGGAAAGATGGCAAGAAAAGGGAAATAAGAAAAGAAGGGGAGTCAAGTGGTTGGCTGCTGATCAAGTATAAGCAAGTATAATGGGAGAATATGAGAAACATTTTCAAATAAATTTCTCTCAGTTTGAACATCAATAGCTTGCTGCTGTACCTACTGGCTTCCACAGCACAGGCTTGGAGCTTCAATTCAATTTAGGTGACATCATCGCTATGTTTTAAACATCTTTTTTTTTTTTTCCCCACAATATGTTTCATAACAATTAAAGGAAACCCTAAATTAATACAGCAAAAATGTGAATTAAATGTTCATTACTTTCACCAAGCTGTTTCATATTTGGGTGCTTCAGGGTGTGGTTGTCAGAGACAGAGGTACTGTACTATGATTTCTTTTAATCTCACGGATGACTGCTAGTGCTGAAATTTATGTCACAAACTAAATTGTCTAAATATGGTAAGGTTTGGTATTTCAAAGAGGATACAAGATGAACTGGATTCACTGGAAGGGCTGAGCTGATTTTCTAATTTTAGAAACCTATATATGAATATTTTTTCTTTTGCTTTTGAAGAGTTAGCATGAAAATGTTTGCAAGATATTAATACAATATAACCAGTTTTAAAACAGATTCCCTGATAGGTAGAATTTTGCAACTAATTTTCTCCGAAAGCATACCTGTCTCTGAAAGGATATAGTCAATTCTGAATAGCTACAAGTTACAAGGGGATTGCATAGGAAAATTCAATATTTGAATGTACAAAGAGCTAAAAATATGAGTGCAAATAACTGTGCAAAAGTGAGGTATGTAATAAGTGAAAAACTGAGGATTCTTTGCCATATGTTCAAGTAGATTTGTGAATGAAACAAAAGAGAACATCATTACATTTCTTTGCTAAAAAATGTGGGGAAGTGTTTGGGGATATCTTTTTGATAAATTAAGTCATTGTTAGATTATCCTGATTTTTTTTAACCCATTTTACTTCAGTAATGGTCATTTAATAGCTCAATTTTTAATGATCTCCATCTCATTGCAGTTAATAGCTATATTTCCATAGAAACACTGCAAATCTGCTTTAGCTGGGCATTTGCTAATGAACATGTTTGAAAGCACTTCCTAGATAACTATTAGTGAAAAAAAAAGATTTAATGTAAGTGAACATTAAATTCTGCAAAAAGCTGTGTCTGCTGTATCCTATAGACCTAGTATCCCTTCCAAGATCATTTAAAGGCAAAACAAATTCTAACCTTTTTATTTGGAGGTAGTGTCATTAAAGGTAGTCAGTATGCTTATTCTCCTGCTGGTTGCACCAAACCCTCAAAGAAAGAGCTCCTATTTATTACAATATGAGCCCAATGCTGACTTCCCCCTGTAGCTCAAACCAATCTAATTCAATGATGAGAATATTTCTGCTAATGGCAATGTGCAGTTTACACAATAGCCTTTCTTTTGATTTGTAACTGAACGTGGAATGGGAAATGTATTCTGGAAATATCTTAATTGTTCCTTGAGTTGGGCAAACGTCTGAATGAAGTGTGTGGTGCAGAACTTGAATGAATAATTTAAAGAATGTTACAAATAAAAATAATGCTGCCTTGTGCTTTCCACCAAGCCTCCCTAAAAGCTTTGTGACAGCCCAAAAGAAATGCTGCGAGTAAGACAGTAGTTGTTATTAACTGTATTTTGTAGATAAGGAAATGGCTTCAGAAAGGTTAAACAAATTGCTCATGTTCGCTGCGTGAACCAGCATCTACATTTAAGAACAGAGCGTAGGTTGGTCCTGTGCTCTTAGCATTTGCCTTTCCTGCGCTGAAGACAAACTGCAGCTTAAAGTTACCAAGGTCATCATGGGAAGTTCAGGTAAAACTGGCAGGGTTGTCATTGAACATTTTGTTAAGTTCCTATCTTTTAGGAGGAAAGAGAATCATGATTTTCTCCAGTTTTTCATCTGTCCTTTGTGGTAAATCACTTTGACCTCCTTCCCTGTAGGACCATTATGGATTTTGCATTATGGGGCAGGTTCTGTGTCCAGTCTGTACAGAAGACAGAAGTGGAGGTATAGGATTCCCTTTGTCCAGACAGGGTGCATGTACGGGGGACAGTATGTAGCCCTACTTACTGCATGTGGTAAGGACAGAGAATGAGGGGAAGGGAGAGAAGAAAGGGAAGGCTTGTTTTTATGAACAGTTACATCTGCCCAAGTATTTTCTAATGGAAGTTTATGGGAAGCGGGAACACTGCAAGGACACAGCAACTGATGGCCTTCTCCTCGGGTTTCAGTTAATGATGGTTGGGGGACAACACTACTGACTTTGATGACTCTCTGCAGCCTAGAGAGCAAGAAGGGCCAAAGACTGCCAATACTTCAGGAAGCCCACTAGAAAACAAGTAATACTGGCAGAGTAAAAAGACAGAGGTCCTTGGGTGCAAGAGGGATCCAGGCTGAGATGCACATCCAGGCTGGACACTGTAGCAGCTGGAGAAGCCAAGGTCTCCAAGGTGGTCATTGCAGGATGACAGTGCTTGAAATAAAATGGGTGAACAGCGAGAGCCCTTGGTGCTTTCAAAGTATTTTGCTTTCTGATGTTTGATTTTGGCTGCCAAGTTTTTAAAAGACTGTTGGCTCTGTGGGTTAGATTTATTTCATTAGTCACCTACAAAGAAGTCATATAGTATAATTTACCTGTCTAGATTAGTTATGTACTCAGTGGAGGGAGACAGACTTCTCAAGAGGGTGATTTACCACTTATTACGGAAAACCTGGTTTAGGACAGGAAGAATTGCTGTCCAGAAGAACAGAGTGAGACGGGAATGAGCAAGAGCCTGAAAATCCAAGATGCACTCAGAGAAACTTGAAAGTAGTTGGAGGAAGAGCTAATCTCAATTCTACAGCTGTGAGTCATAGACTATGGGTACATTAGCAAGTAATTTGGTGCCAGAGGAGTGGATTGGTATATAGAAACAACTAATGCTGAGGCTCCTGCTTCTACATTATAAACTGTCTTGGCATTTTACATTGAACTAGGTTTAATCTGATCCTGTAGACAAACACCCATATGAAGTGTATATCTGAAGCTGTTTGAAGAATCAGTCACTGTTTTGGACATTTCTGCCCCATCTGAGTTTGGAGCATATTTGTTATGTATCCAAGACAGAGCTTTCAGTTTAGTTTCCTTTGAAAGAAATCTAGTTTGTATGGACCAAAACTGCTCTGTGAACTGAGCCAGCTGGACTAAGTAGAGATCATGGTAGAATTTGCTCCAAAAACCATTGCTCCAAACCACAAAGCCCATGTAAACACTTAAAATGCTGAGTGAATTGTGAAGGTGTCATAGTAATATTTACCTGCATGAAGCGGCCCTCCGAAGTTCCCAGATTAGCGACAGTAAGGTTCCCTTTGGTGAAGACAGATATCGAAGTTAACAGGACACTGTTGAATTGGCCCATGAACAAGTCAACCCTCTGCAAAGGAGTCGTAACTTCTAAGCGATATTCATCATCTTGTGCTCTGCAGTACGAAGCATTTCTTGAAAAAGCCTGTTTGAAAATGAAGTACAGATGAGTACTGTCTTTATGAGTAGGAATAGATCTTTGTCAGAGTGAAGTCATTTAGCACAAATGCATTTGACCAAAAGTATTTTAAAATGTTTCAAACTTAATTGCTTCATCAGTTATGATGTTCCATGAGGAAGGCAACGACTTCTTAATGTTATGGGAATGTTTCTTTTAACTTTTTTTTATCCTATCTTTTGGAAATAAGACATAGAGGTCTTTATGTAACCAGATGATATGTATATAAGCACATATATCAAGGTATCCTTTCTCTTAGCTACTTCTATAATGCTGCTTCTCCAAGGGTCTCAGAATTCTTTGACTGCAGAGCCTGCCCAGTGACACACCTGCTTCTAAAAGACTGATTCCTAGAAAATGATTCTCTAAAAACATTGCAATTTTTTTAACCTTTTTTTTGCATCAAAATGATAATTTCCAATATTCTTCTCCTTCTGTTCTCTTTTCACCACCTTCTTCAGTGATAAGACAGAAAAGGGGAGAAAAAGATGGAGAAAGAGAAAAGGGAGATAAGCCAGGAAAAATATGGTTCTGATTGTATATTTAAATGGAACTATGGGGAAGCCAGCTTTTTATAATCACTTAGGCTATTGTATTGATCATCTATGGCTCATGCACTATTTTGTCCAATCTCTGTATGTCTTGAGTATACTATAATAGTTGCTGCATTTGCAGTATTTTCTCGTTCAGTTTGGGAATAGAGATTACATGTTTTTAATTTTCATTGGAAAAATTCTTGAACAATACACTTTAAATTATTCTCTCGAGAAGAATATAACCTGCTGTCCTGACAATTCAATAGTAATCTATTAACTGATAATTCCATTACTATTGATACTACATCATCTGTTTTGGTGAGATCGTACAGATAATAACCAGGAACCCCTGAAAGGATCTCTAACCAGTTTAAATTTGGAAGTCATCTAGCATGTTCCCACTGTGACATACTTTATGAATAAACATGTAGGGAGATCATTAAGGATCTTATGGTGGTTCCCTCTGCTGAAATCAATAGAGAGCTTCATTTTTCCTAATTTTTTTATTGATTTGTTGTTGTTACAAACATGTTTTAAAAAAATATTTTAAAAAGCTTGAATTAAACCTTTTAAAGACAGGCAGAGTTTACACTAAAGTCAATAGATCTGGATCATACCCTTAAAGAACATGTAGGAGTAAAATTTTATTTTCTTGTTTTCTAGATTCAGATGTTATTCCCTCAAAGTACTATGAGAAAGCAAGCAATGAACCAAGAATTTCATGCTGGCTTAACTCTGGTGAATTCTGGAAAAAAACCAAGGCATTGAAAATGCTGTTAAAAAAACGTTCAACCTAATAGCTCAGTCCTTTGCTGTTGAATTGTAACATTTCTGAACTGTGCAGAGCAACAGCACTAGCAGGCAAAGTTTTCTGTGATCCCTAGGAGTTGCAGTGAGCACTGGTGCCAGCTTTTCTCCAGGTGCCCTGTCAATTTACTGTATCATTTAGGTCAAAACCTGAGTAAGACCAGACAAGAGCAACTGAAATCTCTGTGCAGTGCCTTAATGATACAGAAAGAGGGCTTCTAGATTAGATCTGATACAGCAGTGACTTAACAGTTCGGTTATCCACATACTAAAGGGTTTGCTGTATTAGTTTTGGTATTATCTGTTAATGTATGGTGTGCTTTGCTCAGCAGGAGCTGAACTAATACTTTGCACCAGGAACACTGAATACACTTTAAATATTTTTTAACCCAGTATTTGACTGGGTTAAATAATCAACAGACAAATTTAGCTTTTCTTTGTTTTGGCCACCAAACAAGCTAAAAGCCTTTTTCTTTTGCACTCATATCCTACCCAGGCTAAAAGTATTTCTGAAACATCTGTGCAAAGATTACTCATACAATGAGTATGAATAGTTCAAGTGCAGAAAGATGTACAGTTTTCATGCTTTCTGAAATAATGCAGATTTCTGAATTTACCCTCCCCCACTTGGGATCTCTGCTCTTTGCTGTAACTCCTTTTTTTCCATAAGCAAATGACTTTGGGGAGAGATGTTTCTGTGCTAACCTTAAAAAAGGACTTCCTCCGATGTAGTCATCTCAACACAATTTGAACATCCTGACATGCCTCATGAAACCCTGTTCAAGTTCTTTTTAACAAGTGGTTAGGTTTTCCTGCTTGCCCTGACACCTTTCCTAGCTTCCCCGAAGTCAGTTCAGCCACAAAGTCAGCTCAGCCTTCCTCAGAGGTGTTGTAATTTTGGGTATTTGCCCAAGAACCTGCAGGTTGTTCCACATATGGCTCTCTTACAAAACCTGGCTCTCCATGGATTAACCATAATGTAAGGTTAGCTGTTTAAGAAATAGGAAGGCTTTGATCTTTGAGTAGAAATGCAGAGATTAAAAGGCTACTTAGAAAACTAAAGGAAGATTGATAACACAGAAAACTGCGGCAAAGAAGCTGCTTTAAATTAACTCTTTGAAGCCTGAATCTCTCCCTCCCTCCCTCTGTCTCAGTGTACACATAAGTATCCATTTGGCTGTCAATGTGGAAAAATAACTGATGTCAGATGATGCACTCTGGGTATTATGCCAAGTTCCAGTGACAAATCACACAACTATTGAAATGGACGATTAGAGCGCGGGTAAGTGCTTGGGTTGGGCTATACTGCTTCTCTTGTCGGAGGAGAGGTGCCAATTGCACGTGTGATTCATAGCGAGGGCTTTGCAAGGCTGGTGTAGGTGTGCCACTGGAATGCAATGAGGTGTGGGCAAGTCCTGCCTTTCAGCAGTGTCCAGAAGGGTAGAAGATAACCAACGCTATCTTATTTGTTCAGAGGGGAAGTTGTGGTGTTTCAGAATTTACCCTGGATTGGGTCCACAGAAGATGAATGCGCCAAAAAAGTCTCTAGACATCATTGAGCTGGGCTATCAGGAGCTGTCACTGTTTGGCAGTTAACTGACGATTTATATATCATATTCAGTGAGCATGAAAATAATATTTTGGACAGAGCTGCACATTTGAAGCCAAAAGCCAAAATCTTAAAGCCACTAATGAAAATCTCAAAAAAATACCCAGTTTGGTCAGTGTCAGAACCGATCATAGAGTCTAGTCTCTAGTCTGAATATTAGACTCAGGGGAAAAAAAAAAAAAAAAATCAAAATTTTAACCAAAGACTTTTTGTGAGCTTTTCTGTTATTTGCAGCGACTGCAATTTGGAGAAACACTCCTCCAGGCTCGTCCTTCTAGAGCTGGCCAAAACCTGTTCTTCTTAGTTAAATGCAGTGCTCAAATAGAAAGTGATATTATGTGTAATGTCTTAATGTTATGTTTAATGTCTTGAATAAACTAGAAATTAATGACTTAATCACTGCAGAACGTCTCATCCTGTCTTGTGAGTGATCCGGAGGACATCATTAAAATTAAAACTTAATTTGACAAATTGGAGCAATGGTCTGAAAGTAACTAGGTAAAATTTCCTAGTGTCAGTTATAAAATACTACAGTTACGAAGATGAACTCAGGTGAAAGTAGGAATAAGCAGGAGTCTTGTTTCCTGCTGGTTTGTTTATATGACTTATAACTTGTTGGCTGTCAGGAATCAAAGTCCTAAGGATCGACTTTTGTTTTCTGCTATGGATCCTAGGAGTCTCCCTCGAGAAGTGGGCACCCACAAGTGCTGACAACGTTTCTCCTTTGAGCATTTCTGTGGCATAACGTGAAGCAGGGGGAAATGAGCTACTGCTAAATGAGCTGGATCCTGGTATCTGCAAATGGCAAAAATCCTTTTTTAAAGAAACTGCTGTAGCGTGAATGAATAGATGATTCTACATGACAAATTGATTCCCAGGACAATTAAAAACAGAGAGGGTGTATAAGTTGCTTCTCTTTTGTTGTAGAGGTCAGTGAATTAAGCTGAATAATAAAACTACAGTTTTCAGGAGTGTGTCCTATTGGAATCAAGCACATAGTGGTGAAGAATTTACATATACAGCACACTCTGAACAGGAAGAGTAAGTGTGAGGAACACAGAAGAACCTTATCAGATTTTCCTTTCTAAATTTTCTTGTGTATTTTTAGCCAACACGGTTTTGCTGTTCTGTAATACATTTGAATTTTCTGGGTAGTTTGCAGTATTTCTCTTCAGGTGAGACATGCATTTGATCATTGCTTCTCTCCATGTGAAATACAGGAATTGAAATTCTGGCCCCAAGAACTCAGTGAAGCCAGGGTGTTGCCTGAAGAGGGTGAGTGATTTCATCATCATCATGTTGGAGGTCTGTTAGAGGGCTGGAGTTAGAACCTGTATTGTCTGTTTCCCAGTCCCATGAAAATAAAAGTGAGGGACATTATAAATTTGGCCTATCATTGTTGTCTTTGAAAGGAATTACTCCTTAAATTTCATAAATCTCATAAATCTTCCCAGCAGTCACATATCAAGTTTTTTTTAAGTCTGGGCTCAGTTAGAGATGACTACTAAGATCCTTGTACTTATAGCTCTTTGACAAAATGGAGAGAGGAGAAAAATTACCAGGACAAACTTTCTGGCTTCTGACACCTTTACAGACTCTGTTCACTTCATGCCTTTTTCTGTCAGTTCCCTTGGCAAAGGGACTGTCTCCCTCCTCTTTTCCCATGTGGTTTCATGCCATAGCTGGTCAGAGTGAATAAAGCATAATGGAGAAGAGGTGAACTATATAAATAGCTTTCTACTATGCTATCACAAATGAATATTTTTTTCCTCTGTAATTTGCAAGATGGAAAGTTTGTGAAATGGACGAAATTTTACTACTAGCAATTCTAAAAAGTCATATTCACATTTACTGTTCTCACTATACACAACTGTCACAGGGTGTCTGAATTCTTTATGGTTATGAGCACATTCAATGATGATACATGGAAAAAATATGGACACATTTATTTTTTGGAAGTAATTGACCAGAAAAGAATCTCTTGTGAACAAACTCCAGCGCTGTAGGCAAAAGAGAAGCCAGCCAGAGTTGAGGAACATGAGAAACAGAAATTCTTTGGATGTAGCATGTTGGCTTTTGCCAACATGATCAACTGCAAGTCCACAGTGAGACTCCTCACCCGCTGGGTCACTGTAACTGCAGTCTGAGTTCCCAAAACTTACTGCTGCTTTCCAAGAGAAGCAACTGTGGATAACTAAATAGGGTTGGCCGTACATCACTACTAGTCATATGTACTACTAGTCATAGCAGGCCAAATGCACATGAATAGTGTTCCTTACTGGCACCAAGATTACATTACATTCATATTCTCCCATTTCACTTCCTTTATCAAATATTATCAATTAAGAGATCGGGTCTTTCATACTGAACTATTGCACATATTCATATCGATAGGGTCAATAAGTCCTCGGAAAGAGGTATCCCAAATGGAAGAGTCAGCTATTATTTGCAGTAGGGACTGCACGGAAGCCAGACTAGGGCAGTCTGCTGGGGATACGCAGTGCATACCCCACCTGCTGCTCTCACAGCACAGAAAGACAGCTAATTTCCATGTTAATGTGGCAGTGATTGGTACTAGGTATGCTGAATTTCTCTTTCATGCCCTGTTTTGTCAAACAACTAACTTGTTCTTCCCAAGAACTGAATGGGAAGTGGAACAGAAATCACTTAGAAGTCACATCACAAGAGAAAACTATTTGAAAACACAGTATTCAAAATGCTATGTGCTTTGTAAAACAGATTTCTGCACAGTAGCACCAGACATCATTACCAAGCACTTGTAATCCTCAGCAAGGGAAAAACAAGTAATAAATGGAACACCTCAGTTTTGCCAGTGGACACAAATTTATGTGCTAAACAACTCCCATAGAAGCAGATCCACCGTGCTTCTGGTTTCTTCTTGACCAGTGGAAGACACCTCGAGGAGGTAGGCGCTGTGAACTCAGTCCAGCGTTCATGAAGAACTGAACATGCCTGAGGCAGGGGACTGGGTTCTCCTGTTTCTAAGAACTTCTGCTGAGGCATTGAAGCTTTACTCTAAAAGGTGAAAGAGTTTTTTCCTCTTTTTGTTTTAAACAAAGAATTGTTTCCCTCTTCTTCCTTCCTCCTCTTCCCAATATTCCTCAGGTATTTGAAAGCAATTCAAAGATTTTTTTATAAAATACAGAAGAATTATGTTCCCTTTCTGAGAATAAACTTTGCAAATCTCATCTGCAAAGTAGGAGATGTGAAGAAAAAGCAAGCAACTGGAAATGGCCCTTTAAGATGGAAACAGTCAAGCAATCATAACGACGCAGTGGTCACTACTATGTCTTGCTACTGCCTGGAGATGGTCCGAGTTACACAGGAAAACAACCCTTCAAAATACTACTTGTTGCAAAATAAGGAACAATTTAGAGGGAATTACTGAAGGATTAATTACCTTTAAACTACACTTTCGACTTCAAGGACTTGATCTAGTTTTAAAGAACTCCATTGATGTAAAATGTTACATAGTATCATCCCACTAATTCTTAATACTTGTTGCTTTGATCTACTTCACTGCTAAAATGAGAAGGGGCAAAGGAGTTACTGTACTGATGCTCCACTTAAAGTAATAGGTAAAAAGACATCCATGTTAAATGTAATTAGTTAATACAAATTAAGATGATTACATGTTCTATTGTCAAGATCATTCAAAGAGTTATTTGCTTTTGTCATCGAACAGTGCTGCATTAGTTCTCATAATCTGGTTAGTGCATTAGCACTAAGTAAATCTTATTGATTCAGCAGATAAAATGGACCTAAGTAATCTTGGTATTTTGCTGATTCCCCTTATATTAATTTAACATTTAACTCAGTATACAGATTATCAAAGGAGAGGTGTTGACTAATTATACATTTTGAAGAAATAAAATAATGCATTAGAGATGCTGTGTTGATAAAAGCAGTTTTGCTGTACATTTGTAGTGTACATCAGGTGCATTTTTCATAGAAGTCCTTATTTACGTGGAAGCTGTGATGAAGTAGAAAAGCTGTGAATTGCAAGTAGACCAGTTATCCTAAGATAATGCTGAGTGCGGAGACTCTTATTCCAAGATAACATTGCACAACCACTGCCTGTCTAGCCAAAACAGTGGTGCAAGAGATGTGTGGGATAGAAAGGAGTCCAGAAAATAGGAGAAAATCATGCAATTTGCCCTACTTTCCACAGGCTGTGTATAAAAGCAGGGTAACATCTGCCTTAAGGGAATGAAGCTCTCATTATCACTTCCCCCAAGATCATTCTTCCTCTAACATTTCATTGTTTTCATCCACTCCATAGGCAGTGCAAGTAATATTTCTTTGTGACCTACACTTGCTTTCTGAACCATTTATGCCATGGATCTTCTTCCTTAGCACTAATTTTTTATTTACTGTGGGATTTGACTCTGGTTTTACTTGTATGTTTGGAAATGCGGAGTAATTCCACTCTGATGCAAAAGCTGTCTGAGATCAGAAACCCACATGCCACCTAGAAAGTTCGAGTCACACAACACTGTCCTGGATAATAATTACCTACTGTTGCTTTAGTGAGCAATAATGACGGCAATATGTGGTCCTGAGTCAGAACAAGTAGAGTACGTAGAGGAACTGCTGAGGTAAGGTTGGTGCTGAGTGAGCTGAAAAGCAGATGTCTGCTTTGCCAGGATTTATGTGTCTCTCCATTGTTTGGCAGCAGAACCTGAAAAAAATTCATTGCTTGCTTAGGTGTCTCAACTACCTACCAAAGCCAGGTGGGATGAATCCAGAACTTAGATCTGCATGCAGTGCACTGCAGAATCAGCTTCTCTTTCTCTGGAACATGGAATTGTTTACAAAGAAGTCCCAGCAGGTCTTTCAGGACGGTCTGCCATGGTCCCATTGCAGAATAGCCATCAGCAGACTAGACAGGAACTTAATCTGGGGCAACAGAGCCTTAGAATTTGGTCTGAACACAGGAAAAGAAGCTTAGATCTGAATATTACACATCTCTAGTGAGTGTCCTTAACGTTACATACCTGCTAGTCTACATTTTGGACATCTCTTCCTGTGGGACTGTAAAGGTTTTCAAATTTGCAAGGTTACATAGGGTAAGAAAATTATTCTTCATCCAGTTCTAGTCTTTAGAGTTATTTAAGGGCCTTCAGAAACTCTGAGACATAAAAAACACATGACCAGATATCCATGTTAAAAAAATAAAAATTACTTTCTGCCTGAAATGATTTCTGTGCGATTCCAGAGAAAAGCGGGACAGTCACTCTTCCACACTAATAACCAATAGGGAACCCTGCCTTTAGCAGCAGAATTTGATTAAAAAGTCTGGAAATGGAACATTATTAGTAACTCTGGCTGATAAATCAGTGCCCTTTGCAGAAAATGGTAGTTTAACGGATACCACTTTTTCACAAAGAAATCCAGCTTTCATCAAGAAGATGATAAAACACCAAGCAGCAATGCTGGGAAGCAGAGACAGGCCCCTAATCAGACATCAGGAGAAGGAAAACTAGTTTTTGCAGCACTTGGGGACTAACAGTTTGGCCCCCAAACTCCATAGCTCCTGGGGCTCAGAAGAGTCTGCAAAGATATCTACCACTTGGGGGGGTACAGTACTTTCCAAAGAAACACCCTGACCTGCCTTTTTCCTTGCCTCACCTTTTTCTTGGGAACTCCCTTGTGATGGTGTCCACGTGGCCGGTCCCAGGGACAGAACAGCCCTTACCTCTGTAGTCATGTGTCTGCTGAATCTGGCCCAGTCTGAGCTAACCATCCCCATACCTATGCTCATACCATACCCCCTACACACTCATACCCATATCTCTACCCACACCTGTACCCATACCCATACCTCCCTCACGTGCAGCTTAACCGGAGTTCAGGCTCTTCCCGCAATCCCTTACGCCATCCTATTTGCCCCCGTCAGGTCTTGCGTGGCCGGGTGGGCAGACGGCCACATACCGAACGGCGGAGGGGAGCTGGGTGGGGAGCACACCCTGCCTTGCGCTCCACCGTACAGGGCACAACGGGGACCCTCGGGTACCGCCTGGGCTTCCAGCAGACAGGCAGTGAGCACGGAACAGGAACGTGGATGCAGCTTGCCACCTTACGACTGTGGTTTAAGGCTGTTTTAAAGGGCGTCAGTGCACACTGCCCATCACCCAGTGCCTCTTCATTTGTTCTTCTGAGACATCAGAACCCCATAGAGAAGCTTGCACAAAATCTGTACGGATGGGAGCAGGCTTTGTGCCCAGGCAGAGTGCTGCATGCCAGCTGATATAGCATTTCCAGAGCAATAAATGACTGAACCGATCCAATGGATTCTGGTGCTTGACTTTTAGGGAAAATGTTCAGGCATGTTCTACTCACAATATAAAAAACATTTCCTCCGTGCTGTGAGATTATCTAAATAAGCCACATCAGCCCTTCCTCATCAGAGAGATGTGGTGTTATTTTTAAACCTGCCAAAAATTTTTAAGCCAAATGGTGTGGGATATTACAGTTACAGGGCCTCAAAAGAGTTATTTGTCTCTGTTTATTTTATTAAATATTCCTAGACGTACCCTTAGGATGACAGATCAATAAGTGCCTTTGCGGTTTCCTGATAGAAGGCAGCAATTATTTTCTTCCATTACAATATAAGCATAACCCAATTTTACTCATCTATCATGTGTGTAATGGTAATAAAGAAGCATCACCATGTGTTTATTTTACTGTCACTTTATCTTTTGTTTTGGTGATCTTCTGTTTTCATTTCACGTTCTTCCAACAGTTCGTGCCTTTCATTTGACAGGAGCTGTGACCAGTCTGAATTGCTTCAGGACACTTGTTGGGAACATGGTGGCAGAAGCCTGTCTGTGGTTTCTCCTTTCCTGTAAGGTGAATGGAGTACTTTAGGCTTTCACCTGAACCTGTCTGTAGAAGAAACAAAGCCACAGGACCTTTACAGAGCTGAATTTGGATTTCATTTTTAGAGGTGCTTTTCTATAGAAGTCAATAGTGATTGAAGTTAGGTATCAGAGGACAACTGGGCTTACAATTCTTTAGCACATACGAGATGCAAAAAGGCTAAACAAAGCCCATAAGATCATGATCTATCTAATGACAAATGAAATGTATAGTTGAGATTGTCAAGGCTAAACTCAACCCATCTTCCTGACTTGGAGAATCACATTTAATCCATGATAGAGGTGCAAACTACTAGACTATGTCTGCAAACGAAGTAAGCAGCATTTGTCTCCTCAAGTACTGCTCTGCTTTGAGGACTACCACACCAGGGCTCATAGTGACTAACTGTGACCACATAAACTCTGCTAAAAGCCTACATCCAGTTTTCTCTTCATTGTGGGTGAGGAGATTCCTGAACAGTGATTCAAAACCCTCCACAGCAGCTACCTCTCAGATATCTTTGTCCTGACTTGGGCAATAAAACCCCTTTACTATGACTCCAACTTTTTTCTTTTAATTCAAAGCCAGTTCTCTTTCCTCCTTGCTGTCATTGAAGTGACAGCCAGCTCTTAACTGAAGGAAATTATCAGGAAGTGCTAACCGGTCACAGCTCCGCTGAGGTACATCTGATAGCAATCAGATGCACCATCGGATTCACTTTTCCTAACCCTGACTTCAGTGAGCCCAGGCTTTTGCTTAATCTGTATTTCACTTAAACACAATTGGAAATGTTTTATTTCGATTTTATAAAGTTTTCCATGAGCTCTGGAATAACTGAAGCACAACTGTGTCTGGATTTATATCTTGTGGTTAGTTGACTTTGCTGTCCAACTAAGCTCTGACAGACACTTTTCCCATGGGTGAGCAATACCTGCTTTGGTCCCTGTGAGTCCTTCTGATGTTTATAAAGGGGCTCCTTAAACTTCATCAGTTTCCATAGCCTAAGCATATATTGGATCTGTCCCCAGGTTCACACCTGGATTCACATCCTTAAGATTTCTTATTGTTGAGGTTGTCAGGACAAATAACAGAAAGACAGGCATACAATAGCATGACTACATAAACTTCATTCCTTTAGGAAACAAGACTAAAAACTAACAAACTTTGTCAACCACATCGAGATGAGTTGAAGTATTTCTTTTTAAATGCTTAAAATCTGAGAAGAACAAGTTGAGAAAGTGTTTTGGATGTTTTATTCTGGTTTATTTTGGTCTAATTCTATCTTTAGCAGCCTCAGACTAAACAGTCCTGAGGGGCAACCACTTATAAAGATGGACTACCCAAAGTCCAACAAAATTATGTACAATTGTCTTGTGGGACTTTTTTTGATAACTTGAAATGGCCTTCATCAATCAGACTCTAACTGTAAATTATCAGATAGCACTCCCCTGCAAACATTGCTAAAGGCTCATTTTTCTTTTTAATGTTGAAGTTAGCGGTATACCATATTCACTGCTGTACTGTTTTGATTGTCCTATGACTTAATCTCACAGTGGTCAGTGCCTTTCACTTGCATCAGTGGTCTGTGGTTTCATTCTCTCAACATCAAAGAGAAAGATCATCTTGGCTACATTACAAAAAGCAAGTTTTGAATTTTGCCAAAATAAACTGAGACATACTCTCAGAGTTTATAAAAAGATTTCTTTTAAGTTGAAGGTGACTTACAAAAAGATGAAAAATGGGTTATGCCCTCATCTACGTTTTTATAATGTACAAAAAAGGGCCTAAGAAGAGTTGAGGGGTTGGGGAGTCTTTTTATTATTATTATTTTATCTCCAGCACAATCAAGGAAGACCAGATTTGACATTCCTGACAAGCATAAGAAATAATGTTCTTTCCTCCTGCCTGCTCCTTCCCTTCCTTCACTTTCCAACCTTGCAGGTCTATTTTACACACCTGAGAAAAACAGGTGTATAAAGCACGCTTGGCAAATTCTTGCCAATCTTTTTGGCCAACTGAAACTTGAAACTACTCACAGGACACTTTTTATTGGAGTCTTAATGAGTCCTCTGGAATAAAGCAAAGGAAAAGGAATGGGAAAGCTTGACAGTCTTGATATTTCGGTGTTAAGCAAACAATCAGGACAAAAATTTCTGATTGCCTTTATGCCATTTAAAGGAACCACAAGAAATCACAGAAACATTTTTCTCTTTATCAGTTTAATGTAGCAGAAATCAGAGTTCTGATGACATTTCTTGAAAATGGGCAACTATAATAAACCTTCTGCAGTATAAGACATTCAGTTCTGATATGCAAAGCAGCAGCAGACTCTGGAAAAGCTTTTGAAACAGGAAAGTACTTCCCAGCATGTGAAAAGTGGCAAATTATTCTGTCAATATTTTAATGGTATACTTTGCTATGAAAAGATCACCTTATGAAACGGGTGTATAGGCAAGTAAAGAAAGAGATAAGTTAAAGGCCACAAGCTTTAAAGACAGTCACTCACAAATAAAATACCCCAGGAATAAGGAAAAAAAGTACTTTCAGAGAAGAACAAAGTTCACTGTTAAAAACGAACTGAAAAATGAAAATAAAAAAGGATATCAAGACCTGAAATGAAAAATTAGGACAGCAATAACACAGTGAGGAAAGATAAGAAGTTACTGTGCTGAATATTTGCTAACTTGCTTTTAGTTCCTGAAAACTGCCTTTCTCCCCAGAAAGAGGGAATAAAATGCTACATCTGTTGTGGTTGTTCTATCAGCATCCGCTGGCAATGCCTACATCTGTGTTGAACACCTGGAGCTTGCGATAAGCAGTCATCCCCCGACATCACGGCTGTTGTGATGATGCTCAGACTGGGTCAGACCCTACCTCTGAGCACATTCCTGCTACTGGGGAGAAGCCACGGCAGCTCTGCAATGGATGCTTCTCCCCAGACCACTCCATCTCACCCCTGGCAGTGACGAGCAGCCCTTCTCTTTCACGCAAGAGGCTCCCACCTCCAACCAGGGCACGTGCCAGCACCCCGTCCTGAAGCCCTGTGCTGGGCAGCCGTGCTGAGGAGGACTCTGGTGGTATTGGGGTGATGAAGGCCTGTGGTTCCCACCCTCACCCTGAGCCATCCCAACAACGGGACATGATAGATCCCATCCATCTCCCAATGCAGGTTGAGCTGTTGCTCCGTCCTGACGCAGGCCTCATCCTGGCTTGCGAGGCTGAGCAGAGCCCTGTGATAACCGCTCTGGCCCTGCCCTCTGGTAGAGGACAGCGTGCCACCTCTGAGCTCCAATTTCCTTGTATTTGTGAAAAGAAAGCTCCCCAGAGAGGACACTTGAGGCCCTGCTGCATAAGCAGGTACAATTCAAAGGTCTAATGTTCCATGTTTCAAAACAAATGTTAAAAGTACCCGACTCCCAGATTCTGTATTTCCTTTACAAGAGCTGACACCGGCACAGACACTGGCCAGAAGGGAAGAAATAACTTCTGTGCTTCCTCCACTCACAATATTCCAGATGGTTGGAGAGCAGCAACCACCTGAACACGTGGTGTACGGAAAGGCAACCCTCCCATCCGAGACCGTCGGTATCCTCATTCAGATACACTTTTCATAGACACTTCTTTCATTAAGAAAACTGATTTCAGTGGGACCGTTTCTGTATCAAGCATGAGTAACTGTATTACAAGCTGGCTCTTCATGGCATGTTCCAAACCAGCTCTTTCATTTTTTTCCAAGGAGGACAGTGATTCAGCATTAACATAGTTTAAAATATGAGTGATATTTCAGGGACTCCTGAGTGCACATGGATATGAATGTTAATGAATAATTTTTTGAAATATTAAAAGAAATAACTGCCTAAATGTTCCATTTTTCTGCATCACAGTCTCTCAAGAAAAACAATTACAAATTTAAGAAAAAAATCAACTTTTTTTTCCCCCCAGTTCCACTAGTACTTTTTTAGCACCATAAGGACCTCAGTGATTTTCATACTCAATTTACAGGATCTAATCCTTACAGAGATGAATCATCAGCAATGATAAGTAATCTGAAATGATCAGGGACTTACATTTTGTAACTGAGGGGACGGCTACCTGGCAATAGAGTAGGCAAACAGAGAACAAGAGTCCCCAAATGTAACAAATTAATTGTTGCTTACCCTGTTCAAGCAGTATTTGCTCTCTTTCCCGTAAAAGTGCTGGAGACATTTCATGTTCTGCTTGTCGACGATCTTGTTGAAGAACTCGTTGATGGTTCGCACGGAGACGGCGCAGACAGCAGATCTGTTGGTTGGTTCGGAAGAGTCTGGTTTGCTTTGTGCAAAAACACCATAGAGAATATCATCGTTCAACCCAAGGCCCATTTCGTGGGCTAGAGCTGCACCTGGCTTGCTTACGTAGGCAGCTTGCAAAATGTTGAATACCTCCTTTCGGATGGATCTCTTTCTCCGCTTTTCGGTAAAAATACACTCAAGTGGCATTTCCATGTAAGAACGCATCTCTGAGTCTAAAGTGCAGAAGCGGATAATTCTCGTGTGAAAAGCTTGGGAGTCGAGAGATTCTCTCTGGACAGTCAGAAAATAGACAAAGTGATCGTTTTCAAAGGCATGGACATACCTAATGGGATACGAGCTGCGGAACTGAGGGAGGATATCTATATAAGACCGATCTGTGAGAAATTCAAAACCATCCTGTGTTTCTTTTAACCTTCGAACCGATATTGAGTGCAGCACATGGGGAGGTTGAAATGTAGAGGTCACAGTATTTCCAACAAAGAAGTTGACAAACCTGTCCTTTTCGGTCACCAAAACTTTGGTTCCTAAAGTGCTTACAACACAGTCAGGACAATTATCTGTCTCCCCGTCCGTCCGGGGTGAATACATGCAGTGCACCTCGCTTTCGATGTCAGCGGGGTTGTCAGGGTGAATGATGTGACGGTGGCAGATGCCTCCGGACACACTACCGCAGCTGATGAGCTGGTCATCGTAATAAGTTTCTAAGAGTAGTGCCATGTTGACATTATCCCTCCATACACTGTTAGATAAATTGGCTTTATCCTTGCAGTCTTCACAT
Organism: Haliaeetus albicilla; assembly: GCF_947461875.1. Lineage (NCBI taxonomy): Eukaryota > Metazoa > Chordata > Aves > Accipitriformes > Accipitridae > Haliaeetus > Haliaeetus albicilla. The sequence continues at coordinate 27,682,399 of NC_091496.1, forward strand.
GGCGCACAGTCAGGGTTCTCCAAAATGGGCCCAGTCTTGTACACAGAAATGTTCTGGAGAGTTTCATTTAGTACGTAGATCTTGTTGACTGCTCCAATATAAACATGATGCTTGTACAAAACTACATTCTGAATCGGTGTTTCTGCAACGAAGTTAGGAAGATCATATTTTACACTCAAATTCATCTCCGATTTTTTAGCTGCTTCTTTGCATTGTCCATGGCTCCTCTGCAGCAAGGCAAACAGGAATATGATAAACCCAGAAGGATATGCAGTAAAAGGCTTCATTGTCAGGGATTTAATCTGTCAAAATATATTTAAAGGAAAGAGTGGTTATATTTCATATACTAAAACATCAGTTTATCAGTCAACAGAAATCCATTTCTAGGCTGCATGTATTAGCTGAACTATTTCAGCTTAGGAAGTGTCATAATCTTGCTTAGTGTCATTAATAGTCTTGTGCTAGAAACTGCTATGATCACTGTTCTTCATGGGTACCCACTTCACTGCTTTTAGAACAAGTCACAGAAGGATTTTCTTATGATGAATTTTGCAAGACCCCTCGGTGTGTTGTACAGCAGCAGAAGAGAGATGACTACTTCCACATCAGCATTAAACCAGCTGACTGATACGGTTTAGAACAAGATGGTGCACAGGTAGCTGAAAGCAAATCTGCTCAGGACACTCAGGACACAACTGCACACAAAGCAGTTGTAGCACTTCAGTGTGTGGATATAAGATATTTGGCAAGTTCCTCAAGAGGCTGAGCTGGTTTTTTAGCGCAGCTGCTCAAAAATGAGAAACAGAAAAGACATGAAATAATGTGAAGACTTGAGCTGGAAGTAGGCTTCTCTTTTACTCTGTTGACATTTTTGATTAACTAAGGAAGAGACCTTTCTCCACCAGACCAAAGGAAGAAACCCTTCTCTCTCCCCCTCCAGCTCGCCAAATCACTGTCTTTCATAAGGGCCTGGTTTGGAAAAAAGAATGTTTTTTTCAGCCAGCTCTACTTCTTGGAATAGTCATTTTCCCTAGTGTTGACAAGGTTTTGTAATATATTGTTAGAATATTTTATGCATCATGTGGTGCCTGGCATGTGCAAGTTTTATTTTAGGCCTTGTACCACAGCAGTAAGTCACTCTGGTGAACCTTTACAAGATACAGGCGTATCACTGTATTGTAAACAAAGGGGTATCAAGTGACCTACAGCCATTAACTGATGAAATCAAACAACCTAGCACTTTTCTTTTTTTTTTTTTATTTTCCACACAATTGTTTGATGTGGCTTGAAAACCCAAAGGCAGATGACTAGTGTGATATTTCACCCCCTCAGAAGATCAATTAAATGAACTGTGGTTATGAGCGTTTCGGTGCAGTGTCCACACTATGCCCTGTTACACCAGACATTTTCTGTTAATGTCATGACACAGTTGTTAAGCCAAATTTAGCTTCTTCATGGAGAAAACAATTATGCATTCTAACAGCAATATGATCACATACTTTGGGAAAATACTTATAGTTTGGCTATAGTTAAGCCGTTGCTGCTAATCAAGAAACGCTTATGACCACTGAAAGGATTTAAAATAGGCAACCTTGAAAATTACAAACTAATAACAGGAATCTGTACTGACTTTCTCCTTCATTAAGACTTCAAGCAAAATGAAGGATGACTATAGACCAGAGCTGTTTCAGCTGTGTATAAATTCAGTGTTTTCACTAGATTGGTTAAAACAATCCATCAATAATTCTCCTGCCTTCCTTGTGACATTTTATTTCAGTGTCCACTGAACTCTTTCCGTGCCTTACCTCATTAATGACACAAAATAATAGGTTTTGGAAACAAAGAATTGTTCTTCCTCCCTGTTATCTGGTAAGAATCATGACCAAGAGCTGGGGTTAAAAATCAGAAACACAGGTTATTTGCAAGTATTAGCTGGTAAGAACAAGTCACACTTCTGGTATCAAGAAATTAAGATCTTCCTTCAAATCAACATTTCCTGATATTAATTAGTGATAACAGAATCCTGGAAACAAATCAAACATGGATTTAAATTTGAAAGAAAAAGAAAAGAAAAAAAGAGCAGTGTTATGGCTACAACTAGAAAAATGCCCCAGTACACAGAGCGCTGACTTCTATATTGTATAGGGCAGGAAACAGTTTTCTCATCCTCTGAAACTTCTTGCTATTACAGAATTTTTCCTGCTCTGTGCTGGGATGAAACCAAGAACTTTCAAAGTTTGTGTGAAACACCCAGAAGTCACACCCTATCCAAGAACAACCGTGTTCACATCCCTGCCTCGCCAGCACCGAGCAAAGGTCCTGCAATGGGAGGAGTGGGACCCTGGTCTGGCTATCTGTCTCCTTTCAGCCAGCTCTTCCACCAGAGAAACTGCTAAAACTGATACACATTCCTGCAGATTCACTTCTGACGAGTCAACATGTTCTGACAAATACTAGATTAAGCAGAAAATTCCGAAAGTGCTCTATTTCTGACACAATGCGGAGGCAGGTATATTGTTTACTGCAACGAGTTTAAACCCACATAACAGAGGTGGCACTGCAGTGGAGAGAGAAAACAATAGGTGGGACAATAGTTTGATGAGGATGAGGCTGATTCGACCACTAACACAGGAAAAAAGATGCAAGGTTACTTGACAGGCACCTACTTCATTGCAGTATATTCTGTGCTATGTTCTTGTTTTAGTGTGTTCCCAAACAGATTTCCCACCCAGTATGCCCCTCAGGCTTCAGTTTACAATCCTGCCCGTTCTGCCAGTGTCCAAAAAAGAGGATCCCTAGCTGTCCAACAGTAAATATCAGTGTGCACTGCAGAGGGATTTAGAGCCATAAATACTGTCTGAATTATTCTTTCCCTCAAACCATATCTTGGGATGTGAGGCCAGTATCCTTGGACAGGCTACTATGCCTACACTCAGTGAAAAAGAGCTGGTTTGAATCTGTGCTCCAGAGACAGAAAATTCCTCCTTAGACTCCTTTAGCAAGTAAGATCAGAACCAAAAATCTAAACAGCAAGAACAAGGGCGGGATTCAGTGTAATGGAAAGGGTGCCAGGAATAATAGGTACTGTATTTCACCACTACAGGAAGGAAAATATGAGCAATAAATGAAAACCAAGTCATCTTTGCTCTCATATTTGAGCTCCATCATGGTGTCTTCCTTTGTATGCTTTTGAGGTGTTTCAGCCATTCTCCCAGACAGAAATCTGCTGATTCCCACCTATGGGAAGCTCAGGCTCAGATTTAGGGGCAGCTCTAGGGAAGATGATTCCCCACAATGCATGTCTCCAGCACACTGTGAATCTTTCCTCAAGGTGCCTGAAATCAGAAGGCACGTGTTCTACTGTGAGACATTTATAGCTTAGGGAGGACATAGGAGTTATGTGAAGAGTACAACGTGCAACTCCTTTTTTTAGGTATTTGTTTTTTCACAGTCCTTACATCATATAAACTCCACTGTTCCTCAGTGAGACTCCCGTGACATTCAGTGCCTCTTTTTATCTGCATTTGACCCAGGGTCTTTCTCTATTCCACTGCTGCAACCTGCAGCACAGAGCAGCTGTTTCGTAACCTCCAGACCGGGTCGTTGCAAACACACTTCACTTGAATAAATCCTGAAGAAGCAGGGAAATTTTGGAGAATTAAAAATACAGTCCCACATCTCTTCAAAGGTCCAATAATCCCAGTTCTCCTTAGCACATACTCAAATTAATTTCAGTTGAACTTAAGGACTTAAAGAGTTTTGCTGAATTAGAACTAAAATACTTAGGCTATAGATACTCTTTTTGAGTCCAGGTCAAAGAACTAGCTGCTGTCTATCACTTGCAGAAGGAAAACAAGTAATCCCTTTGTTTCTCTACTTGGTTTGAATGATGGATGCTGTTCATTCTTTTGTGACCTTCCCGTGACTTGTGTGTCAGTGTGTCTTTCATGTGTCTACAGAAGACTTGTAAGCTTTGGCCTGTGATAACTATCAGCAAGCAATAGCTGTGGATGGATTATTCCTTTTGTAAGAGATATTTTCAAAGCCTGTGTCATGATGTGCTCATTTTTCCATCCCTCAGCAGACAGTAGCTTGTATAACTGATGAGAAAATGGATTTTGGTCAACTGTTGCAAGTGGCTAGTAATGATGTGTCATATTAGTGTGCTTGGCAACCTCAAGTGCTATGGCTGATGCTTCCCACCAGGCTTGGGCTTGAGTGTTTGTGTACCGTTAACAGCTTCCCAATGGCAATCTTTTTCCTACAAGCTACATTCTCCCCAATTACAGCCTGCGTGATAATTTATAAATATTGAATATCATGTCTCTCCTTCACACTGTTTGCCACTGTACTGACAAGTCAGGCCTGGCCTTACTGTGGAATAATGTTCAAGCTGTCATATGCAAGGAAGCCAAGAACTACTGTCTTGCTTGTTTTCCTAGCCCTCATTTCAATGACTTGGGTCCCATCTAACTCTCATTACAAAGCACTCCACGGATCTGCACAAGCTAAGACAACATGCTGACATGAAAGCATTTTGTAGGTCGTTTGGTGCATCTCATTTTTCCTTGCTTTATTACAGAAAAGGAAATGACAGGGTCCTGTGTATCCCACATAGAGCATGTTCGTACAAGAACACATTTAGTCCTCAGATAGGTCATTTCAGGTTAGGTAACAGCAAAGCAATGTAATTCGTATTTCAAAAACTCTGTTATCAGCAAATGGTAGCCTTTTCCCCTCTTTAAGGAAATATTTGATAGTATAGTTTTATATTTTTTCCAGTGGCACAGTACGTCTTGTTACTCTGGGCTCTGACAGACTTCTGGTGGCAAATTTATATAGGATAACCCTAGTGATTACTGCTCGTGAGAGTTCAGTTAGCTTTGCTATTGTGGACCAAAATCCATGTCAACTCAGGACTGGATTCCCTGTGGATCAGAGGCTCTGCCATGGAGGCAGCAGCATCATTTAACAGGAGAGGGCAAATGAGAGGGGGAGATGATAACAGCTCCATCCAACTTTAATCTGTTGTTGCAAATCTGTCACAGCACTGGCACCAGCTTCAACAGACTAAGCCCACAGCGGACGTGTCTTCATCAGACTTTTCAATTAATTGATTGCATCTGTAGACAAGATTGGTCATATGTAAAACACTTACTGAGGTTAACCTGTTTTCAATGTCTACAGATTAAAAATATTCTTAAGTCAGAATTGCTAACCTGAATTACCTACCTTGAGTTAAAAGAACTGAGAGAACAAGGAAATTTGAGAGTAAATCAACAACAAACATACAAATAATCCCTGAGTTGAATTCAAATGGCTAATCTGAGTTAAAATCCACGTTCCCTTGTCTTCAGCACTATTTCAACTCTAGTTTAGGTTACTCATCCTGACTAAGATAGGAACATAACTTTCCTGCAGCGTGATATGTACACTAACATGATGAATTTTCCCAATGCATAGAGTCACAGGAATTAGTAGCAGTGATTTAGGTCATAAATTCATCCATAACAGGGATGGGAGGTTTCTATGGTACTGCAAGAGGTGTGTGTGCATGCAGAGGGCTGATGGTGAAGAACTGGTGGGCAGGGCACAGCCTAGGCAATTGCTGGAAGATCTACCATTAACTAAATCCTCTGCATATCCAATGCAGTTGTGTGTGTCAGAAGAAATTGCTTTCATTAGCATGTTCAACTGATCTGTAAGCCTTTTCTTACAATATTCAAATACAAAAGAAGAATCTAAATTCTCCCTGCATAAAATACACTCTTTAATATACATGGTCCATTACTAGGTTCAGTATACCATTGTAATTCACAGCAGCTATCAATAGAAGCATTTTTGTTGTCTGCCAGGTTTATTTTTAACAGGCATTAAAACACAAGAACACTGATCTAGCCTTTGCAGTGGAGAAAATGTTATTCTTATACTCATTTAGCACTATTTTTTTGTACGTGTCCTACAGTGCAGTAAAGTGTAGAGTGTTTTCTTTGAAACTTGGCTTCAGATCTTAACATCCTAAAGCCAACTCATGTCTTGGGTCTGTAGCACAACTGGATTTATTTAATCATTTTTTGTTGTGATGGGCTACAATGGCACTACAGGTTAGAATCATAGAATGGTTTGGGTTCCTTCATAACAAACCTCAGCAAACACTCACTGATATATTATGAATGAGTGGAGCAGATCGAGAGCTATACATTGCTCAGAAAGACTAATTTAGAAGGTAGTATACAGCATTTGCTGGGATTCAGGGAAATTTCTCATGTGAGGAAGTGGTACTAATTCTAAGGGATGAGGAATTAATTCCACAAAGAACAGGAACTAGAAAAGAAGTTCAAAATATACAAAGAATAATTGAAAAATGGGGAGGAAATACCCACAATAAGGTAGGTCCTTCGTTGTTTGTTCACGCTTGTATTTCCAGACGGATTTGGATCTTTAAATACATGAGGACAGCTTTCCACATCTGGATGCATAAGGATGGGAGGATTTTTTTAAAAATTATGATAGTGTTTGATGAAAGCAGGAAAACAGAAAGTAAACTTTGAAAACCACAACACTATTGATCCACTGCATTCATGTGAAATGCACATCAGCAACTGTGGGGTTTCAGTAAGAAAATACCTGTGATGTTATTGTGGGTCTTTATCACTACATTGGCAATAATATAAATCCAGTTCTAGCACAGACTTAAATTCGGTATCTGCAGCAAATAATTCAGCCTGATAAATGACATGTGAACAACTTGTTCAGTCCAAGTTGAAAAGGAGCTATGTGTGGGGTAGAATAACATTACGCTTGTTATTGTACGTGTCATGACAGATAATACGGAGTAAGGTTGGTCTTCTGTTTCAGGTGAATGAATATGGAGATATTTGGGTTTCACTCCCACTTTTTCATGTGTTTGGGCAGACTAATTCGTCTCAATGTATTTTCACTGCATATGCAAAGCAAAGACCTTTATTGACTCTAATCAGCTGAGATAAATGCAGACATATGCCCTGGTTCACCAGGAAAGTCATACAAGCTCAGATAAAGATGCGAGTCATTTCTGGTGTCTATAAAAATGCCTTATAGTAGAAGAAAGCAGTTTTCTTGTAGTTCTGAGTCGATCCTGTTGATCAACTTTTTGCACGAGTCTGAGCATTTTGTGGTTATCTGTACAGAACGGGGACAGTGCAATTTCCTTGGAATGTAGTTCCTCCTTTCTTAAAAAGCCAAGTTGGCAAACCTGGCTGCAAGCACAGTTTTAGCTCAATTCCCTTAACTACTCTCAGCACTTACTTAGATTTTCTACTTTATGCTTTATGATTATAACATCTATGTACCTGAATTCTTGTATTGAAATGCAGAGCAGATTCTGGAAGCCTCTCCTGTCGTGTAAAGCTAACAGCCTTCCATACTGTGATAATTAAAGGAATGGCATGGGTCATAAAATGAAAAAGATTAAAAGGCAGATAGCCACGAGTAACCAAGACAGCATACAGATTTGATCTAAATGTTCTAACAGCAATTATGAATGATCTTGATGCAGGGCATTTCCTGCAGTTTAATTGTCATTTGGTGCTAATGGTTCTTAGGAGTCCCTGAGACAATAACTCTTCATAGCCAAACATTAATGTCTTAAAAAAAAAAAAAAGTTCTGTACGTTAATAGATAGTGATGATAAAGTATATTATATGAGAACTGTACCAAAGGATCTCCATGCACACCAAATTATCGAGTTTCCTTTTGATGTCATAGTAGATATAAGTATAATAATAACAGCAACTAAAACCCAACAAGTCCCTGAATTCCTCCAAGGTGTACAAATACCTAGGATACCAAGCAAAAGAAATTGTGCTGTTTGTGTTCTTTTCTCTGAAAGAGCTGGCAGGACAGTGTCAGGCAGCAGCTTTTCTGCTCTGCGGGCGCGCATAAAGCATGCCACTGGGTGCCATGACTTCACCCTTCTCAGTCAATGTGTCTCCAAGAGCCACAAGGCAAATTAGTGACAAAACCTAGGGTCAAGGATTTCCAATAGGTTGCTGATGCCTTGCTTGATACATAGCTTGTCAAGCCGAGATGTCACGGTCAAACTTTGTGCAGGGTCCCAGTGAGATCAGCACATCTGTAAGACTGAGCCGAGCCCCTGGATTCGGAGAGCTCACCAAGGGCTGGAATGAGACCGTCAGCTCTCCTTTACCCAGCCTGCTGGGAACAGCTTATCCAGGTAAAGGAAAAACCGGGAGAAAGCTCTGCTTGCGGACCCATGCTGGCACCGCACAGAGGCCTTTAGGTTGCCTCCAAGCCCCCTCCTTGCATCTCGGAGCTTTTGTGAGGCTGCTGAACTGGTCTGGCCTGGCACGGCCCCTTGGGCTGATACTGTGATCTGTCCACATGTATTATATTTAGTGCTGGAAAGTAGACAGACTCCTTCCATGTCCTAGCTGGCCCCACAAGCAGTATAACCATGATCACGTAATGCTGTGTTTGAGATAAGTAGCCCCGCCAAACACAGACTGCCTCTATGCAAAACTAACTTGGTGATCTTTGCCCCAAGTAAAAACATGGTGCAAACCCTCAGAACAGCTACAATAAAAGTGAATTGGCTGTGTTTGTAAACCAGCTAGTGAAAGTAATGAAGTCTATATTTATGCCTTAGCTTAGCAGAACACATCCTTTATCTGATACCAAAGTTAATAACCTGATGGTCTACTTAGCTTCATAGCAGCTTTCTGATAATCAAACAGGAGCAATGTCAAGGATAGTATTCATTTCCCATCTGTGTTTGGTTAGGAGGTTATGACCTTTTCTTTTTAATGCTGACCTCGCTTTTGTCACTGCAAGTTTATGTTATTGCAATGCACTTTAACTGATGCCCTACTTTCACTCAGTTTAGAAACTGAGTTAATGATGGCTCATTGGCATGTCTGCTGCCTTGCTGTGAACCTGTGATTCATGATCTGCTTCCAAGGACTTTACGGTATTGGTGTTCATAAATCCCGAAATGGCCTGGGACCAGTCTATCTGACATCCTGGCTCTCACCAGAGGCAACAGTGTCACAGCTGCAATCAGTGGAGTGGCTGATCTGGAGCAGCCTCAGCTCCTGGTTCTTGGCAGATGTCCCTCAGCGAGAGTCTGTCAGCCACAGCTTTTATTCTGAAATATTGTGCTGACCTTCAGAAGATGCTGAAAAGCTCAATAGTTTGAAGAAAGTGTTCAGGGATGGCTGAGTCGTCTGAGTTTTTTCATGCTAAAGGGATCTTTTTTTTTTTTCTGAACAGATTTTTCAGCTGCTCCATTTACTTTCTTTCAGCCTGTCCCCTCCCCTTATTTTTGGGAGACCTGAGGACCTTAAATGTGCAACCGCTGCTTTCAGGGATTCTCATTTATACAGGGCCTGGTACCAGGTTTTGGACTTGTTCAGACCCTGGAGTGTCTCCTTTGGAAATCAAGGAGTTTGCGAGATAAGCAAAGAGGCTGTTTCTAAACTTCAGAGAGTATTTGCCTTTCTCATAGGGGTGACATGAGGATAAATTAGCTCCTTCTTACAAAACACCTCCAAAATATGAAGGGCTTAGTGGTGGTGTAGGACAGTGCCTACCGTAGAGGGGCTGATTTAAAACTCTGGTCTTCATCCCTGCATGAACGGGTTGGCCAAAGGTCTAAATGTGGGACTAGGGTTTGATTCTGCCCCTCTCAGCCTCTGCCTGCGCTCCCCTTCGGCCAAGCGAGATCCAGCATCCCACCCCGACGGCCGTTCCTCGCTCTCCTCCTCCTGTCCCGGTGGGAAGATGCAGACGGTGGAAGGCGTGGATGGGAATCCTCCTAGGCAAAGCGGTCCTTGGAGCCGAGCGGGCCAGGAGGGAGAGAGGGGATTGAGCCGTGGACTGGAAGGCTGCCTGTCAGCAGCAGGACCCGTCTGCAGCGCCCGGCTCCATCCTGTCTGGGGATCGCAAACGAGCTGAGCTTGGAGCTGTAACCCAGCCAGGACCAAGGGCCTCTTCCTGCTCCACGTAATTTCTTCCCCTGCAGAGCTGGAGCTCAGGTGAGATCCAGGGAATATTCTGCACAAAGCGCAGACACCGGTTAATCTAAGCACCTGAGAGCTTTGTGGCCAGCGAGCGTTAGCTTTCTGGATCCCTTTCTTGGACTTATGCCCTGAACTCGCTCTAAACTCCATTTTAGATGCCAAAGTAGCCTCTCTGGATCTTACATAATTTGAAGCTTGGTCTGCTTATCCAAAAGGAAAATAAAATGGCAGTGGTAAAATTGGAAATGTCAGTTAATGTATGCTTTTAATTTAGTACTTCATATTACAACAATTGCTCCTGAGCATGAGGTTTTGTCAAGTAGTTGATACCACTGAATTCAATACTTTGGGCACTGAGCAAAGGTCAATGTCATTTAACAAGAACATTTTCTTTTACAACCCTGCTCCTACTTAAAATATTCAAATTATATTGTATTGCTTACTAGCACCATGTATGTCATGTCCAGATAAAAAACTGGACTACTCGTGTGATTAATAATTACTCACTTGATAAATTTAAATTTGAACAAGATACAGCTGTTGGGGGTGATGCTGGGACAGATCTAAACTCTTACACACCTGGACTTTCACATGAAAGCCTGGTTTCAGACCTAAGGTTTGTCAGGATAAGTTACATTCCTTTACTGTGAAGCCGCCACCTTTTCCAAGACTTGACTCCACAGTCTTTATGCAAACAATACTCTCATCGATTCCTGTGATAGTTGAGCTGACTAAGGACTAGAAAACGGGGTGCTTAAAAGAGCCTGAAAGGCAGAAGATCTGTTGACAAGACAGAATCTCACTATTACCTCATTTAAAATGAGCAATAGATGATAGAGGGTAAATACTGAGATGCAGAAGGCATAACTTAACAGGGATGATAGGTGCAGAAGAGTAAATCTTTAAAAATCTTATATATTGTTAATGAAGATAATCATTACTCTTTAAAGAAAGACTGAATTAACCTACACTGCATTTCCAAGTAACTAGCTAATGGACACGGGCATTATCTTTTCATATGTCTTTGAAATCCCTATAAACCATGCCTAGTCAAATATTTGACTGATGGGCTTTTACCCCTTTTAATAGCACGTGATGGAGGTCTCGGTAAATAACCTGCCTTCAGATTTGCCTTTCCCAGAAGGGAAAGGGGTACTTTCTTATTCTTTAGGCACCTCTTATTGCTCCTTGCTGCTTCCTGAAAGGCTTTTTGTACTGTGAAAACAATTCACTGGTTGTTACCTTATTTTTGTGCCCTGCAGGGATTTCGGGCGCGTACTCTCCTCAGATAAGCAGGAACCTCTCCCGCTGCAGTCTGGGGAACTTTGGAAGCCATGCGTGCTTATCTGCAGGCAGAGGTTGGCCCAGCTTCTGTTTAGTTTACAAGTGTAGTAGTATTTGCATAAAAGGAGTTCTTTCAAAGCCTGTTATGTGAAAACGTCTCAATTTGAAAACAAACAAACAAAAAACCACTCAGCAATTTTCAGGAAGCAGCAAAGATGTCTCTGAGCTCTCCCCCAGTTGATTTTATCATGGCAGCTTACATCTGAAGAAGAACAAACACATACTTATTTTTGTAAATGTGTTTTCAGAAAGAAAGAAGAGTCCAGAGAACTGATAAACAGTCCTTCTGACTGATAATGACCATACATGGTGTTTTCCCTTTTTAGCCCTACAGGAAAAACATGGGATTCATTTCTGCAGTTAGAAGGTCATTAATGATTTTTGTGATTTCATGCACGCTGTGCTGACTTTACCTACCTCCTGTCTGGCTCTCATCTCTCCCAACTTCTATTAGCACACTCTGCATTCAGAGCTCCTCCTCTCATGTAGCCTGCCATAGTTATCCAGGAAAAGAAGGTAACTGTTGTTGGTCAGGTCTTTCCGAATATAACCAGGAGAGGGAGGGAATCACCCCGTTCTCACAAATGGGCATGCCTTGCAATCCATCTCTTTTGTATACAAAAGGTCGGGATAATATGGACAAAAATCCAATGGAATATGATATAAAGAATAGTAACTGAATTCTATGGGATTTAATGGAAGATAAAATGTAATGGGTTTTTAACATATTGCAGTTCTGAAGCATGAACAGAATTGATATGAAATTTCATAGGACAGTTCAAAAACTTATAGTAAGGTTCCCATGCCAGGTAGATTCAACAGGATCTTCCCATTGTAGAAATCTGACTGACGAGCCAAGGTGGAGACCTGGCAAGTTTTGGAAAGTGTCGCAGGAGAGGACATCCCCAGACAAGGAGCTATTTAATCCCCCGAGAAGGCAAAAGGACACAGTGAAATGTTGCCACCATGCCATGTTCTCTGGTGATTCATATGGAAGGCCAGTGTTTGCAATTCCAGGAAAAAAAGACATTTGGGAATTTCAGATTCTGACTACAATGTACTTAATAAACACTAAATACTAGGAAATCAGGAAAACAAAGCAAAGCATAGAAATAAAGCCATAGTACAAGTGTGGGTCCTCTACCTGTTCTCAGCACTTGCATAGTTTCCACTGAAGGTGATGGAATTTACTTGTATCCAGACACCCTGAGTTTAATCAAAGGCACCTACATCCTGGCTGGGGGAACACCCCCATTTACTGTTTGGAAGCACCGCAAACACAAACAAGGATAAAACTCATTATCATGCAGCACTGCGTCCTTGAACATGTACGGGAAGGCAACAGCAAAGTGGATGCCAATGTTTTCCCTCATCAGAAGGGTTAAACAACAGTTAAGATGAAATTTTCAATCATCTACTGTGGGCTAAATTGCATCTTCAAACACCCACAACATTTTCCACTGACTTGAATGGATGGTAAACACACTTTTCAGGGTGAAATTTGGATTATATTCTCTGATGCAGAAGTGCTTAATCACATAGGGAACTCCACATTGGCTCACTGCTTCACTGGAGTCCAATAGTGTTTGCATTCTACCTACTCTTTAAAGCATTATTAATATTGTGATTGTATTTATTTTTATTTTTTTTACTGCAGCTTTGGGCATTTGGAAGAATAATATCAGATACTGAGTATTAACAAGAAACATTTTTCCCCAGGAAAAATATTGGCCTCTAATCCGAAGAGCAAAAGCAATAAACCTAAAGAGTTTAAGCAAAGGTTTTGCAGGACAGTAATATATAACATTTAAAATTTTTACCCACTTTCTAGAAGTAGACAGGAAAACTGAATATAACTCCAGTAATTCATTTAACATTTTCAATGACATTAGGAAAGAGGAATTAATCAACTTTTGACATGAATTCAGCTACCAACACCTTCCATTGTCCTCAGCAAAGCTGCTTCTCTCTGCTTTATCCTGCTTTTTCAGACCTAACTAATAGAATCTGGTATTTTGGGATGAGAAGACACATGTCGTGAAGACGCATAAAAATGATCTCATAATACCCATAACAGATACGGGGATATATAAGAACAGATAAAAGGATATATAATTCCCATAGCAGAAATCCTAATACGATTTTGGCTTTATAACAGTCTTAAATATAGAGAGAAATCCAAGCCTCAGTTACCCCAGCACATATCTAAAGACAGATGAAGCTTGTTAAGTTATTTCAGTTTTACAGAGAAAAACACGTTCTTCTCTAGTCATGCATTTGGGACAACCCACAGATTTGGGAATTTTCTCAAAGGCTGGGGTTACTCAGAAACCTGCTACCTTTATCTTCATAGGATCATCCATGGTGGGGGCATGAGGAGGGGAGAAGCAAACCCCAATGTCTTAATAAGTATCTCTAATGGTCCTGAAATTTTGGTGATTTAGTTTGGGCCGACCAATGCAAAAAGCATTCTTATTCACAATAAAGCTAAAAACAAAACAATAATAAAAGAAGTACATCTCTAGACACTCACGTGGCACAATAGACCTCTACCAAGCTTAAAACCATGCTAGCTAGAGCAGTTTCAATACGGAAAAAGCGAAGTAAATGAAAGGTGAGATTCAGCATCCAGCTCAAACTAGAAAATAAACACAGAAACATCTCCTAAAATAAGGGGAAAATAAGTTTGGAATTCTAACTGTAGATGGTTTTCATGTGCTCATTAGACATGCTCAGAAAGGATTTCTGTTTCCACAAAACTTAGACAAAAATAAATAGTTCCTGCAGGAATTATCAATTTGTACAAATATTAATGAGAAAAAATTCATGTGGAAAAAGATACCTCAATCTTCTATTAAAGTTGAAGGAGAGGAAATCCATTTTGCAAATACCACGCAAACGCACACAAAGGCAGAGCTAAACCCAGCATCCATGAAGGGCCAGTGGCAAAACTCCCAGGGACAATCACGAGGCCACAGTCTCGCTCACGGTTCCTACCGGCACAACCAGAAAGGGAGGTATAAAAAGCAAGTTGCTTAAGACCCACATGTGTTGCGGGTTTGAGCCGTCGTGGCGGGTGACAGAGGGACTGGAATGCAGCTGCGGGCAATCTTCTGCCAGATGTGGGCAGGGGCAGCAGCCGGCACAGCTGGGGCTGGGCACGGACATCCCGCGCCGGGGCCATGTGGCTCTCAGCTCTAACGAACGCTCGGCATAATCAGTCCATTAGTCCAGGTTTCTCCCAGTCCCCAGACAGTTGTTTAAAATGAGCATCATTTGAAGCAAACCAGAAACCTTAACACTGTATGCAAGAAATAGCTGTAACTTCGCTGCCTAAATTCAGGGTGGTCCAGCCTCGTTACTGTTATAGGCAAAATGCCTTTTTGGGTCTCGTAACACCAACTCTCCTCTCTGAAGGGGGTTCAGCTGCGGCGCGCAGAGGCACGCTGCAGGGTCACAAACCTAGGCACCCCAGATACCAAGAGGCAGGAGTACTATATCTGCTTTATTTTTTGGTCGCCTGCCCATATCTACACAGCTGAAAGCCCTTCAGGTACTGCCTGCAATCCTCCTGCAGCTGGGCTCTCACCTGGAGGCCACTTGTTGGGCTACTCTTCACTCCATAAAGAGAAACAGAAGATTTTAGGGGACTCTCTTCAGTCACAACCAAAGCTGTGATTCTAGCCATTTTATAAAATAAATTATACATTTGGCAAATTTCATATCCTTATGCTGAAAGAACATCTGCCTGAAGCCAAAAACTTCTTGTGTGGGAAGTGAGCAACTTACATTTATAAAATTGTCAATAAAAGTTAATTACTTATTGCCTAAATCTAGCTGTCTTTCTAAGTGTGCCGCCTCAATCAACTGAGGCTGCTTGTAGAAGTGTAACTGAGAGGCCCCTATGCTTCATCATCAACTCCAGAGCCATGCTATTTTGAAAATAAAAGACCTGTATCCTGTCCAAAAAATAAACTCTGGAGGTGACTTGCCATGTTGCCATTTTGGATTACAAAAAAAAAATACTCAGCCAACACACAGGGGAAGGCTTAATTCCAGCAAACACACACATAAACAGGAAATCTCTCTCCAGTCAGAAGGTATTTTTCCTTCGTACAATGGGGTTCAAAGATGTGTCATCATATAGTTTAAAACAATTGCTAAGGAACCTTACCATTTCCAATAGTTTAGGAATAGAGTTGGCTTCCACAGTCGAAAGCCTGTCCGAACTTGCATGGGAAGCACACAAACACTAACAAATATATGCTGGCTTAGGCCAGCACAGAGTTTTTAATCAATAAGCATGTCGAGCTGGGGGACGGGGAGGGGAGGGAATCAATTTTCAGAAGGCAAATGGTAACAACTGTAGATTTAATCAAATTGCAGCTGCAATCCCTTACTATTCTCAATATTTTTGAAAGAAAGTAGCTCCATGGCAAAGAATGAATTTCAATAAATGTCACATATTTAGTTATATTGTTGATTTTTTAAATTTATCATGCTAGGTCACTGATCCTTCGCAGAAATGATACCCGTACACGTCAAAAAGATTCTGATACTGTTTAGTTGGATAAACATCAAAATGAAGGAGCTACGGTAGAGGAAAGCAACTTACATAGAAATTGTTATTTCTCTGCGTCTACAGGAAAAAAAGATACGCCAATGTGACCCTTCAAAGAGAGGTTAAAGCTGCAACGTACACAACAAAATGGATAGCTATCAAATACCATGGCGATGGCTGTGGTGTGAACACTTGAGCAAAATGAAAATCTTCTGAAAGCATTCGGCAATTTTCCTTTCGCATGCATTTGCGACCAAATTTATCATGAATCAAATGAGATCCCTTCCGCTGCCTTCCATACAAAAGGACAATTGCATGTTCATTTTCTTGGGATAAGCAGAAGAGACTATCACGGAGCAGTAGGATGTGCAAAAAAAAGGGATCTGTTTAGGTATTCTGAGCTTATTAAACTCCTCAGCATTACAGAAACTCTTCTGTTATTGACACCTGCTTGAAAAATGAAATGTTCCGAGGCATTCGCTGCCCTGGAGACTGGTGTGCCAGGGGAGAGGTGGAGGAGAGGGGGTTCAGGGCACCCACCACCTCTCCGTTTGCACCGCATGCTCTCTGCGCCTGGGTTATGGACACAGCCTCTCCTTAAAATATGAGGGTTACAAAACCCTTAAAATTTGAGGGTTATAAGCCCCTCAAATTCTTTATCTCCACTTCTGTTTTCCACTCTGATATTTGCTGTACTCAATCGCAACTAATTCAAGGAAGGTCCATCTGAGCCAAGGGGACTCCGGTCACCATCCAGCCACATCAAGTGACTGAAAAAGACCACAGCATGACTAAAAAGTCCCAGAACAGATAAAAAAAAAAACCCAAGCAAACCACCTCAATCTACTCGGTAACACTGTTTCCTTCAAAGGAGTTATATCCTAGACCAATTTGGTCTGATAACTTTACCTCTCCTTTATTTTTCTAACGTTTAAAATTGGAGGAAAAAAATACTTTATCTTCTTGTACAACATCATAGTTTTCCTGAAGGCAAATAGCTTGGCAATTTGCTAGATTTGTTAATGCTAAAGGAAACAAGTTAGCACACATACCGTGTGTTTGAATGCCTTTGGAAATTAGATTGAAACACTGATTTGATTTCCTAAAAGGTATCTTAAACAAGGCAAGGTTAGAGATTTGGAGAGTAATGAGAATTTGTGTGACTTCAAACAGCCCTACATAAAACAGACCTGATATTCCGGGGGGAAAAAGGTCACCTAATTATTCGTTTCCTGAAGGCCCTGTCTATACTACATTTCCCCTGGGTAAGGAAACTGATTTAAAAATGGCTTCTGCTAACGCGCTTGCATCAGTCGCTATGTACGAGATATAGATTTGTTAAAACCATTGCCAAGAAAAACACAGCATTTTTACACGGAGAGAACAACAGAAACTTTCCTGGCTTGGCTGTGGCAAAGAGGTGCCATCCACAGAATCCTCTGCGGTCCTGCCTGCTCAGTGACGGCATGCTGCTCGGGACCACATGGCGTGACCATCGGCAGCGAGTTGCATGGGTTTAATTGCCAGCTACAACCTTTGCATGGGCGGCAAAATCACAGGCTGTGGCCACGGCGGACAAGATGCACAGGTCGATGGCTCGGCTGAAGGTAACAGCCTAATGAAACATGAAATTGTGCCACTGAGTCGAAGGCCAGCCAGCGAGGCAGCAACGGAGAAGTGGGAAGCCTGAACACAAGGGTGTCACAGGAACCAGCCACGAAGGCGTTGGTTGCCACCCAAAATCTTAGGAAGGTTCATTTGAAGTATCACACATTGCACCCTGTTCCTTCTCTATTGCACCAAACAGATCCTGTAACTCCCTTCTGGGTTTCACGTTCCTGTAGCGTTCCAGAGAATGCTATTCAGCTACTCTATGGCTTTCTCGTTCAAGCAATGATGTGTGTTTCTGTAGTGCCGAGAGAGCCCAAGCAGGATTTCCCTTACACTAGATATTCCTCAAGCACACGTGGAGATGCAGAACCTCTCCTTGCTTTCTGCCTGAAGCGAATGAAGTCTAGACACACCACCACCACAAAGCAATCGCGGTACAAAGCAGATCACCCAGAGGTCTGGGACTCCCGCTGCTGCAGCTCTGGCTCTCTGGCTACCCATGCGCAGCATATTGCCGGCATCAGGTTCCCTTTGCGGCCGTGAAGGCAAGGCTGCTGCTCTTGCACTGCAGCCGGCTGTGCCAGTTAGTCTCTGGAGTCCTGGAAGCCAGATATGGGAGGCAGCAAGCTTTGAATTTCTCCTCCGAGTTGAAAAATATTGAGCAGTCGCTTACAGATCATAGAAGAATGAGAGCAGGTGGGTTGGTCCCTTCAGTTGCATCGGACCAGCAGAAGGAGGTTACAGGTTGTCAGCTAAGGCACCAGAAAACTATAAATGCAGGAAAATAGGGATGGGAAAGGCAGTCCTGGGAGGACAACATTTGCCACTCAGTTTTGCATTCATGAGCTGTTCATTGAACCTCTGCTAGGTTTTGGCTTTCTGGCTGGCTTGCCCTGACTCAGTGTGCTCCATCCATCTACAGGGAGCTGCACTGCCATCTCCCCTGAGCAAACGACACCTCCACAAACCACTCTCCGGCCACAACATGTGCAATTTAGTTTAGCAGGAAAGAACTACTATGCAGTGGTTATCCACTGGAGGAAAAAAAAAAAAAGGGACAAAAAAAGCCCTATAGGATAATAAAGAGAATTCATTCCCTCCCCACCAAAGAGGCAAAGAAGCTGAGTCTCTTTTCTGTAAATAGAGAGATGAATGTTTTACAAAACATTCCTTTTTCCAAATGATTCAGTTTGCATTAGAAGACAGTCAGGAACAGAATCATACAGTGCTGAAGAAGGATTTGAGCACACAAAGAACAAGCGATACAGTCATTCTCTAACTTACTTTGTTTTCAACATGCAGCTCCTGCCAAAGGCTAGCTTTTTGCTCTCGCAGTGTATGATCTGTAAACATTTAACCAGCTCTTAGAGAAACATGTGAGACACTTTATCTTGCCTGATTATGTATCCAAATCCCTCAGATCTCAAAAAAAAAAAAAAGACACCATCCTCCTTTTGCTGGTGGACAATGCAAAACACCTGTAGGAGGAAAGCAAATGAACCACCACACATGGCATAGGTTCTTTGGGAAGAGCGTGCATTGCAGCTTGAATAACCTCCCACAGGTTACAAACGCACGGTTTGTTAAACATCGCTGTTACTTGATTATTAATCCCTATTTTAAGACGTACTTGCGAAACTTCCAATTTCTAAGGAGCACATTTAGCACGTATAAAGCCAAAGACCACCTAATTCAACGCCGACATGGAAACGGCGATGGAATGCCATTACACGGCGCGAATTATTTACCATTTGAAGCAAATCCTGCTTTTCAAAAACGGGGAGAGGAAAGCCCAAACCGCAATACGAGCGCAAGGCAGACGGTGAACGCCGACACGGCCGCAAAGTACAAATCCCCAACTCGGGGAACCCTACCGGCTCGCCCCGAGACCTCCAGCCTGACGGAAGGCGCCCGGCCCGGCCCCCACCTCCGACCCACCGCTCCTTTCCCGGCTGCAACTTCCCCGTCGCTCCCGCCGACGGCCCCGCCGCAAGCAACCGCGGGGGCCGCCGCCGCCGCCCCCAGCCCCGCTGCGCGCTCCTGCCGCGCCCGCGGAGCGGCGAGGGGCGGCCGGCGGGGAGCGGGGAGCTCCCCGGGGAGCGCTGCCCGCCCTGCCCCCGCCCCCGCCAGCGACTTCGCGGCCGTCCGCCGGAGCCCGGCCGGGCAGGGACGAGCCGGTGCCGGTGGCTCACCTGCCCCCGCGGCGCCCGCCCGGCGCGGCGGCTGCCCGCCCCGGGGAGGGAGGGAGGGAGGAAGGCGGGCGGGCAGCGGCGGCCCCGCGAAGTTCCCGGGCGGGGCGCGGCACAGCTCAGCACCCGGGCCGCTCCCCGTCCTTCCCCCGCTGCCGGCTCGTCCCGCTCCCCGTCCTTCCCCCGCTGCCGGCTCGTCCCGCTCCCCGCGTCCCTCGTCCCGGCTCGCCCCCTGCCTCCCCGCCGTTGCCCGGTCCTTACCGGAGCGGAGCGGGGCTGCGCTCCGGCACCGCCGCCGGAGGGGCGAGCGCTGCACCCCGGCGGGCTAGAGCTCCGCCGCGCTCGCCCAGCCACCCGGCACAGCCCGGCCCCAGCCCGGGCGGGGCGGAGCGGGGCGGAGCGGGGCGCGGCCCGGCGCACCTCCGCGACCCCGCGGCGCGCTGCCCGCTCCCTCCCGCCCCGCCGGCCGCAGCCTCCCCCGCTGCCCGTCCCTACCTGGGGGCGGCGGGGGCTGCGGCCCCCGGCGGGCGGGGGCTTCTCTCCCTCCCGCCCGGCACCTGGGCTGCGGGGCGGCTCTGCGCGCCCTTCCCTCCGGCGCCTCCGCCGCGCTGGTGGCGGCTCCCAGCGGTAAATCAGCCGGTCCCCTCGGCTCCCTCCGCCCCTCCGGCGCGGTCCTGACCTGCCGGTGACTCACCACATCGCAGGAGCCCGGGTGCGCGGCTGGGGGGGGGGGGGAAGAAGCCTGCCTCCCCCTCTCCCGGCCAGGCTCCCCCAGCCTGGGGGGCGGGAGGGACGGCCGTCGCTCCCCAGACGGGCAGCAGCACCCACGAAGGGGACCCTCGGTGGCCCTCATCCTGCACCCGGCGCTTTTCAGGCCGAGCGGGTGCGGGCACCGCCGGCGGTCTGGGCCGGAGCGGTGCGAAAGCTCTGCCCTGGCAGGACGGGACTTGGGCACCCCCAGAACTCGTCCCCGGACCCCGCAGGCCGTGCGGGAGCCGAGGCGTTCGGCCCGCGTTGCCCCTGTCGCGGTGCCGGTGCGGGCTGCGCTCCGAGCATCCGTCCACCTGTAATTGGGAGCAAACGACCTGGCTTGGTCTAGACCGTCGGATGGCTGCGTCCGACAGGGTACTGGACGGCACGGGTCGGGGGTCTCCCTCGCAAGGTCTGCAAGGCGGACGGCGGTTTCGTCTCGCGGAGGCGCTGGGAAACCGAGGCACGGAGCCGTGCCGTGCGCACTTGGGGGGCTGCTGGGGGACTGCAAGTCTCAGCACCGGGGCCTGCACCAGAGGACCCATCTTTTTTTGTGGTGATGAGTTTCAGCAGCTACTGATTTAAACCAGATTTTAAGTGAAAGGCTCCGTATTCCAATACAAGTTATTGGAGACATCTATTTTCCCTTTGCATGCTTCCTTTTTTGGCCCCAGCTCTGCTCCCCTTAATCATGCTGTTTAAACCAATGAATGTTTTGCATGAGTAAAGTACGAGGAACTGTAAGAAACATTGCCCAGTTTCATGATTAACCATGGGAAAAATGTCAGACCTTACATCAAAAAATTTTGGAAGGAAAATTAAATAAAGTATTGTATGTATTTGCTTTAGGCCTGGGGTGTCACCGGGATGTGTATCTAGACAAAGCTGTACATCAGAACAAAATGCTTTTAAAAAGCAGTTAGCCAGCCTCCCGCTAATCTGCATCAGCAGCACTTTCACAATTTGTTTATCTGTCTCCTCTTTCCTACGGGCTTTTTGGCACTAGTGATGAAGACATTCAACCTAGCTATAAGCCAATTCTCTGCAAAAACAAATGTGTGATCAAGGCAGCGTGTAACCTTTTATGCGTTTAACTACTTGCGAAATTCAACAACAGGTAGCGAGAAAGGCAGCCCATTTCAATAAGAAAGATGTAGGAAGGCTACAGGTGAGGTTATACTTATTGCCCCCTCATTTCATGTATGTTAGCAACACACTAAAAATTACAGCAAGTGAGAATAAACCCAGTCCCTTCTCCTGCTCCCTGAAAGATAAAATTGCTAAAAACTGACCAGCGATACAGATGTTCTGACTGATCCCATCTCATTTCTTTGAAGTCCCTGGAAATCTGTCCATTTACTTCAATGACCTTTACTTCAATTAATACTCGGCAGTAGTTAGAAAAGGAAGACTGAGAAGCAGCACACACAGTGCCAACCCCCAGAGGGAAAAGCGCGGTTATGGCTAGATTGTACTACTCACTGGGTTTCAGTTAGTGATCAGTTAATCAGTGCGTATCCATACAGTTACACCAGATTTGGAAGAATCTTCCCTATTAGTTTTGAAAGAAAGTGATAAAGAAAAAGATTTCAGGCTGGTGTTCATCCTCTCAAGGACAGCCCCGCACGTTATCTGCTCTCAGTCCGCTCCTCAGTTCCCCGTGCACCTGACCGGGCTGAACAGCCAGCGCCCGAGCTGTTATCAGTGGGACAGCCTGTGCTATTCTAAAGCTAACAAAAGGATTGTCACTAACATAAAAAGGAGAAACAGATGTTTCCTTTCCATTTTGACCATGCTGATGCCATGTTATTTTAGGTTAGCTGTATGAGACAACTACGCTGCAGTGGGGCTTTGATAATCCTCAGATACTCCCTTCGCTGTGCTTGCAATGATGTGTGTGCACCATGAACAGCTTCTCAGAGGCTTGAAGCACCTTTAAGGTGCAGGAACTGGTGAAAAACTATGACCTTCTTATTTATCATCCTGTTTTTCTTGTAACTTTTCCTCGCTTCTCTCTCCCGTCCAAAAGGAGCTGGGGCTCAGCACACTGTTAAGGCGTCTGGCATAAGACGGTGTGGCACATTGTAGAAAGCTGACGGCACTGGAAAAAACAATTCAAAAGTGTAAAGGAAAGTCTGTCGGGGTGATCTATTTGGCGAGAGAACTGGAACGCACCAGGGAGAGTATTGGCACATGCTTCCCAGCCCTGACGTGTTTTGAGATAGGGACCTGATGAGCAAACACTATCACTTGTTGAAGGATACAAACATACAGTCAGAAAAATGAATTGCAAGGCTATGTGTAAGTTAAACTTTCGAACCTACAGATGAGGAAAGAAAACACAGGACGATTTATATTTCTGTGCATTGGCAGTAGCGCATCCCCAATACAGTCAGGGGCCCAGTTCAGACCTATGGGTTTGATTGTGACTTGTGTTCAGAGCCTAAGAAATGATTTATCGTAACTACAGGTAGCAAAATGGAGTCTAAAGACCAGGTTCACCTAGGTACCCAACTTCTACTTAATTTCAATAAGGAGAAGATATTTAAATATCTCTGTAAGCTGGCTCTAACCACCATTTTTAGACCTGCAGCACCAAACATGGGTCTACTATGCATTTCTGCAAGACCACACTACACTATATGGCACACAGCTATATGGTACCATCAGTGGATTTGCTTTTTGTCCTCTGCTGCAGTCATTCACACCTTTGGGAGCAGATATAAAATGCAAATGTCATTGTGACACTCCAGAGACATCTGACTTAGTGGGGCTTACTCATGAGTAAATGACTTCACAAGGAGCAAGACAGTGGAAAGGAATTAATTTAATGCTTAAGAACACACGAGACAAAGATCTCTAGACCTGAGCTTAGCAGTGGTGGGTGTCAGGTACCCTCCTGCCGCAGTACCCCGCA
Organism: Haliaeetus albicilla; assembly: GCF_947461875.1. Classification (NCBI taxonomy): domain Eukaryota; kingdom Metazoa; phylum Chordata; class Aves; order Accipitriformes; family Accipitridae; genus Haliaeetus; species Haliaeetus albicilla. The sequence goes on from NC_091496.1 coordinate 27,705,790, forward strand.
ACGTGGACTGACAGTAGCTCAGTCTGAGTCTTCCTGGAGGGTGATACACAAAAAAAGAGCCTTAGATGACTACACCCAACCCAACTGCCTTACAGACCAGTGATCCAAAGGTAAAACATCGGCGCAATAGCCTGCTGGGCTAATGTGTAACTGTAATTCCCGTAGACCCTTGTTTACTGGAAAGCAGCCTGGCTGCAAATGCCGGGGGCGGCTCAGGGAAGGGACTGTGCCTGAGGCACATTTCCCTGTGACTACTTTGTCCCTTCAAGTGACTCTGACATAAGCTGTCTTTCGCTGCCTTTCTTGGGCTCAAAAAGCACATAGTGGGCAGGGACAGACGGTGTTGACTGGGGGATTGGGCTCTGGAGAATGCATGCCCGTGATGGTTGTTCTGCCTCTCTGGAAACCAGGCTAAATACCACAATTGCTACTTAGAACTGTAGGCTCCAAAGATTTGATCATCACTGCACTTTATGGCTATTTATTATCTCAGCATTTATTAACTAAGCCCATAGATTCTGCAAGCAAAATAAGTACTTTCTTATTTGTTTGTAAGAGGGTCAACAACGGCACCAGCAGAAATTTCAGTCTGTGGCTGAAGGTTGCAAAAGTCCTTTGCAAAGCCAGAAATAGAAGTCCACAGTTAGAAATCCTAACCTCTAACCACTGAGCTACCTTGCGCAGTTCTCCATTTGTATGGAAACACAGATCGTAACCAAAGGTGTTTCCACTCATTGCACTGTGGATCACAGGTGATTTCTTTTCTCTATTTATTGACTGAGCAAAGGGAAATCCTTTGTTTAACTTGATGGGGTTTTTCTCCTTATTTGTCTTTCTGGTTGTAAATGAACGTGACAACTGAGTGATTCCAAAATCCGAAGGGTGCAGGCAGCAACTAACTGGATTACCTGAGAATGGAGGAAAATATGGATGGGGTTAGTGCATCTGAAGTCCGGATTGCCATGGGTCTGTGTCCCTGTTGTGCCAGCCCCAGAGCCTCAGTGACCACGTGGGAAGCTGGTACCTCGCATGGTACAGGAATCCAGCAAAAATTAATCACTCCAAAGAACAAAGATTAGTTTACAGACAGATCAGCTCTTCAAATCCATCTGCTATGCAGTAACATGAGTGCTAGTGCCTGCAAAAGGACGAGGTCAGAGACCGAGGAGGAGGGTGGGCTCGCAGCAGCCGAGATTTACGTGAGTTTAAACTGAGGAGGCACCTCACCCTCCGGAAAGCAGCAGGGGAACTGGGAGGAGATGGTGTGGATTGCAGCACTGCTCCCCACCGTAGCCCTTCCCTCCCTTCCTAGCGGTGTTGAAATATGTTAGATCCCTGAATGAGTATCTCTGAACGTACAAAACCGTGAAATCATTTCAGGGGTGGAAAGCTGAATGGTCTTTGTGATTCTGTGCTCACATCCCTGAAGTGGATACAAGCGCAGTAGCCCTCGGTGCATTCACTGAGCTCGCACAACAGAAGCAAAGGCTTTCCAGCACACGCTGTAGAGAACTTTTCTAGCACAGCTCATTGGGAACTGCTTCAGGCAAAGCTCAGTGGCAAAACCCAAACCTAATATCATATACATGCCACTTTGGCACAGTAGGTTTGTTTGTATAACTGGAAACGAACCTGAGGGTATTCAAAAGTCAGATATTTACAAAGTGAGGAATTTGCTGTGTATCATATTCATATGTTCACTCATATTGCACATTTAGTTGTCTTAAAAAGGTCTGATAAGTGTACCTGTATCTTGACATTCTTTTCAGTACATTTTAAATGTAGACACACATACCCCCCCTTATTTTGACTGCAAACCCGTTGCATTTGTCTTGTAGCAAAATCACTCTGCTTATGATATTTCCAGGATTAATTTTGGACCAACTGCTAGAAAGTTTCCAGAAGTCTCTTTTCAGTCTGATCCCCGTGACTCAGGTGCAGCCTTTTTTTTCCTTCAGTTTGCTGTTTGTGTTTACAAAGGTCATAGCAGCCAGATCGTTGGAAACAGAAAATCTGCCTATTTAAAAGCACGGGGACAAATCCTGCCTCCAGCTATGTGTGCACCTGGTGAGCAGGGGAAGGGTGTGACTGTACTAACATACGTGTGAGCACGCGTGAACAAACACAGTCCTGGTTCAGCCTGCTTTTGAAGGACATAAGCTTCACTAGAGATAATCAGATGCCTAAAGTTAAGCACATACCTAAGTTTGGTGACGCGGCGCGCCATGGGCGTTTGCAGCCTGGTTTCTGTGGTTGTGCTCATCATTGTAGGTCAGGAGGCAGCGCCGCAGTGTGCCGTTTGCACAAGTGTTGCTGCTGGTGAGCTCCTGCAGGTTGAAAGAGAACCGTCACCTTCAGATTTCTCCTTTGTCTGAAAGCATCTCAGAATGCTACTGCCTAAGGTAATGCTGCTGTAAGCGCTATCTCAGAGGAGTGAAACTGAGACATCTGAGGAAAAAAAAAAATCCCTTTATTTTCTGCTTACTTCATGCATTTATAGCACTTTGCCTGTTATCAGATTAACTTGAAGATTTTTCCTCAATAATTTTTTCAACGTGTGAGAGAGAGGAAAGCACTTTAAAAACAGAAATTATCATTGTAAAACTTCATAAAATGCCAGGGAGTACATGAAAAAATAGATCCTGTATCGACCTGTATTTTCTTGGCATACTGTTGACCAGGCATCAAGTGGAAAGAAAGGAAAGGCATTACAGAACATGTTTGGTAATGAGATCAATTGCATACACCAATGTTTCAGGCTCGGGAGCTTGCATTTTAGCTCTCCGTAACTACCAAAGTGGAGGTCTTTGGAAAACCTCAGACTGATGTAGCTTATAGTGGGAATTTGCCTGGCACGCTTAGTTTTGGAGAACTGTGTCTAGGTCTCATCATCATCTTTTCACCACCTCTAGGGGCTTATACACAGAACTGTTTGTTGGTTTGGAAAACCTGTTCCATTAGACACATATGAGTGTATCAAATTTGTCTTCTACATGGCCATGAAGAAGAAGAACACTGTTCTAAAAACTCGTCGTGGCTTTTTACTTAGTCTCATTAAATATGAGCTGTTTCCCAGATGTGGTTTAGAATGTGTTGCATTTTATGTACAATACCTATTCTGATACATTTTTAAAAATAAAGAAATGTATTCTGTGACCAAGCCAGTTTATTGTAAGTCAGACCTGGATTTGGTTCATTATCATTAAAGAATCTGCATTTTAAGTTAACTTTAGAATAACATTGTTGATTCTGTAATGATGTAAGTATATGGTATTTGCCAAAAGCTGTATTTCATAAGGCTGATTTAAGATACAGCCCAACTCATAAGAATCTTGATAGGAGATTATTCCTTTCAATAACTTTCATAATTTAATTAGACACATGTGCTGATTATGAATGTAATACTGTGGAGAATGAAGTCAACGTTAAAATCCCATTATTTTAAATTAGGCAGGAGCACACCCATACTGTGTAGCCAGGAAATATTTATGCTCTTAACAATACATCTATACTGATAGCAATATGTTTCTTCAACAAAAAAAAAAGTAAAAATCAGAGCGTCCTTGTATTATTATTAAAATTTTACCATTTATATTCCTTTGGGAGCTAGTAACACTGCTGCGTAACACCCAGAGAGAAAGCACGTTTAACATACCAGCAAGGACTCAGGTGAGTTTAAAGTTTAACTTTGGGAACATTTTCAAATCAAATGAAACAAGGAGTTTCTAGGTAATACTGAGCCAAACCAAAAGTGATTACTTCAGCACTGTCATTTTATGTTTCTCTTTTCTCTATCTGCTGAGAGTTTTTTAACAAAGGCAAAATTCAAAGTTAAAATGTGGGTTTTGTAAGAACACCTTCCTGATTTTGGTCACTTTCATAGATTTAATTTTATCTCTAAGAAGGAACAAAAGCACCCCACGAAGAACTGGGCAGCAGGGAAGAGGGGACCAGTAGGACAAAACCCATCCAGCTCAGGAGATTTAGCCGTATAATGAGTACATCAGAAGTGAGGAACTGGAAGGTGATGCTTTTTTCCAAATTAAATTGCGGTACTCGCCCTGCCTATCTATCTGCCCAGCCAGCTCCAGAGGGCCAGGGAAGGCTCAGGCATCGTGTGCTGCTCTTCACCCGGCTCGGTGGTAGCTGTGCCTCTGTGCCAGCCCCTCATAGATATGGTGACTGTGTCTGCCCTCGGTTTGGCAGGGGTGTTTTTAATAGCATGCTCATTATACAGAAATATTTTCATTTGACAGACAATTTAAATGATCCTATAACAGCTGCAATTACCATCAGGACAAATCCAGCTCTGATTGACTCCCACATTAGCTCCCAAAGTTTGACTCCCAACTAAGAGACAAGAAAGATTTTACCCTTTCTTTCTTCTTTCTTACATGCGCTCTTCCCCCTTATAGCTGTCTCCCATGCTAACATACTGAAGAACATCTCAAACTTCTGCTGTCTTAATCCTCCCCAAAAATCACTGCTGAGAAGTGCTATTAGCTTCATTTTACTGACAAGGGACTGAGGAACAGAGAAAACCACTGTCTTGTCTAAGGTAAGACAGGAAGGAAACCTCTAGAGGAGCAGAGGGAGGAAAGTAGGTCTAATATAGAATTATCTTTCTGAAGGTCCAAAAATCCTAAAGGAAACTTTTTTTTTTTCTTGATGCCAAATAATTTTTTTTTACTCAAATAGGTCAGGGAGGTAAGCCACATGTGAAAATAAAATTAAAAAGACAGCTTTGAAGTTGGGACCTTGAGCTGTGAAGCTAATTCTGAATATTTTTGCCAACGTTGTGTTGTTAATCTATACATTAGTAACTTATTTGCTCAGCCAGCTGCTCACATGACTGCTTGTTTGTGAAATCCAGGGATTTTTGTCTGCAACCATTTCTTGAGAAACAGGGAAGAAATCAGAGTTATTTGGATCATCTGCCTTGAGCATCCTGGTCACCAGATGAGGGAAGTCACCTCGGTCGCCCTGGTCAAGTCAGCTTGTGAGGTCAGCTGGCCACTTTGAAGCATCCAGGTCACTTCAGCCCATCCTCTCAGTCCCCTGAGAAATAAAGGGTCAGTTCTGCGAAACTCAGAACTTATACTGAAGGCAATGCAGGAAGATTGGCCATTCATTGGGGGTTTTCAATTTCCTCTGAATGTGCAAGCCTAGCCAGATCTTTTACATCTTAAAGTAGCTTTTAATGCTTTTCTCAGAGCTGAAACGTATTGCAAACATTTTGCTGGTATGTGTTAGTGCTCTTTAATGACAATAATGATGTAATAACTGTTAACATTATCTTAGAAGGCTGCGATGTGTCTCATTGCACACATCCTATTGGCATTAATCAGGGAAGAGGCCTAATCTCAACCCAAACATGTCAGGGTGGTGGCTGGGGTGGAGGTGTGGCTGGAGATAAAAAGGAAAGGCTGCTCCTTTCTAGGAAGGAAAGGAAGGTCTCCAGCCCCATCACCCCGCTGTGGGGTGGCCTCTGCGTTAGGGGTGGGTTCGCCTCTGTGTTAGGGGTGGGTTCGCCTCTGCTCCCAGCCTCTCGCCCCATCTGGGCAAGACCCAGCTCGCTTCGTGTGCCTTTTGAGATGCCCAAGGTAGGGATCTTGTCAGTCTGGTCTCCTTTTATAGTAAACAGCAGCACAGATAAAAACGTCTGAGAATGTAATTCAGTGCATCTAAAATACAAATCGCTTTATTTTTCTTCACCTACTACATTCAGGATGCAGGACATCTAATGCTTCCTATCTGGGTCTCAGTTACAGACGGGGAGTCAGACAAGGAGAGCCCAGCTTTTTGCCTGGGGTGCTATGAGGGAAGCACCTAGGCAAATGCAAGTGGTGGAAGTTTCAAAACCAATTAATTTAGATCAAGACTCAATGGAAATATTCCTGCTAAGTTTTGTTATCTCCAGTGCTGTCCAAGAGATTTTGAAGCAGGTCATTTTGGTTTTGAGGGAGAAAGCAGACAAAAGCTACAGATAAAAACATAAAACCCCAACACTTACACAGCTCCTGAATTTCTCCTAAATTTCTTGGCTCAAGACTGCTGATGTTTTTTCTCATTATGAAAGGTAACATTAGACCTCACTGTAGAGTTATGTCTCTTTTTTTTAAGATTAAAGATGCAGCAAAGTATACAGGGATAATTTCACTAGTTGTGATAATTAGTAGTTTTATTAAAGGTATGGCTAATGAGATACCCTTGGACTACCGATCTACTTCTGCCACAGTAATTTTGGAGATGGCTCTTAAATGGACACCAAGAGATGGCAGAGATTTTGGCTCATGGACCACCTTGTTTCTCTTCTGCTCTTCATATCCCGGCAGTTCCAATAGTCTGATCAACATTCACGTTACACGGAGCAGGTTGCCTTTTTTTAAATTTGAAAGTTTCCAGTAAGGGATTTCCTAATGAAACCTTGACGTTTTTTCACCAGCTTGAGTGTAAACCTCACATGCCTCTTTCCTGGCTGGGAAGCATCCTCCGTGCCTTTTCCAGGGATTCAGAGCTGGTTCTGCCTGTCTTGATACTCCTGCCCGGTCTTAGAGCTGAGCGCTGCTGCTCTGAGCACCTACGGGTGGGTTTGGAAGGCTGCAGAGACCTCGCTCGGTCAGAACCTGTGATTTAGAGGCAGGCCAGGTGTGAGCATCTGGATGTAGATCTGAGGTGGTGGTGTGCCTTGGGCTTGTAGCAGGACACAGGTGACGAAGGTCTGAGGAAGGCTGAAAGCTGTGCCTTAACCAGGTTCGACCCGAGCTGCTGGAGACGGGAGATGTTCACAGAGAAGCTGAAAGACTGACTCAGACGGAGGGGTGAGGTGTGTCTTGCAGATGCTGAGACTCGTTTAGGATGTCTGCGTGTTTCCTGAGCTGGCTGACGGCGTCAACTACACCTCCACGCAGTGTGGCCGGAGCACCCGGCTCACACGTGGACACCTGCAGGTAGGCACCTCCGGGTGGGTGCCTTCATCACTGGGCTGTCTGGAACGGCAAGAGAGCTGGGACCATGGCTGAGATGTTACGTGTGGGCGAGATTACCCCAGGAGAGAGACCAGAGAAGGGGATTAAGAGGCAGAGCCATGTGCAGAGCTGGAGAAGGAGAGGAGAAGACCACACTGAGGAGTGGTCGGGAGAGAAGGAAGAGGTACAATCTCAGACTCGAGTTTCCGAGAAGAGGACTGTAGCTGCCACGGAGCCTCACCGGTTGTTTCGGAAGGAGGGGACAGGTCAACCTAGCTAACTGTGCAGCTTTTGCTCTGAGAGGTGGCTAGGAAATCCCAGCACTGGCTCTGCTGAGAACAACGCCATTTGTGTGTTCATGGCCCCACGTCCCTGACGTTTATTGAAGGGCTTGCTAGAATAAGGGAGGAAACCTCATGCTGGATGTAGAAGAGACTGGAATTGATATACTGTGTTTAAATAAGATTGCATTAATTAATCATCCTCCTGGGAATCCGCCAGAGCCCAAAGGATGCGGTCTATCCAACCGCATTAATCTTCTCCACGTGACGGCAACTCCGCGCGGGCCACCCGGCTCCGCCGCGGCGCAGAGCCAGCAGCCAGGGCGATGGCCACCACCCCGGCCCTCGGCACGCAGCGGAACAGCCCGCCGGCAGCCTCACGGCCGGTGCGAAGGCAGCGGCAGCCAGGGAGTTCAAATGAAACGGCTCGTCGAATTCCGCACGACCTTTTCCTTCAGTTGCAATAGGGGCGTTGTGTTTCCTGGGGAAGACTAGAACAGGACAAGGGTATGTCTCCCTTTAGCTGTTCTTAGTAGTTCTGCATCCTTAGTGTTTTTAAAAATATAATGCAGGTATGTTTTCATGAACATAGGCACATGTTTTGTATTCCACTTTCTAAAGACGGAGCTTTTTATTGAAGAGATCTGATAGAAGCAAACATAGGCCCAACATGCAGTATTTTTGCTAAATAACAGACTCAAGGCTTTCTAAATAAAACTGAAATAGGGAGAAATTACCATTAATCTTTTATTTTACCTTTACTACTGTAAATGAAAGTAGGTTTTGAGGACTGGCCGATTTCAGGGTGGGGTGTTCTGATTTCTGTGCAGGACATGATCAAATCTGAATTCAGCATCCTTCACAAGCCTCTGTAGGCACCCCAGCTGAACACCCAGGAACATGACAGATGCCTCACAGGAAGCCAGCTCCTCATCTTTACACAACAGTTTCTGCCTTTTCTTAGGAAAATAATTTTTCATTGTCAGGTTTTGGAAATGAAGGAGATAGCTCAAATACTTCCCCAAATTTTTCAAAACTGAGGTGATAAATATCGCAATGACATGCAGATATTTTAAAAGAAAATTAATGTTTCAGGGTGCGATACTAAGAAAACTATGACACTGCCACCTCGTGGATTCTGAGATAATATCTAGATCATATTTTACCATCATTATTTACATACTAGCATAAATGTGTGTCGCACTTCATGGCCAAATAATAGCTCATTTCTTACCCACAGAATTTCGAAATATAGAATCCATATTTTTGTAAATATTTAAGCTTCTAATTATATATACGAGCATCTTGCTTTGATTTATGTAAACAACTCTGTAAGTTAAGTTCCTAACGCTTCCTTTCTGTTTGAAACTTAGGAGGCATATTCTCACATAAGTAGTGCCTTAAAAAGCAACAGTAGCCTAAACTTGCCAATTAGTTCCTCTATAGCATCAGTACAATACAAGCTCATGCTGTATTGAGATGGAGCGATTCTTGCAAACTGTGCCTGGGATTTAATTCTTCTAAAATTGTTGAAGGCTGCTAATATAAGGAATAAAAGACTTCTCCATGTGTAATTGTTCATTGTCATATAAACTGAATTTCATAATTCACCTCTGACAAAGTCTGGGGTATGTGCACCCGAGGAATTCTTTCACCTGTGGTCTTCTGGTACATAAACAACGTGGACTGAGAAGTGGCCTATTCTATTGGACCCAATGAATCAAGAAAGAATGAAAAAAGCACCAGAATCTCTTTTTTCCTGAAGGATCTGAACCATTCTGCTAGCACATCACCAGTGACTGCCTAATGAATCAAGGCATGAGAAAAAGAAAAAAAACATATTATGGCAACTTCAGTGCTGTCCTTGCTTTTTGAGTTTACCAAGAACAGCATCAGGAAGCCCAAATCCCATACGTGTGGGAGCCAATAACTGAAGCAGAGCTTCTTGTAAAACATTGCTGCAGCTTGATGTGCAGCATGACTCTCTTCTGAGACCAAACTATTGGCAGCTGTAATAAACCAGTGATATCAATATTTGTATCAAGACAGCTCTTCCCTTTAGGGGAATGAAAAATAGCACTTCTGCATATTTAAAATCAGCTACGAAGACATTTGTGAAAGAAGAGCTGTGGTGCTATAAAAAGACAAAGCAGAAGCTAGGGGAAGGGCCTTAAACCCCTTAAATAAACAATGCCTGAAGACTGCTTTAGTAGAAAAATGGGAAAACAGACACCATCACTGAAATAAACTCCATTATGGTTCATATTTAAGGCTAGACAGTGATTCATACTGTTTCACTAGACTCAGCATGCTGCAAAAGGCACTTGAAATAATTAACACTTAGAATTAAACTACTTAGATTTCACATCATCAAACATTTAACTTTCCGTAATTCCCTCTGCAGCTGTGATTTATTTGCATTTATTATTTTTTCTATTTACCAGTTCTCAGTTGCTTTTTAAGTTGCTCATACTTCCTTCTTCTGTAAGTCTGAACACTGGCTTATTGTTTTGGTTTTAGCTCTTGCATCTTACTCATACTCACACTTCTGCTGGCTAGTTAAAAAAATGCATTGCATCAAATATGGTCCTCAAATTGCTGAAAGGAGTTTTCTGTTTATTTATTTTAATCATTGCTTTTGCCTTACTTGTTATTCATAACATGCTTACTCATTACTGCAGTTGGATTGTTTAATATTGGCAAGAATATCACTAAATATATTTTTCCTATTTCTCTCACAAAAAAATACTCATTTTGTTTTGATAAGGTTTAAGAAAGAACACATGTGAAGAGGAAGTCTCATTATATCCGAAAGCTTGTATCAACAAATATAGATCAGAGTCCTCAATATGACAAAGTTAGTGAATTTGTGGAGACAAAGGCCCGATAGATAACTTGAGAAGAATAGACCTGGGAAATATTAGAAAATTCACCAGCTTTGACAAAATGCACTTTGAAGGTATGGTTTCACTGGGGAACTTCAGAAAGTATTTATAGCCATAGCAATGAAGGAGAGATCCAGGGAGACACACTGACTACATAAATATATAAAAATTGCTACTTTGGATCAGGACAAAAGTCAAAAAACCCCACCAAACTTCTGACATTCACCCACAGCATACGTTTGGGGAAGAAGCACAAGAGCAAGGCGAATGTACAGGGACATTTTCCCCAGTTTTCCTGCCCAGTTTCCAGCAGTCTGTGGCTGGAGAACTTCTTGAGCCAGCTGCTGATCCCTCAGGCTTTTGTTTCATTGCTGTTGATGGACATTTCTTTCATCCATTTTTCCTATCACGTTTTGTACTTGTGTATACTTCTGGCCTTCAGCGTCCTCTGCCAATGAGTTCCACTGGTCACCTAGAATGTGTGTGGAAAAAAACCTGCAGCGCTTCCTCCGGTATGTTTTAACCCCTCTGTCTTGTCATTTTGTTTGATCTGTTCTCCTGTATTTTTAGAAATACTGAATATTTTTTCCTCACATCTTTTTTCTCTGTGATACTTTCATTTCTTTGTACCTCTTACATTTCCCCCTCGTTGTCACTTTTCCAAGCTGGCAAATCCTAATCAATTTAGTCTCTTTTTTGAACATCATCCTTGACACTGTATTCAAAACCTTTCTCTAGTTCCACCATGTTTTAATGTCAGTCCCAGAAGCCCATGAAAACAAATCTTTTCCCAACCAATAAACTTTCCTTAATAGTAATATAATGTTTCAGATTTTGAGAATATACAGTTTTCTTTTGGAGTATGTTTTCATTCAAAGTTATCCCAAGAGTTCATCACTCAGGTCTCAGAAGCCAAATTAATGCAAGCTGGGTGTGAACTGCACACCCACATGTGCACAATTGTTTCTTCATTGTTTTTACAATTTATTGCGTGTATCTGGCTGCATAATTCCTAGCCCTTGTGCTTTCTCAGTCAATTTAGGGAGAATTTGTTTATCCCTCAAGGGAAATTATGGGAAAGTACTAGCAGACTATCAGCTTTCGACTGAGTTAGTCAGCATCCTCGCTGCAAAATACCAGATTAAAAAAAAAATACAGGTCTAACTGTAGTCTGCAGTGGGATAATTTACTTGCTCTCGAGGTACTTCCAAAGGAGGGTAACATTTTTTGTTTGTGTGTGTAGGTGGACTTTAGGGTTAAAATTTGAATAAGAGCTTTGGTTTATACTGCTGTGTCTTCACAGGCTATTCGGGTGAAGATTTTTACCAACCTTCTGAAAATGCTGCTGTTATTACCCTTCCTGTGGTTGGTATCTGTTGAAATAGTTATAGTGAGAAGCACAGAGCATTCTTGGATTAAACCCTGGAGTAAAGACAAAAGGTGCTGGTCAACACCTCTGAAAGGAGCAGGGGGCTCGGAAGAAATCAACTGCTTGGATCTGCCTCCTGTGGATACCCACCAGTGCTGTTAAGCTGACATAAGCCCCCTGATTTCGTTGATGAGCTGCTTTTCACAGAGCTCATCACCTCAGAATTCAAAACATAAAGCTCAAGCTCCTGTAATTGCTGAAAATGAGATTCACCGCGCCTAATTTTGAGAGTGTGAAAGCCTGGTATGTAATGTAAACTAGTCAAATCATATCCGTAGTCAATGAGAAGAGATGGATCCATCTGGAGAGCAACCATTCTGCCTACTTTAGACTTCACTTCCAGCCTGCCCTCAGCAGCCCAGACAACACCTGTAGAGCTGACTTCTTGGACAGTTAGTGTTGATGGTAGGTGATTCCCATCCTGAGAGCCGTTGTGGGCTAATACTCAAATGGAAAACAAACTTACTTGCAAAGGGACAAGACTACAGCAAGTGAGAAACCTAAGGGGAAACTTGAAACATAACCTAGCCAGTTACATTATTCTCCTCGAAAGAGCTGGAGTCAGCTCGTAACTGCACTCCTCACTTGAAGTGTAAACTCTAGGAGTGGAAGGATGGTTGTAACTCAAAGTCTTAAAAAAAAGGTACAACCCAGAAAGATGTAAATGAAAAAGATAAGTCAGCAATGATTCTAGAGCAGATACCAGACATCATACGTAGCTGTTTGCAGCTTCAGCTTTTCTTTGACGTTTTTCAGAACCGGTACCTATTTACTTCCCGGCAGCTCTGGGAGCGGACGTGTGGACATCTGCTCTGGCGTGGCTGGGTTCAGAGGCAGGACGAAGTGAGGTGCTGCTAGCAGCATCCTCAGAAGGCTCCAACCCTTCGCCTTCGCTACCTTCCCCCAGGGGCACACCTTACCTCTCAACCAGCAGGTTTGGTCCAGGGCGCTCAGAGGCTGCACGGCTGTGCTGCAAGGCAAGGCTTCGCCATAAATAAAACAGTCGCCGTGGGGCTAGCTTCTCCTTAAGGCAGTGGCCCTTGTTTCAAGGCTGACTCCCAGCGCTGCAGGATGGAAACACATCGGTTAATGCAACGCTTCACATAAACTGAAGAAACTACCGTAATACTTCAGAGAGTGGAAAGATGCTATAAAAGTCTGTTTGGAGGCAAGATGACACCATAAATTCCAGAAAGAACCTTACAGGGCAAAAATTCAGAAAGAAACTAAGAAAATAAATAAAACGCTTAAGGCAAAATTGAAAGCCAAACAAAACTGTAATAACTGTGAGAATATTTTGAATCTTACAACTGTAATTAACTATTTGAAGAGGCACAATGTTTTTGATAAAAGCAGCGAGGGCTTATGTGATTAGACAACCATAAAACTAGTTTGTTGCAGAGTTTGATAACAAAATTTTTCCTGATAGACATCTGGGCTTTAAACAGCATTTTGGAGAAATCTGAGCACTGGAAATGGTTTTGGAAGGGTGTTGCAAAGAGATTTCATCATCTTGCTTCAAGGAAGTCAGCTTCATGATTTTTGTTATACTTTGCAGTGCTTCATTTTAGAAGGGAAACTTTATAAACTTGAATAAACAGAATCTTTTTTAAAAGTGAGTTTTGAGGAATGATTTGGCAATTTTTTGTGGCTTACCTTTTTGTACAGAAATAACTGTTTTCTGGAGGAAAATATACTGTCTCCCAAGTAAACTTCCTTAGTTTCCTAAAAAGAACATTGTTTTCTGCAAGGATGATGCAAATATTATAACGACAGACAACTTGAGCTTATCACTGCTCATTTTTTAATTAGCCTAAATATTAGTGGACTTTGTATTACTTGAAATAAACATTAGAGTTTAAGAACAGGAGTGATTACTGTCATCTCAAGTCTCATCTTGCCATTTTGATGTTCTGTTTTCGAAAGAAGTTCCAGGTAATAATTATGCACTTATAACTGACACCTTCCATGATACATTCTAACTTGTGCTCTAGAAAACACAGGAAAACACACACAGAATAAAATTATGCAGTATCAGTTGTAACCGGTCTATAATCTACAATACCAAGGGACAGAACTACCTGCAGGTCTTCTTTTTCAAGGCACCTGCATGATGGGCCACCATTATACGCATCACTGAATCCAATCTTTTCTTTATCACAGGAAGGACATCCCAGTTTAAAAAGAAGCTCTTTTTTTTCTGAGTTCCTCTGAAACAGCACCAAGAGACCTGTACACAGGTATTCCATAAAAAGGTTCATAGAGACTGTTGTAAGACACAGCTTGGGACTAGAGGGATTGTCTTCAGCACATTTACATGCCAGTGTCTTTTTATTTGAAATGACCTTTATGCTTAGTATAAATATATAAAAAAAATATATATATTTACACACACTTCTTTTTTTCCAGATGAAGGGAATGGTATTCAGTGGATGGCCGTTTATGTAATCTGGCTTTGTTTGAATGTGAAGACTGGAGAACCTCTTATGTTATATAGGTATATAATCTAATCCTGCCATTATTATTTGTTGGCTTTCTGTATAGCTAAAGTTCTGATTACATTTCAGCTGTAAGGATGCAATTAAGTTCATGGATAAGACTTTGCTACTGGCTATCCTGTCTTGCTTTTCACAGAAGCATTGCTCTTGTTACTTTAAGAAATACGAGAGATGAACACATATTATTTCAGGCAGCCATAGCATAAGAAGTTTACAGAGTTGAGTTATTTACAGCCATGAAACAGGGAGTGGTTGTTTAAAATTTTACTCCCTGAAGCAATGTCGCTATAAGTCTGAATTTTTCTTTCTTTCTAAAGAACATAATTACATTCTCCCTAACACCATTGCACCATGAACTGCGATGCTCTGACAGAGGAACTATTTCTCAGAGCAAAAGGATGGCCCCTTCGGAACTGCTCAAGGGAGATGTGGAAAGGTACAAGGTTTGACAGTGTTTCTGCGGTCTGAACATGTTCACTTGAAACCGGGCTAAGACTTGAAATGGTTTCAGAAGACAGCAGTTGATGGATGGTTATACCCAGGACTGAACCTCTTCTTCATGTTTTACACAACACAACTTAATGACCAGTGTTCTTGGCAATAAGGAACTGCCCTTCTTGTAATGAGCTTCATTATGAACTGTAAAATTGCCAAAAACCTTAAATATTTTGACCTGTTATAGTCCATGCCTCCTTAGCTCTGTTGTTGTCAGTATTTGGCATAACTAACCTAAAACTAGCTTGGAAACAACTCTCAGGACTGGAAACACTCACAGTGAGTTTAGTGGAGATGTATCCTAGGATCCCCAAGACATTCAGAATTCAAATCTTCTTTCTCAAGATGTTGTTTGGTTTTTTTTTGCTTGATCACATGCATATACAACAAGTTTTAGGAGGACAGCACAGTTCGGTTTTGTATCGTGAGAGTAAAAATACACATTTCTGTGTCATAGCCACCATTACATCATCTTTCGTTCTTACTGGTATAGCTGTGCTTTGCATAATTCTCAAGAGAAAGGGTAAGACAATAATCAATTGTACCATCAGAAGGAGACAGATTGTAGATAATCTTCCAGAGACTGCTGGCACAGGAGTTGGCAGAGACCTAGCCAGTACTGTACGGCCCCTTTCCAGATTCTCCCATCCCTGGCTGCCAGGCTTCTTGCCTGCTCCTCTGAACTTCGGCAATGCACGCAGGGCTGAGTTACAAGCCACACACACTCACTCACTGCTTCCCTACTTTCTGGGAGTAGGGAATAGAGGGTGGAGATGGCGGGGCCATCACACCCACTCTTCAGAAGTGTCCAACACACCTGGAGAGGGGTGTTACACACCACTGGTGCATCTCCCTGCAGAGGGGAAGCAGAAGTCAGTTGACTACCTTCTTTGAGATGGTTTGACTTTTCTGCTATAACTTCTACCTACAATGCACATGGATGGCAGTATTATTTGGTTTTTTGTAGGATGTGCATTATATCCAAGAGGTATTAGCTTGACTTCAAAGAGAAATTAAAATGCAAATTGTACTGCTATAGATCTTACTACTTATGTGATAAAAACACCCCAAATGTGCTGAAATGAAACGAAATGGAAGAGTGCAAATGTTCAACAGTATGTAGGAAAACTATAGAGTACTTGGAGTTTACATTCTGAAGCTGGGAGTTGGCTTGAAGATGGATAAAACAATACCATGACATATTCCTGTTGTTTCCAGTCAAGACAATTTCTTCTGCCTATCCATAGTCTATTTTAAAATGTACCTTTATTTTTTCTCTACTACCAGCTTTATTCAAATGTAAATCTATTGACTTTAGCAGAGTTCTGATATTTATCTCATTTCCTCAGTGTATTTTCCAGTCTTACGTGTGACTTTTCTCTCCTGAAAAACCAAGGAAGAAAAACCCACCAAGGTTTATTATATGCAAACTGAAGCTCAGCATCTGCAAATTGTTGGAGGCTGAGGGGGTATTACTGGGTGCTGACCCTGTTTCAACACTCTTTCACAGGCCTCTGATGTTAGCTTCTTGTCAGATAGAGTACTGGGCTGGGTGGACCTATCTGTCTAACATGGTACAGCCTTTATTATATTCTTCTGATTGCTACTCCACCGTTAAATTATATGAATCCTCTGTTAGAGAGACTAATCTAACTAACTAAGCTGTTTTTTAGAGTTTGGAAATACTAACATGAATAACAAAACCCAGAATAATTAATGTGTTTTTTCCTTAGTAAAAGACCAATGACCAAAATAGAAAAAAATGCAGCAAACTCCCTTCGTCCTTACTCTGCAATGATATATGGCTAAACACAAGAAAGAGAAATGGTCGGTCTTTTTACATGTGACAAGAGAGTTCCTACTGGATTTATCACAGCAATACTCCTTTGATGAGCCAGAAATCATGGAGGCCTCCTAGTTAAGAATTTTTGTTTCTGGAGAGAATGGTTAAGGTCACTGGGAAAACAAAGAAGAAAGCTTGTATTCATGCTGCTGCTACTAGAGCCTCGGATTAACATTTGGGGCTTTAATTTGAGCAGTGTCAAATACCATAGTGCTTAGAAGCAGAAGTACAAATATTTGTACTTAGAATTAAGGCTTTTATTCTTTTACCAAAGCGTATGCGCTTGTACATTTTTAAATATAGAATCACATATGAGATAAACCTGGCAGCCTAGGATGCTAGAAGATAGCAAGGTACCACATCCAGGGTACCACCCGGTGGGCTGGATGCCTGGAAACTTTGGCTAAGTTAGGAGCTGGGGTCCCCCCATGTCATTTCTTGTAACCAATCTGGAGAACTTTCCTTCTCTTTTTGTTTGGTAGCTTGGCAGTCTGGGGACTCACCTGAGGTGGGGAGGATCAGCACTCAGATCCTTCCACTGTCTGGTGGGATGGGACTCCAGATCTCCCATTTCCAAGGTGTTTCTGGCTGTTCTCTCCTGTGCTTTTTCTTCTGTTCAGCATTGCATAAGTATTTAGCATTGTGAGAGCAGCAAATAGAGCTTTCACATGGGCTGTAGGAGAGGCAATCTCTGCCTCCTCTGAATATTTTATGCATGTGATGAGAAGCATCCTCAGACGGGAAGAACTGAGAGCGCCTTTATTTAGATGACCCAGCAGTCCAGTTGGTAGAGTTGGAAGGTCAGAGGCTGCCACTGCTGGGGAGAATACTGGCGGCACTGGACCATTCATCTGGCTGCTTATGGCTTTCCTGCAGTTTTACTTCTGTTGACAGGAAAGTACGTCTGCCATCCCAAATACTTGCAAATAAGTACTTAATCAGAACATTAATTAAGATACCAGCATCTTTATCACATTGTGATTTCTATGGGATTAAATGCACTCCTAATTATCGAGTCAGTTCTCAAAGGATGGGCAAAGACCACAGTACTGTGGTGCTACATATGGAGCAGTGCTACTAAGATTTAAATGAAAGATGTGTGCTCAAACAGTTCAGTGTTGCCAAAATGTAGGTGGTTCTGGTATACTCATCTGCAGAAATGTAGAAAGGCAGGAGGTTTTTCTGTGTGTATCTCTAGTGTTAAATGGAGGTTTGAAGAATGTTAATTTGGGACTTCAGGATTCAGTTAGGAAACTCAGTCCCTGTTGTGAAGATACTAAGTGGAGGCAAAGCGCTTTCCCACACATCATAAGTCAGATTGAGCACCCAGTTGCTTGGACTGTATGCATGACTGTTTCACTTAATGCAAAGCGTCCTTGCAATTGTACCCATTCACTTGTGGGCACCAAACGATAAAGAATAGCTGTCTGACGGCCTGCTTGGCCTTTAGCTGTTTTTCTAAGCCTACAAGGCAAATTTGGCCAGCACGGTGGGAGAGCAGCTCTACCCAAGTAAACAGCCTGATTCAGTTTCTCTTTTGCCTACACGAAATGTGCATAGGAGGGACTCGGCAACCCCCATTTTGGAGAGCACAGGGTTCACAAACAGCAGCTTGCTGCAGAAATACACTGTGCTAGTCAGGAAGGCTTTTTTTTTTCTTTTTTTTCATCCAAGATATAATGATCTTTCCCAAAGCATGATGTTTGTTCACCCTTTTTGGGCTGGCAATGCTGGCACTCCTGGTTTCCAAAGCTGTTCCAAGGCATAGAGCTCTCTCATCGCCCCGATGGCTGTGGCCTCTCCCAAACTCCCCGGATTATCCAGGGTACACAGCACAGGGTCTCCTGGGGAACACAGCGCAGCATCCTGCAAACTGCCCCCATCACCACTGGCCCAGGCTGAGGTTACTTCTGCAGAACAATAGGCTGAGCTGTATTTCACTGTCAGCACGGTGACAAATGGTGGCCCGCTGAGACTCTGAGACGTATGTAACTTGGCTGGCAATCAATGGCAAAGGTCACAAGTTGTCGTCTTACATCTTAAAGCTCAATGAGAGGGTTTTGTGCCATATTAGTCTCCGTGTATTAAGTTTCAGCAGAGAGGGGGCAGGGGAGGAGGAAAGAGATTTTTATCTGGAGTTAGGTGATGTTAAATGTTCTGAATAATTAGATAAGATTGTGTGTGTCAAACTCCGTAAAGAACAGATCATGTTTTCCGATAAAGTGTCTCTGATTCCTTCTGTCTCCCTGCCTTCCAGTACATACATGCATGCATGCACACACACGCACTTTTAAAGTGGTTTCAGGGCTCATTAAATAAGCCAGGCTGATAGCTCTAGAAAATGTCGTTCTTTCTCAACGGGGCGATGAATCTGTGCTCTGCACATTCTTGGAAGTCTCAAAAAGTAGCCAAAGTAAGTGAAAATTCACTTTCCATGGCTGTTCCTTTTATTCTCAGCACGGAGCTTTTAAAGCCTGACTAAGCACCTATTGCCTGGGCAGTGTCCCAGAGCTTACACCACAACGACTGCCGCTTCAGCTCAGTTTACTTTCAAAACTCCTATTGAATTTCCAAAGCGGTGTGCAAAACTTACCAGGAACAGGCGTATAAGGATACCCACAATGGACTCCTGGCCCCATTTGAAAGGAGCCTTGACCAAATCTGAGCCATGGTGGAAAAACCTGATGTGAGGATGTGATTATGCAGGGGTGTCCCCATGGGCTGCAGCTCCTTCTGGGACTGGAGGAGAAGCCAAGAGGAGGACTGGCCTTACCCCTTCTGCCTCAAGCCAAGTCCACCCGCACCCCAGGACTTAGCTCCTCCTAAAGGAAGGAAGATATCTTCCTGAGAAAAGTGGCATTTTGAACATTTCTTTTATTCATATCCTCTCACTTCTCTGGCTGCTGTTACATCAGTGTTATTAAATTGGGATCTGTGGTAGTTTATCAGACAGAATGCCTGAAAGCTCTGGGAAGCAAACATATGACAGAGGTAGAAACACCAGGGAAATCACAAGAAAATCATTAAGATGAAGAATGTTTTAGAGACAGTGCCACCACTCCAGAGGCCTACCAGCCTGGGAAGACCGCAGGTTAGCTTTTTTAGTTCATCACAACCCAGTAAATCAGGTGTCAGTAGAAGCTAACAAGTGTATCTAGGGGTAGACTTGCTGTCACTCTTTCCAGACAGATACCTTCTACAGCCAAGTAAGTTTGTCTGCTGCAGCCCACTCCCTGCAGAGGGAAACATGGGGAGCATCACTTCCCACCTGCAGATTGCAGAGGAGCTGTTGCATGGAGTGTTAACCCGAGCATCCTTCTTCCACGGTGTGGGCGACAGCTCCAAGCAGGGAAGCTGTGTACCCCTTTCCCGCAGATGTGTTGGCTGATGGCTCCCACATGCGACGGGGTTACAGAGTCGCTCGCGTGGTCTTGCTGCAGTTTACTCCTCACATATCTGCTTGGCAATAGTTTTCCTTGCTCTGGGGCCTGATTACTATGGAGAAAGGTGGGGTGTTGGACTTTGGTTCGGCTGCGTGCTGTGGTGGGCTGGGACAGGAGCCCCAGGATGCCTGTGAACGAGTGCTCCCCATGGTCGGTGCTGCCTTGTGGCCGATTCGGGGCACCCACGGGGCAGGTGTGCTACGGCTGGTTGTGGTACATTATGAGAGCTGAGACCACCATACTCTACCAAAAACTGATGAATAAGGGAAAAAGTGACAGCAGCCATCCATATTCCCTTCCACAGTTGTTTTTCCAGTAAAAATAGTTTATGAGTACAAATAGATGAATGTTAGGCATGACATTCACTCCTTCGAGCTCATACTTGTCTGTGAATCACCAAACTACTAGACGAAGAGCCGTATATACAGAACAAATCCAGCACCCGATGGGTATGAACGGGGATGCAAGGCCCCGGGTCAGGGCAGACCCTTGCAGCGTGCATGGAAAAGACTGTGAGACGGCGCTCATACATAAGGGATTCTCGTAAGGGATGCTGAACAGGAATAATGTCAACCCCTGCTCTTTCCTGATGGGAATTTTGCGCTTTGTATCGATGCACCCTTGAGGAATTGAATACCATTTGGAAATATCTATACGTACACGCTTAGTGCTGCTAGGGGAGCAGAGGGAGGACATGGAGGCGAGTGGGGTCTCACCTGTCCCCCAGCTGCCACGCAATGAGGCGATGCGAACGAACAAAGCCAGTGCTTACAACCTCACCCAAGGAAGGACAGATTAAAATAAAGAGAAAGATAATACTTTTGAAACCAGGGCCATAATTACTATTTATTTCAACAGCAATTTGCCTTATTGCGGTGCACAGCATTTGTTACCTAGGCAACAGGTTTCTGTAGAGGCCTGGCTCAAATTAAAGTAAATCAGGCAAGATCTAAAGTCAATATCAATATTATATTTTAAAGCCAAAAGACTAGAGAGTCAGCAATTTCACCTAAGTGTTGTATTTTTTGTTGTTGTCATAGGCAGATACAAGCAGCACAGTTTGCATCCAAGTAATACTTTTCTCTACTGTGCCTGACTGATCTTCGTCTACATTTGCAAATAAAGTGAATTTTAGAGTCCTGTTCTTTCCTGAGGAAATAATTGTGGACATGGATGAGTAACATGCAATACGCTGCTGCAGCTGTGTGTAGAAGCACCACTGATGTGTCTAACCCGTTATTTTCATTCCAAGCCCTTGCTTAAGCCCAGCCTCCACGTTGCTTATGATCGGGTATGTGCTTTGCCGTGGGCTCAGATGGATGTTCAGCGTGCACGTGGGGAGGAAGGCTTGGGTCCGGTCCCTGTCTTGGTACCTGCACCCTCCTGGGTGACCTGAACAGATGAGCGTGGAGGATGTTGGGCTCCCTGGACCAGTCTGCAACCAGAGCTTATTCATGGATTGCCCTAAGCACGGGTGCTTTGAGTGAAACTAACAGGCAGGGATATGGATGGAAAACATCCACCCATGGTTGCAGAGCGTGACATGAGGGTCAATGTCCTCATGCTTGTCTGCAAGCCTGTCTTAATCTCACAGCGTAAGCAGAGGCCAAACACTAGTTTATGAATTCAAAACCAGTGTGCAGTTTGATGTTCTTCTCATCTATCAGCAAATAAAGAACTAAACATTTACAAGTGAGATTTAGGGAATAGTGTGCAGATACGCTCTCAAACGTAGCTTTTGTGTAAGAGATAGTTGTATTTTAGGACTTTCTCTTACCTGCAGGAACACTGGAAATGTAAATCAGTGAGGATATAAAATTTTTAGGAAAGGAGTCTGACTCCAGCAACTCTTTTAATGTCCAAGGCAGAATAAATATAGAAAGATAGAGTTAAGCACTATGGACTATAAATAGACTAATCTCTTTATAAATTCTGCTTAAAAAAATGCTAGTCAGCAAACTCTAGACAGCTTGGAAATGAACCATTTACCATTCTAACCTTTTTTTTTTTTTGCACCTTTTCTCATTTGATTTTTGCTTTTCTGTTTTTTGCAAGTACAGAACATCTGTAAAAAATCTGTCTTGAAAGTTTGAATGGGCCTAGAAAAAATAGTAGGAAGTTTATAGTGAATGGCAATGTAGGAAGGCTCAAATATTCCCCTCCTTTAGACAGCTCTGCAAATATAATCCTTTAAGGGGGGGTTTTGCCTGCAGATTTTTGACCTATTGTATAGATTTGACCACCTATTATAGGTATTATAGGCTTTCCTCTTCGGATTGGGCTTCTACTCTTGGCAAGCCACCGCCTTTGTTATCTAACCCTTCCTCAATGTACCTCGGTCAGCCTTTCTCCATCTCAGGGCTGCTGAAACATTAGGGTTGTTGTAGCAGTTACGGACAGACTCCGTGGCTGCCTGTCCGTCCCAGTCACCTGTCCTTCGCACTCCTCCGCCGAAGGCAGCGCTTGGGCAGGGTGCCAGCCCACGGGGCTGGAGATTGCTCTTGAGACAGTCCCTACCTTCTGGTGACACTCTTGAGGGCTGTGCCCTTTCCTCTTATCCTGCCTCTCACACGCTCTCTAAGAGTGCTGAAAAATCATGGAGAGAAAAGAAAGGTCCTGACTGTTAGAGCCATTGGGCAGCAAATATTTTGCTGGAAGACCTCCATTAAGATGCTGCAATATGACCCTAAGGTAGTGCCCACTTTCTGAGAGCCTTTACAAGTTCACGGCTGCCAATAAATCTCACAGTGGTAAAGAACCCCAGCTGCCTGACATTGAGGGAACAAAAGCTTTTTAGTAATCTTAAAGTACTTTGACTTGCTGTGCTGCACTCGGGTTTTCAAACATGCACTTGGGGAAGTTGCTTGTTTGTGCTGAAAATGTTGGATGCTTTTCTTGCTAATGTGCATCTTGTCTGTTGATTCACTATTTCTAATAATACTAGCAATCAAATGTAGGAAAGACTGTTCCATCTTAATACAGACGGAGAAAGAGGTACACATGTTGAATCATTTGCTTGTTGGCAAAAAAAAAGGAGTTTTACTCAGCTTTGGCAAAAATAGGCATTTATTAGTTGCTAAGTTTTCCCTGAATCCTTCCTGATTACCTCCTTCACAGGGTCTTAGGGAGGTGCAGGACTTTGGAGGTAACAGGTTTTGGACGAGGTGTTATCACTGGCATCTGCAACTGTTAATGATTAGCAAAGGTCCCCTGGTTCTTTTTTTCCGAGAATATCCTGGCCATGCCCCAATTTCATAACATGCAAATTCCCCACTTTGGTTTTAATAAGCCCTTGAACTGTGTATGCCACTGGACTGTTGTTTTTGGAGCTGCTCAGAAATTATTTTTCTTAATGAAAATTATGCTTTATGATGAAAAATGAAGCTCATGTTTTCAATTGAAAATGGTTTTGTTTTGATACCTCAGGCATCTCATGGGAGCAGTAGTCTGCATGCTTCATACTCCAAAGCCTTCAGCTGTGTGGACTTCTTAAACAAACTGCTCCTCCCTTGACCTGCTATATGAGTTCCTGGCTGTAGGACTTGTTATATGATATCTAGTCCAGCTAGAAAACCTGGGCAACAAGGGGGACTGGAGACAGCTACAGCTTTCGTGAACCACCACAGGGACAATCCTGAAATGTTTTGGGTTTTTAAGGGGGAAAAAAAAAAAAAAAGAAGAAGAAGATTATTTAGATTTCTTGTAATCTGCTTTAAGGAAAAAAAAAAAAAAGCAGCTAATTTAGATTTCTGGTAATCTGCTGTGGTGGGTTGACCCTGGCTGGATGCCAGGTACCTACCAAAGCCATTCTATCACTCCCCTCCTCAGCTGGACAGGGGAAAGGCTTGTGGGTCAAGATAAGGACAGGGAGATCACTCAGCAATTACCAGCATGGGCAAAACCAGACTCTACTTGGGGAAAAATTAATTTAATTTGTTGCCAATCAAATCAGAGTAGGGTAATGAGCAATAAAACCAAATCTTAAGAAATACCTTCTCCCCACCCCTCCCTTCTTCCGGGGCTTAACTTTACTCCTGGTTTTCTCTACCTCTTCCCCCCACAGAAGGTCAGGGGGACAGGGAATGGGGGTTGTGTTCAGTTCATCACCCGCTGTCTCTGCCGCTCCTTCCTCCTCAGGGGAAGGACTCCACACTCGTCCCCTGCTCCAGTGTGGTGTCCCTCCCATGGGAGACAGTCCTTCATGAACTTCTCCAACATGGGTGCTTCCCATGGGCTGCAGTTCTTCATGAACTGCTCCAGCGTGGGTCCCTTCCATGGGCTGCAGTCCTTCAGGCACAGACTGCTCCAGCGCGGGCTTCCCACGGGGTCACAGCCTCCTTTGGGCATCCCCCTGCTCCACCATGGACCTCCCTGGTCTGGAGGGGGACAGCCTGCCTCACCAGGGTCTTCCCCACGGGCTGCAGGGGAATCTCTGCTCTGGCACCTGGAGCACCTCCTCCCCCTCCTTCTGCACTGACCTGGGGGTCTGCGGGGCTGTTTCTCTCGCATATTCTCACTCCTCTCTCCTGGCTGCTGTTATGCAGCAGTTTTCCCCCTTCTTAACTACATTCTCCCAGAGGCACCACCACCATCGCTGATGGGCTCGGCCTTGGCCAGCGGTGGGTCCGTCTTGGAGCCGGCTGGTATTGGCTCTGTTGGACATGCGGGAAGCTTCTAGCAGCTTCTCACAGAAGCCACCTCTGTAGCCCGCCTGGCTACCAAAACCCTGCCATGCAAACCCAATACATCTGCTTTTTGTAAAAAACATGACCTTTTGTCCAGTAAATGTCTAGTTCTCACCAAGAGGTTAATTTAGCTGAAAACTTGTCAGAAAGCAGTGTGATAAAAAGAGCTTGCATATCATTACCTGGTTTCCTTTTTTAAGGAATAATGCTAATTCTGTCAGAGAGCTGATCTATGCCACACTAGAGGAAGGTTTATAAGATGTTAAAGTTATAAATGGCTGCACTTGAGATATACATACACAAAGCAATGAACGCAATGGAAACTGGGAGATGTGAACTGACCACCTGCATTTGGGTGATGAAACTCTTCTGCTGCATAATGAACCTGTAGCATAAGCACTTTACTGCCTGAAAATACTGAGCATTATACATTAGCCACAACTGCTTTCAAAAAATTTCAGGCTGATTTTTCAAGGCATTTGGACCAGAAGGTCTTGCATGGGAGTTTTTTTTAACATGTTTGGGTACTAGTTTGTGAAGGTTTGGCATGACTGCCTCTTGAATGTCATCTATTTTCCTGTCTCTGTTCTCATTCTTACTATGTGGTCTTAGATTTTTATTTTTTTTTAAATAAATATATTGTCTTTTTAAGTCAGAACCTCGTTTGCTGTTTTGGCTGTCCTATGGCAGCAGCAGGTCCTGACGTTATGTTCTCAGATACTTTCCTCTCCCCATTTCAGCTGGCTCTTCAGGTCCCTCACATTGCTGTTTGCACAAGTGGGGCTTTCTCATGCTTTTGTACACTTTGTCACAGGTTTCTGAATCGCCTGAGTTAATCTCTGAGGGTTTTCCTCCTCTTTTTATTGCAATAGTCTACCTCAGCCAGGTTTTGCAATGCTAAAAAGAATAAGTTGGGGAGAAGTTTCTTTCTATCCAAACCGTGGATTTAAAATCCATTGGTTTATGGTATGCTCAGTGCCAGCTTTGCTTTCTTTGTGAGAATCAAGGATTTTCCACCATAATAAGATGATTTACTGGGCCTTATGGGTTTGTCTAAAATGCTTTATGCATTTATGATCTCTAAACTTGTGTTTTTCACATCAGCTGAACTGCTTGGTGAGGTATTCTCATTTCCTAGCTTCCCTGCATTCATTTCTTTCTACGCCCATTCCCCCCCCCCCACCTTTTAACCACACAGCAGCAAAAAAGCTGTTCTTTGGTTAGTGGAAGTCAAGCATAAAATTTTCAGAGTTTCAGGCCAATTAAGGACTTCTGTACTGCTTTAGAAGTAACAAACACTGAGGAAGAGCAAATTCACAGAAAATTGATGGTATTTAGGCATGTTAGTTGATTTTATCCTGAAAACAAACTATTGTGTCTTCCAAGATACCTTATGTCTTTTGTCTCTCCCTTCCCCTGCTCCTGTGAGACTGATGGAGCAGACACGATTCATTGACTGACTCCTTTGATGTCAATGGGATGAAAGGCATGGCCAAATTGGGCTATGGGCTCTCAAGATGTCTTGGTGTATTATTTTCTGATTGCCTTAATAAAGCTACTGTAGCAAATCTACAGCTGCTAGGACAATTTTAATACAAGAATTGTCTTTCTCATAGTGGTATTATGTAATTATATTGTGCCCCGGAAAAAAATGCCTTCAGGATATTTCTGGAGGCTGTTCTTCTACAATATTCATTTTGATTGCTAATCTGATAGGTAAACCTGTTAGTTTACCTGTCACGCAGTCAGTCTGGCTTCCTTTGTTATACATGACTATATCGTGTAAGAAGATCTACCTTTGATTCAAAGAACTCAAATTGTCTGAGGGGAGATAACCCAACTGGCAGTCCTACTCTGAAATGTGAGCACCCAGACTGCAGTGTTAGTGCCCATTTTTGCTAGCTCTTTGGGATGTGACCAAATCTCAAATTCAAAGATGCTATTTTTTTAAAGACCTAGAGCTGTTTCATCTGCATGGGCAAGTAAAGTTTGTTTCTCCCTGACTCATGTCAGCTGTATGGGTTCTGCCTGTGTAGGCTGCCTGACAGTGCTGCAGCTCCTGCACCACCAGGAGCAGATGCAGTTGGGTGTCCCTATAGGTGCCTATAATGGTTGTGCAGAACCCTGTGGAGTAAAGAGTAGTAAATGCATATTGTGATTAGAAAATAAGCAGGTATCCATCTCCTAAATGGACCACAGCACCTTCTGAATTAAAAACTTTGTTGCTGTGCAGACAGAGTTTGGAAAACAGATGAACCTTTCAGATGGTTTTCATTTATTAGTCTGTTCCATCCAACATAGATATGAATGTTGATTCTTGCTTCCCAGAGAAGAGTTTTGCAGTGATTTGCAAACCTCTAGGTATTTTACATGTTTATTTCATCTTTTCCAAACAATTACCTAAAGCTTCTTGAAGATTAAAATTAATCAATTTATGTTTAACTGAACTGTGTTTTAAAAATCACAACATGTATCTTTACTCCTGAGGTAGAATTAAAAGTAACCAGAAAATCTAACTACTGAGACTGTAATTGAACAGTATTTATCTTTTTCATCGCTTGCTGGTTATGTTCTAGACTTAGCATTTACGACTGAATATTCAACAAAATATCAGCAAAATTTTCTTTCTAGATTCCTACTTTAGTGCCCAAAGCATAAATTATTTCTTGCTTTCAACCGCTAGTAATCCAGCCAATACTCAGTATTTAGTATGCTGGATCTGTGATAGAAACATGTCCCTGCACAGGCAAGCGTCTTTGACTTCAGTACAGTATTAAACAACTAATGTTGTGACAATCTTTCAGAAATGTCATCAGTCCTGCTTGTCAAACGGCTCTTCAGCACGTTTACAACCGGCCGATAGCAGCGCGTCTTGTTAGCTCAGCTTAAATAGAGGTTCTGAAGATATAACTTCATTTACAGATCAGAAGAGACTTTAAATTTCCGTCAGGGCGGTTTTACAAACCATTGAACAAGCTTCCAGGCACAGGGACGCTTTCAGAAAAACCAGGAGGAGCCGCGGTGCCGCTCAGAAGAGGACCCCGTGCGATGCCCCCCCCGCAGCCCCTCCGCGTCCCTGCTGTGAGTGACAGCGCTCTGATGAGCTGCTCCTCGGGGAGGGCTTCTGCCAGTTAGATAAATACGTAGGCATCCACGCACTCTGCCTCTTCCTATTTATTAAAAAAATAATAATCTGAAAAGCCTTCCTACCTGTATTGTTGTACAACAGAGGAATGGGATAGCTGCCCGTGGCTCTGATTTACAATCAGATTCCAGATGCAAGAGATTGGGCAGCAGATTATCGCTAACCTACTCCCATTTAAGCTCAGATGACAGACTATTCTTTTCCATTAATATGTTGATTTTTTTTTTTAATACAAACAACAAAAGGAGGAATATGGGATGAAATAAGGAGGTGGATGTGGAACTGAAGTTTCTTTTATCACCAGCTAACTCACCTTTCCACTTTAAACCTATGTCCCACCTCCAGTGATTCTGAAGATGGACTTCTTACAGAATCATGATGCCTGCCTCATATGTTGCCTGTTTGAATGTATTCATATTTAATCAGGGTGTTATTGCATATTTTTCCAGATACTACCTTGCCTGCAGCTATGACGGCAGCCTTTCAGAGGATTCTTTTAAACTGTAATTAAATAAAATAAATATACACAGAAAGAGTGCGGAAGCTGTTCGTTGAGGTCAAGAGCATTTGGGATGCAAGAGGTGCTATTTTTCAGTGTTGACCTCTAATAATTTGCATAAACCACCTGCCTTAGTTTATCTAACTGTTAAATTGTTATAAGAGCACGTTTCTCCCCCCAAGGGTTGTGGACAGAACTCATTAATGTTTCATAAACACTTTCAAATGCTTTTGTAAGATCATCCTATTCATAGTGGGTCACACTAATGAGATCTACTGATAAAAGGTAAAAACCAGGTATTATTATAGTATTATTCACTTTCAAACACAAATACTTTGATGGAGTATAACAACCATGGCACCTTTATAATGAGAAATTTATCATAATTTTTAATTAAAGCATTATTTCTAATTAAAACAACATTAATTCTACAGCAATAATATTAATTTTTCCATTGACAAGCCAATCAAAATTCTGACACTGATAGTCAGAGACTTTGTAATTAAATTCTTTATACCGCATCCCAGCTCTGACTCTGATTTTTATCCATCTCAGTACACAGCGCTGCCAGCAGCTTTCCACAATAATTTAATGATTTCTGAGAGAGCAGCCATTCATTTATAACCCCCCCCTCCCCCCCATGATATAAACCTTTCCTAACAATAAAGCCTGGATTTTCTTCTCCTTCAGCCTTAGTTAAGAAGGTTATTGCCTATTTCCAGCGACTCCTGAAATGGGCCAGATGCATCTGTATGAGCCAGGTGTTGACCAGAAACCTTTAGCCTGAGGCTTTATTCTCACCTCCCATCGCATCTCCCGTGGCTCGGCTGGGACCGCGGAGCGTGGGACACCAGACAGCGGTGAGCCTCTAGTGAAAGCGTGAGGGCAGGGTGCACCGTGGCAGATGATAACAAAATAAATCCCTCACAAGGCAATGAAAAGCCAGTCTAATTACTAATGCACGACAGACAGAGTTTGTCCTCTTTTGAATCATGGAGATTTAAAAGGTTTGCTCCATTACTTAATTTTTCCAAAGAACTATCTGCATTTTCAAAGGTAAAGTTTCTTCCAGACAGATCCAAGTGTTTTTTCCAGGATGCCCTCAACTTTCCTTGAAAAGGATCCCTGAGGGCAGTGTTTAGTGCCTCATGGACGATGCTCAGTTCTCCAAAGCTGGGCATGATGTACACCCTGCATATGCTCAGATAAACCTGCTCCAGCCAAAGTTGGTGGAATTATGGCAACCAGGATTCCATAAATACATAAAACATATCATTATATACTGTCTTGCAGGTCTTTTTTCTCTGTTTTCAGTCCTGGGACTGCCTAATAGCTGTTAGGTTTGTTTATGCAAGTTTCCCCAAAGGAGTGCCTTCTGGAGAGAGGGATATGTGCAAAGATTTCCTCTCTATCCTACACATTTTTAGAGCCAGCTCTAAAGCAGGCTGGAAAAGGGAAGTCCTGCTCTGTAGGAATTCCTATATTTTTAGTTAACTGAGCATAGTGAAATATTTGAGAATGTATGCTACACGAAACAGAAAAGCTGAAACGGTAACAGTGAATTGTTTCAACACTGCAGAAATTAATTTGCAGCTAGCTTTTAAATTTACAATTCCAATGAAACTAAAAAGTTGCTGCAGAATATTTTGGTTTATCTGCAACTCTGCTTCCATTGGAAAAAATACAATAGCAATTGGAATACTAATACTGAATCCTGCTGGTGATTTGCAAGGCTATTTGACTTTGAACCCGCTTTCTTAAAAATACCTTTTTTGAGAAAGTGTTGTTGGGTCCAAGTAATGCACCCAGCAGTTCAGAAAGAAAGACCAGCTTGGGTGCATTGCATTGTCCTCCAATGGAGCCTTTCTCCCCCTGGCAGAGTGCCTAGGAAAGACAGCCTGCAAATACAGGCACCTAATTTAGGAGCTCCAAGGCTCCTGTTTATATGTAAATAAAACACTTCAGTGTGGATTTTCCTCAACTCCACATAATCAGTTTTTGCAGTAGGAAGGAGATGATCAGCAAGGTAGCAGAGAATATTGTGTGGCAGAAAGGACATTGTGACTGCCCAGTGACATTTCCTTCATTAATTGCTCAGAAAAACAAATCTTGGCTCTTTAAAAAGGCTAGCAGGCCCAGATTTACAGGGTTACCACACAGCCACAAGGTATACATGGTTGAAAAACAAACAAACAGTTTTAAATATAGGTGCTTGATATCCACTGGAAACGAGCTGATAAAAGGTTACCCTGACCAGCATGGTGTTAAGATGACATTTGCCAGGAGTCCGTATGTGGAGCACTGTTGAAAAACTGTAGTTTTTCAAACTTAATGTACAAGTCCATTACCTGTTAACCTGAAACAGCTTTCAAGAATTCTGAAGGTAATAAGGAACATCGATGTTGCTACTTTATGAAAAGTATTGAGGTCCTAAGGAGGCCACTTGCTTTGCTATGACCTACTGGATGTTATGAAATTTCAAAAAGTGGGCCAGAGCTGGCCTAGAAATACATTTTTTCTGGAGAGATTGAAGGCTGTGAATTTCTACTACAGTGACCAGAAGAAAGTAACTGACCATAAGGGACATCTACAAACTTACAAGCTGTGGAGCACTAAAGATCAAACAGCTCACTCCTCTCCAGTCAGCTATGGGGATACAGTTGGTAAGTAACCCACAGGGTGGCCCTTCCTTTCAAAACTTCTCCTGCTCTTGTCTCTAAAGTAGATACGGCTTTCCCCAGCTATACGGACAACTTTCTGGACCTTTGACTTTTAATGAAACACAGAAGCAAAATGTTCCTTTGCAAGCTTCATGAACATGGAAAAAACTTCTCTTGCAAGCTTTCCATTTTGCACAACACTTTTTGAAGGTCCGCCAACTGTATTAACAGCAAACCAATGCTGCATTGTGTTTAACAGAAGTTAAAAATATGATGTGCCTGTCCCAGAAACTATGATCACGTTGTTGACCCTTGTAACACAGCCATGGCACAATTGCAATGAAACATACTCCCTTTGGCTACAGGAGGTCTACAGTTCCCACTGACACCTGGAGGTGGAAGTACCCTTAAAAGTACGCAAATGGTGATCCAGAGGCAGCAAATTCTCCACCAGACCAGCTGAACCCTGTTCTACTGAAGAGATGGGATGAGACAGCGAAGGACCTTGACTTCGCCCACAGCACCCGCAGAGCCTGAGGGCTCCCCCGTGAGCTGGAAGCCGCTGACCTGGCAAAGCACTGTCAACCGAAAGTGACAGCCGGTCCTGTCACCTCTTATCTTCTCTGCAGCTCAAGGACCAAAAGTAAAAAGCTCACTGTAGAGAAGGTCCAGGGAAGATGTCTTCTGAGTGTCTGACAGAGCCTGGCCACTTCATTGCTATTGTCCCTATACACCACAGGTGTACATGTTTGTATGTATACATACAAACATCTTTATGCTACTGAGACAAAAATTTGGGACTCCTTCAAAAAATTGGAGTCGTAGTGTGAATGTGTCTGATAGATGCATTCACTGCTAGGAGATGCTAGATCTTTCTCACTGGTATGCTCAAAAAGGGCAGGGATCTTTGTTCTGCTCAAACATGGAAAGCCACCAAGTGATATTCTATTTTAATAGCTTTCCTGTTGGCAATCTGTAAGCTTATGGAGGAAGTTTTGCTGGCTGGTCCTGCCAGCAAGATCAGAACCACCTTGTGAAGGGAACAGGCTTGTTCTGTATGGGGTTAAAATTGTGCAGGCAAGATTTTGGTTTTATTAGACACATTGTACTCCCTTAACAACCAGAATAGCACTGATGGGTTTAGCTGCATGGAGGAACACAGAACTGTGCAGCTTCCAGCATCACCCACTGCTGTCATACACTGCTGGCTACACTGGTGAGCTGCCGTCTAAACTGCAGTCTCCTAAACGAGCATGCACACCTGGATGTGCTAGAGAAGGCTTCCCATGGGTCCATGCCTGCTCCTTCGCTCTTCAACATC
Organism: Haliaeetus albicilla; assembly: GCF_947461875.1. Classification (NCBI taxonomy): domain Eukaryota; kingdom Metazoa; phylum Chordata; class Aves; order Accipitriformes; family Accipitridae; genus Haliaeetus; species Haliaeetus albicilla. The sequence continues at coordinate 27,737,942 of NC_091496.1, forward strand.
TACATTTTTGTGTTAAGTTCTTCTGTGATGATTATATCTTTGTATCACAAGCCCCCATTTTTGCTTAGTTGAAAAGAGTCATTACACACCTGATGATTTGGAAGCTCCACTGTAACATTTCCAAACCTCACTGCTAACTAGTTAGGAAAAGAGCAAACCCAGCGCAGAACTACTTACTGTCACTTTCTGCTGCCAGCAAGCCCAAAACAAATCTCATCTGAAGCACACAGGCATAGCTTTGGACTGAAGACTGGCTTTAAAATTTATCTGAAAAATATATAAGAAGACATTAAAACTGATGTCTAGCTTCGTGTGAGAACACTGATGTCCTGATTCACGCACACCTAGAAATGTGTGCGCTGGGTCTACAGCGTTTGCACTGAACACATCTCTGATTGTGTAACTGAATGCAACCATTAAAAGAAAAACTTCAGGATCAGAATCAACATTAGGTCAGGGTTTACCCTATGTAGCACCCATTTTGCAAGTCCTTTTAGGATCACCAGGCTCTTAAATCACCTGCAGAATCTCTATCCCACCCAGGCAACATCACTGAAAAGCCTCTAAGCGTGAATCCGTCCTGGAAACTACAATTTGCTTTGAACTGTTTCAGGATATTGAAAAACACCTTATACCTTGGGAAGATGAGAATGATATGAGCAAAAGGGCTGGTCACAGGCTGCAGACTGCATCATGAATCAGTGCTGATGACAACTATTTGTCAAATGTGTTTTACACTTAACAACAAATGACTTCCAAAACTCTCTGTTGATAGCTCACTGGTCTGAATTTAATTAGCCAAACATTTCCTATAATTTCTTTCAACATGGGAATCATGGCCTTTAGCACGATTCTTATCAAGAGAATCAGGCTCTTATTTTTACTGCTAGACTGAGCTCTCTGCTGTGTTAACTAGGAGATCCCTCCATTACATTGTATTAATAACTCCAAAGTCCAGGCAACACTGTTACCTAAACCCAGTAAATGTGTACTAAATGGCAATGTTAACAATTTAACAATCTAGTTACAAGCAGTAAGTTACAAAAAAAGTCAAGTTGTCTCTGTCTTTCCTTAGTTTTCCCCTTAATGGTCTCATTAGTTTTTGTAGTTGGGCATAGCAGTTAATGGCCTCAGCAATAAATCCAGCAAAGTGAGGTTTTAAATCATCAAGGTAGATCTGTGCTGCTGGTTTGTCTTGTTATTTTCTGTGTTGACCTCTGCTACCTTTATTTAGGTCATGCTCCCTTTACTTTAACTGTTTCGGAGTCTAACAGGTGATATCTAACTCCGAAATCTTAAATCTTGACCACATACATGCCAGGTCAGTGAGTGCTCCAGGCTCTACAAAATGATGTATCAAGCCCTTCCAGGCTTACAGCAGCTTAAAATCAGAGGCATTTGAAAACAGTGACAATAAAATCATGGTTTCTTTTTATTTCTCTCTTGCAGTTCAGAACTTCATTATTCAGGTTTCGCCTCATGAGGGACAGAGAGTCCCTTCTAAAAAACAAACACCACAAACCCACCGGTTTTTATTTAATCATATGACTCAAGGACCAGGAGCTTAAGGAAGAACGGCAAGGAAAACAAAAATTGCAATCAATCTGAAGACTGGCAGCGATGTGCCTGACACAAAGATCCTTCATTGTGATTTCAGGACCTGTATACTATGATAATAGTCAGATTAGTGATAAAGATCTTTGCATTTTGTGTTTCCTTTCTCTTGACAGCTTTCATGTCTGATTCACTGTGGTGTTTATTGAGTCCAGGGATGTTCAGCCAGTGTACAACCGGAGTAAAACAGCCGTGAATCATGCCCTCGACGTGCTCTTTACTGTGGCCACTAACACTTTATAATGTTGTCTAGAAATCCAAAAGAATGATTTAGTCAACCCATGGCTTCTATTTCATTTTTATTAAACCTGGCTCTCTGCCTAAACTCTTGGCATTTTGAACAACGAACTTAGGCTAGAATACATTGCTTTATCTGGAACATTTGTAACCTTTATTGATCTGCTCAGGTAAAAGCACAGAGTAAAAGGTCTTTATTATTGATGTGGAAAATATTACTTCTCCATTGTTTTTCAGTCCACAAACATCTGTCACCTTGTCCTTGATAAATGCCCTTAAGTATTCCTTGTTCTGGGCCTAGAAATCCCATCCATGTTGTTTGGTGGGATCTAGGTGTTTTTCAAAGGGACGTTTAAGGCCTTTTAGTCCAACCTCCTGCAAAGAGCAGGGACATCTTCAACTAGACCAGGTTGCTCAGAGCCCCGTCCAGCCTGACCTTGAATGTTTCCAGGGACGGGACATCTACCACCTCTCTGGGCAACCTCTGCCGGTACCTCGTTGCCCTCAAGTAGTTGAATTAACGCTGGCTTGCTGCACTTTCCCTACTTCTAACTTCTGAATACAATCGTTTTGCACGAATACAGCTTGTTGTGCTCACCCATCTTCTCAGACCAACGTGGTCTTTTCCTGCAGCTTCGGGGACCCCCCCTCAGGGACCCCACTGCCTTCCCTGCAGCAGTACTGCCCCAGGGCGAGCATCCTTCTGGAAAGCACAGCGGCTCTGCCTCCTGCTCCTCCCCACGTGTGCATATTTTCCAGGGGAAGGTCAACTGGCAGCAGAGACTGTTGTGCACAGCTTCGCTTTCCGATTTTGTCACCCCTGACGTGATCACCCCCACCCGTCCTCTCCCCATGCCGCGAGAGCCGAGCTCCCCCCAGCAGCGGGGAGCCGAACGTGTGCCCCTGCCCCAGAAGTTGTGGGTGTAATGTCACGCCTAATGAGTTGTCAGTTTTGGTTTTCTGCCTGATACTTGATGTCTCTTGTCCTTGTATCTGACAGTTCCAGCAGTGTAAGTCGTAATTTTCATACCTGTCGCAAGCCCCGTGACCCGGCCGCGGCCCGAGGAATCTTGCTCGGTGCCTCTACCCTGGCAGGGCTGCCGTCCCAGCGCCCTTTTTGCTCTTACGACTTCTGAGGCAGAAGAAGCCTCCCGAGGTTTTCGGTCAGTGCATGGCTGTCATGTCTCATTTTGCCTAATACACATCAAAGTGATACCTTCGACAAGTGCATTTTCCTATGCCATTTGTTGATTTCTCCTTTCTGATTCCACCTGCTGGGACTCAAACTGTCGCCACATCGGTCACCAGGGCACAGAAAACCTCACTGGCTATTTTCTGCATCTGAGTACAGTTTTTTTAAAGTTATTAGCATTTGAAAGGATTACAGATTATTTTTTATCTATCCGTCTTCTGCATGTATGACTATGCGTTCAGGCCATTTATATTAATTGTTCATTCCTGTCTGGACCGCATGTTAAGTTTGTATGTATTTGTTTGCATATTGAGGGTACTATCATTTATCCTTGTACAAACAAGGTGTGTGTGCCTGTGTCCATGCAAGCAGGCTAATGTATTCATCTCTTCGTATATGTGCAGCATGTTCTTGTCTGTGTTACACAAAGATGAGCTAATGTTGTAGTTTGCTCTTCTGCACGCAGTACGTCTCTATCGGCATGCTAATACTTCCCAGCAGCCTGCTGTTTGAATCATACATTATGTAAGGAAGCACTGCTTCCCAGTGGAGAACATTTATTTTAGGTTTTCATTTTCAGAAATGAATTCAAGATGATACTCCACCATTACAAAAGAAAAAAAAAAAGTTTTTCCTGACTGAAGTGTTTACTCGGACTGGGAGCAATGTCATGCATAGCATTGAAGAATATCTCTGAATCCAGTGGGTGGGATCCATTTCACCTTCTGTTGGCCATCATAAAGTCAGACTACTCCAAGCTGGTCATTGTGGCTCCTTCTGTAGTCAGTGAAAAAACTACAGGTCTAGAGACTCCCTCCGTAGACACCCCATCCTACAACAGATGCCTAAAGCAGCTGGGAGGACAGCTGTCTAAGGACAGATGCTTGTAGTAGGCCACTGGACCTTGATGGCTTTTGCTTTGCTAACGTAGGTGGAGAGCTTTACTCACCTCTTTATCTGATGAGGTGAGTCTTGGGACTCCAGAAAAGCGAAAATAGCTGAACTGAACTTAGCAGCCTTTCTCTTTATATGTTTCATGACCACAATTTTCCTTGCAAGCAGATTTTTCAAGTCTAGACATGGCCCACGCTGGATGAAAGGCATTAAAGGGAGTGGACTAGAATATGTGAACAATAAACAGCACAGGCATTTAACAGCATAGATCCTGGAGGAAGCTTCAACAGAAGAACTGTGGACGCAAGACTAACCCCAAGGCCAACGAAATACAATCCCCTGGAATTTATGAGCTTGCATCTGATCCTACAGGTGAATGATGATTATCTCGCAAATGGTGAAATCATCTGATTTTTAGTACAGGGGCAAGGCCAACAGCTAGTGTTTGTATTGCACTGGAACTGTTGGGCAGACAAACAGGACATCAGTGCTACAGCACTGGTAAGCCTGACATGGAAATTAAAGCAGCTATCCCCAAAGGGGTATGAAGATGCTGAGTAAAAACAGTAGGACCCAGGCAATGAACAATTAATACCCAGTTTTTGATGATTTCCCTGAGAGTATTTGTGAAAAGATAGAAATCCAAGGCAAAGCCTAGTGCCTCTTGTATGTATTAAGACAAAAGAGACACAGATTTGGACTAAGCAAAACTACAAGATGTTTATTATCCAGTGGAACTGGAGCACCAGAAGGGTCTTGGAAGTCTAATAGGATACTCAAATTTGAACAAAAGGGAAAGAGATGAGCTTTCCCTTTTTTGGCTTTGATACACTTGAGACAATCAGTAACTTGATGGATCTGGGGAAGCACACTTATTTATAGAACAGAAAGGTTTTTTATGAGTATCAAGTTGCTGATATACACAAAAAATTTGTAGAAGTGAACTCTTTCTATGTTCTAAACCTCTCTGTTTAAGTGGGATTTTTTATATATGATCAACTTACAGTTTATCTTTGTGCAGATTGCCAGAATAATACAATTTGAGGTAAATAACTGCCAACACTTATTTTTAAGGGCCGAGAATTTTTTTTTTTTTGGTGAGAATTTCACTGGACTTTGGATGGAGCTGAATCCATCTCCATGTTTTAATAAGAATGTTTTGGATTTGGCTGATTTTACTGTTCTAAATATGGAAATGCTTCAGATTAACACTTTTTTTTTTTTTTTAGGTCAGTAATGCCTGATCTGTTTTGGGCACATCTCATAGCTGTAGCTTTTCATTATACGCTCTTTTCCTCCTCTCCTCCATCATCCCACAACCTATGGCTCCTTGGTGTCCCTGCCTTTGGAGATCTATAGCACTATATTTCCTTACCACCAAGCAGCATGTTCTTTTTCTCTGAGATCTGAACCTGGGAGTGAAAAAGAGAATGAAGAAACAAAATAAACTTAACAATTCTCTCTTTTCTGTTCTTCAGTCTAGCAGTACCTCTGCTCTCTCTTCCGTATCTTATCTTTAATGCTGTCATGCCTCACTAAGAAGGCTTGACTCATGGGTTGGGAACTACTTCTTTTGGTGATGACTTGTTAGATTTTTTTTTCCCTTCTGTTTATCACATCTGAGCTAACTCGACAGCTTTCAGTCACTGCCAGATTGTCAACACTGGACCCGGACGTTCCCTATGTACAGAATGAATGTGGTCATGGCTTTCCAAGCGCAGCATCTGAAAGCCCTCTGCTCCCTGCTTCTCTCCTCTCTACACCAAATATGCCTCTGTCCTTTCCTGGAGGGATGGCATCGGCAGCAGGGGCGGAGGTGGGGGGGGATTTGGCTCCTTTGCCCACTTGCCCCGCTGCCTTTCGTTTGAGATGCCAGCCTGGGAGTCTGGTGATGCTGGTGTTGGGATGTGACTTAAAGCAGAACTGGAATGGCTGTTTCCCATCTGGTTCAGAGCAGCTGTCAGATGGTAACGAATGCCAGTAGCCAACAGCAGGAGCTTGTTTTTGTTGTGTGTGTTTGTGTTGTACATGTGTAACTTCGGAACCGCCCCTGCACCGGGAAGCAGCTTTCTTCATTTTGCTAACGAATGCACAGAACGGCTCATGTAAAGGTGCATATTACCCTGTACTGTGGTTTGCAAACCATAGTTTGCATTGCTCTGGCTCACTAGCTAAAAGGCCAAGTTAATGTGTATGTGTCAAAGAAATTTAATGAACCATTAACTAGAAATACATCTTATTTACATTTTGCAAAAGGATCTGGGAGAGATGCCGGCTTGACATCTTGACTAAGAATCAGAAATGGCTGTGGCAAGTCCTTTGTTTAACATATAACGTGATCCAATACCTAAAACATCAGCTATGAAGTTTACATATGGTATTTACATACAAAGCACGCATGTGAAGCAGGCTACCTGCAGGGTAGTCTTTCTGCAAGGATGGCGTGTTTTCAAGAGCTGTAGAAATGCCTGAGAGCCGGTAGCAAACCCACAAAATAGAAACATGTTCCGAACTTTCCCCAACAGGACATTTTCAAATTAAAAAAAGAGTATTTCTTCCCTGCGGCATGTCCGTTTGGATCCCTGCCTAAGGAAAAGTGAGGACTATCTCAAAACTGAGTATGGAGAAGCAAGAGAAACTAAATAAAAGGCAGGTCATGTTAAAAACTGTCACTGCTTGTTTGTGATTCTGGACAAACCTTCTGTGAAGTTTTGGTTACCTCAAGAACTGACTGGGTAATGGGACCAGCTTTCCAGTGCTTGCTCTTGCCCATCTGGCCAAGGGGCTTTGTGCACTTGGCCAGGACGTGACAACTTTTGGGACTGCTGGTGTGTGGCATTTAACCAAGGAGAGCAGCTGTTGCTTATTGTAGAGCCAAGATCTCACCCAGTCCCCAACTGTGAGCTTGTCATATAACCTAGTCCCATAATGGAGATAATAACGTTTGCCCTTCTTTGGAAATTACTTTGAGATCTGCCAAAGAAAAGGGCCTATTCAAATGCAAAGCCTGATGCTTTTATTTATTAATAGATATCGTGCCAGAGTCACCAATCTGCTCTTGATGCCTAGTGCCGCTCTGAAAACAGAGGATCTGCCTGCTTGATTTAACCCAGCCAGTGAGTGGAGGCCTAGGGCTGCTTCATGGTATTAGAAGCAGCACAAAACAACCAGATGTTAACCAGCAACAACTCACACTCGGTGTTATCCCGCCTATTCCTCCTCTAAAACTCAGGCAAACTTGGTGCTGCCTAAGCTTGCCTGCCAGCAGCACGGCTGCTTCTGACACAGGGGACTGGGCTTCTCAAAACATTCTTGTTCCCTTAGAGGATCACATATTCTTGCAAAAAATAGCGGTTACAGGTAAAACTATCATCTTCCTTGAGGAATATATTTTATCTACCCCATAGGACTCATAAGGGTGGCTGCTTTGTGCTGCACTGGTAAGTACAGCGCAGGAGTAAAGCAGGTTCACCTGGTACATTGCCATTACTACAGTACTACCTGGTGTTTCTGGAGCCTCTGGCTCAGCTCAATCCTAGCCAAAACTTCCAGGGAAGACAGGCAGGGGGGAAAAAAAAAAAAATAAAAAAAAATCTGTTCTCAAGCTTGCTCTGGCTTGATCCCTCTGCTGTCAATGATTAGCAGGTGGAGGGTCTGCTTGTCTAGTTTTGTTCCTTCCTTGTTCTCTTTTTGACTGCACTTTCCTGGTGCGAAAAGCCCGGTACTGATTTCAGTCAAACCATAGTTTGCATTGCTGGATCCATTTTTGCTGTCCTCAAGGGAGTGTTTTATTCCATTACTTTCCCCTCCACGCTTACGGTAACAGATGACTTTTTGAAACACTTCTATTAGAATGAAAGCGGAGGGTAAAGTGGCCAACAAACTTTTGTTTTACCAGATGAAATGTAAGGGGAAAGAACTTCACTAATGTGCTTTTACAAAGTTGGTTCCTGGAGCCTAGCGGTACGTTACGGTGTGTTTGTTCTGATTTCTCATCTTTCGAATTGATTTCTCATATTAGAATGTCGCCTCTAGTCACGGAAGCATTTTTATCCCAGCATTAGGCGATGCCTAATTTGAACTGCGTCCTTCCCCGGAGGCAGCACACCGCCGAGCCCCGTCGCTCGCTGCAGACCGGAGTGTTTTGCGAAAGAAATGATGGGCTTAAGCGGGATCAAATTAATTTCCTGCCTGAGCTCCACAGGAGCGTTTTACCGTCCTCCTCCCTCCCCAGAGGAGGCATTGGAAGCCCGGGGCAGGCCGGCAGGACGAAGAGCCAGGAGATGGCAGCCTCGGCATTGCGATGCCGCAGCCCCGGGGCCGGCTCCCGGCCGGGGAAATTCCCCCTCCTTGAGCAGAAAAAGAGAATATTGCGTACGGCGGGTGGTCGCGGATTTAAAGAAAAAAAGAAACGTGGGGTTTTTTTGTTTTTTTTGTCTTGTTTTGTTTTGTTTTCCGGGGGAAGGCTTTGCCTTGCCTCCGCACCGCTGCCCCGCGGGGAATATGTAGGGTGGGAGGGAAAGGGAGACGCAGCCAGGTGAGCGCCGTGGGAGGCCAGTTAGGCTCGCCGAGCTCGTTTTGGCCCACGGAGGCCCAATTCTCAGCTGGTTTAGGTCAGTGTCATTCATAAACGTTAGAAGAAGAGGGTCACTGGAGCAAATCAGGAGAGAAAAAAAGCCCCAAGAGTTAAAAAAAGTCCCGTTTGCCTTGCTCTGATTGCTAATACCTTTTAATGATGTTCTCCCTCACTATGGGGTGGGATTTTCCTTGGCTTACTTCAGTTTCCATTGAAGTAACTCGGAAAATTCCCACAGCTTTGGTGGAAACACACTCCAATAATCTGGGATTCTCGGAAGTGTCCTTCCTTTCCAAGAAACATCATTCTTCTGTGATTGAGAGAGCTCTATCTTTCACAGAAGTTGAATGCCGCTTCACTTCTGATGCTGAAAATCTATTGCAGCAGAAATAAAGCCCAGTGCAAATGAGATTATACACTGAGCTCCCTACTCAAAGAGATTAAATTTCACGGCATTTTAAATATCTTGCATTAACATTATTTGGTCCTTCATTTCTTTTCTTTGTCTGACATTTGGAATTTATTGAACAGCCTGAGTTACTCTCGGTTTAATGCATTGTCTTCAAGGACCTGATGTATATAGTGAATTTGGCTGGCTGTCTTCAAACAGAGATTTCCACTTCTTATTAGCAAATTCCTGGAGCTGTAAGTGTTTCTCTGGTTTTCATACCTCCACAGAATTGCCGTGAATTGACAGAATCACTCAGAAAGCAAAGCTATTTTCGGGTGTCTCCCTGGTCAATAAGGAAAAATGTTCCTCTTGCAAAAGAAAACTGTTTCTCTTCTGCGTGAGTCATGACTCTGCTTGTATGCACAGAGCAAAAGATTTCCAGCTTCTCAGGCTTCACTGGCATTCGGGGTAGGTTTCAGCCAGCCAAGATTCACATGTGGAAACTAAATATGGTCATAGGGTTACACTCCCATTTTTTGCCCATTACTCAGGCTCCTGCATGGTGTATTTCAGTGCCTACTCCCTTTCTGCCGCTGTGCATCTCCCTCTGCTGTGATAGTTTACTCTGTGGTTAAGGCTAGTAAGATCATAGACAGCACCAGTTACAAACAAGCAGTGTGTTTCATCTTCGGCTTAGGAGTACTATATAAATAAAAAAGACCCAGTATTAATCCTGGGAGGGAAGCTAAAGGCTAGATACCTTTATAAAGCTCCATGCTAGAGGGTGTCATCTTAAGCCTTACTCCAGCTTTCAGCTGCAGTAATCGCCACAGTTTTCATGGTAGAACCTGCCAAAAATAGAAAAACAAGAGGGAGAGAACATGTTGTTTTTTTGAAAACAAAACAGCTTGTGTATTTTCAGCAACAAGAAGTCAGAGGGACATTTTTATAATTATATATAACAGCAGAAGGGTTCTGATGTCATGGGAGCCAGAAAAATACATCCTAAATTATACTACGTTTCACCATGGAGGTTAATCAGCGAGCCAGCAGCGTTTTTAGGTCCCTGTGAGGATGTTCAACCCCTGCTTGGGACCAGTCAACACATGTGGCTGTGGAAGGGCAGTGGGGAACAGAAATTACGGGGGTCTATCAGTCACACGCCGCTCTGACATGGCGACACAGGTCTCGGCGAGGCGCTGGCTCCCTTCCCATCGGCTCTCCCGGGAGCCCTCGTCCCCTCCTCAGGCACTTTACAGAGCTGTGTGGGAGTAGCAAGGGGCCTGATCTCATACTTTGGGCTCGGCTTTGACTTCCTCAAGAGCTCTGTGTTCTCCATTCATCTCAAAGCTATTCCGTGCTGCCTGGAGACACAAACCTCAAGGCACCCACCAGTGAAGAGGTGACATCTGCTCTGGTCCCAGTTTCCACCCTTCAACCTCCATGCAGAACGGTAACAGCACCGTGATCAAAGTTTTCTACCAATCGGTCCCCCTTTCAGCAAGGCTTTTACGTAGTGTCAAATGCGTAAGTTTTCCCACCAAATTATATGAGACCATACTTGATTAAGAGAGACTTATGGTCAGGCCAGATTACCATTTTGGTCGAGAGATATTTTGTTAACTGATGATTTACTCTGGCCCTGTACAACTTCCATGTGACTTTGTGGCTTGCTGCAATATTTCTGTTAGAAACCAAACCCAAGATTTTTATACAGTAGCTGTGCTGGATACATGGATTAGCAGCCTTGAACTAGAAGTATCGTATACAAATTTTTCAGTCAAACTTTTTAGATTACAGTTACTCATTTCTGTATTATTTTGTGTTTAACTGCAAATAAGTTGCCAGTAGAAGAAATGCAAAATAAATTATTCTACCTTTAATTAGATAAACAGAACTTATTTCTGTGAGAAGTGCTACATGCTAGAGAGCCAGAGTACACAGTTCGAAATCACATCAGGTTCACTGTGATCGCATCACTACTGTCTGGCTATGGAAGGGTTTGTATGGCAGAAGTGATTCCAGCTTCAGTCCTAGGTCCACACAACACAGAAATTACCAGAAAAATGTTATCAGTGTTGGAAGAGGTAAGAACTAGAAAATGCTGTAGCTTATTTCTTTACTACGAGAACCAGCCCTTTGAAGAGAGATGGGGTAGGTATTTCTGCAGGGCAATATGAAGGCATTTTTACTTCTGTTTTGTGTACCAATATTTATTCTGGAAACAGACGACTTGTTTTGTGAGAACTATTCCATTTCACACCCTTTTCCAAGACTATTGAACTGTCTTTAGAAATATTCAGACATGCCTTATGCCAACTATTTGCACCTGTTACATTCTTTATGCAAAATTAAGTCACTGACTGTAAAGCTCCCAAGGGACTTATGTTCTGCGTCAGAAAATCATTTGGTGTTTATACATACTGAAATTTGATAGTATGTGCCATGAAAAGGGATCAATGTTGCTGTCATCTGGACTACAACTACCCACATACCCTTGGTTGACAGATATACTGTTATTTCTTAAGATAAAAGTGTCATTTCTTAACTGACTTTCATCAATAGCAGTGTTTGGTAGCCCAGCAGGACAGCTTAGTCCTGCTAAAAATTTGCATTTGACATACTCAGAGTTCATGGGGCCACAGCAAGTAGCATCATATACTGGAAGAACTCGATCTAATACATCAGTATTATCTAATGACATTGGTCACTATCTGATGGGCATTTGGAAACACAGTACTAGGACTCAAGAGAGAGCAATAAAATGGTTAGCTAGTAGTTTTTAGGTACTTTCAGGGTGGTTTTCCTTAAAGGAGTAAAGGCTTTTGCTTCTAGCTGGTGTTTGTAAACAGAGACAAAAAAAGAATGTAAGCTCCACATAGGAGAAGGTTATGAAATACTATTGAACAGGCAGAAGAGCAGCTAGAGAGTGATTTTACTTGCACAAGCTTTCTATCCAGAATCATCTACATAACTGCTGGAAGCTCATGCTGAAATGGAGGCAGAGTAGAACAGAGGTCAGAACAGGGCAAGGAATTTCTTTAAGGCTCCTGCAGGTTGCAGACCTTCTGCAGACATTATGATGAGCTAATATGGAGGTGCCGGCGCTGGAGGGAAAGAAATATGTTGAGCTGAAGCTGCTGAGCAGAGCAGCAGGGCTCAGTGAATTCCCTGTAAGTCTCATGAAACAAGTAGGGTAGCACTGAGCATCCCTATGAGCTAGCGACATGTCTGTGTGAATGAAGGAATTCCCAGATATCGTGGTGATGTAACCACTCATGGTGACATATGGAGTAGGGCTAGCTGAAGTGACAGTAATAACCACAAAAGGGCAATAGCTGAAGCAAGTATCATGGTTGTGGCTGCGAAACTGAGTAAAAGATTTAGTACAGCATGTGCCTTTAATCATTGCTAATACAAATATATGATTAATTCAGCATTGTTAATTCTTCCCAAGTTTATTTTACTTTCCCTTGTCTCTTTACAGGCTTAACCTTCTAAATGAGAAATATTGCTTATTAAGAGAGTCAGGGTTCAATGTCCCCAGGACTCAAGCTGAGGGTTCAAACTGGAGGCTTTTGCTAGTGCTAAGAGGAATTTTTCTGCATTTAAGCCCAGTTCTTGTTGTCATCAGCAACAGGGTTGCTTTGAGTTTCAGTCCTCCGTAATCCATGAATCAACAGGTCATAAGCAATGAACATTATTTTTTTTTCCTTATTTTGGATGACTATCCACCAACAGGATAGTTTCAACGGTAAAATTCTTAGTGCCTCAGCCAGGAAGGAGTAAACTGATGATGCATGGAAAGGTCCAAATTTTTTTGAGAACTCTGCAACAGAAAGGCTTTCCCCACTCCACTGAAGAGCTGAGCAGTGCTGGCTTTAATGTCTCTGTGCTGAATACTGGTATTTGGTCAGGCAATTCTGCAACCTAGAGGAGTAAATCTGTATTTTCAGTGGCCTTCCTCAAAGGATGCTTGTTAAATATACACAAAGGAATATTTTTAACTGTAGAAATGATACTCCAAAGACACTCAAATTCAGATGAAAAGATCCACTCCTGCTACAATCTGACAAAAGCAGCTCCAGCTCTTTGTCCCTTGGCATCTTTGTTTCACAGCGTTCTTCAGACTGTTTCAGAAACTCAGCACAGATGAAACAGACAGAATTTTAGCTGTTTCCAGATGTAGTTAGTCATTGTCTAATAGGCAGTAACAACACCTACTCTTGTTAAAAGAAGATGGCTGAATTGACAGACATCTGTAATGGTTGAATCGGAGTCTACACTTCATGAAATAAAGAGATAAAATACTGTACAAGCCAGGAGATGACAAAGTATGAACAAACCTTAAAGGCAACCTTGTCTAAACCTAGAAAAACTCGTATGCTCTATTCAATTGTCGGTTCCTATTATTAGCATATTTACTGTCCTACAAGGAATCCAGATTATAACAGAGGACTTCTGTCAGTGCGATAGAGCATATCTATAAAATGAGTAGTCTAGCAAGGCAACACATGCTTATCGCAGGCAACACAGGCTAAGCATTGCCCACCAACAGACTGGGGTTGGGCTTTGGGATTGCCTGCAGAGAGTTTTTATGCACGAGTCTGCTGCTGGCAGCACTGGGTGATTCCCCAGCCTGCTTCCCAGCGTGCTTCTCCATGATGGGAAGCAGCTTCCAGGCTGAATTGTCTGCCCAGCCAGGCTCCTGTTGTGTGAATCTGGTCATGCATACTGTGTCCAAGGCAAGTTCTGAGCTGATTTGTCAGTGCATTTAAACCGAGCTCTATCCGGCCATACCTATATGGTCATTCCTCCTCAAGGCAAGCCACGCTTAAGTACAAATTTGCACATCTTGATGATCCTTTAATGCCTTGGTTATTGCTGTCTGTATTGGTGCCTGTCGCTGCACTGTTCATATTCACTCTCCTGTAGGATACTCTTTCAGTTCAGAATTTACCTGCAAAATGTTACAGGTAGGAACTGAAGAAAGGTACGAAGAGTCATCCCTCTCCTTTTTTCCTTCCAAAAGTCTCCATCTATCACTGCCAGATGGAAATGTGCCTGCTATGCACAGCTTCTCCTCATTCCTTGAGTATGCAAGGCAGATCCCTGAGATTCTCTCACCCCGTCGTTCTCTCTGTAGAATATATCTGATCCTTTTGAAGTACTTCTTCATTTTGTTTTTTTTCTCTTAACACCAACTATTTAGTTTCCATGTCACTTTTTTCACTTTGGATTTTCTGCCAGTAGGATTTGGGGCAACATGTACATCTGGCAAGCTACATCTGGACCTCTGGTTGCTGGAGGTGGGCAGGCTGAATGTTTTGATGAGTAATAGTCACAGATGAAGGCCTATATTCTGATAGTTGCCAAAAAGTTACACAACTACAAAATCCCTTGGTCCTTTAAGGTTCGTCTAAGCTGATCCTCTGGTGTAAAGCATTTTGTAGCTCAGAATAAATAGTCAGGAAAAGATTGTCAGTGCCTAGATGCACTGCAGGGGTACTCCATATCCTGGATAAAGGTTCAGAGATATGATCAACTGAGAACGTCACAGCTATGACAGTCTTAGATTTAAGTTAAACCCTGGGTGCCAAAACAACCCCTGAGAGCTGCTGTCAGTCTGCAGAAAGCAGAGCAACCTTCAGCATAGGTCCCTAGTGTTTCAGGCTGGAAAACAGAATTATCTCTAGAAGTCCTAGAACTGGAGCTTATAATGCTTTTATTCACCTCTGCACTGACCACTGCTTGATGGAAGGGAAAATCTGGATTCTGAAGACTTTAGACCAATAATGGTGTCACAAAGCTCAGGTGGTACCTTTAAGGTGACCTGGCATCTACTGGGAAGCAGTCGTGCCGCATCAGGGGTCTATGGTTAGTTCCTGCACAGCACCCAAGGACAATTGGTCTTATAAAAATTAGATCTAGAGTAGTCAGCATACTGAGCAGTGAGCAGCTTGAGTTTACACCTGTGAGCGCAGTGAGAGGAGTTAAAGTCTCCTCTGTCTCAAGGAGTGAGATGCTAGACTACAACAAGGATCATTTCCCAGCTCTTGCTAGTGATCCCTGCGAATACCTATCATCTCTAGTTCCTGCAGGAGAGGGTGGCAGCCAGAGGAACATCTCATTTATACTTCCCAGCATCCCAGCAGTGCGTAGGTGTGACCTGGGTATCCTTACAGTGAGTTTTACTAGCAATTATGTGCCACAGAAATTCAGGTGTCTGCAGGGTTATGTAAATTCAGGTTCTCAGAACAAAAGCAAATTACCTACTGGCATTGAGCCTAGGGCCTTTAGTGGACTGTGTCTTGAATTAACACTAAAATGTGTCTTGTCTAAGGGGGAGGACACAGGCTGGTACTGAGCCTAATCACTCTCTTCCCACTTTTGCCATGCTTCGTAAAAGCAGTTACAAATCTGGTGAGAATACTGTGCATTTATATATTGTCATGGTTATCAAATGTAAAACATTTTACCACTATGCCTGCAGAAGGCCATAATAGAGAAAAGCATCTTGAAGACAGGATGTGCTAGTTGAGCTACACAATTGAAATTTCAATTACAAATTCTACAGAAGAAAGCAAGATAGAAATAACATAACCTGTATCACATGGTGTGCCAGTGTCAGATAACAAAAAGTGGAAGAGTTAAGGTTTGTAAGACACAGATGAAGACAGCAAAGGTGTCTAGCTCAGCAAAGACTTTTATTCTGTGCCTCTTTCCTCCTCCTCAGGACATGAGGAAAAAAAAGGAGGAGGATGCAGCAGACGCACAAGGCAATGAAAGCAAGAAAGTGAATGGAGAACAGTTCTAGTTTAACATAAGAGAGGGTCAAAAGAGACCCTGGGTGCAGCTATGGAAATTCTCCATCATTAATAAAAGCCTATGGTTTGTCATTCATTCCAATACATGTATTTCAAAAAATTATTCTGCATTTAGTCCACTGTTCTTAATCAAATTCAGAGAGATCAACCACATAGTCGTGCAGTTCACACTCTCATTTCTCAAAACTTTGTTGCTCCAGCTGGTTTTAACTGGAGTGTCCAGATCCCCCATATGTTGTCTCAGGGTATTCAAAGGAAAATGGTTAAAGCTAAATGGCGCAATTTAAGAACTGGTGACCCAGAGGATGAGAAGAGTGGCCAGCAACAGCCAAGAAAGTTTTCTGGTAGGAGGAAAAAGTGGTGTTGAACCCACCTGAACCCACAGGTCCTGATGCAGCTTATGATGCTGACTTTCATATCTAGTAGCGTGAGACTATCTACACCACGTTTACAGCCAAGATAGGAGATTGCCTGATGCCATGGTCTAACAGCTAATGTCTAGTCCCCTAGTAGACAAGCCCGGATCTTGCTATGGGGTGTGTTGTGACTGTGGTATTGATCATGAGTGATATTGCATTGAGAACCCGGCAGGAGCATGGGAGTGAGATTCACACACAGCACAGCCCTGTGCCCGCTGCCCAGCAAAGCGCCAGGGACAGTGCAGTCACAGGGTGAATCTGCACACCTCTCCCATGAAGAGTCCCGGAGACATGACATTATAAACAGTTAAGATGAACAGATGTGTCTGTTCTGAAACTATCAGGCTCTTTGCAAAAACAAGGTATTTTTGAATACTGGAATGCTCATTTGCTTTACTTTCACATTGCAACTTTCCTTTTACCTTTTAAAATATTTTACATTTTCTCACAATTCATAGTCCAATTCAATGTACTATTTGCTACCATTGGACTACTAACTACCATTAAACACACTGTTCTGCTACTGAAAAACATATGACAGACTACCTTAAGCTGGTATCTGCCATTTAAACATTAAAATATGGTTAACAGATTTGTAGGTCAAAATGCAATAGTCTGTTTTGTTGGACTTCAGTGTGCTAGGTTAATGGCGTGACAGGTATTGTGCAATAATTCCATAGAAAAGAACTGTCCTGTCACAAATTAGGTCTATATGCAGCTGGATAAAAGCTGTCATTCCCTTATTTCCATACATTAAATGCTTAGGCTAATGAGCTTTTATTAGGAACAATCCTGTTTCCATTGGACTCAAAATGAAAGCTTTAAAGGATTTTAACAGAAAAGCTATCCGGACAATCCAGATCTGAATTTTGGATGGTCAGTCTTCCACGTAAAATGAGCTATAAGCAACTCATTGTATTATGACGTTGTTCTGTTTATTTGATATTGAAATAATCTAAACGTAAACATCATTACCCTAATTTGAAATGTTGCAAAACTGAGGAACAAGAAAGCAATGGAATTTGTCATCCTTAAGCATTTAAACAAGCTTAGGCTCCCTATTCAATGCTGTATTCACTATTTCTACTGCCTACTTATTTAGCAGCAGAAAATATTTACTTGGGAGAAAAATGTAATTTTTTGTTGGGGAGAACCTTCCTGAGTCAGATCCTGAACCACAAATTAAGACTGTTTTGCGCTTTCTTTCTTGAGAAACAAATGACATCACTTTCTGTTTCTTTGTCAAGAAATATTGGGCTTTTCTTCCTAATAAAATGAGATTTATTCACATGACTTTCAAGGAAAAAGAAGTCAGACAGGCGCTACCATTAAACATCTTTTTATTGTAGTCTTTAATGTACATGCAGAATTAAAAAAAGTGTCAGTTATATCTGTAAGCGTATAACAATGTAAATGTCTTGGATCAGCAACGTATTTGGATTAGGGACTAATAACTCTAAGTGAACAGACATCTTTCAGGATATTCAGTTTATATGGTAAATCAAGAAGGTTTTCTTCAGAGTGATTTTCCTCATAAAAAGATAAAATATTTCTTGTTTACAATCTCGCTTGTTTTTAATACTGAAAAAATCTATAATAGTACACTCTCCATTATGTACATAGAAAAACATAAAACTATATCCATACCAGTGTCTGTTTTAAATGCAAACAATAGTAGTTAATAGCTTTGTAATTTTTTTGTGCACCCTCTCCCCTGTTCCCCTTCCCCCTGCCCCCCCCATTAAAAAATGCAGCATTTCCTAAAGTTTTCAATGCTTTGGCAGAAATTGAACCGAAGGCACTCCCGTGTTAGGTAAGCAATATGTGAAATATCAGCGCTAAATAAAAAAGCTGTAGGTGTACCAGACAGCTCCATGCTCATCCCAAGGGCCAAATCTTGCACTCTCTGAGGTCAAGAACTGGTTTGCTGGAGATCCCAACCGGAGCAGGCTCAGGCCCCAGCTTGGTTTACAATAAAGCTGATGAGCCTCACAACTATTTTTACAAATGCTTCACGCAAACCGTATGAGGATGCAGAGAGCATCTCTGAACCATATGAGGGTGCAGAGAGCGTCTCTGAACACAGTACTGTCACGAGGGCAAAAAAGCTCTTGCAGGTCACAGCATCAGAACATGTCGCAAAGGCTTTGCTTTCTAGGCCTTGCACTTTGCAACACGGTAGTTTCACACAATGCCCTCCATTTAAGACTTCCTGATGTTGCAGCTCAGCTAAAAACGAACAAACCAACCCACAAAAGTGAAGTTTCTAAACCATCTCTTGTGATGGATTAGGTTAGACTCAGCAAAGCATCCTGAAAAAAACCTGTGTGCTAGTGGCATGCTGACTTCTGCTGATAGGGAAGTTTTGAAAGCTGATAGAAAAGTTTCTCTCAGGGGCAGCTCCTCCTTGGCCTCATGTGGCTTGTGTTTGGCACACCTTCATTTTTCTTATAACTCAGGTTATCTCTGGCATACCTGCGATATGTATTTATATGAATACTTTGCAAAAAAAAGAAGCAGCCTATGAGATAAGCACCTAAATGCTCGCTCAGGGATGTGTCATAAGTCACAGTCAGGAAAACGTTTCCATAATGACCAGTTTTAGTTCTCAACTGCAGTTTGCTTCTGCAATCCTAGCAAAGGTTGAGAAATAACTGGATGCGAACTTCCAAGAGAGAATGAGACAGAAAGGCACTGACTGAAGCTTTTTATGCACATGAAAAGCTTTCACATGTCAATGTCTCCAACCTGATAAAGTGTTAGATTTTCAGGACATATATTAGTTCCATAATTTGTTTACTTAACTAATTTTTTCATAGTGCACCATATCTGACCATGACTGTAAATAGCTGCAGTCAACTGACAATCCGATTGAAAAAGAACATTCTGCTAAAACCTGCCAGCTGGTCACGTTCATTCTGCTGCAATAGCTCTCTGCTCTCTGACCACAATAAAATGAATGGCTTTATAGTGTTGGAAAGCATTTTTGTCGTTCTTCAGTATCACTGTGGATTTATCTCACAAGGAATGAAGGGTGAGATAAAAAGGCATCCAACAGCACTTCGGCTTCTGAATTGAACAGCCAGCAAAACGATACGCAGCTGGCATGGAAGAATGGCCATTTAAGGTTAGTTTGAAATGCAGGCTGAAGGGGAAAAAAAAGAAAAAAAAAAAAGAAGCAAGTAATCCAGTAAGTATAAACAGTAGAAACAGAAACTGAGCAAGTGAATCTTTGTTTTGGGCCAGTATATCCACCACCAGTTGCCGTATGTTGCTTTGAGAAACACGAAACTGGCACCAAAACAACTCCAAACAACACAACCCCCCCACCCCCTTCCTAGACTGATGGCTCTCCTTGAAATGTCCCTCAAATCTCTTTCCGTACTGTGGCTCGGATGCTGCTGAACATTTTGCCTATGGCCTCAAACAGTGGGTCGCAGAACGTGTGGATGCAGATCGAATAGACGCGGCTAATGCACTGGATCTCAATCAGGTAGCTCCTTATGCACGGCACCACTGCCCAGATGTGCAGGAACGACAAAATGGCAAAGTAGATGCCCCAGATGAGAGCCATAGGAATGCCAAAGATTGCTGACAGTAAACGATAAAACCAGTATTTCGTTACAGTGAAGGTGGTAAAACTGGCCTTCCAAATCCCATCAAAGCTGTGTGTTCCCTCTGGCTCAGCAATCACATCTTCAAAATCAATCTGCAGCAAAGAACACAAAGTCAGGTGAGTCAGACGTTTGCATCAAGGGTGGATTCCAGAAACACCATTCCTGCAGAGCGATGGTCCCCTGTAACAAAACACCGAAGCACATACTTCCTACACCCCAACGTGATTCAACCCATTTTAACACATCATCTAAGGCATGAATCTTCAGTAACTATCTTCTTCCAGTGACTACCAGGGAGCCTCAATGATTAGCTCAAAATTAGACATCTAACTTCTACACGGAGGTATCCACAAAACTGAATATATTTTCCTCCCCTCCTGCAGCCCTAAGGATATGCAATGCCCTTAGAGTCGTACTTAAAGGACGAACCAGGTGAACAGAACCATCATGCTTTCATTGCCTAACTTAACTGTTTCACGTCTTTACGAATGGAATAAATGCAGTCACTACTTTGAGTTTTTACACACCTCAAGCATGTATCAATAAAATGTATTTTATTTGTCCAAATGTTCCCATCTTTCCTTGTATAGCATTGCTGAATTTCGACAGTGAATAAATGGTGAGGCTAGCTATTTGAATATATACTTAGAAACAGGCATACATAGTTCTTAGTAGACTGAAAAATAAAATGCTGGATTTAGATCTGCATCAGGTGGAGCTCCTCCATAGTCTGAAAGGGTTTCTTTTATTAAACATAAGGAAGCCTTTCACATTAGAGCCATTTTGTTCTAGCCTATCCTGTTTATGTGATAACACTCTGGTCATGAAAGACATGGCCAGGCTAACATATTAATATTTAGAAGGAACACACTCTTCCACATATGTCAGACTTTTGATTATTCATAAATAGTTCAAAAAGTCAGCTAAGGAAGCAGTGCATTCCAACAGGCATATTTTACCGCTCTCTGTTGAAATACTGAGCTATTCAGGAAGCTTAATTGTCATAACATTTCTATTAGAAAATTAACAGAATTGCACTGATGGTTCAGCTCCATGTCACACAAACATGTGTTTGATATAACCCACAATACAGGATATTTAATTTAGTTAGCACAACCAATTGTATAGGTACTGCATTCCGCAGGAAAGAGAATATCACAACACTATTCCTCTGCAAGAAACTAAATGACCGTTTAAATCAGATGAAAGAAAAAAAGAAATTGCATTCTTGGGACTGGATCCCAAAGTGAGATGATGATAATGCTGCTGTAAGTGAAGATGTACAGGAGCAGGGTAAGGATGATATGGGCCAGTGGCCTCAGAAACTCGGGCAACAGTACCTTAGCATGCTGGGGGGAGGTGAATATCCATACACTCAGTGTAAGTATTGCTTATACTGTAGGAAAAGGCTCACAATCACTTCTTTTAATCTAAAATATACATAATAATTGAAAGAACTCCTCCCTCTCTCCTGTTGAATCTTCAATCACCTCCAAACAGAAGTTAACCAACAAAGGGAAAAATATTATAAAACCCCCGGACTTTCCAGTTTCTTAAACAAAAAAGGTAATTCCAAAGCAAAACTGCATGGTCTAGGTGCAATTTGCTGGAAGGGCTTGAAAGTCCTTGAGAGGAAGTTTCAGGATCAGCTGTGATACCAAGTATCTTGAATGCCTAACATCAAGCTGGCTTAATTCAACATATTAGCAGGCCTAAACATCACTCTCTGCCAGTGCTTCTCTCTGGACATCATATAATGCAAACTATAAACCTTCTCTTTATCTGCTACTCTGAACTAGGCTCTGGTGATCTGAAAGTGATCTATGATTCTTTGGGATGGGAATTCATCATCATCATCATCACCATCACACCTAAAGGTAGCATTTGGGTTGAAATTCTGTCTCCACAGAATCCAATGGCAGACTGCATTGGCGCAGTACCTGAGGAACACACCTCAGGGCTGCGCGCTTTCTGTAAAGGCGTGCAGAGACAAAAGTCTGTCTGGACTTTCTGAAACTGAACAGCATAATTTTAAATACTAGCTACAAAAAGAGAAAATGAAAAGAGAGTTTGAATCACGGTTCTCTTCTGCAATAGTTCTACAGGTATGCAATAACCTCTGCTTCTGTAGGTCATACACATGAATTTTTGGTACAGATCTTAGAAAACAGTTTCCTTGAAATCAGTGTCTGAAGACAGCATAGAAAGCATACTACATTCACTGCTGAGTGAAGACAGGAAATTGGAAATTATTTGGGCTCTGTAATTTCAGTGGGTGCCAGACTGAAGCTCTGGTAGAAATAACTAATTCTGGGAAAGGCATTACAGGCAACAATATGCTATTTTCTTTGTGGGGTTATTTGATATAAAAGTTCATGTTTGGGGACTAAACAACTGACAAAAAATTAGCTTTATGCAGTACATTGGCCATAAAATAATTACATGAATCAGTCATTAAAAGTTAGCTGCAGTCTAGTAAGACAGAGCAAGGAACTTCTCTGGATGTATTGTGACCTGTTTACTGAATGAAACAATCAGGCGTCATTGTATCAATCACGGGATTTTAGGACTGCATCATGAAAGAAAGAAGAAAAGTTGTAGATGCATACATGGAGAAGTCAATACTATCTACAGAAGATGGCATCTAATTGTCTTATGTCTATTCCCCACTCCCACCCCACCCCAAAGATGATTTCAAGGTCTGTATATTGTTCACTGAAATCAATCTCATTCAAGTGAGTACACATGTGGGAAAAATGTATGCCTGAGCATACATTACATATGCTGGAGCAAGTATATTTTCTTTTTGGAATACACAAGCAAGCATATTTATAGTGTCTGTTTCTGCAGCTATTCAAAAGCAAACTTTCTGTTGTAGCCCATATTCCATGTTAGCTCATTTTCAAAGCGATTGGGTGTTCTTAGCTTCTCATCAATGTTTGCCTTGAAATCAGACAATAAAAACATGCAGACGATGGCAAACCCCAAGATGATTACAGCAAAAAAAAAGTTGCTTCTCAAAAATGCTACTACATGAAGACTACATGGTTGAGCATAGGCCTCTTATTCTAAAACTTCTGGCAATTTATTGGATGCTTGCCACCAGTTGGTGTTGTGATCCTTGGCAGAGCTGGTTTGTGCACACAGCCATCATACAGCAATTCAGTGCATTGGGGGCTATTCGGGGTCATGCCTAAAGTCTTTTTATTCAGTTCAGTTGTGGTGAAGTCTACCTTGTATTTTTTCAACTGGCCAATAAGGGAAATATTAAATCTCAGCAGGAAAGCAAGCTTGCATTGAGGTCCATCAGCCTTTTCATGGTTACATCTTTAATGTAGGTAAGTGGGACCTATTTTTATCAGCAAAGCACACTTTTGGCATGCAAAAAGAAACCATAGGTTAATGTGAATTTCCTAGAACTTTTAAAATAAATCTTAAGACTGGCCCGTAATTTGATTCCTTTCAAAATAATTCACTATAATGAATGTTTTACTGAAAAATGGAAGCCAGTAAACTCATTGTTTTTTAAATCAAATAGTAAACTTTCTGTAATCAAGATTCTCAGTAACTAACGTTTTTAGCCTGTTGTGCGCTCCAAGATGTCCATGGAGTTAATCCTGGGGAGCTGACAGAAGAATCGTGCCGTATAACTTTTCCAGATGGACAGCCCTGTCCTCATTCCAGGAGATGATGCTAATATTAGAACATTTATGATATATCTTTGGCCAGGATTTCCCAGCTCCAGTCATACACAGTTGTCCTAAAAGTACTCAGGAATCAATCTGCCTGCGAGATGATAATAACGGTATATTCATGCCACCAACAATTGTCAAGAGGCTACTTTCTTGGAGCAATTTCATCAGCTCTCGGAATGTTTCTACCAATGTGCAGAAGCTGAATAGATGGCCCTGTAGGAACCATAGCTGATATCTCACTACCATATCTTTCCCATTTTATTATTCCTCAAGTCCCATGTTCCACATTGCTCTAGTTTGAATAAGGGAGATACCAAACTGAACTCGAGAGCGAAAAGACAGAAAAACAGCCTGGCAACTCTAAAAACTCTCACCTGAATACAGTGTTAACATGAAGCTGTTATCTCCCTGAAAGCCATAAGAACGTTATGAAATTACGTACATCCCAAGAGAGTCCAGCTACGACTGGAAGGTGAACCTCCGCGGTGCTGTCCAAACCCAGACTTACCCGCAGCAGTGTACAGTCTAAGTAAAGATAGGCGAGGAGTTGAGGTATTCTGGGCTCTTCTACTTCTCACCTGCTAACAGATCATGTACAGATCCACTGGCTGGGAAACGCTCTATTTATTTCACTGTTCAGGCAGCACAGATAAGTCCTTACACTGCCGGAATTGAGATATCACCCAGATTCTTCCTGCACCGAACCACTCCCATGAAAGATTCTGTTTTTAACTCATAGGGATCAGACCTCCACAGGCAGGAGGAGGACTGGGTGACTGGATGCATTTTGCCTTGCTGTGGGTTGCATTTACATCACTCGGATTACTCGCTCCTCAGTCCCTCCCATTCCTCTCCTCTGGTTTTTAGTTCAGTAGCACTCAGTGACAGTTGAGTGCCATCAGGCTGATAACAGGAGTCCAACTGAACGAGGTAAAGTAAAAATAGGACTGACAGCAGAAAGAGAAGTGGCCAGAAATATGACCCTAGGGAAGAAAGACACTCTAATTTCTGGAAATGAATCTAACTGGCTTGCAAGGATAAGATACCTCTTATAGGGTACTGTTCTCAAGGCCACTTCTGCCAAAGCATCAGATGCATGTAGATCTGTGAAGAACTCTGTTTTATCTACATCAAAGGCATGTTTAGGTTAGGCACAGGTGTTGTTCAGTAGATTACACGGTCAGCATGCAGTTTGTTCCTGCAGAGCTGTCAGGCTGTGCTGTGAAATCACATTGAGTTGTTGCCAAACTAATGAAAATGCAGGCACGTTCACTTGCAACAAGGAGAGAAGTAAAGGAAATTTGTTTTGACCCTCTAAAGGATGCTAATAAATCGCTATGGCCTTCTGTTTCAGCCAAAGCTATTAAACACTATCAACTCCTGTTCCATGCCTACAATACACTTCCTGACTTCAGCTATTCTTTGTTTCCTACTATTCAGTTTGGTAAAGCCCTTTTTTACATTGCTTGAAGCTTTTGTCTGATTCTACTGTGAGAATTACCACAGCTTCTTTTGCTCTGCATATGTTTATTAAACTTTTACCAGGAAATTAAGGAACCTGCTTTGATTTGAAAAGGCATTTATTTACAAGAAAGGGAAATGGTATAGGGAATTTGTCTTCTTTTTTGCAAGGCTGTTTAAAGAAAAAACCTATTTATTAAAAAAGCTTAGCAGTGTAAGATTACTGTTTTTTTTCTAAAAAAACCCCAGCTGACTCAAGAATATATGCCTTATATATGAAAATAGTTGACCTGTTGACCCTGCCACTTTAGTCCCCATGTATCAAAACATGGCAGGCTGGAAAGCTGTGTTAAATGCCAATCTCAAATTGCCTATTTACCATTTGTGCTTCTCCACAAAAGTTTGTTCTTTGAGGTACGTAATTTCCATTATTACATTGGAAAATTTACTGGGCTGGATCAATCAGAAAAAAAAATTATTAAGACCATCAGCATTTTATGGGGGCTTTGACCAGCATTTTATGGGGGTTTTGACTTAATCTACATTTCTGTGATTGTAACTATAATTATTCAAATCTTTGTGTGTGGTAGCTGTGTGCTGTTACTGTGCTCGCAGCGTGCAGTTTGCATTGACAAGCACCAGCACTACTCCACTGAGGAGGAACCCAAACAAACCGTGAGGATGCATACATTTCTGAGTGCCATCAGTATCTTTTGGAGTCAGTGAAAGGATGCTCAGATCCTTACTGGATCTCTCTTGATTGATCACTAATATCTCCAATCAGGCAAACCATCTAAATACGCACACAACCTGAGAAATGTGAACTGCCCCACTGATGTCAATGTGCTCACACGCTCTGCCAGACCAGGGCTATAGTCAAGTCTGAATGTATATCTATACAAGAAAGAGTCACAAGCTAGTTTTCTTTACATTTTTAGCACAGAGTATGGAAACTGTCTTTACTGCTTACCCTGTGCTGTTTTTCAACAGGTTTTTCCCTGATGCCAAGACTGTAAGTATAATACTGTTCCACCATATTATATTGTGTCCCTGTAAGACTTGAAACAGACATATAGAAAAAAACAGATATGATCTTTTTTTCTCTTGTGATAAATGCAATTTCTAAAATTTCCCAATGCATTCAATGCCCTTTAAAGAAAAATTCAACAGAATAAAATGTATAAAGGATCGCAAAATGACAAGCCATTCTATGGCACAAGTCACATTTGGGAGGTGACGTTCAGGACAGGTGCAGCACTACTAACTTTGGAGAAGGCTGTGGTGTGTGTTAAGAAAAATAAGAAAATGCATGAGCATATGAGATCATTATTAGTTTTTGTACTTCCACATACTATTTGGAACTTCAAAATTGCCAGTTACGGTGCTTGGAGAACAAAGGCATCACAGCAGCAGAAAAAAAATTAAGCAATAAGCTCACAACAATTCTGTTAAATCAATGATACCAGCTAAGCATCTAAATGATTCCTTGACCCTTTGAAATATCGTGTTTCCACATCTGCTGATGCTTGTCTTCTGGACCACTGCCACAGTTTGTCAGAAAATGATGAAAAAGCTTATAAGGTTGTTTCTACTGAATTCGAGGGAAAGAGCATGGGAGGTGTTGGGTCTTCTAGGAGTCTCCTTAGCTCTTCTCCCTTCCCTCACATCCCAGGCACCAGGAGACTCGTTCACCCCTTTAAGAGCACTGTGTAATCTCCACCTGGCAAATGTTTACCTGCAGTTGTGTAGAGAAGCTGGCACTTTGTTCCTGAAAACATAATGCTTCATGAAGCCTAGATGTTCTACTTCCTCACTAATCATTGTTTTCAACAGCAAACATTAGGCGCTGTCAGGTGTGTAGTAAAGGCAAAACTCATCCTATTCCAGAGTATTTGTATCAGCCTCAGGCTACAGCACGGGTGACTACAAAACGTGAATATCCAGCAGTGTTCAGAGATGGGATAAGTTCAGTCACAAGACAGTAAAGCACCTTTACTATTGGTATGGTGGCAAGCATCTGCCTGTCAACCTTGATCTCTGTCTTCAGAGCACACTGTTTTTCTGGAGACTGGCCAGATCAGTCCTTCGCACAAAAAAAGAGATGCCATGAGCGCAGATGGCTAGGACCATAGTTTCTGTGTAAGGCTGGTTAAGCGCAGAAAAATGAAAAGTAATTCCAAAGTGAATGAAACCCTAAACAAGCAAGTGGAACTGTTCCACCAGTTACTTGTTCAAACCGACCAACGAATTTGACTTACATTCCCTGTATCCCTGTGCCTGCTTTCCATAATATGGCAAGAAAAGTGTTCTGCTGGCAGATCTCTTGATGGAAATAGTGAATCTTTCCTGAGTACCATAGAGCATGCCAGAAAAGCAAACAATGCTTTAACAAATAAGGATATTCATGTTGGAAAGTAGAGTTGAAGGACTACACTCTTCTAGCCAGAGAAGAAAACCAGTCCGGTCAGGAGTGACCCCTACTGCACACGTAACAAATACTCAAATGGATTATGAAAAATTTTAAATAATTCCATGACTTAGAAAAAGGTTGTGACTGCAGATCACCATTTCTCAAACTGAAAATCAATGAAAACAGCCAAAAAATCATTTGCTTCTAATTACTGAAAGAAAACCCTCCCGCTCCCTGCCCATGCTGAACTACTGATTGCATACCAGAAAAGCCCCGGTGATGGGCTTTGTTTTATCAGATGGGCAGGCTCATCAAAATCTGCGGAAGTACTCGTGAGAAAAATGCGACTGATGCCAATGGGTCAGCACTGTAGCAACCAGCCCTTCTCCAGAGATCTCTTCCTGAAGCACTTGCCCGTCCTGTCTCAATACAGTCTGGCAGAAGGAAAGACTAGCAGCTTCAAGGAGACATCTGCGCTCCTCCGAAACAGCGAAACTTCCTGTGCAGGTGGGGATATCATGTCGGCCAGTTCCTTGGAAAATATGTTGGTGTTGTCGGAGTAAGCAGTCAGAAAATAAAATGGCTATTTTCCTCCCTGGAAACTGGGCTGCTGGGAGGTTATTGCAGTTTTCCCAAAGAGAAATTCTTAAGAAGCTTTCTTAATTTTATCATTTGTTTCTTGTTCCACAGTTTCTTGTTTGATACACCTATTTTAGCAGAGAACTTTGTTACTTCTGTGTGTATGTACATCCACATATGTCTGTCCATCTGTATGCTGCTATAGAGGTATATTCATCAACATGAACACCAGGGTGAAGTGTTGACTCCACTAAAGATAATGTGAATTCTTTTAGTGATTCCAGTGCAGTCTGGAGTTAACAAGAATCCAGAAACATTAATAAAAGTAAAGCTATTCTGTAAACAGATTTTATGTTATATTTTTATATTATACTTTATTTTATACATATAAAAATATGATATATTATATTTACATTATATTATTATATTGCCCTCAATGCAGGTTTACAGACCTGCTACTAAGGTAATAAACTGCTATTAAGTATAACTTTTTAGAACTTGCTCTAGCTTCATCCCTCCTAAATTTCAGCACTAACGGAAAATGGAAATATAGTGACCTTAGACTCTTTAGTAGTGCCTGGAGAGAGACAGGCACCTTTGGAGGGTGTTTTAGATCTGAAAACCACTTTTTTCTCTTTATCATTTGCTAAGGGAGCCTAAGGAGAGGAGACTTTTCACTAGGTATACTGCTCACAAATGCATTCCTGTTACCTGCTGCAATACTTTTTAGGAAAACAGTATAACTTGTTCTCACCTTTTCCCTCATTTCTACCTGAATACATTTATTGCTGACCGTGAGTGTGCAGTGATGCCCAGCTGCCTCTCCGTTCCTTTAAAAAAAATTTGCCCCTGCATTTGTCCTGTTAGAAGGTTGTCTTTCTTATGGAAGATCTTAAGTTACTGATCCTTAAACATGAGGTCAATATTTCTTTAGTATTTCATAAAAATCAAGAAGTCATTAATCTACAGTTCTGGTCTTGTCATAAACTGCACTAGAACAGAGATATGTGAATTTGGACTTCATAAAACAACAGCAGACTTTACGGCTAAGGTCTACAGGAGATATTAACCTGATCTTGAGGGAAAACTGACTTTTTTCGGTAGCATTTGTTTGAATTCCGACAAGGGATTTCGAAGTTGACAGAGGAAGTGTTGCAATCCGTCTATAAGACTCCCTTAGGCTTTTTTGGAACGCCGAGAATAAATTCAGCACAGCAGGAATTTGGACAGGGAATGTGACGCTTTCACCTTCAGCTGTGAGAGCATCTTCTCACTTATCCACGAAGTTGAATTTATCAGTTCTCATTTATTTGAAAAATAAAGTACATGGGCCAGATAAATAGAAGTCTACAGACAAACCTCATCCTTGTATAGCCCCACTAACATCTATAACACAGCTCCTTGACTATCTTGAATAAAATTGGGTGCAAGTTTTATCAATTAATATGCTCATTAGTGTGGGGATAGTGGTACTGAAACTATTTGTCCTTTTGAATGCGAATCTGATGACATAATTTCTGACAAGAATGATGTTGCATTAAATTCAAAGTTTGTTTTGAAACTTTCAAAAGACTTTTTCATAAGAAATCTGCCAGAAAAATATAAAGTGACTAACAGAATAAAACCTGCCTCCCCAGTAAATCAAATGAAATTAAATGGCACAACTTCTCTTTCATTTTCAAAATAACAAATCCTTTTTAGACCAAGACGGTTTTTATTACTGTCGTTTGTCTGGAAAAGAAGAGAGAGATGGTGGTTCTGGATCAAAATGCTCAAAAATCAATTGCCGATATAGATTTCATCCCGCTGTCTGTTTATTACAAGGGTATTTGAGAGCTGTGGGAAAGACAAACTTATCTTAGTTTAGAACTGTATCTCTTTTCAGTTTTCCAGAGATCACAAGTTTTACAGAGTCATCCAAGTTCATTTGTATTTTCTTCTCTCTGTTGCCTAAAATACAACAAAGAACAACTTCTCACTGGGGACCTCATGGGCAGACGACTCTACTATACACATTTATCACTCTTCCCCCTGGGGAGTTTTGGATTTCAATAATTTTTTTTTGTTTTAGACATCCATACTCTCTGCAACAGAAGATGGTCTTTCTATCCATATAGTGGGCTAAAAAATCTAAAATTAATTCAAACTGTTCTTAAAATTTCCTAGCATATAATCTGAATTCTGTTGAATTTATCAGAAGTGCAAAGTATTTGTCTCCTCTGAATCTGAGATAGTGTCCAATAAATTCTAACAGAAGGAACATCCATGCTGAATCGTTGGCTTAGTCCCCATGACCATCAAATGAACATTTTCCTATGGAGTTATGAGTCATGTTCATCATGCTAAGCAAGAAGGCAGTGCATAAGTCTTTAATAATACTATGAGCTTAAACACAAACACATTTTTTTGAGAAAGAATCTTTCATTAGAACAGATGCCATTATTATCTGCAATCTTACAGACATTCAGAAATTCCATGTCTGGGAACTCCTAATTAATGTGCAAGAAAACTGTTTTTCAGAGCACTGAAAACTCGCTCAGTCCTTGCATAAACTGGTATTCGTAACGGCTCGAGTTTTTAATCTTTCACTCCTGGACTAGCCTTGGAAGAAATATTTGAAACAGAATTGTATCATGTGGCCAGCCAAAGTCAAACGTTTGAATATTCTTGCATTTTCAAATCTAAACTCCACAGCTGGACATTAATATGACACAAAGTTTCAGAATTATTTCATTTAAACGCAGTTACGGAAAAATAAGGTGTCGCGTCTAAGCTACATGTATTGTCGATGGAGAGAAACACCCTTTGAGAGCACCGCTCGTCCCCTCCTGCCATTAGGCCTAAACTCTGGGATGTGAATCTGCCTCCAGAGGCATCCAACGTCCATCACCGCCAACAGCAAGAGCCCAGGTGACAAGCTTGGATTAGAGCATACACACGCACTCTCATATTTATATAGTTGTATATTTATAAATTAATATATTCTTTATATAATTATATATTATTTACATATTTATATATTTATATGGATGCATTTAAACTTATATATGTATCTATTTTCTCAGGACTTTTAATGCTATCTGAAAACAAAGAAAGGGGGTCTGCATTAAATTTCACTCAATTCCCTGTTTCAGAAAAAGCACCTGGCTGAGCTCTGCTTTTCTCCCATTTTACCATGTTGAAGAGCAGACCTCAGGTCCCCCCAGGCTGACGCCTGCTGTCACATCAGAGTGACAGCTCTCAAGGCCTCAGCCCTCCCATCCGAAAAGAGCAGGGGACGAGCCCTGCTTTCCTTCCAGGAGGTGCTCAGGTGGGGAGGGGGGAAGCGCTCTGCCTAGTCATCTCTCTGAGCATCTTACGCTGCGCTCCCCGCAACAGGGAGGGACTGTAATTGTGGAGGATTAAATAAAACGGCAAACTGCTTTTTTAAAAACCTCTCTTTTTAGCAGAAAGCAGCAGAGATTGTAAATGGCTTTAAAATGGCGGAGTAATACTTTCCTCGCTAATGCCTACATAAGGTTGTTATGGTATTTGTCAACATCTAACTAAAAATTCCAGACTTTTCCTTGCAGGGAGCTGAATTGCCCTTAACTGCATTAGCTTTAAGCGGAAGGCACAAATACGTAACTGTTTAAACCTTGGTACAAAAGCTCTGCATCCTTACATCTGCAGCCAAGTACTGGAATTTTTTTTCCAGAGAGAAAAAGACTCTTACGCAACAAACAGCAGATAGACACCACTTGTTTAAAACAAAATAATAATTATGTTCTGGATGGTAGACCAGGCACAGGCCTTTCCTCCTGGCATACCACCAGAGGAAAAAGCTGTGATCTGGCTGCAGATGTGACTGCACATTTGGTCCTCGCTAGTCCCAAAGGAGTAGACTTTGCAGGGTTGGCTGCAAGGTCCATCCCCATCCTGAGCAAGGAGCGAGGAAGTACCAAAGAAGCGCAAGCTGCAAGAGAACCGGCTCCCTCCTCTGCTTCTTCCAAATTCAGTAAACTTAGTGCAGACTTGACCGCAGATACTTTGAGAAACTTTGAACTCCAAAGAGTCGTCAGGCTGTAATTTAAGCCATACTCTGGAAAACACCAATATTGGGTTGGGAAACAGGAAGAGCAAAGGCTGAACTTCAGCCACTTTCCCTTAGTCCTGGGTCATCAGGGAATGAATGAGAGAAAAAAACCCCATCAGCTGTCTATCCTGGTGTCTCATCACACATAAATAAAACCTGTGGGACACAAGTCCAAGAGTAGAATTGTCCAGTGAAGGACATACGAAATAGATACAACTGTGAGGCAAAATAGCTGTATAATCACCAGCGTGACTCCCGGAGAGCTCCCAGGTGCACAGAGGCTGTTTCTCCCTCGCTGGATTCCCTCCTTGCCCTCTGCGTGACTAGCCAACTTCACAAGCCCGCGCCTCAAGGAATGGGACCACTGTTGCACGTTGTCCCCCCGCTGAGGTGACGCATGAGGGAAGTCCTATGAGGAAGAAACTCCTTCCTTTCTGCTCCCCGCTGAAGGAATTGGGACAGGAGGGAAATTCTGGTGATTTTACTAGATCGTGCTTCCTCCAGCACAGAGCTGCCAATTCCATTGCCTGCGGACCTCAGGTTCGGTAAGGCCTCATTTCCATCCCTCTCTGAACAGAAATCCAGTCATTCACGCCACTTTTCTGGAAACCTCCCAGCACTTATCTTCTGCTTGGAAGCTAATTTGAAGAGAAACCATAAGCAAAATCAAGGTCACCAAGAACTTTGGTAAAAAGCTGCTCCATGTGTCTAGTTTTTATAAAAGGGTCTTGACCGGGTCCCTCCTTCTTGCCTGGATCCCTACCCTGCTGCTGCTTGCACCACGTATCTGCTGCAGAGGAAGCTGTGCAGATGCTTTGTGTTGCACATCAAGGGAACGTGTCTCCTGCTTCTCACAAGCAAGGGTTATTTTTAAAATGTGCTATGGGAAGTATTTGAATGCAGACAACACTGAGGCCTTTTAGAGAGCTGCTTACAGAGCAGATTCCTCATTCTCTCTCTAATCATTTCTATTTCATGGCTGACTGATTTGTCCCCAGTTTCCATGCTATTGTGCCTCATAGTCAAGTGGCAAGAAATGCATTAAATGCTGGGTAAAAAGCATCTGAAAAGGTTCTGAATCTAGAAAAATGCAATGGCTTTAAACAAAATTGAGCTTAGCCTGAACCATACTTCTGGCTTTACAATACTCCCAAACATTTTTTTTTCTCTGATTTTCCATACCCGACTGAGACTGGGGACTCCTTCTGTTACACAAGTGTATTTTTTACACTCTGCCTGGATGAGTTACAGCTGAAGTAAGAAAGGCAGATGCATGACAGAAAGGGACCACAGACTGATGGCTAAGGCAGGAACTGAACCTGTGTATCTTTGCCCCAATCCAAGCCTGTCCCCTAGGTACTGGATCTGAACTTTATTGCTATGTCTAAGAGGCTGAACCTGAAAGTAGTGTCCAAATAAACTCAAATTGTGGCAAAATTCCTCTCTCCACTTTTCAGGTTGGACCTATCCATGAAATACTTATAAAAATCAAAGTAATTCTTCTATGTCCTTGTAACAAGACAGAAAAACGTTGCTTTACAATGGCCACGGTTTTTACAAATACTGCCATTTTTATGATGCAAAACGGATCCTGTCTGTTTAACACCAAATTCATTTTGATACATTCCTGTGTCTTGATGTGACTATGTGCACTACCGGGAGGTCGCTTGCTGACACAGAGGCGCTAGTGGTATTCTGGCTGTTTGCTGGTTTTCAATGAATGTGTTGGTCCATGATTATTTCAAAAGGACGAACTGAGAAGCTTGTTTTTTCCATTCCTACAATTCTTATTTTTCAACTTTCTTTTAGATGATTGGACATAACAAACTTTCTTAATCATTGCCCCTGTGGGAGGGAGAGAGGGCAGGATGGGCTTTGTACACTTCAGTTCCTTTTAAGTCCGTTAGGAGTTTTTTCCGTCAGTGGTCTCCCTCTTTTCCCAGCAGGATCTTTCTTTCCCTAGTTAAGTTTGTGGACACCCGGATTCTGACTTGCTTGGGGGCTATGACTCATCCTCAGAAGGTTTGGTTGCTTTGGGGACTTCTTCTGTTGATGTACGCAATAAACCATGATGCAGTCTCATTCTTCAGCTCTTGCATTCCCTGTCTACTCAGCTGCTCCTCCGTGGGTAGAAGAAAAAAGAATTGCTCTCTCCTTTCTCAAATCAACCATTTTAATGGAAGTTTTGTACCATTAGGTACACAGATCCTTTTTTCTAACCAAATAAAAACTTTATGCCTTTTCTTTCTAGATCCCAAAGCTGACAATGGCTCCTTAAAGATATACCCTGCTCCGAGGGATAATTCTCAGTGTTGATCCAGCACAATGGCTAGTCATATTCAGCACCTTCAAATTGTGTTGAAGTCAGTGGAATTTGAGGTTACTCGGGACCTGGCTATATAGTCTGCACATAGCATGAATCATTTTACTGACATACATTCAGGAACCAGGGTCCAACCTTTTGATTCTCTGGAAACAATGCAGTATTTCTCTTTTTCAATAACGGGTCTTCCTGACCAACAAACACGGTGAGCTGCACACACTCTGACTCTGCTGGACCCTAAGTAAGGCAGTTAGTGGCTTAGTCACCCACTACGACTGGGCAGCTCCCATTTTTCCTAGGTTCTGACAAGCCCAGGTGACAGCATCCTCAGTTTTCACACGCACAGTACAAAACTTGTCTGCTAAGAGAAGAGTCAGCTCTATGATTTTTCTGACCAGAGTGACTTCAAGCAAGAATCTCCATTGACCCTGACTTGTCAAAACAGCCAAGCTCTGATTTAAAAACACAAACAAACAAAAATCTAGACAAGGGCACAGTTAGATTTTGCTTAGCTTATTTCCATTTATCATTGCTTGAGGGAAGGAAGACAAAACAAAGCGAGGACCCAACTCCAAACGACCACCCGGACCTCTGATTTTGCACCCACTCGGCTTAGGGAGGGTGATCTGTCCCGCAGGCCGTGCCCAGCAGCGCAGCTAGCTCGGGCTGCGCTGGGCTGGTGCCACCTCCCTGCCCTGCCTCTCTATACGTGCCCGAGGGAAGGAAAATCCCTCTGCCGGTGTTACATAAGGTCACGCAATTTATTTTCTTTTATTTATTTATTTATCCCCCCCCCCCCCCCCCCCCGCTCCCGGGCGGGACGTCCCGGCTGCAGAGCTGTCCTGCCGGGGCACCCAGCCGCAGCAGCCCCTCGCCGGGGCTTCCCTTTCCCCGGGGGGGGGGGGGGGGGGGCTGCCGCCTGCCCCAGCCCCAGCCCCGGCGGGACGCGGCCCCGCATTGCCCCGGCCCGGTGCGCCCCCTCCGGGGAGAGCCCGGGGCGGGGGAGGACGGAGCCCCGCTTCACTTCTGCAAGGAGCTCCAGCGGGCTGCCCGCCCCTCTCCTGCCCGCTCTCCCTTTTGTTTAAAAAGGAAAAAAAAAAAAAAAAAAAAAATCACTGAATTACGAACACCCCCCCGGCCCTTTCCCTCCTGCAGCAGGTGGAGGGAAGCGGTTCGCTGCCGTCCAGCCGTGCCCGCGTAGAGGGCGGGCGGCTGCCCGGCACCGTCCTCCCCCCTGGCCCCGTCCCGCCTCGTCCCCCCTCACCTTGACCACGTCGTCGTTGAGGTGCTTGGGGTCTCGGTTGACCAGGTCGATCTCTTTGGTGTGCACGTCGCGCACCGCCTTTTCGCTCAGCTCGTCTGCCATCATCTTGTTGTTGGGCTTGTAGATGTTGCCCTGCTCCCTGATGGGCGCCGCGTACAGAAAACCCTGCCGAGAGGGAGAGCGGGCGGGAGGGGAGAGCCGCGCCGAGCCGAGCCGAGTTTGGGCAGGGCAGGGGGAGGCGACCCCGGGTCCCGCGGGGGTGCGCGGAGCGGCAGGAGCCTCGCTGAGGGGGGCGGCTCTCGCCCCGGCTATTTAACGGCACACCACACCCCCGCGGGACCGGGCACGGCGCTGGCTCCCGCTGCCGCTCCCGCCGCCAGGCGTCCCCGGTCCCCGGTCCCGCACCGCCCCGCACCGCCCGCTCCCCGCCGCCTTGCCCCAGGGCGGAGCGCGGCCGCCCCTTCAGCGGGGAGGGGCGCAGCCGCCGTGCCCCCCGCGGGCGGCAGCGGCCGGGGGTTCCCCACACCGCCCTCCCCAGGCGGACCCGCGGCGCGGAGCCCTCGCTAGACCGCCCTGCCCGCGGCACCGCGCTTCGCCCGGACGCCCTCCCTAGACCGCCCTCACCCGACGGTCGCCACCGCCCGGCTGCAGAGGACGAGTGCGGGTCCCCCGCGTCCCCCCCCACCCCGGGTGCCCCTGCCCGGCTGCAG
Source organism: Haliaeetus albicilla (assembly GCF_947461875.1). Classification (NCBI taxonomy): domain Eukaryota; kingdom Metazoa; phylum Chordata; class Aves; order Accipitriformes; family Accipitridae; genus Haliaeetus; species Haliaeetus albicilla. The sequence goes on from NC_091496.1 coordinate 27,774,226, forward strand.
AGGACGAGTCCCCGTGTCCCCCCCCCCCGTCCCCGGGTCCCCCCACCCCGCTGTCCCTGCCCGCAGGTGCCCGCTTGGGCACCGGCCTCGGGGGGTCCGCCGCCGAGCTGCACCCCCCGCCCCTCCGCTCACACCCGGGGCCGCTGCAGGTCCTCGGCGCCGGGGCAGGCAGCGTCCCGGCTCCGTCCCCCCCCCCGCGACGGTCCTACCTCCGAATCCACGTATTTGGTGCCGGACATGCTGGCCCGGGCTGGCTTGGAGGTTTCTCGGCGCTGTCACTTGTAGGACGGGAGGCAGCAGGATCCCGCTCGGCGGAGCGGCCGGCCGGGGGGAGGAGGTAGCTGCGAGGGAGACGGCTGGCCGCCGGCCAGGGGCTGCTCCCGGCCTCCGGCTGCCGTGGACGACGAGCCGCCGGGTAGCGGGGCTCGGCATTATCGGCAAGGCGGCCGGGAGCCGCCGGGTGGGAGGGGGAAAAGCAGCCCTGCCCCGGCAACCTGGAAGCGGGCGGACCCGGGTCCCGGATGCTCGGGCCACGCCGCGCGGGGACAGGGACACGAGAGGGACGGCCACAGGGTCCCCTCCGCGCCGCCCGCCCTCCCCCGGCCGCCCGACCGCGACCCCCGGCAGCAGCGGCGGGCGCGGGGCTGGGGGGGCGGCAAGGAAGCAACGAGGAGATGGAAAACTTTAGTTGTGTTTCAGCAGCGAGGCGTTTGTAGCCCCCCCCGGCACCCCCCCGGCACTGACAGTAGTTTACACACAGTTATCGCTGCCCCAGGAACAATTGTGGAAACTTGGACATCCCTGGGATGAAGAAAAAGAGATTTTTCTCAACTGGTTCAGTTCAAAACTATGCAAATATTTAACAGTCCTGCACTTTAAGCCGTGCTATATTTTTCCCGGGAGAAGACTGACCCATGCATGTCTGCCATGCGTATTAACCGCTGGGATTTACTTTTAAAGAGGAATGGTGGGACGCTGACATTTCGCCACGCTCTATTCTCAGGGTCTTTTGTAAGATCAGGGGCGTATGCTGGCATAAAAAGCTGTAAGGATTCGTCACTGCGTTCAAGATTGTTCAGGTTAGAGTTGCAATAGCACTATACATCTATAAACTATATTTTGCCCTTTTTTTTTTTTTTTTTTTGGTGTTTGCAGCCATCAGTTTTCTGTTAGGAAATCAGACCACGGTGAAAGGTTTATAACATTAACAGAAAAAATAGTGACCTTAGTGTTATGCCATTTAGCACAGAATTGCAGCAACAGAAGTAGAAAATTCTTAACTGCAGTATACTTAGCTTTGGCAATTCAATAGGGAAATGACCTTGAAAAAGCCACTGGCTAAGAGGGATGTAGGCTCCACAGATGTAAATAACTGTACCTGCTGAAAATGTGGTCCATGTGGACATGTATTACTGATATGGTCATCAGTTAGCAGTGAGCTTTCTTTAAGAGTTTATATTGCTCATAAACTTCGGAACAAATGCTTTGGATGGATGTTTTCCAACTTTCCGAGTTACTTGTAATTTTTAAAAGTAACTTTTTTATTGATGCAATAATTCACTTAGGCCATCATTAAAACATCTTCAGCTGTCCAAGCATTTGAATGTGTGCATAGGGTCAAACGGGTGGACTGAAGGACTGTCTGAAAAAAACCCGTAAGACAGTTCTTTCTTTTTATACCTAGGAAAGTTTTTCAATTTGTCAAAGTCCTGCACATAAATCAGAAGATTTTGACCCATCATTCACTGTTACTGCATATCTCAAGGATGACTAAAAGAAAAAGATGTATTTGTTAATTCAAAATGATGAATCGGTCCTGGAATGGTTTCTGCAAAACCACAGCCCCCTTGAAAAGAAATTTCTGAATCACACAACACTACTGCAGCTAGAAGAATATTGGACGCTGGCAGAATTTATCAACTTTGTGAGATGAACCCCAGAATGGGCTGCGTACAAGAACCATCACATCTGATGAACCTTAGAAGTGCTCGCTTGAGCTTAAATACCAAGAAGACAGCCTCCAGAGAAATCGGCACGGGCACTGCCAAGTTGTAAGGGCGAGGAAGTTCCACGTACGGAGACGGACAGGGAGAAAGCCACGGCCCGCTGCCTCTAGCACTGTCGTAAGAGAAACGCACACAAACTTAACGGCCAGAGACTTGGCATGGGTGCACGCAGGAGTTCTGCAAGGAGCTCCCATTACGTACAGAGGGAGAGTATAGCTCAGCCAGAAAGGGCCTGCTAAAGGCTTGCAGGAAGCTTCTGAAAGTGCAAAGGCTCTGGTCCCCTTCTCGGTTCCCATGAATGGATTATCCAGGGGTGGCCTAAGATTGCCAGGGCTGGTAGACACCCAAGCTGGCCTTGGAAATGCCACCCAAACTGTCTTCTCTTTGAGCTTTGCTGTGTCCTCAGCAGCCCAGGTCAGCTGTTGAACAGGACTACATTTTACCTTGGCTGGCCATCTCACTGCCTTTCTTCTTTCTCCATTACACCAGCCTTAGGCATTTCATGCCTGATTTTAAAAAGTTTTTATCGCTCCGAAGTCTTGCTTTAACTGAATTTTCAAACCTCAGGACTACCTTAATTGAGAACTTGCCCTAAACACAGAGCAAAGTTATGCGTGCAAGTTATGAGCTGTTCTTTCTGTTTTCAGAAGAGGAAAGGTTTTGGTATGGGTAGGAAACATTTCTTCCCAGAAGCTAGTGAAAAAAAAAAAAAAAAAGGATTGGACAAAATTCCTCAAAAAACTGTCAGAAAATGAGTCATGAAACTGAACTGAATGTGCATGACTACTCACTGAGTGTCTTTGTCTGGTGTTAAACACTCCCGCTCCCTCCACTCCTCATCTCCCCCGCCCCCCACCTTTTTTTTTTAAGCTTGTGTAATTATTCCAGTTATGGTATTAGCAATACTCCTGATATATTCCAATGTCAGCAAGATCAGAATCAGCTCTGGGAAACTGTATTCTTTATGTAGAGTTTCAACAGCAGCGAGGCTGTCAGATAACAGAGGCTGTCAGCAAGGAGCGTGCCTTATGCAGAGCACTTAAGAACCTGAGGCTTAGGAGAGGAAGAGCGTTGCTTTTTTAGTCTCTTCTGTTGAACTGCTTAAGTGCATGCTTTTATGTGCATTTTGGGATGTTTTGCTGGATGAAAGCCTGAGCTGCCAGAGCTGTTGGTAGTGAGCTTTTATCAGCCGTGCTACTGTCCTCACCCTGCTGCGTGATAACAAGCATTGCGATGGGTTTAACATGCAGGCCAATGTTCTGCTGATTCCATGATCTACAGACTTGTAGTCCTGGAGGATACATGGTGGTCATCCTGTCCCCACTCTCTGGAGAATTTCTGTATTTTAAATTATAAGTCACTGGATCAGAACTTTTCCACTGAGAGGGATGCCCCTCGCCACTGGTATATAGGACCACACTTTCATGTATGTGTTTGTTATTTGGCCTGTTTGTTCCTTGCATCAAAGGAGTAGTTACACCAGGAGAGGTGGTGAGATCCCCTCACGTTCCTGCCTTCTCACAGCCTCTAGCTAGGAGTGATTTCCTTTTACACGGAAGCGCTGCTGCCATAACACATTTCACAATAGCCTGAGGGCTAGAAGAAGTAATCCAAAATTTGAGAGACCCGAAGTCAGTTTTTGCCTGTCTGAGGTGTGCTAATGCGTTTGGACTCACTCCTGGGAAAGCGTATTTTGGGAAGTGCCCTGTTCTGCTGCTGTGCAGTAAGTGTATTTCGAGGGGTCCAAGGCAATCTCTTCCCTTCTTTTGGGATTCTGACTAGGTTTAGATGTAAGACGCCAAGTTGCTCAAACAAGGGCAGTTCTGGGCATGACCAAAGTAAAACTGTAGGTACTGAGGAGAGGTTACATGACAGGGAGGTGCCTTCTGAGTTTAGACATGTTCCTGGTTGGGTGGCAGCTGGGCAGGGATTACAATTTTGGATTTAAATGCCTGACTCTCATCTCAATCCTGCGGTAGGTGCGTACATCTTTTATTAGAGGTAGTCCCTGTAGGTCTCAATCAAGATAGCTTGTAACCGTCTTGGCTGGAGAGGCAAATAGATTGAAAGCTTTAATTCTGCCAGACCTTGCGTAAATCAAGTCACCCTTTTCTCCACCCTTTTCAATATCAAATCCCTTGACAAATACAGAGCTGGACCATGAACGCTGATCAATGTCAACACTGTTCTGTACCATTCTGCCAGTTCTAGCCTATTACTAACAGTTCAGGTGTCTTATAGAAATATCAGACTGTGAGAACTAGTCTCATTAATGGGACTTAAACACCCACTCCTTGAGGCTCACTTACGATGGGACTTTTTGTCACCGAGCTTCACTGTCTAAGTGTTTCATGGCCAATCCTAGCTTAGAGTTATAGCATTGTGATAGCTGAGATAGCGTAAAGTAAAAAGCAAGGTGAGGTAGGTCCATGGGGTGAAAAAGCAGCTCTTATTAAACTGAGGCAGTTGGAAAAATAGAATAGCTTTCCCCAAAGTTTGAAATAAATGTGTGAATCTCTACATTTTATTCCATTTAGGTGTCTAAAGTAGATCTGATTCAGTGCCTTGTGAAGGGGGCCTTCTTCTTCTGCTTGCAGTTGGAGGGGGAAGCCAGACAACAGACAAAACTGAACACCGAGCATAGGTGACACTCACCCCTGGCTTCAAGTTGTGAGAGAAGCGTGTAGAGAAGAACCTGCCCCACTATTTTACATGAAGCTGTAGTTGCTTCCATAGGCCTGCCTAATTTCTGCAGCAAATCTAACTTTTTATGTAGCAGAGGAAAAGAGCCAAGCCAAGCCAAACATTTTAGATTAATCAGTGCAGAGAGTCTTCTCTGGAGGATGATTCAGAGCAGGAACCTCTCTTAGCTCCTCTGAATTGCCTCTACAGAAGACATTTTTATTTTGTTGCAATAAACTTAGGAAGATTAGTGTCACCAGGCTAAAATTAGCCTTTATTAATTCTCCCCTCAGTTGTAAAACCCTGCACAAAGAAAGCACCTCAGTTTTTAATGCATAACTGCTGGTTCAGTATACTCACTGGAGGTCTTCAGCTCTAATTTTCATGAGCACAGTGTACTAAAAGACAACACCGGTAGTGTGTCTGGTGTTTGACCTTGTTCCATTTGCATTTTCTTTTTTTCAAAAAAACCACATGTATTTTTCACATATTTTTTAAAATAGAGTTAATACAGCTTAACAGCAATAGTTTTATCTCTGCAGGTGGGGGAACAATCACACCCTGTAAAAGTAATGGACTTACCATTCTTTGGCTTCCACTACATAGGAGTGTGTGGTCTGAGGTCCCAGAGCTGCAGGGATGTTCTGAACTTTTCAGTCGGTGTATGCCTAAGTGAGCTTTTTGGATAGGTGGGAAAAGGCTTCTCATTTACTAATACATCAAAGTTTCTGTTAAGAATTTATTCCAATTTATACAATGAACAAGTAGGGTGGGGAAAGATAAGATACAAATATAGAAATTCTAGAGTCAGATTAGAAGGACCTTATGCAATAGCTCTCATAAGGAGGCAGGTTAAATTTCTTTGGGAATTAAAAGAAAAAAAAGTCCATAAACACAAATCTGGGGTTAGTTCTGTATGTTAGTTGTGGTCTTGATGAAAAACAAGATGCTGAAATATTTTGCATGACAGAAGTGAATCTCTAGCTCATGATTATACATCTAAGGTCTGCAGTAACAAGAGGCAGGTTGGAATAGGAACATCTCACACTTTTTATTTATTTATCCTCATAACTCTACCATGATGATGGAAAGTCTACTCTTGTTAAGACCAATAACATCTTCCCCATTCCATAGAGGGGAAGAAGATACATCAAAGTAGATGACCTGAATCAGGTGTAAATTTTCCTACGTTTGTTGCAGACAATGAGACTAAGTTTCTGGACTCCTCTTCTTGCCTAAATTCTCATTTGTAGGTTGCTGTTAAGGGATCAGCTGGGATGGTTTGTCCGCATTTCAAATGAAATGGAGAACTTAAGGAATCTACCCCTACACTGAAGATCACAGTTCAGCGCCAGTGCCCATTCAGTGCCTGTTGTCCAACAATGCTGTAAGCTACTGACAGTATCAGCTGTGGCAGAGCTTCGGGATGTTTCTCAGAACTGTCAAATCCACAAAATCCAGAGAACACTTGCCAGCAGAGTTGCCTGGGGCAGATTTACACCTAAGTATTGGAGAGCCTGTATATATTCATGCTTCCTTCCACTCCTTTCATGGATGAAGTAAGCATATTTGCCAAGCATCTAGTATTTTACCCTAAGCCTAAGAATGCATTTTCTTATAGTAAAAGTACATCTGTTCCAGAGAAAGATACTACTATAAAATATGTAAGAAACCAACAGCCTTAATTACTTAATTACAAGCTTGCTTGAGTCTTGTAACAGCTAGAGAAATGGTGAAAAGAACTAATTAATGACAAGCCTAAATCAAAATAAGAACAAACCAAACCATTCTACTTGATTGTCTGTGGTAGCTAGAGCTGGATGACTTCAGTAAGCTATTTAAGAATGCATATATCCAGGCATGCATGACCTAAATGATACTTACTCTCTAGGGAATGGCCTCACTCTCAAAGTTTGGATCCAGACCTGAGTTCCCGCAAAGTTTAGGCTTTTATAGAGCTCCTTTTAGACACAAGGACTAGTACTGATTGATTTATTTTCTTTTTTTTTTTTAAATGAATTCATCAAGGGGATATTTTTCTGTGGAAAATATCTTTGTAAAAATCCTTGGACGTTGTAAAAGAAAATAACTCTCAAAAGAATTCAAGCCTAGCCTGACCAATTTTTATTTTCAAAAGAGATATTTCCATTTTTAACATAGGAAAGGTATCTTGAAGAGCACATATGAACAGCGAGCTAACTTCTTGCAGAAGAAAAAAACTCCAGAGAAGTTTCCATGGGCACTAATCATTAAGATCCAGTTTTGAAAAGCCATATGAATCCCTCCCTAAATGGCACTAATTGTAAAAATATTTTTAACATACAAATATATTCTCAATGTACAAAGAATATACAGTGTCAGCTAGCTAGCTTCTGCAGGCCAATAAGCAAGAAAAGGAAAATTCAGCAGCTCATCTGTAAATAAAGCATGCACCTGTAAAAAGAATTAAGCGTTTTTTTGAATGTAGCCAAAATTCTACACTGAGACCTGCTTCGGAGAAAGCAATCATTCTGTATGGGCTTAATTACACACAGAGATACATCATTTTCTACCATAAAGAAGTTAAATGCAATTGATAATAGTGGAACCGTATTGATGCTCATCCCTTTCTTTTCCCTCTCCCATATTTTGGAAGAACTGCATAGTATTCTATGCTGTTCAGCATTGTAAGAGCTTTTTAAAAAGTTGAAAAACCTGACAAAATGAAGTTGAAAATAGGAAAAAGCTGATGTTTTATTATTTTATTATATATCTCTTGTTTGATAAGAAATCTGTGATATCATTTTAGAAAATAATATTCCAAATCATACATACATTTCACAATTGAAACTTATCATCTGCATTTAAGAAAACAGCAGCATAAGCCTGTCAGAAGGCTAATGTAATTTTAATGTACCTCTGCATATGTTCTGTTATTCTGGTTTACAAACCCATATTAGGTGCAGCAGGAAGAAGCATTTTTTTATGGGTTAGGCTTTAAAGTAGCAAATAAGCAACATGGAGAGTCAAGTCATTAGGTGAGGAGAATTAGAAAAGGATACGAATTACACTCACTTGCCTTCTATAAGAGCTTGCTATGTAGTTAAAGTGCCAGCATAGTGTCTATCGTTTTAAATATCACAATGTTCACACAGATAATACACAGAAATAGGCAGGGTTGCATTTACTACACCCCATTTTTAATAAAAAACATTTCTCATAAACAGATATTTCCAATTCTTTTGCATAGTCTTGTATGAAAACACTTATGATCTTTGCTTTTACACGCAACCATGTGTAATGAATATACTAGAATTGCACAGCAACACTTAAAAATCTACATAATTTAGAAATGGAAATTTTAGTTATCTAAAATCTTTTTTTGCAGTGTCTCACTCTTGCTGCTTAATAAGTTGGTTAAAATTCAAATACTGTAGAAATAACGCTTCAAAGAAAACCAATCAAGTGCCATTTACAAAGGTACAAAATATACAGCAAAGTTAACCTCTCATTAAATAAAATATACATATTAGCTGATGTTTCAAATCATTAGGTAACACCTTATTTTAAGGGATAAACTTCTAGGGAGCTTTCCCCCCGGTATAGGAGAATTACACAACTGTGCCTTTCTCTGTATGCTTATGCAATGAGTCACATTCATTTTAACTGCTGATAATAAAGGACTGAGTTGATCATTCTGCATATTGAGGGCCAAAAATGATCACTGGTGGACTTGCAGTAAAGTCAATGAGAAACCCTAGAGATCAGTTTCACCGAGGTTATCACAGCCTGTTTAAATATTTATAGTAATAACGCCAATCATTATCACCATGGTGGCTATTAAACCTCCACGCAAATTCTCCTGTAATCTAGCAATCGACGTACCATTAAAATAAAGTGTTGCCAACATACTCCGCATTCACTCTGTTGTTAAAAGAGTGAGCTATGAAAACTGCCTACTTGTTCTTAAACGATCTCCCTGAAAATAAATGTGTTTTAGAAAAAATAGCATGTTCCCACTTAAACCAGCCATTGTAATTTAACAGTTTGGAATGAATGGTAAGTGCTTGTATGTTAGGTTAGCAAAGAGGTATAACACCAGCTACAATTACAGCAGTGTCGCGTCCCTGACATTTACTCTTGGTCCAGGCGTATATTAATCATGGCAAAGCATCGGCCTAGGCTCTGAAAGAATGGTACGACGAAAACATCTGTCAGGCTCTTCCATATAGTTTGCACTGAAGGCAAGACCATGAGACAGGTTTTCACAAAAGGCACCACGATCCTGTAAAAGAGAAAATGGAAGAACTGAAGATTGCTGCTGCTATAGCACAGGGAAATCAGGATAACCAAACACAAGTGTGAGATCTTAATGGAAGAGGAAGTGATTGCACAACTCTAATTCTCTAAACAAGTTGATTTTATACTCTCGTGCTCATTCTCCATCAATTTTGTTTGCTCACAGCCTCACACCTTGTGCTGGTTTTGGCTGGGGTAGAGTTAATTTTCTTCATTGTAGCTGGTAAGGGGCTGTCTTGGATTTGTGCTGGAAACAGTGTTGATAACCCCGGGATGTTTCCGTCACTGCTGAGCAGTGCTTACCCAGAGCCAAGGGCTTTTCTGCTTCTCCCCCCACCCCACCAGCGAGGAGGCTGGGGGGGCACAAGGGGTTGGGGGAGGACACAGCCAGGACAGCCGACCCCGACTGACCCAGGGGAGATCCCAGACCATAGGATGTCATGCTTCCCATATAGAGCTGGGGGAAGAAGAAGGAAGGGAGGATGTTCAGAGTGATGGCGTTTGTCTTCCCAAGTCACCGTTAGGCGTGCTGGAGCCCTGCTGTCCTGGAGATGGCTGAACACCTGCCTGCCCATGGGAAGTGGGGAATGAATTCCTTCTCTTGCTTTGCTTTACCTATTCAACTGCCTTTGTCTCAACTCCTGAGTTTTCTCACTTTTACCCTTCCAGTTCTCTCCCCCATCCCAGCAGAGGGGAGTGAGCGAGCGGCTGCGTGGGGCTGAGCTGCCGGCTGGGGTTAAACCACGACACGCCGGCACAAGCAGAAGCACCATGATGCATGTGGTCCTCTGGCCAGGATCACCTGCGTGCAACACGGGAGAGGAGACGCCAGCTGGCTTTTCATCATGTCTCTGCTTCCTAACCGGGAATGCTGAGCTAATTTTTGGACATGCCTTTTACAGGGGTGAACTTTTGCTGTCTTATCCCTGCTGCTGGACGGGCCGCTGTACGTGATATGCTGCAACCCTGCTGCCACCGCGCTGCGGGTGAAGAACAGGGTCGTCCCCTAAGGACTCATGTGCGCTGTGGTCATATCTGAATGTGGGTCTTCGAGGCTTGACAGAAACACCACGTTCCCCAGTTTGATCGACGGGGAACAGCGCTCTTTACGATCTGTTCTTGCTCTGCTGTCTCTTCGGGTGTTTCTTTTAACCCCCTCTCTCTCACACGCACAAATGCACCAGCAGGCATGCACATCGCCATTGGCGTCTCATTCCTAACAATCTAACTTTGCTGTTACAAGTTGCTACAATAAAACAGAAACAGTAAAGCAATATCCAGTTACATTGGATTACTATAGCGCAGAGACACACCAAACCTCAGAAAAACAGCGACTTGCTGATCCTGTAAAATTTTTTGGTTTTGGGTGAGAAACTAAGGTAGAATGAGGTCAAAACTTCTGGTCAGGGGAAAGATCTTTTTATTCACTCAGGGTGCATACTTGAAAGTATTGTGCTTTCATCTCCTGAGCACTAGTAACCATCTGGGGATGCTCTCCATATGTCCCAATTCCAAAGCAATGTCATTAGTGGTGGCTTAAGCCAAGCACACTAAGCACGGAGGCGAGCCAGAAGTGCACATATGGGCAGCTCACCGGGGCCAGTGGATACATGATAACTGCCACACTTTTTAAAGTTATTCTCCTGTTTTAATCATGTACTGGCCCAAACCCCATGTCATTTCACTAAGCTGGATGTTCTTATTTGGGCGCAGACAAATCAAATGTATAAATAATTTATGTGATACTGAAGCGGTACTACAGCAAGGTTTTGAGAAATCTCTGTGCCATATATAACACATTTATTTCCTAAATTGGGTAGAAAATGCTATAGATTCTCTTGATAAAGATGATAAACTCTGTTCTAGTTTGCTGTTGCATTCAAAATTTAAGATCCCAGTCTTGCATCCACATAATTCGTTTGCAGATCTCTCATTGACTTTGGTTGGAATGACAGGAAATATTTTATTTACTGTTTCATCATAAGTCTGAAAAATATGTAAGTATCATGTATTTCCAATGAGTACCACTCAGAATAACAAAGTAGAAAAAACCCCATTGTACATTTAAAAAAAGTTGAAGCTTAGAAAGGTAAGGAGTCAAAATGAGTTCTTTTCAGTGTTTGTCTAACCAGATTCTCAGCTCTTATCATACAATGCACACCATATACTAGTATGTCTATGCTGCACTCTAAGCTAACCCAGATGGATTTAAACAAGAATAGTTTTTCTAAAACCTTCTCTTCTTTTGTCTCTGCTGAAACAGCTAGTAATATACACACTATATAGAACTGTGAGTGTTACTGGAATAATGTGTATCTAGTTTTAAACTGAACTCAGTAAACCATGTGTTTTATAACCACCTATAGTATCACTGCATATAGAATAGATAATTTCTAGAGAATAAAATTAGGGCTTCATGTGTTAGAATACAGTTGATAAACATCAGTAATGCAACGGGGAAAAAAAAATGGTATTTCTCCAAGCAACACAGGGAAAACACCAGAAATGGCTACTCAGCTTGTGTTGACTTCACCCCTTTTCCATTTCAGTTAGTTTATAAAGGCTATGTCACTGCTCCTTTGCTGCCATCTAAAATTAATTTGGCCTGCATTTTTTTTAAATCTAACTGAATTGCAGAGAAGCAGGAAAGTTGACATTTCTATTGGACCCTTTGTCGACAGGATCACACAAAATACAAACTAAACAAATACCCCACTATGCAGAAGTTTCACAGAAAGATGTAGTGAATCACCAGGATGTCATTAGGGAAGGCTAGAAAAGCAGTGATCATACTACTTGCAACTGTTGTAGAAGGCATTCACACAGTACCAGGACTTAACCTCTTTTGATAATGTTAAATACAATAAACATCAAAATGTTTTGGTAATGTTTTATAATCTTTTAACACTTGGTATTCAATTCTATGGTAAATGCACGCAGAAAACAATGTAGGCTAACTCCGTAGGAAGATATGTGAAACATGCTAGCAACCAAAGCTAATTAATGTAAATAACTTTCAATTTTAAAATAAAAGTCAGTCTACTTAGACAACAATTACTCAAACACCTTTCCTCAGAAAAGAAAATCCTTTACACCCAAGAGAGCCAGTAAAGGGTATTTTCAAACTTTTAAAATACATGAGTGTGTCTACATACATATCTACATGTATACAAGCACGCATCCTGTTCTGTTATCCTACTGTGCGGCATTTCTAAATCATCAGAGGGTGCAACGTACCTTCCGTGGAGTGACCAGGAACACTTAATAAATAAATAACCAAGTGCCACTAGAACCTGTGTATTTGTTTTTGTGACCTGTCAAATAAACATTAACATATACATCCTTTACTCCCGGTGCTGTGGGCTTACTCCAGTCTGCACTTCGTTCACAGAGATGGTGACTGCTTGCTTGAGTAAGGTCTAACAGTGGAAGTAAAGTTGGCATATCTCAAGGATATCAACATTTACCGCAATATTGGTACTGCTAGTGCTACCACATGGTACAGTATTGGGAAGAAATCTGTTGAATTTGGCATCCAAGCTGAAGCATAGCCAAGGTATTTCAACTACCTATATGACCTCTCATTGAAACTTGTTATGTATATATATCACAAAATACCCATCTTTTCACTAATTAGAAGGAATCACCTCTTTTGGGAACCGTTGAACTGAAAAGAGCAAATTATCCCATTTTTTTCCATCCTATCCTATCCTTCTTTCTGTTCAAGGCAGGACATCTACAAAATTATACCCATCAACATTTCTCACTTTTGCTCACATTACTTTTCTTCTGCTAATCCCTGAGGAACATTGTGAAGAACCAAACACCTCTTGGAAATGGCAGAGCACAATTTAATTCATACTGGTAAGGGTATTTTCAGTTCAAAGCAGCTCAACTTTTCACAGAGTTGGGCAATGTGGTTGGAGTAGTCATTCACTATTAATTCAGATTCCTTCCTCAAAGTGAAGAATGACATCTTATCCTGAAAATTTTTCCAAAGGGAACCTCAGACATGTCTTAATGCTATTTTTCAAATGCTACACCATTCAGTGGTTAAATTACCTAATTCCAAGTATGCTTATGTACTACATCATGATTTTGAATTAAAAAGTCTTGCATGGCTCTATAGTACAAGCAAGCATTGTGAACAGATGACTAAATATTACCTAGCAGTTGCAGAGCTTCTTGTTGAGTCCCATTAACGCTTGGGATATTTAGGAGTGAGGCAAGAGATAACCACTAAAGCCTTCCAGGACCCATACATAGTATACGAATTGCATTAAACCCAAAAATTATATATCCCAGGACCTAGGTAGACTGGAAAAGAAAAAACTAAAAAGGAAGCAAGACAACATCCACCTACTTCCTCTTCCAAAGGCAAGGGATATATACTGGACATGAACACAGAGGGATCAAGGCAACACCAGATCATAAGGTGGGTCTTCATGGCATAGCTGTACTGTAATTTCTTTTGATTTCATACAGCCAGTAGGGAGATGGTTTTGGGGTTGAGTATGACAGCAGTAAGTTATGTAAATGGAGTTGTGGAGAAAGAGGTAAGAGGCGATGCGTGTCCATATCTACTTCTCTGCGTATAAGTCCCTGGCTACATCTTAGCACTGTGAATGGAAGCTCAAGCTGAGAGGAGCGCTGAGTACCTACTGCTCCACCTGATGACAAGAGCATAAAGCTGGCTGAGTCCTTGTGCTTCAGAGCCCACCTCAGATCCAAGACTCAAGTTATGGGTCCTCAAACGAACCACTGATTCTTAGCATAAATATGCAACATGCCAGAACACAATTCAGGCAAGACCACAACAAATCGTATGTGAGATTCAAGTGTTAATTTCCAAGAGGTGGCAAATGTGGCTTGGAACAAGAATCAGTCCCCGATCTGTAATATATATCATGATTTTGCATGTGCTGCCTGGAAAACCAGCAGTGTTCTGCTTATGTTCAAAAATCAGTAACCTTAATAGCCTCAGTCTAAGGACATGTTTAAAAGCTTGCTAATATTCACAGAAAGATGTTAAAACTCAGTCTGACAGATTCTGCCATGTATAGTCTGTGGTGAGAATGACAGCCATCAGTAAAGGAGAAGAAATGTGGAGAAGGAGCTTTCCTTGAACTGGCTTGTATGTAGGTTACTAACTCGCTAGCTGGCGCAGTGTCAGCCCATCAGTATCTTTTAGCAGGTAGTATAAAACTGGATTCTGGCTCAAGCAGCCAGTTTGAGAGCAGGAACAGAATATGCTCCATCTTCATAGTTAAAAATGAAAATTAAAGTCTATTATTACATATTTTTTACTCAGCTTTCTTTTTGCTTTCCATGAAGTCTCACATATTTGCTTCCTTCTTTAGCAATCTTTTTGCTGGTGGAAGACAATATTTACTATCAGGTATGAGGGGGGCAACTCATGAGGTGTCTGTGCTTGATGCATGAGGAATGCGGAGCCAGACTTTTGTGGATATTTAGCATGCTGACAAAACTGCAACAACATGTGTGACAATCAACAAAGCTCTGTGCCTGAGCGCTTTGAAAAGTTGTTGAAACACCTTCGAATTTAGCCTCAGGAAAGGCTCCCCTACAACAGATCAACATCATCATCTCACTGGCTTGGATGATGAAAGTGAGGCACAGAGATTCTGATAAGCCCTCCTGCAGGCAGCCATGTGGGAGGGTGTGCCCAGGGTTTTCCCATGACGTTTCAACAGCTGAAGGCAGAGTTATAATGGAATTCCCTTCCTCTCACCCACAAAACAAGGAGTTACTATTTTTTTCAGACCCAATGGGGCTACGTGGGAGCCAGTACCATGTGTTTATGGTCCCTATACCTGCACTGCTCCTGCGTTACCCTCTCAAATGCAGCAACTTTGAACTCCTTACTCCCATGAAATCTGGAACATGGAGAGCTGCAGAGCAACTAACTTAGTCTCAGTGTGTTCCACCTTTCCGTTGGAACAAATCCAGCTTGTGGTTATGGGAAGATGAGACAGTGCTGGCTTTGGATGTAGCACTGGAGGGGGCCCAAGGGGGTGCAGATAGCGCTACTGATTCTTTCACACCCATCCCAGGTGCAAGGAAGATCAAAAAGAAAGATCAATTCTGTAGTGACAATGAATGTAGGGAAAGAAATGTAGTTGTTGGGGTAGCAAGTGTGTTCACAGAAAGTCAAGGGAAACTTTTCAAATTAAATGCCACATTAAGACAGTCCTATTTCAGATGTACTGAGAACCCACAGTTCCTGAGAGAGTCACTAGGGACTACTTGCATAAATAGAAACTGACCTCTGAGTCCTGGTTCAGTCAAAGTCATGTCTATGTACCAAGGCTGTGAAATCCAGATACAAGATCATTCTGAAGCACAAAACCTTATTATTATGGTCTTAAT
The DNA here is from genome assembly GCF_947461875.1 of Haliaeetus albicilla. NCBI lineage: Eukaryota > Metazoa > Chordata > Aves > Accipitriformes > Accipitridae > Haliaeetus > Haliaeetus albicilla. The sequence goes on from NC_091496.1 coordinate 27,789,582, forward strand.
AAATTCGGCATTGATGAATTCTTCCATAGCTATTCCACTACTGGATATCTATATGCTCTCCATACCCTTTTGCAGTCACATGGTACACTACAGCACACCAACAGCTGACAGACCTACAAGACTGGGCACACTATACACTGTTCATAATAATTTGGGGACCAGAGAAGTAGCAGGTGGGCAGCTCTAAACTACATTGCAACACCTTTGGATATTATGCAAACTCTATGCTCCAAAATTCGAGTTAATCAGTTTTTGAAGTGGCTCACGACAATGTCATCAACCCCAACTTCCCTTCCACTTTCAAAAACTGAAATCTGCACCCACAAGATTGCAACCGCAGGTTCAGATAACCAATGTATTCCTATCGCTTTGCGTCTGTTTCCCAGTTTCTGGATTGTATTTTGTTTTCCTTAACAACTTCATGATTCCAGTCTTACCCAAGTCAAATGAGACTTTGCCCAAAACCCATGGATACGGAAAATCCTGGTTTGCAGGATGATGTTGACAATCTGCATTCACCCCTTCCTCTGGAGCCTGCTGGATTCTCCGTGCTTTCCTCAACCTCATTCTTTTCCCTGCCTTTCTTCCTTCTCTACAGTCATCTGCCTTTCTGGTCTCAAGGTACTCTTCCCTGATATTTTGCCAGTATATTCTGTTTAAAGTATACCAGGTTTGCTGTGACTCGGAGGGCTACTGTATTTGCCTGTGAACCTGGGCCATGGCCAGAGGCAGCTTTCCTGAGCTCAGCAGGGGTTCTTTGCTTAGGTGGAAGTGCTTTGGGGCACTGCACCTGGAGATGCTGATGTACCAGATGCAAGGCAGTGACAGTAGATTTTGTGGCAGTAGCAAAGAAAGAGCGAGCTCGGCCCTCAAAAGCTTTCTTCAGTCTGCGAGGGAAAAATGGAAGAGGTAACCGTACTGAGAAGGTGCCAGGTGTAATGAAAGACTTCTGCCCAGTCTTTCATTTCAAATACACGTTTTAACAACTTAACAACCAGTTTAAAAAAACCCAAGGTATCATTACTATTACTCCCGAAGCCAGCCGAGGCTGGAACGCGTTGCGCATACCAATGGTAAAACAGGCTCTCTGCCCCACGGAGCTTACACAGACGCAGCAGACCGCTGGTAAAAGCAAGGCAGGGAACCGAACCAGAGAGAAAACATCGTTTTCCTTTCTCTGCCTTTACAAATAAAGCAGATAATGCGAGTCGGCCTGACTGCCGGCCGGCGGCCGACGGCTAGGCAGCGGTGCTACAAGAGGAGAGTCCTGCCGAGCTGCCTGCAGAGCCCAGGGGCCGTCGGGCAGCCGAACGCCCTTACCAGATGTGCAGGCAGCTGAGCACCGCGAAGACGATGCCCACGGCCAGGGCCAGCGGTACGGCAAGGACCAGCGTCAGCAGCTTGTAGAGCAGGTACTTGCTGAGCTCGAAGAGAGCGTGGCTGCACACCCACACCTTGTCGAAGGAGTGGGTTAGCTCGGGCTCCGCGATCACGTCCTCGAACCCCAGCTGCAACGAGAGGGACGCTCTGCCGTTGAGCCGGAGCCGGCACCCGGGGACCCCGCCGGGGACCCCCGCCCGCCGCCCCGCCGGCGGTGGGGGGGTTCCCGGCCCGCCCGCCGAGCCCCGGCCTCGGCCCCGGCCCCGGCCCCGGTCCCCGGCCGCCCCGCGGCACCTGCAGGTGGGCGTTCAGCCCGTGGGGGTCGCGGTCCAGCTCGTCCTCCGCGCCCTTCTCCGCCTCCGGCAGCGCCGGGCCGCCGCTCGGCGGGAAGTTGTCGTCGTCCATGAAGATGCGGGTGTCCGCCTTCTCCGTCTCCAGCCCCATGGCGCTGCCGCCCGCTCCGCGCCTCCCGGCCCGGCCCGGCCCCGGCCCCGGCCCCGGCCCCGGCCCTGCCCCGCCCGGCCCCGCCGGCCTGGGGCGGAGCGGGGCTGCCCCCGACACGCCCCGCGGGCCGCGGTCGGGGCCGGGCCCGGGCCGGGAGCAGGCGCGGCCCGGAGGCGCGGGATCGGGCCTCGGGCCTCGGGCCTCCGCGGGGTGGGCGCCGCGGGGCAGCGAGGGGGGTCGGCACTTCCAGCCGGGCTCCCCCTCCAGCTGTGCGGAGCCGCCGTGTTTGGTTTCCCCCATCCGTCTGAATATCGCCGGCCAGCGGGCGTCCCCCCCCCGCGCTGCTGTCACTGCGGCCGCAGGCGTGACTGACATTTGTAGGAGCAGAGGCCCTGTGGCACCGCAACGGCGGGCCGCAGGGACGAGAAGCCGAGGCGGTTGTGCGCCAGGCCGGAGCGGCAGCCCTCTTCCCAGCCGCAGGGAGTCGGTGGAAGAGAAGGGGGGGAGAAGGGGCTGTCGCCGCTGCCCACCGCGGTGGCCGTGTCCAGCCCCAGCCGTCCGTTACACCGCAGCATCACTTGCTTGGCTCATACTCGCCAAACTGCCTGATTGTCGCCGCAATAGAGTAATGCAGCCATCCTTGCAAGCTGTTGCCCTGCCTCTCCTTGGGCTTTAGCTTCGGTCCGTACAAATGGTTTCCTCTGTTTTATATGGGAACGCGTTTTAAGCCCAAGAGTGACCTCTATGAAAGTGAGCAAACTGCTATTAATCACTGCTAAAAGTCTTTGATAATATTGATATACAGCACGAGCTCGCGAGCTGTCAGGAGTACATTCTTGCTGCATCCGATAACCACGATCACCTCTCGCTCCCAGAAAGAGAAGTGGTATTACTAACCAACGATCCAGGCTTGTTAAATTAAAAGGAAGCTGGTACCGGTAACTTTCTTTAATTTTCACCACTGCCTTGAAACAAGGATAGCTTTAAGCTTTGCAAAGCTCACAGGAAAGTGATATAAAAATAACTATGCAAGGCTTGGGTAGGAAATCAGCTAATACAATGCACTGGACCATATTGCATTGTTCTTGACCGGATACCTTCTGCAGAAAAGCTTCGCATCTATGTGTAGCTCATGTTGATGCTTTTTTCTCCCACGCTGATGAGTTTACTGATACTGGTGTCATGTAAACAGTTTGGATCCAGCAATGTAGCTGTGGCTCATCAAGTATAAAAGCCTGCACATTCACAATAGGTTCAAATGCAAGCAAAGAGACAGCATGATGACTCAAGACATACTTGTGAGCTGCACTCCTACCCCCCCAATTCCTCTTTGTTCCATGAGTGGGAGGAATAAAAAGGCCAATTGACAGACTTGAAGTTCAGACCCACCCTTCAGGGTGCTTCTGTCCAGCAACTATTATTTTTTAGCATACAGATATGGGGAGCTGAGTGCAGCCCAAATGTGTTCAGCAGGCTTCTGGTGGCTGCTTGCGTCAGGCACAGAAATTTGGGTTTGCTGCTGCTGAAAAGCAAGGTCGGAGCAACCAGCAGAGGATCCCAAAGTAGCCCCTTGGCTACTGAAGTCAGACCATACTGGTTTATATCAACTACGTTCTACCTTCCCCCTCACTAGAGGCATGGATCGGGGTACATGTGCACAACCAGGGAGCTGCTTTTGAACAGCTCTACCCGTTTGCCCGCCACTCCTGCTGCATCTCACTCTACCAACCAGCTGGAGCAGCGAGTCCGTAGCTCCACTTGCTCAGCTCCAGCTTTGCTAAAAGCTGGGGGGTGGTTCTTCTTGCAAGGTCACCCAAATCACAGTCTGTCACTGGAGAGTGGTCTTGCAGTATCAGCCCCCTTTATAAAAAGCAATTAGCACCTTTTTTGTTCATGTCCATCTGTGTTTTGAAATCTATAATTGTAATAGCTGATAAATGTTGACGTCTGTCAAGACAGCGCCATGGAAAATGAAGCGTTTTCCTTTGTAATCTCTGAGGATTTGAAATAAAGTGGTGATGCAATTGCTCTTGAAAGAATAATATTTTTCATGAAAAGCCTGTTTAAAAGCAATAAAAGCTCAAGGCTGCATACAACTTGGGAGGTTGTTTATTAAGAACCCCTTAAAACATGCTGTTTTCAATAACTCTGGTAGTTACTTTGGAAATGATTTGTGTATGAATTATCAAGTGAGGTTGATGGCAAAGCCTGAGCAGTGTAAAGCTCTGATCCCTGACTTTTCTGGCAAAGGTACAGAATGCAAGGAGGCATATACAATGTTCAGTAAGGGGCATTTTTCCAGTTTCCCTCCCCAGGGGTGCCAGGCTCAGCTTTCTGCCAGCATGGCTGGACAGAACAGTTTGAAGGACAAAAGTAAGAGTAGAGAGCAATGACCACAAACAGGGTGGATGTCTTCTCCAATCTTATATAATGTTCTGTAACATGCTTTGGACAGATTTATGTTTTTTAATCTCTGTGTAGGTAACAGCCAAAGAATTATATCATATGACATGAAATGCATGTGTATGTATGTGTGTGTGTTTCCACACTTTGGTCCAGGTGTAGTTCTTTATGGCGCTAAACTTCTGCTTGAAGGTACCATCAGCTACTGAAGAGCTATAATGTATCTCCATTTTCTAAGCATTATGCATTTTGCTGCTGTATTTTTAACACGTTGAAAGGTGAAATTGCTCATTATTACAACTTCTTTGTATTAGAATAGTCTCTCAAAACTTATTGTGGTATGTGTGCACAAACATTGAACAACAAGTAGTCTCTCAAAAAGCTTGTAATCAAAAGTATAGGCCCAGGGACGAAGAATGGGTGCGGACGGATAGATGGGGCATCCCAGCGAACAAGCAAGGCTGTGGTAGGCTCAATAGTTTTATTACTGTGTTTTCATATACATTATTGGAAAGGGAGGTTTAAGGACTGGTTTGGAGAAGGATTATGAAGATGCATCTTGCATGTTCACAGCAATTCCTCTGAGGCGTGAAGTGCAGCTTAAGGGGAAACATCTCAGCTCACACACAGATTTTTTGGAGAGGAAAGTTCTCAGCCAAAAAGTTTTCATATTTGTCCGTGGTGAAGAATGGGTTAAGTCGGTTACATTTAGACTCTAACCAATGTGTACTTTTATTGAAAAATGTGGAGTCAATTAAACTTTTGTTTTATAAGGATGTTCCTGTTTAAGCTTTGAGCATTAGTTTGATTATTGTAGTGCTTTATATACAGATAGAAACTGTCTTTCCTGGCTGTGGCAAGGATACCAGTTACATGTCTTTTGGCAAAAGCTTTCACAATTATAATTTGCACTTGAGAAAGCTCCCCAGTCTTTGCAACAAGACAATGGATAATGGCCACTTGGGCCTCATCTATTCTATTTTGCTTGTCTGGATGAGTTTGATTCTCAGGGGTTTTTTGCTTCTTTCCCCTCTCCCTTTTATAAATTATTTCTAACCTGATCTGAAGTTATCATCATTCTCATATACATAGCAATTTGCATTTTCAGAGAGATGAAGGACAAGCTATTCAATTCTCTTGTAATTTTATTGGAGTTTTAACAGATGTGTACTTCAAATACGTTATTTTCTTTTCAAGATCAGTATTGAAAATCTTAATGATTTCGGAGAGGCTGAGAAGAGTCTTTTATTTTATCCTCATCTCTCTGTGATGTACCTGGGGAATTTTTGTTACTACCGTTTCACAGATGGACTACCGGGATACACAATGTCAGATGGGCTCTAAATATTTGTCTGCATTAGGAATGAGGTGTAAAAACATTGACGGCAGCCCTCACCTGGCCATGCGGTGAGGCTGGAAGGGAGAGGCAGCTTCACAGCTGAGAATTCAAGAAGAGAACCAGGCAGTGTTAGTGGAGAGGTTACAGCCCCTTTTCCCAATTTTCTGTCTGATAGATGTGTGCCTGGGTGTAAATCCATATGAAGGAAGCAGGTGTAGTGAAGTGAGACATTTGGGTGGCATTCAGGGATATGCAAGATGCGTTAAAATGAGGCAAAACCTGAAGGATCTTGGAGATTAAAGATACAGATTAGAATCTTGATTTTCTTGTTTTCACAGTGGGCAGATTAAATATTCAGATTTGACATATATAGAGAGGTTTAAGCTGCAAACTCCAACACATTGTCTTGATGTAGCCACATCTGTATACGAAAACAAAAAGTAAAAATTGCTTGTTTGAAGAGTGTACATAAGAAAAGCTGATGGGAGACTTTTGGAGAAAGTGGGTGCATCACATTTGTGCTCATTTGTCACCACTGAAGCAGTGACTCTTGACTTGTTCTATGAAAAAAGGATAATTTGGTCCTGCCTCTGTGTATGGAAACTCCCTTGCTCTCAGCTGCTTTTCTTGTAGCTTTCTGCCCTGCGGAGTGTAACATTCACTGTTTTCGGTGATCAATGTAAACAAATGTAAGCAACAGCTAAACATGTATATTTATTTTGCAAGATTATATCCAATGCTGCTGAATTTAAGCCAAAAGCTTCTGCGAAGACTGGTTTTATATGTGTCAGGGTGAAAGCTGCTTAAAGAGTCAGAGTAGACATGACAGGATAAATGCGTTCAGGTCAAAAACTGCTTGCAGAAATGATTTCAGGATTTTCGGGATCTCTTTTAGCCAAGCTACGTTAGTGGTAATAGAGATGTTTATAGTAGCTTTCAGCACAGCCTCGGATTTCTACTATGAGAAAGGAAGAAAGAAAGTACTCCCATGAGGTCTCCTGAGTTACTGTTTTGATGATTTACCAGTTAGTGCTCAAATGGTCTCCAGTGAGGGGGTGAGAAAGTTTGCTGTTTAATACCGACAATGGGAATACAGCTCCTCGTGAGCAGATGGAGAGCGTGGGGAATAGCAGTGGGGCTGGGCTCAGACATTTTTAGATATTTCTTTTTTCTTTTCTCAATCAATAGAAGTCTGGAAATGTTTTCAGCATGCTTTGATAATTCATTCTCGTCCATTTTCATTTCTTATTCAATTTTTGCTTCTCACTGCAATTTATGGGATGTATCAGCAGAGCGGTTATTAATGTGTCAGCATATGTTACAGGGTAAAACTCACAATGAGTCAGTGGGACCCGGCTTCGAGTGCTGAAATAAGTGATGATCTAGTGAAAAAACTTCCAGGTTGGGATTTGGGGGCTGAGTGCACTTGTGATACGTACTTCAATGTTTACAGCAGTACAGGGACTGTTATAATCAAGCTTTCCTGTGTGCTTAAGGACATTAAAGATTACAAGGGACCCTAATGGCATTGCAGAAAGTATTTAAACCAGGTTCCTGCTAAGTGGGCCAGCTGCACGTGGTAAAAGGTTGGGAAAGGGATGTAGGGTGTGGGGAGCTGCTCAGCTCCGGATTGCAACTCATGAGCCCGTTCGTGCTCCAGGCTTGCCACAGCTGGGGAGGAAAACCATCTGCTTCAACCTTGCAGCAGGGTGGTCAAACAGCCAGCTGCTACTGTTCAGCTGGCCGGCGGTAGCTCGTTAAAATGTGGTGACCCAAGTGTTTCTGACTGTTTATTCATATAAGCAGAGCAAAGGCAGGCATTAAAGTTTGGTGGAGCGTGAAACCAGAACCTGAGCGCTGATCAGAGCTTCAGAGCTTGTGCTGTTAGCCCACTGAAATGGAAAAGGAAAACGGATATTGTGGAGGAGATACGCAGACAGCTCTGGTGCTGGTGGGATCTGCAGGAAGGGCCAGATGATTTCTCCATGAGCATCCAACAGTTAAACCAGATTCTGATGGAAAACCATTATAAAAGCAGTAACTGTGCTTGGCCGCTCTCTGTTGCAAACATTCTGTGATTAGCTGTCAGTGATGGAGGGTCCTGCTCTTTAGCTTGGATCACACCATGTTTTCTGGAGATTGCTAAATGCTCTGGTTTAATTAGGACTCTGCTAATGGTTGGTTTATACTTCTGTTGGTGGAATGTTGCTTTGCAGGACGCTAATGTCCGGTGGGAAGCAGGTGATGACTGGGGGTGTGAAGCAGGGTGCTGTCATTTGTGGATGGCTTTAAAAAATTAAAATCAAACCCTTCAACAGCTGCCACAAGCTTAGGTGTTTTGGACGTTTTAAAAAAAACCTGATAGTTTTTTCTGAAGGTGCAGATTCCTATCCATTCAGCAGCTGGGTCAAATACATCTCAGAACTGTTTATGAAAGCTGCCCATCTGGAATCTGACTTTACATATGACAATCACTTGATTTAGACTAGCATGGCTTAGTTTGCATTTCTGAACCACACTTCAGGGGTTTACTACCACTAAGTTTTCCAGAAGATTTGTGCAACTTGCTGTTTAACAACTTTCTATGTTGAAATCTCTTTGATCTTCTCACAGGTTTTTGCTCTTTTCATGCTTTGGATATGGAAAGGGAATACTGAGCATGTTATGCTTGAATTAGGTTATTCTCTTGTGCCGTTCCTTTACAAAAATACTTACTATCTGATAAACTACTTATGCTAAGAATGCATTTTTGGTCGGTTTGCAATATGTTGATGATCCAGAAAGTCTCCAAGGAATTTAGGACATTCTCAGCAATAAATTAATCCAGCCTTGGAGAAAAAACACCCCCCCCCTTTTTTTTGCTAAAATACAGAAAAAAATATTTTCCATTCTTATTCGTCATATAGTTTTAGAATGGCTTATTAGAAAGCCAGAAATATATATAGGTCAGCTGCGTACAGAGTGATGAGTTTGTTCTTTCCAGGGCATTGGCCATTCCTACACTTAGGATTCATAAGGCTCTGACTTTTACTTGCACAAAGAGTGCTTCACAAACAATATTGTTGGGGTTTTTCTTAATGTATACTTTATTTATCTTTTTATAGTCTGATAGCTTGGTTGATAGTTTGACTTCTTTAGGTAAAGTAAGTAATTTTTGAGGTAAAAACCTTCCTTTATGAAAATGGATGCTGCTTTGCAAAAAGTAGAATTTGCGGAATACTTTTCAAAGGGCATACAATTTAAAAATATCTACTCTGAAAACTCCACTGAGAAGAGAGATGAGGAGAGAATGGAAGACAAATGCCCATGTGAGCAACTGATATTTTTGCTAACTATTTTGTGTCAAATAAGCATAGTTGTTCCCATTCTTGAAGGTGCACTTGGATTACATTCCTTCTCTCTGTAAGACTTCTCTAGTATGACTTGGCCTGCCCCTGCAGTGTCCATGCGACTAGTCCATGTAGTACAACACACATATATGTAATATATCTATATATATATACAGTATATGTACAAATGTATACCTATTACAGTGTTTTGCTCTGTCTGCCTTACCCAAAGAAGGGCTACAGGAGCAGATAGAATGCAAAGTTACTTTCTAGACAGGATGTACATGATCAATAACCAAAGTCTAGCAAACTGTGATTAACCTTCAGTGGGCTCCTTCTGTTTTTTTTCCCTCCAGGCCACTCCCTCCCAAGGCTACGTGCTCTTTCTCTTTCTGTCTGTCACATAGCTTTCTATTAAATCCAGATGGAATAAGGGAACTTTTGCCTAAATGAGTCAGCAGCACCCAGTGTGTTCAACAAATGCTGAAAGAAATTATGTGTACGTAATGCTTGCATCTTCAAATTTCCTTCAATGTTCGTGCTTGTAGCAGCGGTGGTAGGAGACATAGCAGAGAACAGTGACTACGTTAGGGATCGGTTTGTTCTCCAAAACTGTTTTGACCAGAGCTAGATGATCCTTGAATAAAATGCCAGCTACGCTGTCTTAGTAGCAAGGAACACTGAATTGTGGAGATGAACTAATAAGAACAGGAATAAGAAGTTTTAAAGAGACCTACTGTAGACAGGTCTGGGAGAAGAAAATATTGTTAGTCCTAGACTGGCAGATCTTTTACACATTCATTGCTTGGGAGACTACTCGGTCTATTTTGGAAATCCCACATGCATTTTTCTTTTCTTATTTAGTTGCCCTTCCTCTTTTGCCATTAAAAGTCCCTCTCTTTTTGTATTAATGCCTTTCAAACTGTAGATTGCTGTATCTCTTTAATTGTCATAGAGCCAAGGTCTTAAAAATCCAGTGCTATTTTAGTCACTCACTACATATCAGTCTCTCCAGCTCTCTGATCATTTTTGCTGTTTTCTGGACTCTTTCCATTTTCTCCCTCGGCCTTCTGATAGTTAGACGGCTATAACTGCATGTAGAATTCCTGGCAGGCACACAGAGAGTAAGGTCATCTACAGAGAGATTTTCACCTCCTTTCCTTTTGTCATGTTGTGTTTGTGAAAAAAGCTCAAAACTGTTTTGTTTGTGTTGCAAACAGTGCATTTAGTTTTTTAGTATGGGCTCTCAGGCATTATATCTTTAAGATTAATCAGAATAAATGCTTGGCCTCCACTGCTTCTGTTTATGCCAGCTGAAGGTCTGCGCCTTTTATTTTATGTAGGCTGCTTCAATTTATAGCTGAGGTTTTGTTTATTTGTTTTATGTGTGTGTGTGTTAATGTTCCTTCTCATTGATGCTATTTATCACTTTTCCATGGCTTGCTTCTTTTCCTCTTTCACAAAGAATTCTATGTAAAAACCCCCATCCTCCAGTGCGAAACCTGTTAGTCCTGCAGCTGAAATAAGTCAGAGCTCCCACTTTTCCAGCTGAACCTTTGGGAATAAGGGCAGAATCAGAGACTTGAACGTCAAACTACTCGATGACCGTATCCAGGCTATATATGGTAAAACAACCCAGGCAATATTCTAGGCCACTCTGAGACTTAGCCCCATCTTGCCCTTTGAGGCAGTTTTCCCTCGACCTGAGCTCTGGTTCCTTGAAGCTCCTGCTCTCGCTGGGCCAGGCGATGCTCTGAGGAGGTTTCTGGGGCCCTTCTAAGGAAGCACCTGGGAAGCGTACCTCTTACCCCCAAAGTACTAGGGCAACAAAGGTACATATATATACCTATACTTTGTTTTCATGTTGGTGACTATCTAAAACATATGCTGGGCACTCCGAACCTTTGAATATCAGGTTTATTAGATAATATTGACATATTATACTGAGAGCGTGGCAAGCCTGAGGCATTTCTTGGATTATGACTCATTCTGTTTTCCATTTCAGCAGCTCCAGGTTTATTTTGGTGGCTTAACCAAGTATTTTAGGTTTGTTTAACTCTTTTCATTGTAAGCCTTCTAGTTTTCTTCAAATTTTTTAGTAAAAAGGAAGCAAAAGACAGGAGAAGACAGCTTTTGAGGGCCTTCTGACATGAATACAAAAGTACCAGTATGGTCACCTGGACACTGAGAGCTGATAGACCAGGGCTTTGTTTTTCCCTATATATAACTTCTGGCAAGACATCTGTGCTTTTTGTGCTGTATTGTCTTTATCTGTGTGACTCATTACCATTTCATTGTGTGGGTATGAAATGCAGTTTTGCCAGGCTCATGTTTATTAATCCTGTGAAGCATATCAGGGAACACACTTGCCTTTATATGTGCCCAGTGTGCCATTTAAAAACATGTTAGTGTGTGCCACACGATACTGTATACACAAATTCCAGCTGTATCATAAAAATTCAAAACTTTCTGGCAAACTCTCCTTTTCTCTCAGATTAATTTTATAGTCCACATCCTGGTGACATTGTATAAGTACCCAAATTCTCAGAAACAGTATATTAAATCTTCTTAGTCACTTAGTTTGCCTCATTGGTATAGCCTTTGCTTCTTGAATTGATTTGTAATAAGGAAAAGTACTGTTCAGCATGCTTGGTACGGAAAGCTACGAGGAATGTGAAAACTGTTTTAAATAGACTCTGCCAGTTGTGTGTGATAAGATGGATGCAACCTGCATCTTCACAGTGAGGCTGAAAATACAGTAAGGACTCAACTCTGGGATCACCACAAAGTCTGATGAAAGAGCAACATATCAGGTTGTTTACTGGTTCCTCTCTTGCTCCAGTGGAGATGATACATTTTGCCCAGTCCTTGATTTGCAGTAGATCAGGTCAATGGCATGGGTAGGGTCAAAAAAAGACCACTCTTTTCCTAGCTCACTGCCTGCCCATCCTGTTGTTAGGCAGCAGATGACTGATTTCCCCGTTGTGCTGTTGCCTGTGGTGATCTTTGTTAATGCTGGGAGGAAAGCTGAGGCGCAAAGGGACACAGAAGAGCCCATTGCTACCCACGCTGAGTGCACAGGATGAAGCACAAGCCTGCCCAGAACTGTTACCAGTAGAAATAGCAGTGCAACCTTTAGGGCCAGGCATTCTGCAGATTGACCGTGATGTATTTTACTGAAAATGCTCAGTTTGCCTGGGAAGACATCCTGTGAGAGGCTGGCTAGGAGGGATCTTTAAAAAATAAAGGAGAATGCAGTTGCAGCACAAGGGCTGTGCAGTCTAACTGTCCCTCTAATAGGTGTCAGAAGAAAAAAAGGCTCACCTTTGCTTGTCATACATAGGATGCAGATTATTCTGCTATTTTTAAAGATACCATTTTAAGACAGGCCTGTGAAAAAAATGTCTTTTCTTTCTGTTTTGTTCCATTCAGAGACATTATTTCCGGATCACTGTGACATGAAAGAGCATGTATTTAGAGAGTATTACACAGTGTCTCTGACAGAACATAGCTGAAGGCAACGTAATCTGGAGAAAGATGCCTCATAAATTCCACCCTATCTCACGACCCATCCAGCAAAGGTGGTTTTGTTCAGACACTGACCAAAACCCAGCTATCATCATGTAGGCAAGGAAGATTAACAATAGACAATGTGAGCATTTACCCAGAGCTCACCAAGGAGTGGGTGGAGAGCAAAAATCTGAAGAAAATTCAGGAACACAGCTGAAGCCTGACATGATTAACAGAAGCATGTTTTTGTTATTAATATGTTCTCAACAGCCGAAATCTTTTGCTGCTTGCTAAGTGCTCTGTACAAGCCAGTTTTGCAGCAGGGAAAGCTGCCCAAACATTCCTGCTTTTGCAGAGAAGTGCCACATGCCTCCACTGCGTGCAACGTTTGAAGATGTTGCAAAGTTTTTTCCCTGTAAGATCGGCAAACTATGACTAACAAATAAAGAATCAGAAGAGTACAGTACTGGCTCTGCCATCCTTCCCCCCCGATAAACTCGCTCTCTCTTATCTGCCCTGGCAGTGTGTTTGCTCTGGGCATCCATGTCCTGACGGCTGCAAGAAAGCAGACGCTGTGGCAAAGCAGGTAAGCAGCACAACGCAAGCTGAAGTGGTAGAGAACAGGTAAAAATGAAAGGCAGGGAAGGGAAAAAGCCCGATATCAAAGCAGCATTGTCTTTTCCCTTTGGACATTATACAAAACTCCACTAATAACCTCTATAGCAGAAATTTATAGAACACAATCTGGATGGAGAGGAATTTTGCCTCTCGTGTGCTCTGGGTCTTGTGGCTTCTACATACAGTGTCCAAAAGAAGCTGAGTGCTGCCCAGGTTTTATGTTTCCCAGGTACAGAAGTTACAGGAGCAATGAATCTTATCTGTGTTTTTATCTCAGCATGCCTGGCAGAGAGAAGGGGGCTTGGCCTTTGGAGTCTGCGCACGGCTCAGCCAAATACTTCATGTCAACTCAAGTTTAGGGAAAGCAAAGAGAGATTCAGCACAAAGAAATTGTTTACATTCTGGGGCTGCCCTTTTGCAGGTGGAAATCAGGGTGGCTCTGTCTTTTGAAAGCCTGAGGAATGGAGAGGTTGAAAGGCTGAGAGCATCTACCCCTATTCTTTACTATGTGAGACAGACTTATTTGGTCTGATTTCTCTGTGAGGAGGGTTTGAAAGATACTGAAGTGGAAATCCATATAGTAAAGACGCCCTGTGAAAGAAGAAATTTGTGGTTTGTTAGTAGTATAATGCAGTAATTGAGGTTAACTACTGAAACAATATTTGTTGCTCTATTAATGGTCAAAGAGTTTGATAGTGAAAATAAGCTGTTAAAATAATTGCTTAAAGTTTCTTATATTCACACTAACTTTCAAAGCAGGCTGTCAGCTCTGCCAGCGCATCAGTTAGCATCACTGAAGACCTGTTCCTGTACAGAACCTCTCTGCAATCTATCTGAACTGGGAACCAGGGACACGCGGACGGTAACGAAAGCAGAAACTGGAACCCAGTTGCTTGCTGGGCACGAGGCAGCAGTGCGGTCCAGTGTTACAAGAGAAACTGTGATCCCTGAATTCTGATTTTGGTCAGTAAGAGAAAGGAGAAATAACATTAAGCATTTTTGCATTAAAATGTGCTTAACTGTGCCCACCTATGTTAATAGTCTAGCAGATGAACATTAGAATTAGTGGTCTATCAAAGTCCAGGGCCCTTGCTACTAACCGTTCTCACCAGTAAGGGATACCGGTGGTTTCTGAAGAGCTCTGGGAGCAGGTCAGGTTTGGTAACAACTATGTTAACATCTGGCCAGGTGGTTGGCTAAGCATTTTAACTCCATTCACCAGAGCAGAATTCAAGATTGAGGACTCAGTCCATTCATTCAGGAAAGGCGGCCTCTCCGCCTACCAACTCCATCGACGAGCACGAGTTTGAAAACACAGTAGGAGCTCTTTCATGCCTCTAGCAACGCACCGAACGCTTTTATGACAGGCAGGTAATTGTTCTGGGTACGCCAAAAGATCAAGTTTAACAATTTATTACCAGATAAGAGAGATGTAAATATTGTTTGATGGGAGCTGGCCAAGTGCCGACCTGCAGCACGGCTGTTAATCGGGGTGAGCTCCAGGGACGTAGCAGAAAGGTTCAGCCACTGCCAGGAGAACAAAGTGGCAGCCTCAGGGGTGGCTGTTGTGGTTTCTGGTTCCTCTGCACTCATTTAAAGGGAACCTTTCTTTTTAGCGGTGGGGTTACAGTTTCATTTTGTGGAATGTAAAAATGTTTGTAATTTTTTCCTGTGGTTGTGTGACACCATCCACATCTAAAGTTTGGTTTACGTGAGGTTTGATAGACTGCTGTATTCATAGGCTTCTTGGGTGTTGGTTTGGTGTTAACTCTGGGGGCTTTTATTTGGCTGAGCCATTTTTTGCTGAAAAATTGGCATCTTACTTTTGATAAAACTAGGTCTTTTTTAAATTTTCAGTGAGGTGGGAACAGTTAGATTATTTGTATTGTGTGCCAGTAAAAACCACAATATCCTACTTCCCCCTTGGCTCGTTAGGGCAATTCCCCGTTATTTGCAGGCTTTAATTTCCAGCCTCCTGAGGCTGAAAAAGCTGAGAACACAGAACCCAAAGCTTATTTATAGAGTGGTTCTGCTAGCCACAATGATATTGTGCAAAGCGCCGCAGACTGTTCTGGTCTCAAAGCTATTAATATATGCTGACAGCAAGGGTCTCCACTTTGCAAATTGTGGATATTTTAGCTGGAGATATATCAGCTCAACTCAACCAGAAAATAATTCTTCTTTTGGGTGAGAATAAATGAATAGGAGAAGCTAGATGCCAAAAGAAGTCTAATAATATAATGCATTATTTCCACTTACCAGGACAACTTATTGTACTTCTAGCTTAAAAATTTAGCAGGGGGATTTGTTTAGACTGTGAATTTGTCTTGCTGCTAAACAACAAGGGAGACAAACTGTGCTCAGCTCCTTTTGGAACCACCCTCAGAAAAAAAATCATTTAAAAAAATGAAGCAAACCAAATATGTGTCAAAAATGCTGCCTTTCACTTCAAGACTCACTGCCAGTAGAGTCTTCAGTACTATGACTTTTACATCCTTGTGCCCCGATTTCTTTTTGGCCCAATTTCTTAATATCTTGGTTTACAGCCTTTTGTCATCAGGCAAGGAAACAGAGAAAGCTTATTGCTCCTAATTCCTTGTTAGAAGAAAGAAAATGTAATTGTCTTTAGAAGTCCTTTCTCTCTGTTTCATTGCAGAACATTAATCTGGAACCTAAATAAACTGTCCCAGAGTAAAAAAGTATATTGTACACATTTCATTTTGTTTTACAATATTATATGGTGGAGATATATGGAATGTGCTTTAGGACAGCTTTTAAATACTGACTTATCTTCTTTTTTTTATAAGTAGCCAAGCCAGAAACTCATCACTGGAAATGAAAACAGATCTCTATAGGTATGAAGCATGCCAAATACTGTTGCCTAGTCTGATTTTGTATTTCTGTTTACGTTATCACTAGCATGCCACTGTTTTTTTTTAAATTACCTTGTGTCCTGCAGGATGAGATAGTAACATACTTCCCTTTGGCTTTCAAGCTGTAATTAAAATGAGCTTAGTTTACCATTTTAATGAGGAGAACTCCCTGCACAATTCTCTGTATCATGCATCAACACAGATTCCTGTTTATTCATACTGAGAGATCTGTTAGTACTATGTTATACTAACATCTGCATCTTGAAACAAAATGCACCCATTTTTAAAAATCTGTGAATGAATAGGACGTGTAGTCAGGTTGATGGAATATTAAGCTGATGAAAAGTTCAAGTGTAAACAATCAGGGAAAGCCACCTGAGCTTATCTAATTAACATTCAGAAAAATGCGAAGGTGTCGGGAGAAATATTCCTGTATGTCTTGACACATTTCTTTGTTCTTCTACCCATCAAGATACAATCCCTACACAATAGAAGTCCGGGGGTTGTTTAATGTCTGGGTAACTGAGAATAGAATAAGAGCTATACTGCCTGTTTATGTGTCTTATATCTCGGATCTGGCAGGAACGGGCTGCAGCCCCGGCCGGCCGGCTTAGGTAGGCTGCCTTCCCGTGGGAGCCACATGGTGATGGGGAGGGAGGCAGGGTGGCCCCAGCACCCTTCCCAGCGGGGACTGGGGGTGTGGGTCCTGCAGCGCAGAAGCCCTTCCAGCTCCCACCGGTGAGGCATAACCCTCGTGAGCTGGACGGGACAGGACTTCACGTGGGAGGCAGCGCCGGTGCAGACAGGGGAGATGTTTCCATCCCGCGTGGGCTGTAACAACAGGGGGGACTTGAACTGCAGTTCTTGCATTGAAGTGAACACAGGGACTGCTCCGCACCAATTATTTTGATGTAATAAGGTGATGTGAGAAGTCAGAAGAAAAGTACATGGCTTCATGAAATGTCCTATGATGGGACTATCTGGATTTACCGTAAGAGACATAGTCGTGCTTAAGTAGTGCTATCTATTCTAAAGAACCTGCTTTTACCAGGCAGAGTTTTTATTTAGAGACAACTGAATAATGGGAAAGCAGTTTTGAGTGGTGGTAAATTCTCTGTGAATGCATGTAGCCACATCTGAGAATATTTTTACTGAGATGACAACACTGCAGTAAAATACCTAACTGGTGAATGCCAGAGCGTGAACGGTGGCTTAAAAATTATCTTTTAGTGAGAAAATGAAAGCTAAATTCCATTTACAGGAGAAAAGAGAAAGCTGCCTCTAAATGCCTTTATTGTAGTGTGTGTCTTTCTCCATGAAACAGCTTTTGGAGCTGCTGGAGAGCTACGACATGGAGACCCCTCCAGCCCCAACATCCCCTATAAGCATATGTTTAACTTAGCTTTTTGCCTAGAACATTTTCACTGACCAAATGCTGGCAATATTTTAGCATCCGTGATGCTAATTTGTATGTATGGAATGTTTTTAACAGTTTGATAGGAAAGAGCTTTAGAGTTGTACAATATGAGATGGCTGTATAACTTTTTCAGGGTCCTGTAAAGATTTATATTCCTCATGAAATTGGGGCATTCCTTGAGCAGACATTGCCTTTCTTCATAGTAAATCACCTCCAGTACCTTTGGTACACATGAATTTACCAAGAGCATGTCTCTGAAAGGTCAACAGATTGCTCAGTCTAGTCAAAACATCTTTCCAAGTTTTAGATTGCACAAACTTCAGTCTTGAGAAAGGTGCCCTTGAGTGAGTCCCTTTTTTATAAAAAAACATTGCGTTGATTTGCCAGTGAAGTTTCAGCATGTTTCTTCTTCTCGAAACATGTTGCTAAGGGACACTGTCTTGTTTTGTATTCACCATTTGGGCAATACTTCACCATGCACTAGGAAAATCACTCTGAGGAACGTGGGCTGCTGATTAATCCAGCACTGATGAGCTGCTGTCCATGACCACCAAGAAGGTGGGACGCAACACCACTTTATTTAGATTTTATTCACTGATTGAGACAAATGCTTCATTTTTAGCAATGCTGTGCTTTGCGACAAAGAAATCCTGGGTCCCGCTTCAGCGAGTAGAAAACACATTTGGCAGTTGGGTGCTGACACTGTAATCGTTATTTCTCAATGGCCTGTTGCAGTACTTTCCAGCCTCACATTGTTCATGCCTTAATCACTTCCCTGCTGCCACTTTTGTGCTCTCAAGTCTCATAGCTTCTCAGAGTCCAAAGTTCAGTGGCTAAATCATGGACTTACTCAAGGAAATGGAAATGTCCCACCCTTCTCAGTCACTTTGCACTGGCCTTCTACACAGCTTTAAGGACAATTCAGACTTTGCCCTTTGTCTTCCAAACCTTTCCTCTATAAGCTGAAATACGTCTACTCTGTGACGATGACTGACCAGATTTTAATTGAGCTATTTATGATGTTTAAAGGGCCAAATGGCTACCGTATTTCATATTTTTAATTGGGAATAAAAATTCTCATGAACTACAAATGTTGCATCAGGCAACATTGTGAGAAGGAGTTCCCCGAGATATCTATGAACGTTTTCTTCTGCACATGGTTTTCAGGCGATAGTCTGGGGACGGCAATGAACTTTAGATATCCTCTGGAGATTCCTGGAAGAATTTAGTCTTCAGTGGTATTATGAAAAACTGAGGTTCTCTTGGTGGCAGGAGCTACACACTTAAACATCAACAGCCATTGCATACAAAAAGATCGGGTGAAATTGTGGCCATCTCAAAGACAATAATAAAACATATAATAATTAAATATTTCTGTCTTCCAAATTTAACTGTCTTAAAAGTGGAAATTCTATAATTTAGACATTTAGCCTAAGCTAGTTTGTCTACGGTTAGCAGAAGGACAAGCTCTTCAGAAGGTGATTTGGCTAGTTATTTTAGATATGTGTTTTATAGTTAGGCTAAAATACCCTTAGGAGCCAATTTCTCTCTCTTGACTGTAGACAGTGTAAGGGACAGGCTCAGAATAAAATCCAGCTGTTGTATAGCTGGTTTCGTTTACGCATTGTCTTCTGTGGTTTTGTCTGTGTAGCCTTGGGGCTCTGTCCTGCATTGAGCACTGTGTGATCCTGCCCAGAGTCACCTTGATTTCAGTGGAAGAACAGGTGGTGGTTTTGGGCCACAATCCGGGTTGCATCTACCAAATTATCGGTTTTCTATATTTTGCTAAAATGGAGACATTCAGCAAGTATAAATCAATTTTAGTGATATTTTGGTAGGGAATACAGAAACATCCTGATTCACAGGAAATAACAGGAAATTTTAAAATTCTGTGTTTACAGTTTTAAACACATTTTGTATAATTTTCCACAAAATGGAAAATCTCATTCCCATAAAGCTCTGCTCAAGGTGCAAATCTTCTCAGATGTTTGTTTTACTGTGAAAACCATTCACAAGTAAGGAGTATGCAGATTTTGGTACAGCTTACTTTAGTTAAGCTGTAATTGCTTTGCAGAACTTTTCCAATCTTAATTTTTTTTTTTTAAATCAGAGTATATCAGAAAAAAAAAGAAATCCATTTGCATTTTAACTCCTTCTGTCAGTGTACTGTGTTGGATTTCCCTTGGCTTTCACTTTTAAACTGCTGTTTCTCAGTGGGTTTTTTCTCCCTTACCTCAACACTTGTTCCTCACTTAGGCCATGATTTTGTGAACGTATTATTGCAAGCTAGGTGTCTATTTACACCCTGTAGTTATTGTTTGATAGGTGCTTGTGTGCACATCCCTGCTATGAGTAACTGAGAGGTGTTCTACCAAATTTCTAGCAATATGTAATGAATTGATGAGTCAAAGAAAATTGTAGAAATAATCAGTGAAAATGGAAAATACAAACTTAACTGTGAGAGATTCAGAAGCTATTGGATCATTAGGCTTTACAAGTCTTAAAAAGTGGCAGATTGTAGCAGAATGTAGAGATTTCTACTTGCTTCCATCATCTCATATTCATAAAATTAGTCATCCTTTGCTTCCCCTAGTTCTGCCTTACACAATAGATATAGAGGAATCCACTGGGATAACCACGGAGTTCCAAACCATTGAACTATATTTATTTAGATTACAAAAACAAAAGCAACAAGCCTGGCTGATGAACATCACAGACTGAAGAAACAATGCCTTTAGAAACATGCAAATAGATTTCCTTTAATTCTGGAAGGAGGCCTTTGAAATAAACAGCGTGGTAAATTATTTAGCCTCTATTTTTTTGGAGGTTGAGCTTGCTAATGTTCCAGATGTGAGAGAACAGGAAGTTCTATCATTTCCTCAGAATATGTGATGTGTAGACTTTTTTTTTTTTAACTGCAGATTGGTAAAATAATAAGAAAAATAAAACAGTCATTCCCTTATACAAATATATTATGGAATTAGTATTATTCATGACATCACCTTTTCTGATTTTTTACTTTTTCCTCAGTAACATAATTGTTTTCTATATTGTAAGAATCAATCCAGCAATAGAGACCCATTTTTACTGCAAGTGGGATGAGAAATAATTAGGATGATATTATGAGAATATAATTACAGCTTATTAAGCACTGCTAATAATAATAAAACAGTATTACTAAAACAATGGAATCTATGTTGGGTATTAATGATGATTATTAGTACATATGCAGAGATATATTTCCCACCACAGGTACTGTAAAATGTTGTGTGGCATCATTGATTAGAGAGATTTCTCTGTCAGTTTGTGTAATTAGAAAATATGTGCTTGAAAGGAAAAAGAACATAATTAGAATTTATTTAGATAACTGTAAAATTGCTTCCAGTCTGATAGCAGCTGAAGTGGAGTTGCTGTTCAATCAGTAATTTCCTCATTAATTCCTTTTAATGGTGAATTTTTCAAATTTTTCTTGTTCTATACACTCAGCTCTTCAGAGCTGTGCACTTTTCTTAAAGACACAAATTACTACAGTAAACTCATTCCCACCAATATATATTTCCATGTCTATGCGTGTGAGTTCTATGTATTTTTCTTAAGAAAAGTAGTGAACAGGAGGAATGCTGAACATCATCTTTTGATCATCCTTTTTAGAATCCCATTCTGCACTCTGACTGTGGTTCTGTCAGTAGAAGGACAGCCTCAGGTCCTCAGGGTTGTGGATGCTACGCTTGCACACGTTAGCTGAGAAAGCAGGACAAGCAAATCTATAGAAGGGACAGCACTGTCCTCAGATGTCCAGAAGATATTGACTATTAACAGAAGGAAGCAAGATAGTATTAAAAATGTGTAAAATCACTGTCATTTGATGAGGTTTTGCTCTGTAGTTCTTTGCAATCTGATAATTTTACTGATTCTGTAAATGCTAGGAAATCCTCCAGGAAAGGTAAAACTTGAATTATGCATGAATTCACACATCCTGAAGAGTAAAAGAGGCAAGCCAACATCTTTCAAGAACATCTTTCATTGGATCATATTTTTAAAAATACTGCATCCTATTAGCAGTCCCTGTTTGGTCTTAAAATATTTACATTCCAAGATAAATGTTGACCTAGTGAATAAACAAATTTCTGTGAATGGTTTTCTAGATAAAGACATGAGTGAGTGTCCCAAACACAGAAATCAAACTAATTCACCAGTAAAGATCACAGGACAGGGATTTCCCTGCATCTAGTGAGATTGAAACCTGATCATTGTTAAACACAATTTGTTTAATTTTATCTACTGAAGTATACTTAGACTGTGTTTACTATAACTGTCATTATTAGTGATTAGGCATGCTACGGCTGGAGTTGTGTGAATTTTGGGCAGTACTGATGGCATAAGAATTCAAAATCTAATTCAGGTACAAGCTGCACAGGGAAAGATGGGCTACAGTCTTGTTATAGTGCCAAGTCTGCAGAAATGTCATCCTGCCTTTGTAACCACCCAAGCCTGACAGTAGGTATGTGATACCACAAATAAAGCAGCTGTGTGGAAAAACATCAAGAAGAGACTTACCAGTGCCCAGCTGGAGCTATGCTGAGCTCTGAATTGCACAGAACCTGAAAAAAAAATCTAATGTCTGTTTGTAGTGTGTAGGCTGCTTCAGTATGGAAATCAAATTTTATTTTTCTCCACCAGCAGAAACCTCAGACCAGGGCACTTCCATGTTACAGGCTAATAAAGTGATCATGCAGACAAGATGGAAAAGGACGTAATAACTCTGTGTTACATTTGAAGAGAACAGAATATCAAATATGAGTATAAATATCACTTAATAATTTAGGATTATTTCAGACTGTGTACTTCTCTGCAGAAAAAAATCTACTTAAAGCACTGCAATGTGGCAACACATTCAAAATTGTCTCTGATTCAGCTTACAGGGACTTGTGCGCTGCAAGGTGCCAGAACTCCTTAAATTTGCTGAGATATATTTTGAGAAAGCTGCTCCTTAAAAGCGCCTGACAGACTATCAATAAATTAGTGGGCTATCCATAAAGAGTCTATCCTAAATTGCTTGGCTTCCAAGAGCTTGCCAATAGCCTACTGAAAGTTGTGCTGCAGTAAGGCAAAAGGGGCACGCACACACACACCTGGCAGTAACTACTGCTTTCTTGTCACGAGCTAGAGCAATGCAAGAGAGAAAGACGTACGTTTGGACACCCGGTTCTATCTCAAATGTCGTCTGCAGTTGCACTGATGACTCCAAAGACGTCATAAAACTGAAGCTGTTTCCAGTATCGGATATTAGCAGTATGGCCACGTCCATACTTGAACATGCATTGAGTTACTTTGTGTTGTTTCATAAAATACAAAAGAAACTGAGCCACAGTGACGTAAACTAGGACTAATTTAGGGAAATCAGTGACATTACGCTGAAGTTAGTGCAACTGTCAGAATAATTTGCTTCCCCAAAGGTCCACTTTTAAGAACTGTCTAAAAAACAGGAAACTATATTCAGCAATCCTGAAAACACCTTGGACCATAGCAAGGAAATAAATAGCTCCTTTCCACTCCAAGTAGTTGGCTGTGCTCACGCATTGTTTTTTTGGCCGGGTAACAGCTGTGAAGAGAGGAATATTTTCCAAATGCAAATATAAAAATGCCCTTAGGATGCAGACATTTTTATCACTCTTTGGGAACAGTGCATTCTGTTTTAGACATTAAAAATTCAGCATACAGCACACAGTTCACACCTATTCACTGGATTTCTAATGGTGGTTGGCCTAAACAGCACTGTGCGTGGCAAGGATATAAGGAAGGAAAGACTTGATGCAAATTAAATGGCTTCTAAGTATATAGTCTTCACAGAATTACATTTAAACATTCTCATTCTGTTTCCAGTCCTTCTCTTAGTGAAATCAGTGACAAAACTAATGACTTGAGTGGTATACTGGCAAAATCCTTTGCTTTTAGCACATTTTCTTGGAAAAGTGTCCCATGTCTAAGACAGTAAGACATGTTTTATTACCCTTCAGAAGAGGATAAAACACTATGAGTCAATGTTATCTACACTAAATTGTCTTCTTGTTATGAAAGATAATGTTCTGCAAGCCCTCAATCATTAAATAATAACAAGGATTACTGGCAGAATTTTTGCTAAACAGTCAAAAAAGAAATTATTTAATTTTTAATGGAATTGTGAATTTATTATCAATTAGATTTCCAAGTCTTGTTTAAAGGACAATTGAAAAGTTATTCATGGTCTATTTTGTTCTGATTAGGAATGGATGGAAATTTTCTGGAAGAAGTTTTCCATGAGAAAATATGATCTAATGATATTGAAAAATATCTGAGAAGATTTAAATTCAGTTGAAACTGTTAGTGGAAGCCAGACTGGCTTCCAGATTTTCATCCTGATTGTTGTCCCATTCACTTTGTCCTATTCACTAACTCTTCAGTAGCTCTACTGAGCTAGAATAAAAAAAAAAAAAAAATCTTTGCCATCAAGGACAATTTTGTATTTTCCATTGTTTCATCAAATTCGGAGAGAAAGTGGATATTTGAAATTTAGTTTTAGGGGGGTTATTTTTATTTTACAGAAAGGAAAGTGCAGGTCCCACCCTAAAATATTTCCTAATCCAGAATGTGAAGAAGAGCCAGGTTAAGAAGAGCCAGGACATCCCGAACTTCCACCCAATCTTGGCTTTTAATCTCAAGTAAAAACCTGCAAGGAGGTAAGAATGAAAAGTTAGTGTCAATAAATAAAACTTATTCTTGACTTCTTTCTCTCAAATTTAACATAAGTGCAATTACATTATGCTAAGTAGAAACTGATGTAACTGTACGACTTCCTGATAGAGATGTTATTTTGTTAGAGAAACTATTATAATATGCCATTAGAAATTAAGAAGGCGTATAAGCGCAGGAAGCTGTATTAGCATTTACTTTGGGGCAAATGCAGAATGACATAAATTCTAGAAAATTATCATGAGAGGGAGTTGACTTTATGGCTGCTTTTAGCTTTCTGTGAAAGGTGAACCAGCTACTAGCATTAATGGTAGAGGCACTGCCTCTTTGCTGAACCTGGCAGCAAGCCTGGAGTATGGCAGAGGCTCTTACCCTAGATGTGATCAGTGACAGAAAAAGGTCATGTGTTAATATTCACATTGCAGATGCATTTTGCTCATGGTTTCCCATCTTCTCCTCTAGCATTCTCCCAAGGTTTCCTTAAAGCCGTGTCTGAGTCTGGACTTCAGTATGTGCTCAGGCTCATGTTTTTGCATGGCTTATAGGCAAAGTCAGAGAGATTAATGGCCAGACTCACAATTCAGGCACCTATGTTTCTTTATTAAGCCCAATTTAAGGAACTAGACTCCCTTGAGCAATTAACGTAAAGCCTGCCTGGGCAGTGCAGGTGCTCAGACACTTCTCTTAGACCCAAAAGCTTACCTGGGTACCTTTAATGGCATTGCTACACACGATGGGGCCACAGTTTCTGACTAAATGAATCAGTTCAGTGTTTCTCTCTGGAAGGGCTTGATTTGCTAGAAGTGGTGCGAACACGCCTGGTTCAGCAAGGGATAGCAATAAACTACCTAGGGAAGAGGGAGAGGCAGTGGCCATGTTGTCCTGATGACCTGGGGGAAAAGCACTTGCCTGGGAAGTGGAAGATCTGATTCAGTTTCCTCCACATCCTGAGGAAGTCCCAGCCCCCTCCCATTTCCCAGTCTCTAAGCTAGGCTGGGATGGGGTCACACTCCATCCTTCCTATTGCAGATAGACTACTGATAGCCCAGATGAAGAACTCATGAACCCAAAGAAAAGGTAGACAAGAGGGCTCCCCTGTGGCTTGTGCTGTGTTAGGAGTGGGGAATCTTGGCTTCTGTTCTCTGATGAAGAGTGAATATGTAAACAGCTTGGGAACTGGGCATCAGAGTCTGAGTTACCTCTAAATGAGTAATGTCTTTTCTGGGCAATACCTTAACCTGTGATTTTGGATTGATAGGGATGACTCGGTGTCACTAATGAAGTCTGCAATGTGCCTGCTCTTCTGAATACATCACCACTGTCAGTGGAAGGCATATGTCCATTTTGGCCCATTTAGCAAATTAGCAAAAGTTATGAATAATAGCCATGATAAGAAAACAGGAGATGACTAACGAGTTAAGTTTGGTGGATTTTTTGTTAGAATGTCAAAAGACATTAAACATTTTTCAGAGATAAGACATGTAGTAAGCCTCTGGACTGCCATTAAAGGGCAGTGCTAAGGCAAGCGAGAAAGAAAACACTTGTATGCTTCTTGCAAAAGAGAGGGGTCTGAAGGCTTCACACTTCTCATTAGTGAGGCAACAGAAACTCCTGTTGAAGAAAAGAAGAGGGAATAAAGTAGCAAAAGGCTGTCTTTTGCTGAGATCACTATTCTTTCCTTCATCCTTGTCCTTCTTCCCTTCTGTTCCATCTTCCTCATCAGAGTGGAGCAGGACAGGAGGTATTGTGATATTGTGATTAATCCAGAGCATGGAGCAACTATAATCTTAAATGCCTGTATGTGTTTATGCATGTGTGCATGTGGGTATATTCATGCACTTGTACAAAATTCCATCTGATGCTGACAAAATACATCCAAAGGAAAGACTGATGGTATTTCCTCCTTTTGTTCCTGAGGAGGGTAAGACATTTTTTTTCTGCACACAAGTGCTCCCCTGTTCCTGATGCAATCACTTTCAAAATGTGCTGTCCCACCCAAATGAGGATTGCATCCTACTTTTCTCCTCTGGGGACTGCAAGCTTTAACTTTTAGGGCTTCTCTCTACAAGTACAGTCTTTACTTCCCTCTGCCTCCATGTAGCCAAAGAGAGGGGAGGGTCTGGTCCTGCATCCATTGTGTATACCCTGTACATCACCCACAGTCAACTGTTAATCTTGAAAAAACAGGGTACCTCTCTTAAAACTTGGATGGAACCTCAAGATGGATAGGGGGAAAAAATATGTGACTTTAAAATTATGTTTAATAAATAATAAAACTTAACTCTGAGAATCTGGTGGGGTTTTGCAATGTCAGTCTGTATTATCTGTTATCTTCTGAGTGTATGTCTCCAGGGGCCGCAGAGGTAGGTGCTGAGCCTGGGGCTCTTTCTGACTCAGAAAGGCACAGGGCCAGGAAAAATGGTAGTTCCCAGCCCTTATTAATGAGAGCATGGGGAGATCTTTCTATTTATGGGATCAAAGACCAGCTGACACTTGTTCTGGCACTGAGAGGATTATAAATAAGGATCCTGCTTTTGTGAGTTCCTGAGCACCTTCAAATCTCTTTGACCCTGATGAAGAGGAAGAAGAAATTGTAAATGTGACTGCCTGAAGATTCTCTGTGAAGTCCTTACATTCACGTGGGACAGCAGTGAGAAACGTCAGGAACTTGAGCATCCTCAAGATACCATGACCTCTTTGGACTGTTCCAATCAGACACTTTTTTGCTGAAGCCAGCGTAAATATTTTTGGAGTACAAAGTTATGTTTTTCTTAAATGACTATTGGAAGAAATGACCTTGTGATATGGGTGAAGTTGTATTGAATGTCTTAGATGATGAATGATGATATTATATTGTATCCGATTACATAGTTCCTGAATAGGCATAGTTGGGCTACAGGAAGGGTATTAGCTTGGATATTTGTTACCATTTCCTTTTCATATTATGAAAACAAAAAATATGCAGATCGGCTGTGTATGGTTTGCATAAAAAGATGTGGTTGGTTTTCTGTTATTTACTAATGAAATGCTAAGTGCTATTGTACCTAAAAAAATTCCTTCTCCATGGCTTAACTTTATGCAGTTTTCTATTTTCCTCATTTGTGGCAGAAAACTAAACAAATGTCATATCTGGGTTTTTACCAGTTGTGTAGTGTCATGATTTGGCAGCTCTCTTTTTTTGTCTTTAGTTTATTTAGTCTTTTATTTTTTCAATTGCTTGTCATTGGTTATGAATAATTTCATTATTAATAACCTAATAAATTAATTTTTTTCTAAAATGCTCTGATTGGAGCAACAGGCAGAACAGAGAAGTAAATCATGACTGAACCTTCAGTTCTCTCTGCTTATGACATCTGCCTCCTGCGAATTAATGATTTGCATATAAATACATTTAAACTGCTGCTGTTTGAGTTTCTGTCATCTATTCTGGACCACTGTTGGTCCACTTGTGACCATACCAAACAATGCCAAAAACCTAAATCACTTTTTTAAAAGTGCGATTTTAAAATGCAAAAACCAGAGACAACGAAATGCTGGAGAATTACTGTATTATTAGATAATAACATCATCCAGATAAAGTGGGTTCACGTGTGGCTTTGCTTTAGCAAAATGAAGAGAAAATGTACTGTGAAGATTTAAGATTGAAGGATTATGCATTTTATCCTAATGCTGTTCAATTTCATTTTTTTTCAAGAAAGAATATTTTTTAAAAAATGAAGCAAGATTTTTTAAATTGTTGACCACTTTTTCCCAGCAGCAGCTCAGCAGTGTTTTGCTCTTCTTTCCTGTGAGTCTCTTGCTTCCCCCCCCCATGTTTCCTTTTTTTCTTTTTCCTGTGGATCATCTCCATTGCTTCTGCAGCATCTGCTCAGCTCCTGAAGGCCCTGCATGCAAAGTATTACTGCTGCATGGGGCAGGCTGCTGGGACGAAATGCACATCGTGAGAGCAGCTTACCTGGTTAGTGGGGAGTAGTAGTACCCCGATTTCAAAGAAGGGAAATGCAAGCCCAGAGCCATACGAGAGGTCTAAAGCACTCCCAGATACTCAATCGACAAGTATAAACACTAGCTTGACATTTGCATCCCTTTATCTTTCCTCCTGCCTTCTAAGAAAATGATCTAAGAAAAATGGCCGTAATATAGACACAGTCTCTGTCAGGTTTTGGTTATACCAGGATATTTGGAAAACCCTGTGGCAAATATCTTTGTGGCTAAGAGCTTGTAAAGATGTTTGCAGATTAAAAGCAGCATTCTTTCAGGCTCAGCTTCTAAACAGATCAAATGATCTTAATATCTGCCTTGTAAATGTTTATACTGACAATAAAATCCATGAAGGAAAGATTGAATGGCAAATTCACCTGTATTAAATGTTGATCTCATGGAAAGACTTTTAAATCCACTTTTATAAGAGAACCTTGTTTACAGTGCTGGAGTGTATAACTTGGAGGCTTTTCAAATGATATTGTTTTGGAAGAGCTTTTTTCTTTTCACTAGTTTCCTGAGCAAAACTTGCAGGCTGTCAGATATAAACACATATTTCAGTGGGAACAGTTTATAATAGCTTCATTCTAATGTAAATTTACACCAGTTTTGCATTGGTGTAACTGCTGGCTCCAGATGAGCATCGGTGGAAGTGAGATCATGATCAGTCCCTGAGGAGTTGGAATAAGGAGAAAAAAATGGTCAAGATAAAGCCATATAATACTCAGCATATATATTTAATTAGGTTTTTATATAGTACTCTGTGTGTGTGTGCGTGCATATGCAGTATATATAATTTATGTAGAGAGATCGTATATCCGTAGGGGCGAAGCACTGATGCGCACATTTACCGGGTGCAGAAGCTGACTTTTGTCAGAGTTACTAACTTCATTTCAGCTCGACTCCAGGCTAGGATTAGCAGGACAGGGCAGCAGCATGTGCTGAGGAGGACTCTTCCCCTTTCTCCGGGCTGTGCGACAGACTCGCTCCTCGGGGCCCCACGGTCAGGGTCCGGCTGCATAGCCACATGGCCCCCTCTGCGCTTGGCAGAATTATATTATTCCACATGATTTGTGCACCCAGAGCTCCCACTGACTCCTGGTTGCTCTTCTCTCTGAGGGGGTAGCTGCCCCTGCCAGGCGCTGACTCTTAAAGAATTAACCTGTTTTTCTGCCCTTGAGCCAAAACCGTTCCAGCCAGGCTGGGGGACCTCGCCATGGTTGCTTTTCAAACATCTCTGCTATTTTAGCCTGGATGTATTAGTTCATGTTACTCCAAATTCAATCTGATTTTCTCTCTTGGTCCCTGTAGGTTATTTCCCCGTTCTCACAACACTCCAATCAGCTCCATGCTGAATTAATGCTCTGTTTACCTTCTAGTCCAGATTGTTAACAGCGTGACCCTAGTGCATGGAGTTCAGTGGCTTTTATTAGGTTTAAACTGGTCCTTTAATAGGTCTGCTCATTCCCATCAAAGCCTGGGAGATTGACTTCATTTTTTTCCTTTGTATCCAAAGCAGAAAAATCAGAAACACCCGATACCTCTAGCATAGTTGCATTTCAAGTCAGTACAGGTTTGCTTTTATTTCTGGGATTTCCACTGGGTTTTCCAGTCATAATCCCTTGCTCAAGCAACAATTCTTTCATTTTTCTGGAAAAGGAAAACAAACTGCCTTTCCCCTCCCCAAGTCTTTTATACAGCTCATAGCATAGTTCTTTGCAAATAGGCTAAATGTGAATGTCAGAGGACCTGGATTGCTTGCGCTTACTGGAATGAAGCTGCTAATCTCTTCCTGCATCTGATTTATATGTAAGTAGAAAGGAGGTGCCTTGTAGGGAGTCCAAATAGGAATCCCTTCTGTTATAGGAAGCCACAGCTATGAGTCACTCCAAATGAAAAGCTTAATAAAAACATCAACATCCCTAAAATATTTTGGGGAAAAAAAAACCCATGCAAAGGAAAATTAACCTGCTGGTTCTAAGCCCACATTGCAGGGCTGCTTTTTTTCTGAATGCCCATTCCCTTTGCTTGAGCTAGTAACAGTGCTTTACTACAGAAAGTGATTTTAAATTGTACACAGAGCCAACCCTTTGAAGCTTAATGGCAATGCAGAGATGAGTGAAGCTTTCATGTGCTGTGCCCTCAGAGGATCACTGGCATGAACAAACACTGCAGAATAAAAGTGATAAGCAAAACAGGGGCATTACAGAGCTACTGTGAAGTTTATGGCTTTATTGAGGTGCCAGCTCTTACACAAAAAGAAGCCCAACTAAAACTCTTAGTGCCTTTTAACTATTTACACTTCTGAGCCCTCCCCACAGAAAATTCTATTTACAGACTCAAGATACTCTCCTCTTCTTGGGTTCCTCACCCTTGTTTGTCAGGATATTTTCCTTTTTTTAATTATTTTTTCTACTTTTTGATACCGCTACCAGAAGGGCCTGGATGTCATGATGTTCCCCTCCAGGGACAGCAGTGCCGAGCACCCTCGCCTCTGGGCCACCAAGAAGAACCAGCAGCTAGCTCCGAGTATGAGCATGGCCAAAAGCGGAGCTCACGGTGTCTGCTTTTCTCTCTTCTGCCCTTTGTTTTTGTCAGAGATACTGTATCTCGTCTCCTGTTTGCGGCTGACACGCTGGTCCTGCTAAGCGGTGGCTGGCTTTTGGGTGTCCAGCCTCTGGGAGCCCGGCTCAGCTAGCAAAGTTCTGTAGGGCACCTGGAGCCTCAGGTCCTCATGGAGGATCCCCACCGTGCACGCTGAGGAGGGAGATAAATGGGAATGAATTCTGCAGGGCCAAGGAGTTGCAATATCTGCTCTTTTCCCTGGCTCTTGGGGGACCCTCCGTTCATGGCACAGACGGCCAGCCGCCCAGCTGGGTCCGTCCACCCGGGTCCGTCCACCCACCGTCCCGGGAGGGCAAGCGGCTCCTGCTCCCTGTGTCAGGGCTGGCAGCGGGAGTGCTCCCTCCTTCTCAAACCCTCCTGCAGGTCCAAAGGCTGAGTTTCGGGTTTGGTGGAGGAAGAGCCCGTGCACGAGGCTGAGGCTCGGCGTGGGTGCCCGTCCCTTGGGTGTGCTCCGTGGGGGAGCTCCCTGTGCCGCATCGCCTTACGGGGCTTCTCTTTTCTGAGCCTGCTTCTGCTTACCCTCATTCTTAATTTGTTTTATTCTGTTTCCAATGAGAAGAACCATGGTAAATCAGAAAAAACTCGAGTCAGTCAGACTAGTGAACACTACCAATCGCACATACCCTTCGCCTCTCTGTAGCTACGAATACCTTCACTGGCGGTGAGTGTCAGCTATCTCGAATGGCATCCCGAGATGGGATCTGTCTCTCAGTACAGACAGCCAATTGCTATCTGTCGCTATATTCCCTTTATGGTTTCAAAGGCTGTCAGAATGAGACAGGAAGCTTTGACGTCTCCCCCAGGTTGAATCTGAGCCCCTCCCCGGGTCGGGTGCCAGTCAAACTTAGGTTTGCGATGCACACCGAGATGCCCAGCCCTGCGAGTGCTGCGGCTGTTGTAGGAACGGTGGAGGATGAGACCGGTAAGGGACTCTGCTGTAAAAGAGGGGGCTGCAGGGGTGTCTCCAAAGCAAAGTGCCGTCTGAGCGCAATCTGAGCAGGCTGAGGTGGTGAAATCCCACTTAACTCCTGCCTCAGGCACCTGTGCTCTTCTTCAGATCCAGCACTCCAAGGATGAAAATGCATTCAGCAGCATTCATTTGCACTCGAGATGATATCCTCAGGGAGATCCATCAGGAAGGGATGCTGGACTAGGCAGATATTGCTTGGATTCCCTGGTCATCCAGAAGTGTGAAATGGAAACAGTTTTCTGAATATGCATCCATGCTATGAATATAAAAAGTATTATCTCTATAAAAATAGAATATCTATCTATCTATCTATCTATAAATAAAATATCTGAAATATTCTCTGATGTGCTCCATTGGAATACTGCTGCTTTCTGAAACACCAAAATGAATGTTGCCAAATCCAGGTGACAGCTCTTTGTCCACTCCTTCTCTCCCTTTTTCTCCAGGTTCCTCACAATATTCTGTTTCAAGTAGTCTTGCTGTGGTTTTACCATCCTCCTTCCCTCTGTTCTGTAGCTGAATGCTCCAGATGCCTCCACCCACAGGTTTCTGTATACTGGGCTTATGTTACTTGAGTTTCTGTTTGCTTGTTTGTCTCATCGGCCTGGAAGCGTTTCCATGCACAAGGCAGGGGTTATGGAACAGCAATTCATCTGCAGTAAACTACAGCCATTATACTTTTTTTGTTATTTTAGCAGAGTGTCACCTGACCTTGAGCAATGCCCAAACTGCAGAGAACACTGGAGATTCAGTTTAAAACCAAACCTGAAAATTAGCGCGGGAAATAATGGGAAGTGAACAGCCAGGTTTTGGTTATAGCAGTCTGTTCTTTCACTCTCAGCCAAGGAAGGGACCGGCAGGCTCTAGGAAGCTGTGCAGCTCTTGGGGGGCAATCTGCACTGGCAGCATCTCCTTCCCCACGTAGGAACCTGCAAACGAAGTAAAGCCACCAAACCTCTGCCTGGGATTTTAATGACTCGTGCAGACATTATGTACCTGTTCCTTAAATTCATAATAATTTCCTGTTGTTTTTTCTTTTTTTCTTTTTTTAAAGTTGCTTCTTATTCATCTTTGATTAAGATGAAAGTGACATTACATAAAACTGTCAGCTTTTGTTTAACATAATATGTAATCAAGAGAAGTCTCAACGTCTTTGTAATGAATAAGAACGCCTAGATGTATCTCTTATAAATGTATAAATGTGTAAACTGGAGTTTTCCAGTTCTCTTCAGGGGACTTTGTATGTTATACAAAGGAAACACCTTTCCAGTCAGTCAGTTGATGTCACCTGAGTTCCATAGATTAGTGTAAGTAATCACCACTTAGCAGCACTATAAAAAATTAACAAAATCCCAAGATACCGAATCTTGATTTTTTCAGTTTAATTAATAGGTTATTCATTTGATCATTTATTTGGTTTATAACCTCTTGACCACCACATAAGCTGAAGCAATATCACTCTAGCTGAAGGAGAACAGAAAATAAGGGATCAAATACAAAAATTGTAAATCTAATATAAGTTTTCTGTGTGTCACTGCCACGGTAATTTTCATTTGATCTAGGTACGCCTACTATTTAAATATCCTTCCTAATTTGATTATCAGCAAAGTAAAATATGGAGTTATTTACCTACATTTGTGTGCTATATATGTTTGTTTTGGCAACATTTCACAGAAGGCATAGCTTTAAAAATATTAATAACTGTTGTCCAGTATCTTAATGAACTAAGGCTAAATAAATCTAGCAGTTTTTGTCTACTTTCCATTTGAATCACAGCTGTAAGAGGAGGCAAACTCAGGATTTTGGTCAAAAATTTACTTTAATCTGAAATGGCGAACAAGCAAACTGTGAAGGTGAGGAATCCAGCCTCATGGTGACAAGTAACATGCCCTTGCAAAACTCAGAGGTGTGGTTTGAAAGCCTTGTGCCTTCCCCTTTGCGCTCCTTCTCCTTGCATAGCAGTATTCTTAGTCTGATGTCTTTATTTTTCAGAGGCCCAGTTCAGAAGCAATCCTTTAAAATATTTATGACTTCTAATAGTTTCAAGTTGTTCAAAGAAGCCATGGAATGAAGCTTAGGTCCTTGGAGTAGCCATTGGCTTAGGCTGAAGTCAGTGGAGTTGTGTCAGGAACCAAACAAGTTTGTGGCATTTGACATTTTTGATCTGATACTAACTTCTTGGGTGGTATGCTGCTCATGCCTGCTAAGAGTTGAAACAGGTTTCTTCTGTGACATTAAAGATTGCTTTAGGGTCTCATCTAACAACGGTTTGCTAAATGTTCTATGTACTGGACCTAGATACTTGGACTGAGTTCAGACTGTCTGTTCCTAAATCCTTTATTTGGTCGTCATTTCTGCTTTGGTTTGGTACTCTGCAGTAGGTGATCTGAAACGACCCTTTGTCACTCATTCCGTGGCTGATGGGGGATAACAGTAGCTCTCACCCGAACAGAAGAAAGACGTAGCCGGTCACTTGCGGGTCTAACGCTCCAGATTTGCAGAAAGCGAGCGCTCGGTGTCCTAGGCCAGATCATGCGGGCAGAAATGCTTTGTCAGAACAACGAAGTCTCAGCTGTGTTCAGATTGTCCTATCCATTTTCCTGCAGTGGCAATTGGTCTCACAGGACAGAAACTTTTAATTAGATCTATTATCTTGTAGACTACATCAAATCAATGCAGTCATATATAAAGCAGTATGTCTACTAAATGCATTTTTTTTCTCATGCTGTGTGATAGCATATCTGGAAAGTACATAACAATGGATCCAAATCCAAGTGAGATGGCTGATCATTTGCCCTTCTTGAAAATCTTTTTAATAGTGGAAAGGCAGTATGCACTAATGACTTCAGAAAAAAAGTATCAAAAAGCGTGCACTAGCTGCAAGGAGAGGAGGACTAATAGGTTGTGGTAGTATGCCTTCCTGGTACTGCAGTAAAACTTGTGAGAACTGCAGCTAAAGCTATGAAACATCCTTTCATCCAGGCATTTTGATAAGACAGGAAGAAAAATTTTAACATTCTTTGCTTCTCCAAAATCTTTGTTTTTTCTTTGCCATTGTAGCAAGGGTTTTATCTTTCAGAATATAAGAAACTACCAGAAAAAAGAAGTTGGGTTTTCAACGGCTGCAAAGCCAAGGAAGCCCGTAGAGCTATGCTGGCTTGCACCAGCTGGAGAATCTTGCCTTAGTCCCATAATTCTGATAAAAGTTCATGGGAACTTTATTCCTGTCTAACTGAACAGCAACTCCAAGTACCACAATGTGCTGATTATCTTCCTAAAAATGAACATATTCAATAATATCTTGATCATTTTTACCCCATTCATTTTACAGACTGAAATGCCAATGTATACAGCTTTAAGTTTGTATTTAGGTAAGAAACAACCACAGAAATAAAGTCATACAGTTAATGAACTACTGGATTTTGCTAAAGGTGCTAGCTAAAAGGTTCTCCACACCTGAAGGCTTTAAGTCTAAACCTGCATCTCACAATCACTTGTTATAGTTCAGACAATAGTTTCCAGTTCCACTATGGAGCTGGCTAAATTAAATCTTATGGCTCATATTATGCAGGAGCCAGACCAGGCAACTGCAACACTTCTTTCCAGCTTCAAGAAAATCCATAAAGAACAGTAAACTTTAGTTTACCACATAGAGCCCTTTTTGAACATATGATTAAGAGCTTTGAAGTTTTTCTTTTTAGCAGTGTCCCAAATACAACTGTTCCAAAAAAGTTTTTTGTTTTGTTTTTTTTGTTTTGTTTTGTTTTGTTAGTGGATTTTATAGCCACTTAAGAGTTATGTTCTATATCCAGGCAGTGGGCAAACAGTGAATTACTTCTATACCACTGGAGCTGACTGGTTAGCTGTAGTATTACAAATATTCCTGGTAGGAACTAAATGAAAAAAACCATCTTCTAAATCTGCTGGTTTGGTAAGATTCTGCACAATAAAGTGGTGGTCAAGAGAACAGAAGTGAAAAGCAATTTCAGACACTTCTGTGATCATTGGCTATGCATGCTAAAAGTATATTTCTTTCATAGCCAACCCAGGGGAAAAAAAACACTAGAAAAGGTTTTTTATAATCATATTTTCAATATATTTGTCTTGATCACTTTCACACTGGTAACAGTCAGCACTTTATGTGTGTATTCTTCAATTGGACAAAAATAATATCCATAGCCCCATGGTTCCAAAGGCTCTTCAATTAGTTTGTCAATTGCCAGGCAGCTTTTATAGGCACTCAGTGAAATCATTGGAATGGGTGTGGAAAAATAATGGGAAAATAATTTAAAAGTATTTTTAGAGTATTTCCCATACTTCTAATTCCCATCTACTTCAAACAAAGTCATACCAAATGAATTATCAAATAACTTTTTCTTTCTGTGAGAGTGAAGCTTCTTCCTATTCTTAGTTCTGCCAATTCTTTTGCATTTCAGGACATCAATCCTTCAGCTAGTGTCCCCAAGAAAAGAGTGAAAAAAGATCTAAAAAAATCAATTTATATAGTTTCTAAAGTTGTCCATATTTCCACTAATTTTCAATTTCCATGAATATTTCAGGTCTTACAAAGGTGGATTTCTGTCTTCCCTTGTATTGTTTAAGTCAAGAGAGTTTGCTGATTCCCGACCCGTAGCCTTCCAACCCAGCTCCAAAATTCTCCACTTTTTTCTCCACTATCTGCTACCTACAAATGTAGTAGTAAATGTAGATGTTCAAGGATCTCTCTGTGAGAGGCTGGGAAGAATTCTGTTGAGCCTGCTGAGCTTGATTCAAAACCAGTGTGTAGGTAAAATCTGTGCTAGGACAAAAAGAGCTCGGAGCCTCCTCCTGGAGAGAAGCCTTCCTACACTTGCACTGCCAGCCCAGAGAGATGAATGAGGCCTCTCCAAGTCCTCTGGCTGGATTCCTCTTGGGGTACCAGGCTGGGTGACACAGTTTGCAAATGCCTCCTCTCCACTGCTTTAGCGTTTTTCCTTGCATGCGCTTCAGCCTGACCACAAATGCAGCAAAACTATTCCAATAGGCATAAAGAAAAAGGAGAAGCAATGGTCCAGAAAATGCCACACGGAAGCAGCTGTAACAACACCAGTGGTACTGTCCCAGGAGGGAAGGACAAGTTTTTTCAGCAGAAGTGAGTCATACGCTT
Source organism: Haliaeetus albicilla (assembly GCF_947461875.1). Classification (NCBI taxonomy): domain Eukaryota; kingdom Metazoa; phylum Chordata; class Aves; order Accipitriformes; family Accipitridae; genus Haliaeetus; species Haliaeetus albicilla. The sequence goes on from NC_091496.1 coordinate 27,826,346, forward strand.
TTTGCTTCAGAGTGCTTGTTTGAGAGCATGGCCCAGGGATTCTGCTGCTGAATTTACTTCCTTCCTACTTCATAGTAAAAAGCAATGGCAAAATATTCCCTAAACTCTTTAGGGTTTTAGATAATGGGGTATTTTGCCCTTGTTAGAGTAGACTAAATAAGCCATTTCAACTGTTAGTTCCTCTGACATATTACTTTCCAGATGGGAAAACCTCTGTTCAGTCCATAGCTTTGAAACCTCTCTTCTGGTACAGAGATGCTATCTCTAAGTGCTGACTTTCAGCTTTCTTTCCTTAGCAGCAGTGACTAGCAAAACTATTTGAACAGGAGATTTCTTCAGAAAATTCCACTGGGAAGGTGGCGACAGCAGCTCACTCCTCCAGCATCGCTGCCGAGCCCATGCAAAACGCACAGCTGCTGCGCCTGTCTCCAGCTGCTGCCCTCTGTGCACCACGCCAGATTCTCCGGATTTCTCTCGATCAACTTCTTGGGAAGTTCATTTCAGGTGCTTTGCCATGATTGAACTTAAAATGCAAAGGAATCAGCAGAAATAGTATCATGCAAAGTATTTGGAGCAGACAAAAGAGAAATTTCTCAGCTGAAGAACAGCCGTTAGCTGCCAGATTTCACAATGAGCTTCCAGAAGGAGTAAATATTTACTGGAAAGCAAAATATAGTCTTGCATACTAACTGGTGAAAAATAGGTAATATGATTTCATTTTATCCCAGAGTTAATCAGAAGTCGTGCTGGTGGAGTCAGCGATCCAGATTCAATAGCATGATGCTGAGTTCTGTTAGATGAGAGAGCGGAACAGTGTGGTTAACGTTAGTGTGAAGTAGATGGAAATAAAGAGCATAAACTTTGCTGAGAACCTTAATGCATTGAGTGTTGGTCACACATTACATCTTTTGACTTACTGGCATTTTAAGCATTGATTGTTGTAAAATTATGGTTTTCTCTCAAAATAAAGTAAGAAGCTGTTATATATGGCTGGCTGTTTGCTCTGTACCAGCTCTTCCTAAGTGTCTGCCAAATAAGAAAGAAGCAATTTTGCATTTTGTTTGAAGTATTAAATAAGTTTAATAAGTGATTATTAATAAGTTAAGATAATGTATGAGAATTTTCTGACTGTGGAACAAGTATATCAGTGTTATTTAGTCCAGTAAGGAGTAAGGGAAGAATAAGCTGCCTTTCATCACTTGTGTGTATACCTGTGTGTATGTGCATCTGTGAAGACAGATCCTTTGTTGTAATTTTAGAAAAACATGGACGGAATTCCTTCCTCCTTTAAAATTAGTGATGTCTGTGACACACTTCTTTTCAAAGCACGGTATTACTCAAGAGATGTTATCAGAAATAGCAACATCTGTCTACTTCTAAGTACAGAGGACTACGTGCCTCACTGCTTCAAACCTGCCACAGTAGGACAGGAAAAGCAAACAAACCCCAAAATCTTCAATCTGTAGCATCAGGGCAGATCTAATATATATTTTTTTTCTATTTAAAGCTCCCAGAAAGTTTATTGCGTTACTTTGGTTTGGTTGCACTCCTAATAATGCTGAAATACCTCTCCCGAGCACTGCCCCAGGCTGACTGGTGGGGTGAGAGTGATCCTGGCACAGGCAAAATGCCCCTGAGATCAGCAGACCAGGAGGGTTTGGAGAAAGCCCTCCCAGGGGGGCCGAGGTCTGAGGGCAGGCTGCCTCCCCGAGCCGCTGGCCCCCGGCATTTTTTAGGATGCTACAGGGACAACTTGGGACCGGCGGCACAGTCGGATTTTGCTTTAACTCCCTCTATCAGCGTGGGTGAAAATAGGGCGCTTGTTTAGTGCTAGCAGTAATTAAGGAAGATACTGCTCCAGCTGAATTTCTGATTTCTTTGGGGTACACTGCAAATCATAAGCAATCCTTAGGGCTGTGAATTGCCATGTGAATGAATAAAAAGGAAAGCTACTTTGCCGTCCGAGCTTCATGTCAGTCTCAGTTTTCAAGACCGTTAGATGCCAAAATGAGTTGCAAGTAAATGAAAGCTCTGTTTGTGCTGCATTTTCTTTCAATGTTGCCGAAACCACAAAAAGCCTATCCAGTTTTATTAGAGAGCTGGAAGATAAATGAAAAATTAAAAGACCATATCTTATTTTTTTGTAACAAAAATCACTCAAGCTCATTTGAGCCGGTTTTATTGATGTGCTGTAGCCTGTGCTCTTCAGGGATCAGCATGTGGCACTGTATGAAGCAAACAGATGGAGCAGATCAGAGATTTTCCAGTTTCTTTCTCAGAACTGAGGAAGCATGGAAAAAATTAGAGCCAGACTGCAGATGGTGGAGAGCCTCATGTGTTGGTTTCATGTGCATTTGCATATACTACACTACATGTATCAAGCATAACTCAGTGGCCGAGGGAATGCTATTACATATCTTAAATTGTCCATCTTTAAACCCGCTTTCTGAAAAAATATACCACAAAGAGAGACAGAACATACAGCAGATGCCCTTTAATGGCGCATTGTATTTTTCATACATTGTTCATCTTTGCTGATTTGTTTTGCAAACAGGAGTAGCATGTGGGAACATGTATTTTCTGAAACAAGCATTGTTTTAAGGATACGAAAATTTCTATTATTAGTAAAGGCATATCGAGTCAGCCAAATTGTGGATTATAAACACATGTGTACAGTAAATTAACAAAATTCTTCAGATCTGGCAAATATGGCCTATCATTTGCTGGTTTGCCCTCCTTTTACTTCAGTACTTCTTTCCTCTTATAGAGGAAAAAAGAACTCAAGTTCTCTTGGGCTACACCCCTGTATTTGCAGTGTACCCTGGTGACTGGAACAGTCCCACGTGAGCTGGTGGCGTTGATGTGCCCATGCTGCCGTGCACAATGCTGACAAGGCCGGACACATGCCATCCCTCCTTTGCCTCACGCTCACTGTTCAGCACCAGTTTTCACAATCCTCTTTATAAACTGAAAAAAACATTTTATAAACCACAGGAATTAGAGAATTCCCCAATCTGCAACATTTGTTGTCATCAGTACTCAAGGCTTAGGTTTGCTGAATACTGGAGACAATATTAAGAGGTGTTTAGAGAGGAATTTGCCTTATCTTAAAAAAAAATCCAAATCACTTTCTAAAATGGCAGAGCTTCATCTACTGATTATATCTCTTATTGGGGGGAATGAGGGAGCTAGGCAGACCCTGCAGTGTGTAACTACCTATGCTCACCCTGGTAGCTAGATAGAAACATTTCAGCACTATCAAGAAATATTTCAGCCCTGTTCTCTCCAACCCTTTTGCTGAACTTTGACCAGTATCAGTGTTTTTTGACTTTAATACTAAATATCATGAAAAAGAAATAAGTATCTTCTAACAAACATACGAGAACTAACAGTTAAAGACGGTACAGGATCTCAGGGTTTCTTGATAATCATGGTACCAAACTCAAGAGTCAGCTTTGGTCTCTTCATGGTGGCAGCATGTGACTGCCACATCAGTGTTCCTGTGCATTTTCACCGGACTCTTCCCCATCTTTCACTTGCTTGCCATATAAGGCTAAATCTTTCTTCTGTCTTCATCCCTTTATGGCTGTTCTTCCAGCTCATTGAAATAGATTGTAAAGAGGCTCCTGTGTATGAATGAAATGCTTTTCCCAACAGAGAGGTAGAGACATGCTCTGCTCTTGAAGTTGGCCAAGGGAAAGCACAGTAACTGTTATTACAACCTGGAGGAACCTACTGAAGAAGATACTAACATAGATATGGTAGAACTGAATATGAACCCCTCAGAATTCAGCTTGTTTGGGTGAAGATGAGGTGGACACTGTAACGTGGCCTTCAAAGGAAGGTAGCCAAGTCAAAGCCACAAAATCCTACAGGTTCAGGAGAAGGTTAAAACCAGACTCTTGTAAGCTGTTAACTCATGCTCGTTCTGCTTGAATTGCAGAGGCAGTGCAGACCAAGGCTGTTAGCTCTTCCTTGTGAGCCCAGCAGCTAACAGACTTGAAAACCCAGTAAAAATATTCTCCCCCTGTGAGAACCCAGTTACACCAAATACTTTGGCATTTGGTACTCTTAAAGGGGGCAGTGACGGGTAGGGGAGGAAGAAGCAGCTGAAGGCAGGGAAAACCTCCTAAAACTGAAAAACTTTCAAATACATTGGTGGCTGTTCTGCTTTAAAAAATCATCTTCCTCTTCCTCTCCTTACCCCAACTTGTTCTGCCTTCCCTGGAGGTCTCCGGCCCTGGCTTGTGTCAAGTGTCAGGCTGTGACTGATAACAACCTGGGTGATGGTTACTGTGGAGCAAAAGCTCTACTGGAGGGAGAAGGTCAGGGCAAGTGTCCAGGATGGACTGGGCAGCCTCTGAAATGGTTAGGAGGTGATGTTACAACTGGTGAACGCTGTGAACGCTAAATGAGTGCAGATCTACTGATTTCCTCATTGCTCTCTTTCTGCCCCAGTAAATCCAGAAAAGCACTTCCACCTACTCGCTCCTACAGGCAGAAGAGACCCAGCCCAGAGCAGCCCTGCCTGTACGGACTGTGGATTGCACTTGGAATTCTGTCACCACTGAGTAAGGGAAGAGGAAAGAGAGGAAAGGATAAAGCAAGGCTATGTCAGGGGACATTTTATCAGCTGATAAAGGATGAGCTAACCAACGACTAGCTTATAGACTATCTAAACTGTCTGAGATGACTCTTCCTTAGTTTCAGAAAAGGGGTCAGTTTGAAGTCTTTGCACAGCTCTCCAAAGTGGATCAGATTGGGCCTTTGGGCTTGGATCCCAGGCTGGAACATTTTAAGGAGGAGATACTGGTGTACTTTTAAAATCCTAGCTCTCAGACAGCCTTCAACAACACGACAAAGTTTCTGTTCTACATTTTTCACATTTAGATCATAGCTGGTGTTAGAAGGAGCCAATTTTCAAGAACCACTTGATTCTCACACATGAGACTTCATCAGTCATATCCTCGCTCTCGCAGCCTGCCTTTTAGAGACTCTTATCTCGCCTTTCCAAGCGTATGTCCCACGGGTCTCTCACATACCCACATGGACCCCTCGCAAAAGGAGGAGGCAAACACATCCAAGAACAAGCAATGCTAAAGGTCAATGCTTTTCCAGGCCTTGATTCAGAAAATTGTCATTTAGAGATTTTTCAGATTCTGCAGCCTCCTATTTGAACTCCCTGAAGGAAACTTCAAGGCGATAAGATTTGGCAATAATTATAACAACCGACTGGTGGGCTGCCGTATGGACTCCCCACCTGCTCGCTCATCAGCCTTCTCAGCTGTCATGGCACCTGACAGCAGGGGGATCAGGTGAAACAACTGCTAGCAGGGCTGGTAAATGATGCTCTTTTCAGTGACAGAGCCCCCTGCCTGAGCACTTGCTTGTCAAAAAAAATCCCTCCCGCTGGGACACCGGGCAGGTCCTGGTCGTGGGAGTGGGACTGGGTGTTGTGGGACAGATGTAAACGTTAACACGCTTGTGTTTGACCCAGGCTGTGAGTCAAACGCAGAACACAACCTCTGCTGTTTGATCTGTGGGCAATGCTTCTGGTTGACATAGCTTTTAGTTTTATGGCTTTTTTGGTAATGAACTACAACTTACCAAGTGCTGGTTTCAGTTATATATCCATAACATACTCTTTAGCTGTAGCAAAGAAAGTAACATTTTTAACTGAGAAGAGTTTCCAAAACAGTTCCATTTCAATCACAGAGGCCACGCTCTCTTCTTAAACAGCAGCTAGTGTTAATTAAAATGAAAGAACACCCCGATCCCTATGGTCTGAGAGCTGAATGTGGCCCAGAGGTGTCCTTGTCCCTTTGAAGGTGCCTCCTGCGCACAGAGGACGCCAGCCCCTGCAGGGTATGGGATGGCACAGGAGTGTGACCAAGTACCCTGCAAAACTGTTTTGCCTTTTCTTTAAAGAATATATTTATTGCAGAGTTGCTTGGGCTGTGATGTTCCAACTGTAGAAGAAACATGGGAATACCTTTTCGTAGAAAAAGATGAGGTGTTACATAAAGCAGTTAATAAACAAATTACTTATTAAAGATGTTCTGTCTTCCCATAAACTCTGCCCTATTTAGAACAAAAACATTTCAGAAAAAGTTTATCTTAAAAACAGTAGATGGCCCACATATTTCCTCATCTGCACTTACCTTTCCCCGATCCAGAGGACCTAATTCCCTCCACACAGCTTGTCTGTGTCAGTCTGTCTGTTTAGGAGGCATCTCTCAAGCACATCTCCCATTCCAAGAGCTTTTAAAACTCTTTTAATCTTCCTTCGCACTCCAGTTCCCAGGCCATGTAAACAAAATGACTGATATATTGGAGTTAGGACTTTTAAAACTAACAGCTGGCTCCTATTGCCATTGCAGTCTATATCTATGGAGATTTTCAGCCCTTTTGTTTCCTATATAGTTACTATGTAACCCAGTCTACAAGGAAATACAGTAAATATTCCCAAATTCCCTCACCGACAGATCCTTCATTCACCTTAGAAATAGGTCAATAGAAAATAACTTGAGAATATTATTATTATCTATCAATATTCATACAGATTACTGAGTGATTCTTGCACTAATTATAATGCTATGGATTATGGCTTCCACATCTCCTATAAACAGTAGAAGACTCTGGATTTATAATGCAAGAATTCAAAATGAACTTGAAAAGAAAACACTCCAACAAGGTTAAAACAAAAGAAAAAAGTTAATGGCAAGTTCCACGGAAGAAAATATTTTTCTTATTGCTACATCAATAGTGTGTAAGTCTGACACTTGACTCCATGGTCAGCAGCACTCTCCGTGTTGGCAGATGCACCAAATGTTTTTGCCAAATAAGCTAAAATGTCACCTGAACATGCTGCATACCTTCTTGGTCACAGCCAGGGTAGACAGAGAACAGCACAATTCAAGTGGCCTAGAGCAGGAGCATGTCGAAACCTCAAAAGTACATATATGCAATATACTTCTTGTAGTAAGGCTCTCCAGTCCAGTTTGAACTTAGATTAACTGGGGGTTGCATTTCTCACATTTTCTTACTCTCTTTCAAAACCTTATCCTACATTTTGTTGTGAGGTCAAGAACATCAAGCTGGCAAGCAGAAATAAGAGTGTGAATTGGAAGTGCGCAAGCTAAGGATAGGGGATTTGAGATCAGTTTACAGGCAGTAATTAGAGTTTTTTGACTAAGATGAGTATTTTTCAAATACAGAACAAATGTCTATTTCCTGAACCTTTACGCTACGTTAACTGCAAGTGGAGGATACTAGGCAAAGAAGTATCTTGGGAAGGCTGCATAGGACTTTGAAAGAATGAGTTACTTTGGCTGGAGTGACTCTATCACACTGATGGTATATGTGTAAGTGGCAAATCCTTTTGCACAGGGGGAAGTAGTGTCTGAGATTTGAATCTGCCTTATTAGAGATGTAGTTTCTACTTCAAACCAGTGTCATCTCTCACAGGTGACTTATCTGCTTGTTCATGAAGGTTACGAAAGGCACAGAACTACTATTACTGGTCAGCAGAGGAGGGAAGATGAGAATTTATGAGTCCTTATTCTAAATTGCTATCATTTATATCTTGGGAAGATCTGGAAGAGGGGACCAGAAGTGATCGCTGGTGCAAAGGAATTTTTTTTTTCATTGCGATGCCCTCAGATAGCCAGCAACTGGGAATTTCCCCTGTGACTGTCACCACAAAGCCAATGGCAAGCAAGCTTAGGATTTTGTTAAAGGGAATGAAAAGGAGCCTGTCTTTGACCAGATCATCTTGGCTTTGTCCCCAGGCCACACTGCTGCAGCAGCTCACAGATTTTCTTCCTGCTGTGCTCTGAGAGCAGCAATAAAGTTACGGAATAAATACAGAGTTCATTTTCTGTAACAGCCACAAGACAAAAAGATGGTCAGCTGAATCTCACTAACAAGCTGTTACACTTACCTTGACCAGTGTGACCTTCCTGAAGAGGGCACAATGTTCTTCTTATCAGATCCTCCACTGTGAATGAATATTCGTCAGTGACCTGGAGAGGATAACTACTTTCACCAACTTATTTGCAGTTGCATTCACATGAGACAGTCTTGTGTGTGAAATTTTAAGTTCCTAGAGTGAAAATGAAGAATATGGCACGGTGAAGTTTGCCAAGGACCATTTCAATTACTTTCTTGTGTGTTTTAGTTAAACTTTATTTTTGTAGACCCAGCTACATTGGAGGATGTTCTCTGAATCCTGTACTTCTCCCGAGTCCTTTGGCCTGTGAACAGGTATGATGGTTTGGGATCTGAACTGAGCTGAAAGAACACATTTATTTTTCTTCTCAAGTCATTACCAATGGAGAGAGTCTCATTTAAAACGCTAAACCTGGAATCTCAAAACCTGCAGTTTTGGTGGTCTTTAGTACTTCTGGTTAGACCTGTGTGACCGTCGTGTTTATGAGTCTACAAACACTGTAACATCAGCCTCTTCCTCCCGCTCTACAGCGTAAAACCAGTATGTTCCCAGTTACAGGGCACCGAGGGTTTACCGTCTTCGGCGTTTCTACCAACCGCGATGAAGGACGTGAGTGTGGTGGCCTTGTCTCCGAGGAACCGGCAGGAGAGAGGCATCACGCCGCAGCCCTGAGCTCCTCCTGCGGGTCGCTGGAGGGGGGCATCAGGGCAAGCGACTTCAGGGAGAGAAAACGCGCCGAGTCTGGTTAGATAAGCTCACGGAAAGGGGTGAAGATTCAACCTAGTGTAAAGCCGAGCAGTCGGATTGTTTGCGGCTAAAATGCAGCTGACACGCAGCTGCAAGTTTCCCATGCAAAGCCAAATAACGTCCACCTTAGAAATCCTGGAGCTGCGGTGTGTGGCAGGCTTTATAGTCTGTGAGATGTGACAATTAATTACAAACGGGATTTGCGATTTGTTTCGGGTGGAGAGAGGATCTCACGTCAGCATTTTGACTTGCAGATATGCTAAAATGTCTCTCACCATAGGAGAACTAAATCTTATCTTTCCAGGCATATAACGATTTGTACTAATTAAAGGAATACAGGACACTGCTGATATCTGGGTCCAATAAAAATAAGTGAACGAAGCAAACAGACATGCAAATAAAAAAGAGATCTGATATAGCATGGTGTAAAGTTTAATCCTAATAAGGCTAGGAGTGGGTCCTTCATGGTGCTTCATCGACATTAAAAAATGTAGTTAAGCTGGTAAATGTACAACAGCTGGCAAATATCATGTGCCAAGTCTTATTTTAGATTAGCAAGAGAAAACTGAGGCTTATTAAACTGCTGCAGTGATTCCCAGGACAGCCAGTTGGAGATTTTAGAACATCATCTTCTTTCTGATGCTACTAAATTAGTACACTTCACCAGAGAACCTGTGGTTTTGAAAAGGAAAGAGTACACAGACATTTTTGGATTGATGAAAACAAAGCAGACAGAAACCTGAGAAAGGCAAATAGCCCACCTCACCCTCAGGGCACTTAAAATGACTAAGAAGCAGGCATGAAAGCAATTCACTATATAGCTCTTGTCATCTCTTGCACAGACAGGAGAGTGTGACAGTCAGTTTAATAACCCCTGAAGAGTTTTAATCAAATTTCTGCTTTTAAATACTATTTAGCCATCTGCCTGCAAATGGCATCCATTTTAGAAAAGCTAATTATAGATTTTTAAATCCCTGTAAAAGCTATAGAAGATTTTTTTAATTATTTTTAAGAAACAACCAACTGAAAACACACCCTGCAGAGAAAATAGCAAAAATCTTATTTATGGGGTCTTTAGTATTTTCTTTTGTTTGTTTGTTTGTTTTCTCTTCCTCACTAATAGAAATACTAAAAAAAAAGTTCAAGTTAGGACTGTACCCTCAGTCATGACCAGTTAAATGGAAAAGGGTTTTTTTTAAAGACTAATTTAAATTCCTGTTGACATGAGCAGTGTAACTCAGGCTGCAAAACGACTGAAGGAAAGGAGCACAGAATAACGATAATGCTAAATGTGTCAAGCAGTGAAGAAGTCCCCAGAATACTTGTTATCAGGTTTGGTTGTGTACAATCTCGTCGAAGTCTGAGTAAAGTTGCTGCACGTAGAAGTAAGGAAGTTTCTATGTGATAAATGCCACGTCTCCCCCTTCTAAAGGAAGCTCAAGGAATGAAATCTCCAGAGCTCTGAATCCGCGGTCTTCAGCACAGGTCAAGCTCTGCGGCCACTCAGGACCGGTTTTGCCCGTGATGCTGCGGAGAGGCGGTGGCCGAGGGGCTCCCTCGCCCTCCTTGCTGGTGCTGCCCGGGATGCTCGCCCGCTCCACACCTCCATGCTCTGTCCGACCTTCCTCCCGAGGGGTTTCTCACCCTCGCCTGCTGGGTTTTGGAGGAGTTCATCTCTCTATAGCTGTACGGTGGTGCTCTGAGATGGCGTGATTTCATTTTTCAAGGAGTAAACGGCAGTGCTGGAGAGCGCCATTGACCTTGGAATTCTTCATCTCTTAGCCTGGCAGAGCTGGATTTTACCCACCGCCTTTTGGCATAAGTATGCCTTGCAATTCAAAGGGTGATTAGACAGCAATATATGATTATAAACTCTGGGTTGGTTTGGGTTTTAATCTGAGTGGACAGACTGCGTGCATGATAGTGAATCTGGGACATCTCACTAAGATATTTTAGAAAGTGCTTGTAGCAAGGGCTATGTGTTTTCAGACACAAGTACAGACACATGACAGAAATATCCTTACATGATATTTTGTATTTTTTCTTGGTTTTGTTTTTTCTTTTTTCTTTTTTTTTTTTTTTTTCTGCTTTACAAAGCAATAAACTCCTAATTGTAGAAATGTGGATAGGAAATAAGAAAATAAGATTCAATCTGGAGAACTGTGGGCTGATACATCAGATGAAAAAATAATTCAAAACATATATATTCAAGAAGAAAAAAAAAGACAACTGGAAAACAGTAATATAGAAGAGACCTAAGGGTAGCATTAGACAGGAAATTACAAAGCCATTTCAAATGCAATGTAGTAATACTTACATGGAATAATAATAATAATAATAATAATAATAATAATATTTTATCCATCTGACAGAAGATCTCAAAATGATTCATGGGCTTCATACTTTGCAATCATTTTGCCCATCACTGGGAAACGTTCATCTTCAAGGTGCTTTTCTTATATTTTATACTTTTGCTACCTTTTAGGTACATATGGTCATTTGCAATTCTATTTTGCCACTCGGGTGCCTGCTGCGTGGCAGCGGGGGTGGTGTCAGGACTCCCGGGGCTGTTGGAGGGGTGAGGGCAGCGGCTGAGTTTCGCTGAAGCCACATTGGTGTGCTTGGAGCAGCTGCTGGTCGGAATCACCCTTCGAGGGACCTCCCAGTTTCCTTTTAAAGCTGCCTCAGTTTTGCAGAAAGCATTCAGCTGCAGCTTTCCCTAGAAAGTAAGTCGGTGTCCTGGGCAGCCCCTGCCTGCACACAGCTGGTCACGGAGCCCCGAGGGACAGGAGGTTCTCCTTGGTGGAGGTTTTCAAGCAAATATTGGGTCGGTTTGGAGAGAAAATGGCTTGTGCCAGAACATCATGTGTTTACACTTTACAAACAGAGACTAGCTTTGAGCGATTTTATAGCACCTGGGTGATCCGTGAATATAACTCCTTAATTATAAGCTTAACAGAGGATCCACTATTATGTGTTTTTAAAAAAATGCAGTCTGATTTGTCATTTTTGGGGGTGGTAAGCTCTTGCTGGGTGTGCTTATTCTTAATTCAATAATCATACAGCACTTTTTGCCTATGTGGATATCTAAATCAAGCATTCAGAAAACAGCACCAGGGTGAACCTGAGGAATAGAGTTACTACAGCTATTCTCTGCTACTTCCTGGCATTACAGTTAAGGTTAAAGGCCCCTTTTAAATGCCTTGGTTTTCTACAGTCATTCATTTTGTCCATAATATTCAAATTATAAAAGCCTAGCTTTCTTCTCATCAGTACTCCATGACTTTATTAACCGACCTGATTTAGCTTAAATGCACAACAATGTGTTGTACAGCACACACAGAAAAAAGCTACTCACTTTCTACATGGATTTTTCCAGAATTCTTTATAAACAGAGATACTTGCTACGAACAAGACAGTAAACACCATTCCTGAGGAAACACCCAGGGTTCAATGATAACAGCTGCACGCACACCACTACAATCTGCAGTAGAAGCTGTCAAATGGTTTGTTCTGGGGAAAATGATTGCTCTGGCTCCCTGGTGCTCTGTGCATCCGGAAAAAATGTAAGAAGGAATATTTTCAAATACAATTATGAGTACTTATTGTTCCACTAGTGGTACGTACCTCTGCATGTGTGCATGTGCTAGTTTGCATTTATGTAATGGGGATTTTCCAGAAGGAGGTATTCACCACTGAAGTATTTAGATCCTGCGGCTGCAGGTACAGCCTTGGGTTTAGAAGCTGGAGGGAGCCCAGCTGCTTCCAGCTTTTGTCAGTTCCTGCTCTCTGAATTGCTTTGCGTGCTTGGTCCAGCTCCTACAGCTAACGTGTTGCTCTTCTTGCAGTTAGTAAAGCAAAAGGGTATCATCTTGACACTTTTCTGTTGGGCTTGCTTTGGAAGATACAACGAGCAGGAAAAAAATCTGTCTAGCAGGCTGAAAAAATATGGCATATAAGGCTTCTTATGTCCTTATATAGAGAAAGGATGCTCTGGACTGCTTGAAATACACAGAATAGCTGTGGGGACAGGCTGGAGTTTGAAATGCAGATGTCATTGTGGAGGGTCTGCCCTAAGGCTGCTGGCAATGTGAGCACCCACCGGAGTCACCCCTGCCCGCGATTTGGAGGTTGTGCTGACAGACTCTCAGTAGATGGAGAAATAATTTCAGGGTGGGGTGATTAAAATGACATTGCTCTACTGAGACGTTGCACACAATCCAAGTTTGCTGAAGTATTATCTGTAATTAGCATTCCAGATACTGCCCCACCTCCCTGCCCATCTCAGGAGTCCAGAGCATCCCGGCTCATCAGTGCCACGCACAATCATAACCTGGTCCTGGGTTAATTACTAAAAGCACCCAAATGCACTCTAATGAAAGATAGTGCTACCGCTGAATGAAAGTGAGCAAACACTGTGGAGTTGTTTCTAATTACATTAGTCACTGACTGACAAGTTAAAAAAAAAAGGCTGGAAAATAATTTATTGGAGAAGTGTTATGCACGTCTACATCTGATTGCTGATGAGTCAAAGTCAAAGAGAAGAAAGGCTTGTTCACAAATGAGTTCTTCAACACTGGGCTGAAAAATAACCATAGAAACAGTTCCGGAGAATGACTTAAATAACTTTATGGTTCTCCATTTTATTAAATGTAGGGAAAACAAACATTTCCTGGGATGTGGCTGTATGGCTTTAACTGGAACTGAATTTAGGCTTAAAATCAGGATTGTTTTTCATAATGAAGGGTTGTTAAGAAGTAATGATTTTGTTGATCAGGTGTTCTTGTTTGCTAAGTATTTCTGCTGGATTTGTGTATCCAGACTGGGTATCTATGTCTACAATAACTCATAGATGCAACACATCTGAACTCTTCTGACGGTTTGGGGTCCATTAAGTGTGTTGGTTTGATTCAGTCTGTAATCTCAGTTTTCTGACTGGGGGCTCAATGTGGAGAATTTCACATGAAGTCAGAGTGTACTGTCCGTGCATTTTGATAGCTCTGGCACTAAAATGCTTGAAGTTGTATTTTTCCCCAGTTTCTCTCCCAGTTTGAAGCATTCAATTACTCAAATATTTCTAAAAGGTTTGTTTCTAAAGATATTAAGTACCCCCACATCTCTTTTAATCTTATTTAAATATTCTGTATGTGCCGTTGGAGGTCCTTTGTCAGAAAGGTCTAAAATCCATAGGATTAGCAAGTAAATGTTCTTTCAAAGGGGCAACTTATTTCTGTATACTTAACTTTCCAGCATACCAAGACATCTTTGCAGGCTCTTGCTGAAAATTATTTAAAGTAGCCCAACTTTGCTTACTTTCTTTTGACATTAGGGATATTTCTGAGATGATTTTTAAGCTGGACATAATGTTAACAACATTTTTGTCCCCCTTCTCTTTTTTCAGCTTGGAGTAAGTGGGAATTTAACCACTTAGTTCCAATTAAAAAAACCCAATTGAATGGTTTAGCCATGGAATCGTGAGACAGTCTTTCTGTTATACTCTACCCTGGGCACTCGGAAGCAGAGTTGCTTGAACTTGTGCTCCAGTCACCCACCTGGTACACACATCAGTGGTGTCCAAAATGTTCGGATGGCAGAACCATCTCTGACATAGGTCTTTCTGCCCTTCAAACTGGCAGCACCCCCAGCCTGCAGCAGTGGCCTGGGGCCATGATGGGTACTCTCTCTGAGGAGCTACAGGAGTGGCATAAAGGACACAAGAATGATACAGAAGATGCCACGCAGGACCGCTCATCCGATCTGTGGAACAGCTTCCTTCCAAAAAACGTTGTTTAAAATATAGCTTAGGTCATTGTACTGTTGTTGTCAGCTATTCAGTTGCTATATGGAAGGCACGTGACCCATTCAGCCCATTCCAGAAAGTGAATGTGAGAACATGCTCTGCTGGGCTTGATGAAAGATCTGCCTAGCCCAGTATCCTGCCACTGGCTCAAAATGGATGCCAAGGGAAACACGGAGGGGCAAAGCAAATGTGTGCCAGTACTTGCCCAGCATGTTTTCCAGGTTTCCAGCTTATCATGACCAAGAGGTTCCCATAGCCGTAGGCAGCACCCTTATATGTCACAGCCCTTGATGGCCTTTTCTTGCGTTGGCCTTTTCTTTCAGTGATCTGTCTAGTTGCTTTCTAAACCCCTGTAAACTTGTAGCTGCAGTAGCATTTTCATCGCTCAGGGAGGCATTTCCCTGTTCATTCTCTCCATCATTGGTGACTTTAGGAACTGTTATCAAACCTCCACCAATATTCTCTGTTCTCAAGCTGAACTGTGCTTGTCCATTTAACTGTCCTTATTCCTGATACAGAAGCTGTTCCCTATGGCTGGGATCATATAGGTAGCATTTCTCTGCATGTTTTCCAGATCTCCTATAACTTTTTAAGACTAGGAAATCAGAACTGTGCTTACCATTGAAGAAGCAGGCACTGTATAGTTTGATACAGGGGACACATATAGCATTACAAGCACTGAGTACATGGGCTCTGTGAGGGGACAACCACCGTGTGCCACTCACGAAGCAAACTGGCAGGTCCAGAAAGGTGTTTAACCCACCTTCCTCTCACAGTGTTGTTGTTCCACGGGCGAAGAGAAGCCAGTATACTGCAGGGTCACTGGTGCAGATCCTGCTGAGTGCTAAGCACCACACAATAAACTAAACAGAAACAAGCAATCTGATAAATAAAGAAGCTTCATGGGAGAAAATACTGCATATTTGAGGAAAATTCTTTGCAACCTGAGTTTGTGTGGTCAGATAATTTCTAAATTTTCTAAACCACCCACAAAACCACTTACTTGTAGCCTGTGGGAAATAAGTACTAGAATAAAATGAATTCAGAAAGTGAACTTGACAGTGTCATATTTTATGTCTTTTTCTTTTCATCTGTGTATTTTTCTGTAGGCCACAAACTATTCAGCAATAAATCATACATCTTGACCTTAGATGTCTTTCCCTGTAAGTTAACCTCTATGGAGAAATACTTCACTTCGGACCTGCCTATTAATTTTATCTGGGTTTTTTTACCTGTAGTGCAATTTACAGTGTGGTTGTCCACTTTTAACATCACATGTGTTCATGTTAGGAGCTTATCTTTCCCAACTAGGGAGGAAATAGAGGCTTGGTGTAAAAGCTTTTAAGAGTGCTTTCCACACAGACAACAAATGCAGTTAACCACAGCAGAGAATACAAAGCCGTGTGGATGTTAACATGTTTAAACAACTTTTCAGCATCCCAGGCTACTACATCTTTCCTGCTATGGTTGTTCATGAAAACTGAATCAAGCCAGCACATGTTACCATCATTCTTTCTTCCTGCAATGTAGATATATTTATTATATGTTTTATTCTCCTAATCCTTATGGCCAGCAGCAATTCAGATGAAATGATTCATTTGAACATCTGATCCTAAGATAAAATGTTGGATCCTGTTGAAGATTGTGTTCCTCCAGGCTATAAGGTTTCCCAAGATTGCAAAACAGAGGCACTGTCTCTCTTCTCCAGTTCCCCTGTGATTTTGCATGTACTCAGCAAAACTGCCAATCCTTTGTTTTGCTTCCTATAGTCTTCCTATGGTGTAAAAAACCTATGGCAATATATTTAACAGTAACTAGAGGTGGCATTTCGATGGTAGAAAAGCTTTCACCTTTTTAGCAGCTCAACAGGGCTTGCCTCGTCACTTATCGAAACTGTAAATAGAAGGAAAATAATGTCAGCATTAGTAATACATGTCTTTAATCAACTCGGCTTAAAATGACATGGTTTCCTAGAGATATCATATAAACACCTAAGTTAATGAAATATTACTTAGCAGTGCAAAGTGAAGCACTTTGAAGTTTGGAGAGGTTACAGGAAAGCTCTAACATGGACTGTAGATGTTTAAGCTGGAAACCAGATTTTAAATTCTCCTGCTCAGCTGCCTAAACACTGGATGCCCGAACACCACCGAGTACCGAGATTTTTTTTTTACTCCAAAGTTCCCCAGGGACTTTCTGTGCAAATGCAAACCAGCTTGGCATATGTCTCATGACTGAGAAATTAGTAATTATGTATAGAGAAATACCTAATGGTATATCTGTGCTGAGTACTCCCAGGGGAGCATCCTTACTGCCAATCCATCTGTTATGCAAGATGGGGGCATGGAGAGAGAAGGCAGGAGTGCATTTGTACCTTTCTTCTTGAAACTGTGTTACTGCACAGAGTAGGGAAAAAAAGAAGTAAGAATCTGCGCCACACAGTGTGGGACAAACCATAAGGACCAGAAGTCAGGTCTTCCCTTTTTCCTCCACTCTAGATGATTTCCCTGGTCAATAGGCTCACGAGTCATCTTGCTGACAGCTCATTTCCTTCCTTCCTCATGTCTTTTCCCATGCCCTCTCCTGCTACGGCTTACTGCAGTGCAACCCTCTTCCTCACATAATTCCTTATTACTGCTCTGTCACTTATCAGCTTTCCATGCTCAGGTCACTGCTTCTGCCTTGTCTTCACATCCCCAGCATTTAAGCAGTGGGATCTCACAAAGCACACAGCTTTCACATCCAGACCCGTGAGAGTGGTTCCTTTCTGGTACACTTGCGTAGAGAACCTGGAGAGGGTGAAGAGTCAGTGGAGAAACTACAGACCAAGTTCAATAAAACTCTACTGTCCATGGGAAATTGGATTTGTCAGGTGTTTATAACACAGCAAATTAGTGATTTTCTTAGGGACTTCAAAAAGTACATCCTACATCTTACCCTTCTGCTAAATTCAAGTCCCTCCTTCACATGAAGCAAGCAGAAGAATTTCCCAATACAAATGCCTTAAAAAATTCTTTAACATAGGGAGAACATGTATTTTCCCTTGACCTTATCTGGGGCAACAGCCACAGCTGGGTTTTTAAAGCTTGCTTGTGAAAAAATAAAAAGGGATTGAATTCCCTATTGACCTAAAAGTGCACAGAAACTGCATCTGCTTAAGCTGTTGGCAAAACTGGCCATTCACATCTTCCTCAAAGACATTTCAAGAAGATAACACTTTTTAGTGTAATTCTCAGCATGGCTGGTGAGAAGGAGTACTTGAATCATGTTGATTTAAGTAATGTTTGTCACATAGCACTGGCTATTATGACTTTTTCCGTAACGGTAACAACCTATCTGAAGTGCTTTAGCAGAAAAATGTGTTCCAGACTCTCCCTGTTGCTCACTTCTGCATTTTAATCCATTGAGTCATCCCGAATGGTATCAGGATGCATTTTCGCAGTTTTCATAACCGTGCCTGCTGCTTTAACAATGTATGTGCCCAGTCTGGTGCAGCTGTATGGAATTCAGTGATAGGTGGCAGGACAAGCCGACCTGTCACAGATTTGTGTTGAGATTAGGAAAACTGAGGATGCGCAATGAATTTCTGTACAAGGCTAGAAATCTAAAATAATAATTCCCCCCCTAAAATGCTGGAGTTTTAAAAGAATAGTTAAAAGGGCATCTTCAAATTCTATGTCTATTTTTTAATGAGCAACACTCTTCAAAAGACCATCAGGAAAGAAAAACTGATTTGGGGGGGGTAAGTTAAACAAGGGGTATATTGGTGTTCACTCAGGCAGCGTGAAGGTCTTTGGTGGATCGTTTTTTTTTCTCCGCACTCCTCGCTCAGCTGCTTCCTCGGCTGGCGCAGCCTAGCAGAAGTGGAGCCGTGTGCTTTGCTTCCTTCCCAAACATCTGCCCTCGAGGATGTTTTTGTTTGTGCCTGCCCCAGTAACGCTGGAGCGGGGGGCTTCCAGCACCCTCCTCGCCCAAAGTCCGGGCAGCTGAGGACCGGCCATCCCCTCCCCGGCTTCCCCTCCTGCTGGCAGCATCGGGGGGACCTGACGGCCTCGGTGGTGCACGGACTGTACGGCACAGCTGGCGCTTGTGCGAGCTGCTCCTGGCTCCCAGCGAGGGCTTGCACCAGTGTGGCCGGCGAAGCCACGCTTGGGGAGGGTGTCCCAAGCCTGGAAGGGGTCGCAGAGCAAATTCGTCCCCCCGGGGTACTGACATAGCTTGGCCCGGCGTGCCAGCCGTGTGCCGCTGCCAGGGAGTCAACAGGCATTTTGCAATATCTGCTCTCAGTCCCAAACACGGCAACAAATCTTAGATAACAGGGTTAACAGCACTCGGCACGCTGTCTCCTTGTTTGGCCAAGTCTTTCCCTAAACAAGCCGGCTTTAGGAAAATATTTGGGGGAACTTCTGCTATTGAGCTGGGTTTCAGTGGTGTCAGCTTTGTTTAAATGCAAGAATGTTATAAAGAGAGCATTGAAGAGCAAAGCAATGCCGGGCAGAGCTCTGGTGGCCAAGGGGTGCGAGGTTTGTACCAGGGACACCAAACGGGGAGGGAAACACAGTAACGCTGCTGTTTGTCCCCGCACAACTGCAGGCACGTCGCTGTGTTTCCCTTCTGTTTGTTTTGCTGCTTCCCCTCTAAACTTTTTGCATCATCCTGGCTGCTTTCCCGAGCTGTGGCTCAGCGGGCCGGTTTGCTCGCTGAAGTCCTCCCGTTCCCCTGAATGCGAGGGCATTAAATCGTGTTGCCATGGGAAGGGCTGTTTGTTACCTATCGCACCAGGCTCCGCAGCTGGGGAGGATGGAGAAACGGTATCGGTTAAATCAACATGCTGCTTGACAAGTGCGTGAACTTTTGTGATCTACATGTTGGGAAAAAAAAAAAAAAAAGGCGGATTTTGGCTGCCTTGAATGTGCTCAAACTGGGCAGTGCCCATACCACAGCTCTGACTAACCTGCTTGGCACAGCCAGGATCCCTGGGCTTCTCCTGGGAGGTAAAGCACAGCACTACATATTACACCTCTCAAAGCAAAACGACCTGAGAGGTACTGGAGAGGGTGACCCCCTGAATGGCAAAGGGCAAGCACCTGAGCAAATCCTTCGTTTACCTGGTGATTTTCTGGGCATCGCGGCCAGCCGGCCAGCTCTCCCTGCCCCTGCCGCTGCAGCTGAGTGGCGAGTTCAGGAGGAGAGAGATGTTGGGTGCAGAGGCTCTGATCAGGCTGAAATTTTACTGTGGAAATTGACTTCATGCAATTAATAAGAACAGGAAATACTTCTTGTTTTCTCTCAGGAGGGGAACGTTAAGTAATGGCTTTATCTTAATTTGTCAGGCTTTGCCCTAGGGACCAAAATTAAATGGCTGGAAGCCAGTGGAGGACTCGAGAACTGAAGCATTAACACTCTGATAAATAAAAAAAGAATTCATTTTAATTAGTTTTCCAGCTGAAAAATAATGAAGTTCTACATGCCAAAAAGCTGTAATGGAGTAATGGAAAGGCCTGCGCTTATACAATAGGGCCTGATTGCAATCTCAGGGCTCCATTTGTATTCGTTTGTAGCGTGAAACAAAGGAAGGTGTTTGGATTCTCTCTCTTTATATAAAGCCTCTGCTCCAGCACTCTGGGCTGGTCTTCAACCAGGCTTCCCACAGTCCTGCTGCCAAATCTACAAAATTTTCCTGGCTGACATTCAGGAAAGTACTGCTCGCGCTCTAGGATGGAAAGTTAAAAGACTTTGCCTGGATACACTGAAACATATACAAACAGTGCTTGACGTATGGCGTTGATTCATCCTGCACAGGCTGTCCCTGCTGTATCCCGGGGGAGAGAATTGTGAAGCTCCCTAAAATCACCTCAGTCGCTGGTGTTACACGTTAGTGAGAGGAATCATCTTAAACACTTGTGGAGATGCTTCCCCTTGGGGGATTAGCAGCGTGTAGCCAGACTGTAGCGCTCATCAGATCCGGGGTGGGTTTAGCCTGGGATAAACAGCTCAGATGCATTAGAAAAAAATAATCCTACAGTCAAAGATACCATTAGTCACTGTGACTAAAAGGCTGTCCTGACTGTTGGAGGAGTGATAGACATTTAGATGCTCAGGGCTTCTGTTGCCTATGGAGGAGGGCTAGCACAGCTTGAGTCACAAGCTGGTATTTATTTACCGTATCGCTATCCAATTAGTAACAGATAGCAAAAAAAAAAAAATCTCTGCTCAGTGGAGGGTGGAATAGGAAATGTCTCACTGCCATGAGCAGCTTAACGGATGTGCACCTTGTTTATAAAATCACATTGTGTCTGCGAAGGCAATTATCAGCTGGGCAAACATGTCCCTGCCTCTGCCTGGCGATCACCTCTAGGAAGCAGGATTTGGGAGGCTGTTTCTGTGGCCGCCCGGCTGTGCTGGTGTCCAGCGAGGAGCAGCGCAACAGGAGCAGGGGCAAAGTGCCTGTGGCTGCCTGCTTCTGCTTCCAGGGCTTGTCCTGGAAGGGGTGGCACCGGGCTGTTTCAGCCCCCACGATACAGCCACCTCTGCAGAGGCAGCGACGCGCACCGTGCTCTTTGCAGAGGAGCCAGCTGCAGGCTCCGGCACGCACTCCTCCAAGCCAGGATGGGCTTGGTTCCTGCCACATGCCTCAGCTTTTCTATTTGCTTCTCCATAAACAGCCGGGACATATAAGGGCAAGAATTTACCCTTTGCTCATCATTGCTTCAATCTACCTTTTGCCCGCAGCGAGCGGAACCGCTATGTTTTTCCACACTCAAAGTACACTCGTACGCTCTGCAGTCAAAACGACACTGAGGAGAAGAGCCCAATGCAAAACCAGCAATCGTTCTAAACCAGGTCCCCATGAGAAAGCACAATGTACGGTATTGTCCATGCTTGGCGGTTAGAAAAATGTGAGTTATGCAGCAAAAAGCATCAGACTGGCTTAAAATCAAAGGAATGTTGTGGGGTTTTTTTGCTGCCTGGCATTTTCAGGCTTTAGGTCAAGTTGTCCCACTCCTTCCTGCTGCTTTCAGCTCTAGGAAATCTAAGCCCTAACCCAATATGTCAGAGAAGTTGTGAACAGTTATGGTTTAAGTCAGTGGCTGTATCATTCAGAACCTGTGTCATCATGGATTGAAAATTTCGGAATAGGGCAAAACAGACTAAATGCCTTCTTCAAGGTACGTAGATCAGTTGACCTGATTGATCAACTGCCTGGTTGTCAGATATACCAAGAGCTGAAGCATGGCATGGCAGTGGAAGGGGTCTCCAGGGTCCCTCCTTGGGCAGGCTGAGGAGATCCTGCTCCACCAGCTCCTGCAAGGGCTCCCGGCAGCCTCCTCCTTTTCAGGGCCGAGAAGGAGTTCGAGGGATGCCCGTTTGGGTTTGGCCACTTGAAGGTATTCAGCCCCGCTGAAGAAGCACGTGAGGCAGATAGCAAGCTGCTACGTCAGGCTGCTCTGATGCAGGCTGTGTTCCGTGGTGGTACCAAAACACAAGGCCATTACAAATGAATGCAATTGGTCGCTGAAAAAAAATGTAAGGGGGTATCCAGAGAGGCTTAAGGAGCAGCATGGCCTTTCTCCTTATTCTCCTTCATTCAGTATTTGAAAAGGCTTCAGCCATTATTCTGGTGATTTAAAGTTTTACAAAATTTGTTGTGTTTAGGTAGACAGGGTTTTCATACTATTTCTGTGATTCAACCAAGGTTCTCAAATTGAATGTTGCATGGACCCTTGCAATTCTGTGTGTAGGTGTTTAACAACCCGGTGTCAAGTTGTCCTGCAGATCTTAAAAGGTGCTAAAAATCAACTAAAATGAGTGAAATAATTTTCAACTAGTATTTCTTTGTATAAGCAATTGCAATGAGGATGCATGTAACCTTACATAGAAACAGACCATAACACAGCACAGAGAAGCATCAGCAAGCTTTAAGCCAGACTTGCTGTTTAGCACCATAAGATGCAGCAGTACAAATACAAACCTGATGGATGGGTTAAGTTTAAGTATTGTAGAAGAAAGGCTGAGAAAATAGTGATTTAATTATAGGCTGTTGCCATCACATTTACAAAAATGGTATCTGACACAAGAGGAGCGTAATACAGATCTGGATGTTAGAAACGCAGCAAGGAACACCTACCAGCCGAATAATTGTGATAATCTGGTAAGACATGTAAGTCAGATGGTTAGTTTTGTTTTGTGAAAACCAATTGTAATTGTAGTGGTACTGACTAGAGCAGTGATTTCCATGGATAAACCGTATGTTTCAATGGCACTTTCACCTCCCGGCTTCAGGTGCTTAGATTAGGTCAGAAAGTCAGGGTGCCAGGCTCCAATTTGTAGGAAGTTATGTGAGAAGTCCCCAAAGTCAAGCTGAATAAATGAGAGTGGTGGCAGTAGCAGGCTTTGCTGCTATGTCCCTGTTCTAGCTGTGCCCAGCAGGTCTGTGCCAGGGCTGCTCTGGCAGTATTTGTGCAAAACACCATGTGTCTGTAAGATGTGATGTTCAGAGAAGGTGCTGGAGTCTTATCACGTGTGAGGACCATCATTAAACCAGCTCCAGGACCCTGTGCTGAGGCACTGTACTTCAAAATGATGTTTCAGGAGTGAAGTGGCCTTCCAACTGATACTTTGAGAATCAGAAGGGGTATTTCTCTGGGTCAGCCAAAATCTTCTGACTTCTCGATAAGCATATTTGCAACTGAGTAGGCTTTTGCTCTGTCAGCAGAATGTCACAGATTCAAGGTCCCATAGCACACATACATAAACTGCAAGTTTTTAGAATGGGGCATGAACTCTAACCATTTACTGTTTTCAAACAGGATGTTAAAAAGTTGAGACAATAAGTACCATTAAAAAATGCACAGAACGCATTTTACAAAAGGAAAAAAATTGAACTGCTAAAACCCAGGAAGTTCTTGAAAGTGCTTGAATTTGTAACTGCTATTCAAATTTAACAATAGACTGTGAGAATGACGTGCACTGTATAAGAGCCATTAGGAGTATCAGATACAGAAAGAAAAATCCACTACTGAATGAGAGGTCTATCCAAATAATTTTCAGCATGTCAGAGAATTCATTTCAGTGTTCAGTTTTGATCATCACTGCTTGACATCTGCAAAAATCACCTCCTATCTTCCAACCTAAAACCCAAGAAACATAGTTTTCTTGTTACTTGCACCTATGTCATACAGGAACATTCCCATTCAAAGTCATTTGAGAGCAACTGATGTAATTGAAAGGACAAACAAGCCCAGTATGTTTGTGGCTGTAACCAGAATGTATTTATTGGCTTAATGCTGAGCACTCTTATGGTCTCACTGTCACCATTTGTAATCTGCTTGCTTTTTATGTGTTTAAGCTGTGAATGCTTTTGGCATGATACTTATTGTGTTTTCACAGCACTCCACAGAATCTTCAGTTTCTTGATGTTTTACTACCACAGAGAGAAGAAAAATAAATACTGCATAAAGTGGCAAAAAAAGCATTGCCTAAAATTGATTTAGGTTGGTATTTTTAAAATGTGAATTTTCTAATTTGGGGCCTGTGTTCCTGAACTCACAGGCTCTGCGTCTCATTCTGCTGTTGCATCCTGTGTTATCATGGGCACTTGGACCCAGACTCATCCTCCCTCTCCTAGCCACTGAGCAGAGCTGACAAGATGAGGAGTACACTTGCCCTGAGATTCTTGTACAACAGAGAGAGGTGAGAGCTCATGCCTGTTCAAAAAGTCTCTGAGCAAGAATCTGAAGAAGTGACTTCCATTGTCCTCTACCATAAAATGGATGTGATAGAGTTTGTGAGATTTATGTTATCCAAATTTCTGTTACCAACAGATAAATGTAGTCATAATGAGTTCAGAAATTATGATTCTCAGAGGACTGGAATATTGGGAAATGTGACATTGCTGCATAAGCTAAAAATTCTCAAATTTATCAGTAAAAGAATGTTTTGGATCAAAGCTTCTTGGCATGTTGTTTTGAAAAATCTTCTTTATTTTTGACTAGGTATAAAAACTTTCTTTACAAAATAAAAGGTCTTCAAAACATGCAATCCAAATATTCTGTTTTGAAAGAGGAAATTAGGCTCATCTGAATGTTTTCCTTTTATTGAAAATTATTTGATGCAAAACCCACCGTTTTTTGAAACAACAACTTATAGAAAGTAAATTATCTTTTGGAAAAGAGTTCCTTTGAAGTCTTTCAGCCCGTTCTATCTAGAAGATTATGGTTTATACTATAGGCAGGGAAGAAATTAGTTATTAGAAAACCATGTCAGAGCCACTCTGATGAATTCAAACTAAATTTCAACCCCTGGGAAAGATAATCTGTTGTGAAAGGATGTAAAAGAATCCAAACCCACAACTTTACTATCATCACTTCAATGTCTGTACGTTACACTGTTTTGCTAGGTCGAACTAATCTGTGGAGCTCAGGCTGTACATCACCAGAGCCTCTCTGGCTTGCCATCTATCTGTCGACAGACTGATATCAAACACTTCTCCAGAAAGTTAACAAATTGCCCCTATGAGCCTATAACCTTCTGCCAGATTAATTTATTTTGGGTGGTTTCTTTGAAAGCAATGGATGTGTTTCCTGGAGCCAAAGCCATATTCCCAAACCCAGGAGGCACAAATGGGCTTTATGGCACTTTTAAGTAGGACTACAGGCCTGATGATAGAAATTGTAGGGTTTTGCTGGTATTTGGGCTCATGTACCTGGTGAGGATGGCGTTCCCAGCTCAGTGTGTCTGAGAATGTCCGATCTGGCTGAGACATCAAGGGAGGCATTGCCAGTGCCTAGCCTTACACATTTAACACTGGGACGCTAGCTCCCCAGTTGTCCTGATATTCAGGGAAAGAGGAACACCCACAAAGCAAACCAGAACAAAAAGTCTAACGCATTGAGGGATATGTTACTTTCTGTTACTTTTTTTTTCTTTTCTGGAAGTAAAACAGTGAGATAAAGCTCAAGGACTACAATCCTTTGATAATACCCACATTTCTTCAGTGCAAAATATTTCATTGAAAGAATCCTAATCAGCCCTAATGAAAATTCACAAAAGATCAGGATAAATAAACCGTGGAACAAATTTCTGGGGCAGGCTTCTCATCGTCTGTTGCCTTTAAATCAAGAAAACATTTCTTGCTAAAAGATATATGATGTTTCATCTGCAATTAATGGGATTCGGTGCAAGAATTACTGGGTAAAATTTGATGGCCTACGCTATGCAGGTCAGATTAAATGATCACAATGGCCTTTGACCTTTGCAGCTATCAATCTTTCATGAAAGCAAAGCCATAAAAGACAGATGAACTCTAATAAAAGGGAACTGGAGTCTCTGGAGGACTATTTAAAGGATCTTTTGAATTAGCTAATGCAAGAAAATGACGTTTTCTGATAGAAAGGCCTTAAAACCCCTGAAGTTATGCAGATTATTTTTCATTTTGACATGAGGAGAAATTGCATTTTGCTTTAAAAAAATTGTTTGCTGATAGCCTTCTTGTTTCTCTCCATTTGGGGTGTTGTCAGAAAGGGGAGGAGATTTAATGAAAGATGGGAACATGAAAATGTTGCAGGGTTGCCCTTTCACAGGTTTAGAAAGTGTTTATCACTCAAAAAGCCAGTTCCCTTTGGGAGAAAAGTAGAAAAGTAGTGTCTCCTGTGGTGCGACCAGGATTTATAGCCGGGCTGAGGCCAGAGGCAGTCCCTTTGGCCTCCCCATCTCCATCAGCATGCTCCAGCTGGGGCGCGGGCGGGAGGTCTTCAGGTCTTCTGTCCCGATCTCGGTGAGCCGGAGGGGCTGATGGAAACCCGAGGTGATGCCCAGAGCCCTGTAAGCCATGTCCCGAGGAAGAAAGGGGCCTGACCTCAGGGACTGAGCCCAGGAAGTGGAAGGACTTCCAGAGATGCCTGTGGCTTACTATGGGAGGAATCTGGGTGTGGGAGGACTAAGGAAGCTTCCTTCTGTTTAAGCCAAGTCTCGGCCAGCAGGGCCGTGTACCCTTATCCAGGATGGACTGAGGAAGGGGATGATGGCATTGAGGCAAACGGGAGAAGTGCGAGATGTCTTCCTGACAGGCCAGAACTTTCCTGCTTAGAAAGTGCTGGGAGTCAAGACTGCCAAGGACAGAAGCATCAGAAAATGGGAGATGTTCACGGCCCATGGACCCTACGGGGGAGGAACGCTGCTTGTAAATAGTCTGCTGTGTATGATCTCCAGGGAAACCCACCCAGGAAAGTGATGCAGGGCTTGCAGTGCAACTGCAGTGTGCTTGGGGTAAGTCAGGGAAGGGAGTGAGGATGTGCAGGATGCAAAAATGAGACCCTGAAGTCATTCACTCTTACGTGATGGGGAGCGTCGTTGGAATGGAAAATGAGGAGAGGGAATATCAACACCTGCAATTTCATGTATTTTAAGAGTGCAAGGAAATAATGTGAAAAAGCAACTCTGTTTCTCTGCCAAATAAAAGCAACTCAAAAAGATTGAAAAGTAATGTGATAGTCCCTTCTTGTGATTTTTTTTCACAGAAGAGATATAGCATTATGTGCGTTTAACAACACACATTAGTGCTGACAGAATGAATTACTGTGTAGGGCTGAGAAAGGTTGGGAAGATGAAAAGGAATTAATCAGGAAAAGCTAGACCAGCGGAGAAAAGAAAAACAGAAATAAATCAAACTGAGTAATTTCCAAAGTACACAGGATGTCTATCACTAACTGCTAGGATGTTTCAGCCATTAAACATTTTCCTGATACCTGCAATTAGGGACTTATTAATTCAATTGCTGCCATTACTTGTTGTCCCTTTTAATTGTTTTTCTCTGCCATGAACTGCACTACAATTTGAATACAATCTAGTAGAGGGCATAGTATGCCACGGCACCTGGAGAGAAACAATGTATCTCTCCCTAAAAATTATCTATTAACACCTGGATCTTGAGATTAATTTCAATCATCTCATGGATCTTTTATAACTCTATTGAAACTCCTTCCAGGGTGATAATTTTAAATCCTGGAGGTACTGGTACCTTGCAAATGAGTGCTATATCCTGAGCTGGTGCAAGTGGCAGCAGTGAAACCGCAGCAGCTGGTTCTTACTGAGGATCTGATCTGACTAATACATAATTTCCCAAAGAACCATGGTCAGAGATAAGTGCAAGGAATGCAGGTCACCAGCTCTGAGGTCACTTTCTGACAGCTGAGATAGTGCTGGAAGGAATTTTCTTTATGCTCGTCCCACCACTGGCCAGGGAGCAGAAGGGGACAGCTCGTGAAGCAGTCCCACCGCCCGCGGCTCAGGTCCTGGCAAATCCCAAGGCTGGCTCTGCCGGCTGCTGGCTGATAACCCACACGTTGGTTAGGAGAACAGAACCGTCTGTCCTTTTCCAATTCTCCTTGGGGTCCCCAGCCACATCATTCCCACCGTCATTCTTATTATATGCATGAAGGAATCTGGTGGTTTTTCTAATATCTGGGTGTATTTTTCAGTTATTACATAAATACAGCTTCTCCAGTGAACTGTGGTTAAGGTGTTCTGCTGGCTCACAGGTTGAGCTTTTCCCACAGGGATGTTTAAATTAAATGAAATAAGAAGATGATGTTAAGTGAACAGCTTTGCTTTTCTGCCCCATGTTCTGTTCAGTGCCGGCTACGAGTGCACTCCGGTAAGTGCTCAGCTCCTCGCTGCGGCTGGCACTCCTGCTCGTTGGGTCACTGACTCACGCTTGCCAGCTGAGTCAAGGTGTAGGAACGGTTAGTGAAGGCTGCCAGCTGGACTAGTAGGAAAAACACTTGGGCTTGGGTTTTACAGCAAATGGCAAAGCAGTTGAGCTCAGATGGCCCGGTTTATTTCTTGTCCTCAAATAAAAGGTTTCATCGTAGTCTCAGCTGTTGCATTTTCCTTTTGTGTGCTTATTTGTCAAGGTTTGAGTCTCTGTTGTTCTGAAACAGAACTGACTTGGGCAAGCACACGGTAAGATTGGGGCAAAGTCTCCCTCCACCAAAAATCAAATAATAACTTGAGGGTGAACGGAAAGAAGAAAAACTACTGCTGGGATTCCCACGCTGCAGTGTCTTTCCTGGCAGAATATTTACTTCCACTGCCTCAGACTGTCTGTTCATGGTTTTATTTGCATTTAGAGGTTATTGAAATGAAGCACATAATGAACAAAGTTCTTCAGAGAGTGGCAAAGGACTGTCAGTGTCATTCTTCAGCTGGGTGGGATTTCTGTGAAGCACTTGTGACAAGTCTCATTCCTCAGAATATTCTTCATAACAGGGTGAAGGCTCTGGCTTTTCATATATAATCCAGCTCCAGTGATTAGTCTTTCTTCTCTGCAAAGAGAACGCTTACTTTCAGACAGGCCTCTATGCATGTTATCTTGGTTAGCATCAGCAAATAAACCCATGGCTTTTTCAGCTAGGACACAGAAGTCTTTATCCCTTATGCTGAAGAGATGGTAAATTCATAATTTTTCCAGGCTCACATCCCCTGTTATTTGGGAGCAGTCACACACACGTGTACTAGTGGCTTACACAACTGAAACAAAATTATTGAAACATGATTCCCATTCATCAGGAATTCTAGATTATTTCCCTGATTTTGGTCTAGGAACATGGTTTGTAGTGGGCAGAGGCTGAGTACTCATAACAGCATTTATAATCTATACATTAGTCTTCAAGACTGGCATGATGCTGTTAAAACTGAACACGCTATGCAGCCAAAAGATGTTCTTTTACACTGCAGAGCAAAAATTACATGTAGATGGTCTTCTCATGTGTTTATACGATGTTTTGCACATGCAGCATTCGGGCCATTAAATTATATTGCTCCAAAGTTGACAGAAGTATTCAGAGTTCTTGCTGGGTTATTGCCTTTGGAAAGTCAGGTACTTCCTAATGGCAATCTAGTTTGATTGCAAAGAATGTATGAAAAATTCTGTTGTTCTGAAGTCAGTGAGGAACAGGAGGGGCCATTTTTCTCCCTTTACAATGAGCAGTTGCTCTAAAAGAAGCCCTTTTCCTTCATGGCCCATTCTCAACACTTGTCCACCTCTCTGATCCTGGTTATTTCTACTGTATAGACACAGTTTTTGAACATCCATGGCTCCAGCAGTCAGTGCCAATACTTGCCCTGCGGAAGCCTATAACCAAGCTTCTTCCCCCAGCAGTACTTTGCGCTTGTTGAGAGCTTCTTTTCATTCTCACAGGTGCTTCTCAGAGTGGAAAGCAGAAATATGGTCAGGATCTGATCGATGTCATCAGACAGTAAAAAAAAATATTGTTGGATAAGTAAATCAGCTCTTTTTTCCATGCTGCTATAATCTGTAGGTGTCCAACATATGCTTGAAAATTATATTAGGGATCAAATCCGCAGAAAACCAATATCAAGTAGAAAAATCACTTGGCAGGAGTCAGCCCAACAATAAATAACAATAACAATAGTAATAGATAACATTACCTTACGCTATTAGTAATTGACATTGTCATCATATTATTCAAAGTTAGTTTTAATTAGCTGCCCTTTCTCTTCTTCTCTTGCATATTGCTCAAGGCAAATTGGTAGTACTTCATACCTGCTGTTGCTACTCCTTGTGTTTGCTTTATGATTTCCTTTTTATTTCTGTGCCACTGCCTTCTCCTTGTGCCAGGCCCTAAGCTGAACCTTATTAATCATTCTTTTTCCCTGCCATACAATACAACAGTATTGGAGTTAGAAATTTCCACACATAAACCTCTGCTGCTTTTTTTTGGTGTGGTCAGTTTTCTCCTTCGCTTTATCAGCGTTAGGTCTTTAGTAGTGTCCTTTCAAATGAACCCCTGAGATACATTTCCTGTTTTCTCACATGTAGACTTTCCTTTGAATTTTTTGTATTCTTTTCCACTGGCTTTGCCTACATCTACAGCTCTACTCTTACACCAAATATACTTCAACTCTCATCCCACTACTGTTATGGTACAAAAAAATTAATCACACGTAATGGTTGCATAAATCAGTAATTTGATTCAGTTTGGCATCAAGCTGATCTCTAGGTTCTTCACTACATTTGTAAAAACCTGCTTTTCTGACAAAACATTCTTTGCAGTTAATTTTGTTAAGAACAGCTTAAGGACATACGACTTCCCCCTCCTACTAGAGCCTGTAGCTAAGAGGTGACAACTCTTTATTTTGTTACCTTGTTTTTCAATTCCATTGCAATTTCACCATTTTGTGATCTCGAGTATATTCAGAAAGTTAACGTTATCGTGTTTCCATTTCCTTTGCTCAAGCCAGGAATCTAATATGCCACACTGCATTTTTCCCTTTCTGTCCTATTTTCCTTTGCCAAGCATCCCAAAAGAACCAGCTTGTCTCGACATACTGCTCAAAGGCAAGTGAGAAACGAAAACACCAAGAGTAAGAAACTTCAAGGCTTTATGCTGGCTTTATCCCTCTCCTAAGGGAGGCCAGACTGTAGGGAGAGCTGGTAACTTTGTGGGAGATAATCACACAATGCTAAGACTCACTTTGCTCATCGACTTAGGCTGTTATAGCCACAATAGCAGTACTGTTGCTGCCTCTGCACCCTGCCCCCTCTCGAAGAGCACGTCTTGAAGGTAGTTCTCAAAGTCTCTACACCAGCACTGCGTAAAGCTTGAAGAATATAAAAGCTTGTCACCTTTACAACCTCTCCTGGCTTGGAGAAAACCATGCACCGTCAAGCAATCATTTCACTGCTGGCAGTAGATTTTATACTGTTACCACTTCTATTGTGAATGTTACTCCAAATTCACCTCTCTGATCAATCTGTTTTATTAAGGTTTCTGGGGCCTTGCTACGTCTTATACACAGAGATGCAATTTACAGTTCTGCAGAAAGAAGACTGTATCCCAGCTAAATTTTTGTTTGCCAGAATTACAGGGTGGGTCTTTTTTTTTTTTATATATATATCTCTATGTCTGTTGCAGTAACCTTTTTAAGCCTGAGGGAAAGAAACCATTAGGCTGCTTGTATTAACCTTTAGGCTCCTTGTCTTTGGGCCTCATAAACTGAACTCACTCTTCAGCTTCCCTTGATCCACAGCGCTCTCCGGCTCTTTTCATTTAGACACTGGTTGCATGCATTGCTTTCTGTTTGCTTCTTCTTGGCGGAAGCTGGGGGCCTCTCAGCCACAGAAACCCAGCAGCAATCAGGTGCCAAATTCATGCCTATGGCTTGAAGCCTTCCAGCCTTGTGCGTTATCTGGGTTTACAGTGCAGCTCTTTAGAGGCTTACAATAGCTGAAACCAATAGTAGCCTAAAAATTTCTAAAGCCTATACTTTATTCCTCCCTCTAGATAACATAAAAGTATGTCACCATTCACACCGAGCTGTATGGCTGGACACAACCTTCTCTGTTACTGGCATTTTGGGTTCTGTCTCTTCACGCTCTCAGGTCTTTTCCAAGCTCAGGTCAGACTCCTCTACACGTCTGTCATCTCGCCTCTGCAGACATGTCCCTCTGCCAGGCCCTGGGTCTCTCCATCTCTGCCAGAGACGTTTCCACTGATGGCGATCTAGAAAGAAAGACGAACAAAATAATGGAAACCAGAAGAAGGTTTCAGTTATGTCTCTTCTGGTCAGCTCCTCAGCAGTAAACCCATGGTTTATTTCCCATGCCATAGGTCTCTATATACAGCCAAGAAGATGAAATTTGAAATGAATATAACTAGTATCATTTTATATCAGCCAGTGGATCACTTTTATCCGCCTACTTATTTTTGTATCTCCCTTCACCCTTGTATATGTAAACCTCTCAAATAATTATAGGTTTGTCATCACAACACTTCTCCAAGGTAGAGAATTATTATGAGCTTATTGTAACTGGAAAATTGAGGTGCTTGCTCAAGGTGAGGTAAGGAGTTTCAAACAGAGACTCAGGCCCTGTTCACTGACTTCCCTCCCCTATTTGTACAGGTTTATATATATGCTTTTGTGCTTTTGAGAATTTTATAACTGTTAAATGACTGATTAATAGCATTTCATTCATTTATTAAAAAAAAAATTAGAACATTTAGCACTGCTGACAGAAACACTGAATTGGGATTCTTGGCATATGAGTCACAAATTACATGTATTATTCAGAGGTTTCGTAGGCAGTGACATGACTGCAGTTTATAACCCTGCTCTCCCAAGGGACATACACTAATTTGTTCTGATGGAATCACCAGGAAAAAAAAAGTAGGTATTTATATCCAAACTAATGCTGGGAGGACAGGTGGTTTTGGTATCTGAACTTCCTCTATCTGTTTGTGACTGTCTAGGCCAAATATCTTACTGTGCTTCTCTGCATATTTCTTTATATTTCATTACATATCCAGTTGTCATTGTTGCAACAATAATTGAATGTGAAAGTTGTAATTCTAATAAAAAAGTGGAATGACCTACTTTGTAACCCCATGGTTTTCCATTCCACTACAGACCAAAAACATCAAAAAAATATAAAGTAGTTTTAATATGGCATTTCTGGGTTCTCTAGAAAGGTGACTCAAGCCAAACTTAGCAAATGTATGGAGCTTTGCAAATAATTTTTTTTTTGTTCAAAGGCTGCATTACAAAATTTAATGAAAAAAGCCCTGCTATCCTTAACATATTCATTTTTAAAATGGTAATAAAAATAAAATTAATTTAAAATATTTGCATCAAAGTAAACACTTTGCTTGATCAGAAAAATGAATAATTTATAGCATTTGAAATAAAACCAAATAAAATTCAGTAAAAGATAGGATATTATTCTCCACTTAAGCACTGGTAGACTTACCGTCCAAAGGCTACAGCATTCAGCTACAGCGCAGAAGAGAACATAGAAGTACCTTCTCTAACCAGTTTTAAGTAGCAATTGCAACTGTTTCAGTCTGAAACAGTTCAAAGCTGTTCTGCTTTTTAGATCCCTGCAGGGTCTAAAAAGCTCTGCAGGTATTCACATTTTTGATTAAGTGTTTGAGTACAGTGTCATTCTCTTTCTTTCTTTTTCTGACTGGGACATCCTCATGAAAATTATTTCTTATCAGGTGGCTGGAGAATTAATCTAATCTATGGTGATGTTCTAGTTTTTATTTTTAAAAAATAACCCCCAAATTTAGGGACTCAGCTACATGCTAGGTTTTACTGCAGAGGGTCCCAAATGCAGCGAGGTACCTGCCAGGCTGACTGCATAGATGTTTATCTGTGGATCGATAACTACTTCAATCCATAGACAACTGGTTTTTTTTCCTCATTTCATTTTAGTTCACTTAAGATGACTCTCCTTCCATGTAATTTTTGAGTATTATCCAGGGAACCTGAGCATGCATGGTTGAGGATGCAGGAGAGTTAATTCTAGGACTTAAGCATAGCATTCCTGAATTAAGGAATGACAAAGATTTTCCTTATCTCTCTGATGACAATTTCTGTTGGGTTGTGATGTGTCTTGGTGGTAAGAGCCATAGTTAAAAACAAATGTCTTAGAGCATGGGGTAGTTTTGACGAGTTACTAAAATATGCAACTAGGGGATGAGTACTTTTGGTGAAATTCTGGCCCAGTTACCATCACCAGGAATTTTGTCAGTGACAGTAATGGACTAGCAAATTCACCCATTTAAAGAAAGGAGATGCATGAACAAACCCTTTTTTGCTGTTGTCTTCATAACACATTTTTCTTACATAATTTTCAAAATACTAAGCGACCGTTTCATTTCATCCAGCTTGCATGAGCCTCTTGGAGTGTCTGTTTACCGAGACGACCCCAATTCAAACCCTTCTGTTTATCCCCAAACCCCTGGCTTTCTCTGAACCGACCTCCTCAGGTTTTCCTGCAGAAAAGCCTCCTGCCATCGTCCAAGTGCTCGTCACCGGGGCTCTGGGAGGAACCTCTCCTTACGGCACGTTCTGGAGGCAGCTCACCCACAGCAGGGGGGAGGGAGGAGAGGGAAGTGTTGAGTTCCATAGCGGCTAATTTCCCAAGCGAAGAACTTAATTACTCAACTCCCACGCTGAGTTTATGCCCGCAAATACAGCCAACGTGTGTCAGTAGGCGCGATCGAGGGGGCCGGTGGTCCCTGCTCCCCAGCAGCACCTGCTGGAGCGGGGTCTGCGGTTGAGTAACGCTGCTGTGGTCCAAAGGGAGGTTACATTATTGGGGACATTGTCATTCTAGCTGGTGTTAGTCATAGCCTTGGTGACTCATCAATCTGGCTCACAAAGTAAAAGCAGATTTACCCTTTATAGGGTTTGGCAGTTGGCAGATGATTGTTTCCCCTCTGTGAATCAGACTTTTATTTATTTAGTGTAATCAAGAAGGAACTGCCTGTTTTGTGACCTTCTAAGTTAGTGAAAGGGAACAAAGGGTTTCTCTTTATTATTATTATTTTTTGGCATCATGCAGTTAGCAGAACAATGCAAAACTATGATAAAGGATCATGCTCTGGTTGGCTGGCTGCTTGGACTGTAGCTGCATGTCACTTTATTATTCCAGTTGGTTTGAACAATTCTTTTACATGAGCAGAAATAACCATTTTATTACAAATAAAGTAGAATCCATACTCTTTAGAATCAGTCAGGAAAAATTACTCCCTCACAGCAAATACCTAGATAACCATTTAACATGCAAGGCACTGAAAGTTCCTCGAATGGTTTTGCTAAGCTGGACAAAAATAATAAGAGAATTTTGCAACATGCCTGGCTATTGGACAGAATACATCCTGCCAGATTACAGACATATCTCATGCAAATTACAGAAAAAAGAATTAAAAAAATCAGATGACAGGCAGGGACTGTGGTAAGCAACTCAAGGACAACAATCTGGGTAACAGACCTAAAATACATATAGAGATTGCTCAATGCCAGTGGAGCTGAAAGAAATTATAAAAAGCTAAGAATAACTAATCAGAAATAATTAATTGGTTATTGCTTCCTATCCAGATAAGGAAAAAATGCCATTTGGAAAGTTCATGCAGTTCCTAAACTTTGTATTTTGTTTAAAGAAAATGGCTTCACCAGTGTGAAGCACACTAATTCACTCCCTGGTCCTCGCACTCCGTAGGCATTTTGCTGAGACCTGTAAATGATCTGCAGTATGCTCAGGGAATGCCAACAAACATTATTCATTGCTACAGCTGCATTTATTGCATAGTTTTCAAAGCTGGTTTTATTTCTAAATGTTTTCCCCTTCTGCGTTTAGCCAGCGACAGGTTTCAAATGCAGTGATAAACCTTGGTGCTTAGTGAAGCTAAGCTAGATTGAACTGTGTGGAATGAAACATCACCAATAGTAAAGTAAAAAAGAGGGCATTTTTCAAGTTTATTTCAAGAAATTTTCATTAGCTTGCCCTGTGGTAAGCTGCAGTGGGGTTCCGTGTCCCAACGGAGTGCACTGGCTGCATGGGGGGGGGCACCTCCCATGGGGGGGCCACTGGTCTCCCTGGTGGTGGTGGTGGGGCTCTGAACATTGCACCCAGGAGGGGAGGGCTTCTCATCCTCCTCGCTCCATTTCTGTGCTGCCACACTATGAAGGTCATAAATGTGCTGTTTTACTGAAAGCCTTGGTTGAGGAAGAGTATGGTTGGAAGAAAAATTAGAAAAACTCTAGTTCATCAAGCTACGTACTTGAAAAGGTACATTGCAGAGAAATCCACGCTTCTTTTAAATCAGCACTTTCTAGGATATAAAAAGGCTTCAACTTTGAGATGGGGAAAAATCTGTGTTAGGTATAAATAAAGCATGACTGCCTAATCAGTTTAGTGGAGGTGGAGGCATTACAATGAAAGCTCCCATGAACAATTTCTTTATTAAGCAGATCTTACTAAGATTAAATTACCAAATCAAGAGTGTTTTCCAGCAAATAGCATGCTTTGCTTAGCAGTCTATGGCCAATGAGTTATATTAAATGATCAAGGGATACTGCAGGTTATTCTTCATTAGGATCTGTAAGGACAGGAGAAACAATCATCTGTGGGGAATGGTTTCAGTGGAAGGCAAGTTAGTGACATCCCGAGATCTCTTTCACCCCTCTATTTTTATCTGTGAAGGGAAAGATAAAATGAAGGAAACCATGTCTGTTGATCTGAATTCAGAGATGCATAATTTGACCTGACATTTCTGTTGAAGCCAGTGGGTCTCTGAATAGACCCCAATTCATGCTCAAAGCTATAGTGGTTTTGACTTAAAAGAAGACTTAAAGAAGTGCTCATCTTGAAGAACGTACTTAGAACACATTCCCAAATTCTTTACTCTGACCCTGATAATACTGTGACACACCACTGTGATCACAATTTTAGTGTGGCTTCACTTGAAATACTCCCAAAGCAAACGTTCTTGAATTTCATAACATGAGCTATGAGATAACGTCTTGCAAGTAAAATGATCGTGAATACAACTAGACCAAGGAGAAAATTACTTGCAAGACACCCAAGTGCACTTTGTTCTTCTGCTTTCTTTTCCTCGGAAGCATAATACTCCTGAGACCAGCAGCTGTCAACAATATGAGAGTAAAAATAATACATGGTATTAGTTGCCTGTTGTGCTAGGCACTGTGTAAACATTCAGTAATTGAAGTTAGTAATATTAATGATTTTATTATAGCTTTCAAGATTTTTAGTGTTCTTTGTCAAGGCTTTTTTTCCCATTTCCTCTGCTATGTGAGAATCTCAAATATGCTTAACAAAAAAAAAAAATTCTAATTCACATAACTGTGCATGAAAACCTATAGAGTTCAAAACAGAATAGAAAGAAGACAGATTTTTTTTTTCTTCTTCATTTCTTAATTGTCACAATTTTAAAGTCAACCTTAAAGTTTATTTGCTCTTGCTCTGGATTTGGGGGACTACCAATACTAAGAAAAAAAGCAGACCCTCTGCCAGACAGACCATTCTGCCTACATACACAAGATAAGCAAAGGGTGGGGGGAGTAAACTGCTGTTAAGAATGTGGAAATGAAGCATAAGGAGATTAAACTGCCAGCACTTTCAGCACTTGGTTATGCAGAGAAGGTCAGTGCCGAAGAGAGCGTAGAGGCAGGCTGCGGGAGAGCTGGGAACTGCCCCTGGGTGCTCCTCGGAAGGGAGACAAATCTCGATGAACTGCCACCGCTGTCCGTATTCCTGTCTCTAGGTTAAGGGAGGTAGGTGTGACACAAAGAGGAGCACAATCGCTGTTCTTCACAAAATAGTTCAGCTTGGGAACTGCTTGCCACAGGATGCTGCGAAAGCTAAAAGTTCACGCAGCATTATGAGGGAACTGAACAAGTCCATTGCTAAGAAATGAGTAAATATTACCAAATAAAACCCAACCCAACCCAAACCTAACCTAACAACCCACCTGTATTGAGCTCAGGAAAATTAGTTTAATTTTATCTGAAAATGACTCAAGGGTGAGAATGCATGTCAGTGAAATATCTCCTGTTTTCCTTGTTCTCACACTTCCTTAGACATTGATTGTGGTCGCTGTGGGAGGCAGGATGTTGGTCTAAATGGGTTTTTGATGTGACCTACTACAACTGTCCCAAGGCTATAATGTTATGAGAGACACTTACTGACAGCAGCTGAAGATCTAACCATCAGCTGTTGGAAGTTCTCTTAGATGCTACGCGGTTTTTGTGGCTACAAAGTACTTCCCAGAGACGCCTTTTCCCAGCATCTCTTGGCCCCACAAATAAAGCAGTTCTGCATGGTTCTAGCTACTTTAGACTGTCTGTGAGTCACTTGTTGGGATTGCAGCTTATGGAAGGGGTCAAATGCTTCATTAACAAGGGTAGGCTGCACCACACTGGAAAATATTTTTTCCTCAGTAACCCCTTGATAGTTCTAAAATCTAAGAAATGGTTTCTACAAATAAACAACATCTGTGCGTTACCAGTATTATCCATCTTCAGGACGGAACATATTTATCTGGGCAGAGCCTGAAAGCCCTCCCAGGAATATTTCAAATCCATTTCCTAGGTAAAGCAAACAGATACTTATGCCCCAGCCCCACATCCCACACCGACTCCTGCATTCACAAGGAACCCCAATGACCTCTCTGGGTCCATATGGCTAACCATACTGCAGGACAGTGCATTACCTTTTATAATTAGTACAGCATGTTTTTTTGGTGGATATACTTCAATTTTGTCACTTCTTCCTAATGACAACATTCAATTTAAATTGACGCTCGGGAATGAATTAAAATGTACAAAGGGTCTTAAATGAAAAAGTGTTAAGTATCCATGTAAGCTCAAATCAGATATCTAAATTATCAGATGAAGAATGCAGCTTTTGAAAACAAAGGTGCACCAGTAGATTTGTTTCAAACAAATACATTTCTGTGTGGTTAAGAGAAAGACCTGATATAAGTAGTTTGGAAGCAAAATAAACCACACTGTTATCATATATTAAGAAGAAATATGTGTGAATCTCAATGATTTGTAGAAATATAGTCCAAATTTGTGAAAAAAATAATCACAAATTTACTACAAATGAAAACTTTATTTTAAATATCGCCATGTTTAGGGAAAACATAAGAAAGAAAAGGTAGGTGGCACTTTAATTTTTGATTCAACAGAGGGAAGTCTATGATTAGTGAAAAGCTGGAGGATGCAAATCAATCACTTTCTTGAAGCCTTTTTACTCAGGTAGGAGTTACTCTTCCTAGTAATTAACCATGTGTGAATTACTTCTTCAGCAGACTGACTTGTGGATTCACACAATTTAATCAAACTGTGGCTCAAACTTACTTGTAATATAATTATTTGCCAGCTAAAAAAGAGTAATGTAGTAAATGGGAAAATCTTACCTTCCCCCCCCTCCAAATCCACTGGTGAAAGAGTCAGTAGTTCTTCAGGTTCCCATTTCTAATTCCCTTTGCCTTCTTGACTGCAAGATATTACTGGCTTTCAATTCACTGGTAGTGACCGACTGCTCCAAGCGCACTCCCAGCCTGTTGCAAATGCAAAGTAAAATGGGTTTATAAAAAGTCACCCATGAATATTGGTTAAGCTGCCTGTTTGACTGCATGTTTGCAATGGGCTAGGACCATGCGTACAACCAGTCACTGTGATTTAACTGACAGGCAATTAAGATATACTGACTTGTGCTTGTGGGAACGTATCATTAAAGTGCCTTATCCGGTACTTCACCACATTAAAAAATATATTGTGTCAAGGTTGTGATAAAAGTTTTATGTTATTGATACTACATGTAAATTAAAAATATAGCCATGTACCAAGTGAAATTTTACATCTTCTACCCACATTTTTCTCATCCTAGTTTCTTATGATTAAGCTTTGTCTATCTTCCTTCAAGTACCAAGTGTACTTCCAGAGAAAAAGACATTAGATATTATCACTTTTTGTAGGATTTTTATTAGCATTCAGAGGATCTCAGGACCACACAAGGAGGTCTTTGGCAAATGTCAAATACAGAGTTTTCCACAATGCTGGGTGGCTGCCTTTTCGAAAATCTTTAGCTTCAGTTACAATCAACTGGTTGCGAAAACACTTTAATATGTAAGAACAGAAGTGCTGTGCTTTTCTGTCTCAACAAGTTATTAATTCATTTCTAGCTGAGACTCCACATCTAGATAAGAGCTCCACTCCTAAGAGGTACCTACCTCTCCTTGCCTGAATTCTTTCCATCAGAGACCTAGGTATAAATTTACCTTCTTTTTTATCACTGTGGGTGTGACAGCAATCTGCAGATTCAGTAATAGATAGGAAGAAAATAAATTATTTCTCTCTGATAATTTGGTGGGCAAGTGATTTCACCTCTTGTGTAATATTAAAAAAAAAAAAGTTTAAGCAGCTGATAGCGTTTATTTTCTCTTTCTGCTTACATGTGATAACAGAGAGATACAGGCCTTAACTTCGTATTTAAACTATATCAGCATTTTGAGCTGATAAGGTTTAATGTTTTAAATGTAACCTGTAAAATATGTGGATTAAATGTGAAATTAGTACAAATTCTGCAGAAAGGAATAGATAATTAACCTGAATTACTTTGACTCTCTGAAAGTCAGGTGTCTAGTCTAAGCTAAAGAGCTACCATCAAGAGAGAGTGAGAAGGAGAGGAATGTGTGGGTACAATCCAGTCCATTCAGAAATAAATGTCTAAAATAGAATCACCCTCTGGAAATGCTTACCTCCTCTTGTTAGTAACAGGCTGAGCTTTGACGATTAGCTTCAGTTTGACACCTTACTTTTAAATGGCGAAAATTAGGTGATGTGAACCTAATCTTGCCATTATCTCTTTCCACTCAATACAGCAAAGCATCTAATAGCAAGCTTATACTTAAATGTAAGACAAGTGCCATAAATCTTTCTAAGTGTTTTGCTGGAGCAGGTCCAGAGTGCTCATCAGTTTGCAGGATCAAACACTGTATCTTTAACGGTGTCTAGCACTTGAAATTTCTATCAATATCATTGCTCTGATGTGCAGTTACAGCTTCAAAACGTGAAGGCCAAACTTGAAAGGATTTGTTTATCACTCATCCATGCTGCTGTCTTTACCAGAGGGAAGTGAAGGTGTGGAAAAATAGCTTGCACATCTCACGTCTGGCTGAATACTGAGCATCTGAAAGTTATTTTCATTGGGGATCTTCTTAAAAAGGCAGGAATGTTTAGAGCACAGACACTGAAGTGGGAATAGATTCCACATACAATTCTTACATTTACTTAATGATCAGCTAAGCTTACTTTAGGCACCTACCATAGGTGCAATGCAGGACATAAAAGTTTAGGAATCCAGATTTCCTTTACAGTCCATGGAAAGAGACACTCAGAGGGCCGGTGGGAACATCAGAGTTAGCTGCCTGTAATCTCCAGCGTTACGCATTTTGCTATTCAATTGCAACATTAATGCCTGGTTGTTTCCTGGCAAGGTATGAAGTACACATGGAAAAATAAGATACTGCGAGAACAGAGAGCACCTTTTTGAGCCCATTTAACTCCCCTGTAAATTGGCAAGCAAACCCTGCTTTCACTGAAGTCCTGTGTCTAAGCAGCACAACAGTGTTTTTCACATGGTATTTACCCTATTTTACAGTACTATTTCACAGCAATCTAGGTAAGTGGCCTGCATAAACTGTGTTGCAGTTTGAGTATGAGAGGCTAAACTCTATTTGTGTACATATCACAAAGATAAAATAGAAGCGACTTAACAATGTTATGCCTTGGCTTTGAATGCGGTGAGTATAGCATGTTATCATTTTGCCAAAACAAACATGTTGAATTCGTGACAAATTTCCAGAAAAATAGATTTTTGACTCACTTAGCCACCCAGTTTAGTTTCCAAAATGACCTGAAAGAGTAAATTGCTTCTCTTGCCTACGTTACTGTTGTTTTAGGCCAAGGAGAAGATTGGCTTAAGCAGCTCTGCTCTGACTTTCATTATACTGTTTGGCCTATTACAAATCTAGTCAAAACAAAGGAAAGAAAACATTTCAGATTTTGACGACTATTACATACTGACTTATTTACAGCTTATATAAAACAAGACTTTGCATTTACTTCTCTGACTCCAGTTGCCACAATAGGTGTTTGGCAGTGCTGCTCATCCAAGATGACTCACTTTTTTTGTGAGGCTCCACTGCAAATAGCTTCATTCTGAGAAAAGTCTTGTCTAAGGCAGTGGCCTAAATCTTTACTCCTACCCATGGCTAGAAGTAAAATATCTGCTTAAGCTGGCAGATGTTGACTGGTCAGTGTGCTAGAGAAATGCATAAGCAAAAAAGAAATTTCATGTGGGATGGACCAATTCCTACACTTATATCACTTCCTTACAAAAAGGGGAAGGGAAATTACCGCCTTGATCTGTTTGTTGATGTGAAGCACTGTTTATTAGTTTAAAGAAGAGACCATATCCTGACATGCTTATTAAGGTAAAATGTGGATGTTGGTATTTCTGATAACTCTCAGACTTGCAGGTTTTACAGACCACTCCAGTATTGAGAGCTGAGCTCTGAAATCAGATGTCTGACGAACAGCCGCCTCCACCGTTCTGAGTGAAAGACTGGGAGCAAAGGAGACTTGCTGCAGTTATCTGCAGGACCCTTCCACCATCTCAGGTATGGCATTAGTAGCAAAAATGTAATAAAGGACATGTGAAAGAGGACCTGTTTGTGATATACTGTTAATGAGCCCTGCATACAGCTCTGGCCTTGCAGAGGTGCACAAGATGGTAAACAAGAGAGAAAAAATTTCTTGCTGTGGTAGGAGGGTTACAGTCCAGTCTCAAAATTGGAATTCAGTGGTTTGGATTTTCACATCCCTTCTGACGCCAGACCCATCAGACTCCAGCATCCCATAAATCTGAGCCTTGAATCAGAGTGAACACAGATCTTCAGATGTTTGCTTCCATGCCTACATATCAGAACAGATGATATAAATTATGACCTCAGAAACTTGCAGAAAAGTTCAGAGATTTCCTTTTCACTAGCCCATCATCTGTATGTGATTGTGCTGACATTGCTGAGGGGCTATAAAGTCAATCTAATGTCAGGTCACATCTAGGCTGCTAAATAAAAAAAGACCAGAGGCAGAAGTAAAGCACCTGTCTCCTCATCATCCACATTGCTCAACAGTATTTTTTCTTGCTCTGTTTTGGCCATCTTCTAATAGCTCCTTCTAAGTCAACACCTAGCGCAGTCTGGCAGACTAAGAGACAGGTCATTCTGGGGACCCAAAAGCCACATTTTCCAAAGGAAACCACATTTGGCTTCTTCCCAACACAGTTTTCTACTGTTATTTGCCAGACTTTGCATCATCACTTATCTCCAAATGGTCTCATGCTACTTTTCCAGGCATAGAGTGCATACAGCCTCAATGCCATGCTCTAAGTAAGCTGCTGCACAGTCCTGATAGTAAGAGCATCTAGCAAGCTTTGTTTTAAAACAAGAGAAACTGTCAGCTGTGCGCAGATGTTCTGGACAATGGGCTTTTTGGCCTTTTGTCCTTAGTAAAGCAAATTCTTCCCCCACCACATTTTCTGATTTAAGCCTGAAAGAAGTCCCTCCTAAACCTGAGCATTGTCAGGCAGTTACATTGGCTGCAGACTGGTACGTGTGTGCAGCTGGCCAGGTCTCATTTCTGCATCTCCCCTGCTGGCAGCTGCTCTTACAGGTGTCAGTATTAGCAATAGCAGAGGGGATGGCATTGGCCTGGTGTAAAAGAACTGTGCTTAAACAAGAGTTATACCTTCATATTTCTTGTCCACTTTGTGTGGAGAATCCTGTGAAAATAATTCCCTAGATCAGATCTACTCTTGCTCTGACATTCCTCAGAGGCTTCTAATTCC
Source organism: Haliaeetus albicilla (assembly GCF_947461875.1). Taxonomy (NCBI): domain Eukaryota; kingdom Metazoa; phylum Chordata; class Aves; order Accipitriformes; family Accipitridae; genus Haliaeetus; species Haliaeetus albicilla. Next base: position 27,870,092 of record NC_091496.1, read on the forward strand.
TGTCCTGTTACAGGAGTCTCTAGGGGACCCTTCCTGCAGAGCTCCCTCTTCCTATTACCTCCGCTAATGGGACCGAGACCTGGGTACCACCATGTGTGATGAATGCTGGCAGGCTCCTTCGGGATGGGAGTCTTAAATTCCACATCCTATTCCCTTCCCACAGACTTCTGTCAGTGGAAACCTGTTCTTACCAATTTGAAAGACAAAGGACATGCAAATACAACCTTTTCCTGCACTAACAAGATCTCCCACCCCATAGACATTCTCTGAATGATTAGCAGTGATAGTGCTGCTGTAGCAAACAATAATTAGAATGTGGCAATCTTAATGAGACCATTTTGGATTATTTAGGATTAAAGGATGTTTTCTTAAAGTTTAATTTAATTTTATTTTTATTTATTTAAAATGTTGTCTTATGGTAATGTTGTGGTTTAACCCCAGCCAGCAACTAAGCACCACTCAGCTGCTCACTCGCTCCCCACCCCCTGCAGTGGGATGCTGGAAAGAGTTGGGAAAGAAAAAGTAAAACTCATGGATTGAGATAAAGACAGTTTAATATGACAGAAAGGAAGAAAATAATAGTGACTCGCCAACCGATTCCCAGTTAGCTCCCGAGCGGTGATCTGCTCCCCCCCCCCCCCAGTTTATATACTGGGCATGAAGTCACATCATATGGAACACCCCTTTGGCCAGTTTAGGTCAGCTGCCCTGGCTGTGTCCCCCCCCCAGCTTCTTGTGCCCCTCCAGCCTTCTTGCTGGCTGGGCATGAGAAGCTGAAAATTCCTTGACTTCATATAAACACTACTTAGCAACAACTGAAAACATCAGTGTGTTATCAACATTCTTCTCATACTGAATCCAAAACATAACACTACACCAGCTACTAGAAAGGAAATTAACTCTATCCCAGTCAAAACCAGGACAGGTAAGTAAATAAATAGCTGGAGTTAACTGAGTGTACAAGTTCAATTGGCTGAACTAAGTCGTGAATGTTACCTGCAGTAACAGCATCAGGGTATTTCTGAAATACAAGAAACTGCACCTTGAGCCAAGATTCAGAGCATGGGAGCCAACAGGCAGGATACAACAAGAGCCTCGAGGCCCATGTGTAATGGCCAGGTAACGCTAGCCAAGAAAACCTCTATACTGACTTTGGTGAAACTGGAATGCTGAGAAAGCAGGCAATCACCTGGTGTAGAACATTTACCACCTTCCACCTTCAAATTATTTCAAAGTTATTAACTGTCTCCAGAAGATTCCAGAAACATTAGTGCTGCCATCCTCATTTCAAAAATGAGACCACAGAATTAGAGAAGGTAATGACTCTCTGTAAGTGGTTAGCAGTGAAAGGAAGAAAAGCCAGCCCCAGAATGATACCTCAGGAGTTCTGGTCCTGCATGAACACCATTAATTTTGTAACTACCACTGAAAGTAAGCGTGGTATTATTATCTTTCCCCAGCAGTGCATTACTGTAATTCTAATGAAACTAATTAATTGATGAACTGATTAACTAACATAAGCATGCTTGAAATTCAGAATCTCCTATCCTCTGTGGACTTCACACTTTACACTACGAAATTGCTTTTCTGATATAATCAAAGCTGTCAAAAACGTTACTGAATTTGATCCTACAATTTTGTTTTTCCTCTCTACATCTTCTGCCATAAGTAGTTTCCAGTAAAAAGATGGTATTTCCTCCAAACCACTCATAATACAGCCGATACTGCACCTTTTTTTGCTAAGGAGAAACAAATCCTCAGTTTAGGGTATCAAATTTGGGTCAGGTTTGGATGCAGCACAGCCCTGTCCTGCTCTGGAACAGCGTGTGCCTTCCAAGTCTGGTCAGATGCACGTTGTACAACCATGCCTGAAGGCAAGTGGCAGCGGTTTACATTAAGAGCAGAACTGGGCTTGGGACAGTGAGTTCAACAAGCATGAGAATAATGCTTCTTTCTTTAGCCGTCTCCAGGCTCCACCCTGTTTCTCAAAATCGTTGAACTATTTACAAATATTTAAGAGAATGTCTGTGTTATTAGGAGAACGTTTACATTGCCATGCATTTCAGATGCAGGCAGAGCTATAGCATCAAGGCCCACCCCAAAGACAAGAGCTGCACTGTATTATCAAAATATGTACTGGTTCTACTCTCCACTACCATACAAGGCAGCTCTGCATTCCTGCTGGTAACCTTTTATTACCTCCTAAGTTTTCCAGATCACTGCCAGATTTCTTGAACTTCATGGAATGATTACAGGCTTCATAAATATAAACCTCAGATTCTTTTGGGCAGTTTTGTATGGGAATGCCAAAATGAAGAAAATAAAAAGCATTTCGGAAAAGACTGTTAAGACCATTTGTGCGTCGTAATGGCTGCAGTTATCTAGTTTACAGTTTCAATAAACTTCACAAGTTAGAGTGAACCAAGCCTCAAAATATCACCGTGATGTTGCTATTACACCCATCTCACATAGGATGTTAGCTGAGGAACAGAATGCCCGAGGAATTTAGACAATGTCCCATTGCATTCAGCAGAGGACTGGAATTAGATGCCAGATGTTTCTGTTTTGCAGTCATAGTCCGAAGTCTACTAAACTATGCTGACTTCTTATGCCTTTAGACAGGAAGAAAGTATTACATAAAAAGGATTCCAAACAGCTTATATTGATATTCTCAATGCATTGTGATTAAATTAAAAGGGGCCAAGAGTCCATCTGTTTGCAGTAAATAAGAAATTTGTAGAGGAATACTCAGTTTTGGAGATAATTTCCCCAACATATTAAAGACAAAAAAAGAAAAAAGAAAGAAGTGATGGAATAGAAGCAAGTCGACAAAAGCAGCCTGAAAAACTTCTGAATGCATATCATATAGAGAGTTTTTGAGTTTAAAAACGTGCATTGAATTCCCGGAATGAGAGAGATGCTGTTTGTATTCTGCCCACGGTGTTCTGGATTCCTATTCTGGAAGGTCGTTAAAATGTTTTCTAAGAACTGATGAACTGTTTACTGATTTTATTCTTACTGATTATTCCTGATTTCTGTCCTGAATACTCTTTCAAAGTTATTCATTAAAAATGCCTCCCAGCTTCTTTCAACCAGAACATTAATCTATATTTTTTGTTTTTTCCTTATTTTCTTTGACGAAGATGTGTCCAACTGAGACAAGTTAAGCCCCAATAGCTTCCATTGAGTCAAATTCCTACACAATCTCTTTTCTTTGCACCTGTAGACCAATAAAGGTGTCAGTACCAAAAACTTAGCTGTCAGAACGTATCATTTTTAGGTCCAGAATTTGAAATGCAGAAAAGGTTAGTGCCAAAATAACCAACATGCTGAACAGAGAGTCACCTCACCAAAACACACAAGTAGGAAATGCTGAACATGGATTTTTCAGCCTGTTCTGAAGCTTACTAGTGTCAGATGGAAATGCGTGCAGACCACACTAAAGTGCTAGTTAAGGTACTTTTGGAAAGACTTCAGTCAGGCATGTGTGGATGCATTTTCCACGTAGGGGTGTGTATGTGAGAGACAGAGGCAGGAGTCTCTTCTGTAATCTCAGCCAAACTTGGCAGAGGGATGGAGATCTAACACTTATTAAGTTCCTACAAGTTTGGGGAAACTTGTAAAACAAGTTTTGTCTCTTAATGCTGAAGCTCTGCTGAGCCTCAGCCTCTAAAAGACAAGGGAAATTTCACATGGGCAAATGAGATCTAACAAATTCCCTAACCCTGGGAAAGGCTTTAGTCAGAGTTTGTGTATTAAACAGCAGAAAAACCTCAGACTGGAGTTCTCGCCTGTATGGAGTCTCTGCTGCCTAGTAAAATGCAGATGAGGATAGAAGTCATAAATACATTTGTAAGTATGGTTTCCCAATTAGTTTCTCTGAAGTCTGTAAGGGATAAACTCCTGCTGCAGCTTAATATAATACAATTAGATTGTCAATTAATCACAAAACCACTGGGAGCCAAGCTGCTTTGGTTAAAGTACTCAGGAATGCTTGTTCCCAGTCCCAGGATCCAGCTGCATCTCTTTACTAGGGAAGACACAACAGAGCAATGATCTCAGCTAGAGGGAGAAATAGCAGCTGGTGGGTACCTTTTTGTGATGTGCAATAGTGAAAAGCAGAGCAGGCCATGAGATACAAAGAACTAAATTGCACCCGTTGTCAGAATAAGCAGGTTGGTGACTACAACTTCGCTGGACAAGGCCCCGAGTAACTTGATATACCTATGAAGTTTGCCCTGTTTTCAGAGGGAATTGGACTAGATGATCTCCAGAAGTCTCTTCAGGTTAAGTCTTTTTGTGATGTTATGAGCCCTCAAACCCTGAATTCACAGTTAAAAGAAAGGTAATTGTTTTGCTGTTATTTTGCTGAGCTGTTACCAGTGCATGAACATTTGGCCTGGATGTCCTTAGCCTTTGGCAAATTTAAATGGACTTTAGTATCCTGCTTGTTCGGGAACGCAGGGATTGACTCAGACTTTTCCAAATGCCTTCTCTCACTATCCTTGTGTTTCACTCCTGATCTGATTCCTCAGAATCAGATCTGCTTCCTAGGAAGTGACATAAAGTTAAGCTCAGACAGCAGACATCAGCATAGAACATCAGCCCATTATCACAGAAAAAACATTTTTCTTATGTAAATGCAGCACTTCTATTAATCAATGTACAGATGTAATTGATTAGATTCTAGATACATCATAAGCATACAGCATTAGGAGCGTGGATTACTGCTGAAGAACAACCTTTCCTCACCACCTGTCCTCTTGATGTCCTCTTCTCCTTACCTCACAACCTGAATTATTGCAGGCTAAGCTCATGGTCTGTTTTCTACCCATAGCAATCATAGAATCATTTAGGTTGGAGAAGACCTTCAAGATCGAGTCCACTAAACTCAATCGAGTCCTTCAAGATCCATGCCCACTAAACCATGTTCTGGAGTGCCTTGTCTACTCGCTTTTTGAATACCTCCAGGGATGGTGACTCCACCACTTCCCCAGGCAGCCTATTCCAACGTCTGACAACCCTCTCAGTAAAAAATTTTGTCCTAATATCCAACCTAAACCTCCCTTGCCTCAACTTGAGGCCATTTCCTCTCGTCCTATCTCCAGCCACCTGACAGAAGAGACCAGCACCCACCTCACTACAACCCCCCTTCAGGTAGTTGTAGAGAGCAATAAGGTCTCCCCTCAGCCTCCTCTTCTCCAGGCCAAACAAGCCCAGTTCCCTCAGCTGCTCCTCACAAGACTTGTGCTCCAGGCCCCTCACCAGCTTGGTTGCCCTTCTCTGGACATGCTCCAGCACCTCCATGTCTTTCCTGCAGCGAGGGGCCCAAAACTGAACACAGGACTCGAGGTGCGGCCTCACCAGTGCCCAGTACAGGGGAACAATCACCTCCCTGCTCCTGCTGGCCACACTATTGCCGATAGAAGCCAGGATGCCGTTGGCCGCCTTGGCCACCTGGGCACACTGCTGGCTCATACTCAGCCGGCTGTCAGCCAGCACCCCCAGGTCTTTTTCCACCAGGCAGCTTTCCAGCCACTCTTCCCCAAGCCTGTAGCGCTGCATGGGGTAATCAAAGAGCATCGTCAACTTTCCTTGTTTAGAGTAATCGTCCTTCGCCACCTGAAGTTTTCTATCTTATCAAAGTAAGCAAAAAATTATTCCAGAGTGCTTCCATGATTCAGCATTATCTTCCCTGGCTCATTTCACCTTTTTTCCCCCTTCTCCCACTTTACTGATATTCATCCTAAAATACCTCCCCTGTGCCTCCTCCTCCTACCCAAATTCATGATCATGCTGTTTTCCACTCCCACACAGCCCCCTGGACTTACAGCCCCCTCCTCAGCTTATTCCTTTCTTAAAACCTCTCCTCTCTTTCAGTTCAAAGCTTTTTTATTCTGCTGAGTATTTCCCAGGGTCTTACCTTGTGGGTGCAGCACAAAGTGCTCAGTGCAGCACAGACGGCATCTGCTGGGTAACTGAAGAACATCATGTGGCTGCTCTGAATATTTCAGTTATTGCAAACACAAAAATCAAGTCTTGACTCACGTAAACAACTCATCCAGGGTAACCAATAAATACTCTTGATATTTTATTGTGATGCTACTTTTTGTTTAACAAATGAAAAGTTAACAAAGCACACGAGGCTTGACTAGTTTGTCATAAACTGGGTGTAAAAGTTTTCTACAACAATGCTAGGCTTGAAGCCAAACCTGAACAATGCTGGGCTTAATCTGTAGCAGAAACATCCTCTTATTTGGGTCATTTTTCACTTGTTTAGGGGGAGGCAATGGGGGAAACTCTGATCTGTTACGTTTTGTTGTGATTGCTCATAGCAACCGGAAAACTCAGCATTGCTGCTCTGGTGGTGGCACAGCGAAGCAGGCACTGCCTCAGTGCTCTCCAGAGTGCAAGGTAAAAAATATCTGGCTCACTTTTTGTGATTTTAGCAGTGAACACAGGGTGGCAATCTACAATCTGAGCCTAGTCCTGGCTCAGATGGTTTTGGACTTTTGTTCCCTAAAGCTCCTTTATCCATCATTTTGTTAATAAAGACATTGAAAAAATGAACATGTTATTTTCAGTACTTTGAATTTTTTTTCTCTCCACTTCTCCTGGATTGTTGATGAACTTTAGATTATTTATTTTCCATTTAAGACCTACTTCTGGGACCTCTTTGGCAGAGCACTAAATTTTATTAAGTACCATTCTTAAGCCTTATACTTAATTAATAAACTCCATTTACTTATTTACTGAAGGATTGAGTTAAGGGAGACTCAGAAGGTCCTGGGCTATAGACTTTTTTGGCCTTAGCACTTTGAAGCAGTAAGGTAGTAGATGCAATACATGAATGTGGATGACCGGTTACAGCCTTTTTAAGTGTTGAGAGTCTCCAGCTTTATACCATTAGCAAGCAGCTGTTTGCAAGATGAAAATCACCAAATTTAGTTCTGCGTGATCCTACTCACTGCTGACTGCTAATGACACAGTAATACAATTTTAATAGCATATTTGAGCTAACATTCAAAATCAAGTATTGGCTGCTTCGTGTATAGTTTAGATTGACTATTGCATTCTTAATTGCCATGGCTTACCTCCAACAGCTGGCGTGAAGAGTGCCTGCCCGGAGGTGACACTACAGCTTGATGGTTGGGACATCCTCCCAGAAGGCGAGGCAGAATTTGGAGCTAAAATGCTTGAGGACAACCTTGAATCTAGACTTCCCACTTCTGGAAGCAAACGCTTCACTCATCCAGAGGTACAAAAGAAGGTGAACACACCCTCCCTGCGCTTCACACAGAAAACTATAATGAAAATAATGTTTGTGCTCAATGGAGTATGGCAGGCAGCAGGCCTTATACCAGCAGCTGGACTGGGTTCCTGTCAGTTCCAGGATAAAACAGGGCACTCTACAGTCCTAACACATGAAGAGGTGTGGAGGCCTAGCAAAAGATTTTGTATTGGCCTGTTGCATTGTTTTCCACCACACACAAAAGCTTTATATATATATTGATGTGAATCAGATTGAAATCGTGTCTTTAGTGTTTTGCTTGGGCTGACAACGAAGACCACATTGGCCCCAGTGACCCAGTGGAGTGCTCTTGTGGAGGTGATTTTTGTGATGGCTTTCTACTGAGATGCCACAAAGTGTGGGGCTCTGCTGCAGTGGGAGAGCACACGCAGGACCCAAGAACACCATACAGGAATTCTCAAATTTTTGGAGCAAGTCCCTGCCCTTGAACTGCTGCATCCTCATACTAGCTCCCTTGCTACTGTTCTTACAGGGCAGCCATTGTGCCCCTATTCCCTTGGAGAGCCTGCTGCCAGCTGAATTGTTGACCCTTTCCTGGACTGCCAACCTCCTCTTTGCCACCCTTTGGTAGCTGTAGCATCCCAAACCCATGCTCAACATTGCAGAGGTTGTTGAACCAAGCGTTACCATCCTGCCACCCCTACCTCACCAGTTCTTCTGGGAACAGATGATCTACAGCTTCCAAGCACCTCAGGTTAGTCTTGAACATAAGTAGTTCTATGCTAACGGTCATTACTTCAACAAAGCCAGATCATTTTTCTTCACACCATCAACTGTGTACCATAACACTCCAAACCTAGGATTCTGCAGGAAAAGGGGAAGGTTCTGTGTTGATTGCTCATTAGCATGTATTTTAAGACACAGATGTTAGGTTTCCAGAGGTAAAACATACATATAAAAAGCTGCTTAAAGTATGTTTTTTTTTTTCTTTCTAGCATATGTATAACCATTGTAAGTTTGAAATGCAATCCTAATCTCAATAGATGTTAAAGGTTATTCCTACCATGTACAAATATTTGTTACTAATTCAAAGATGCCTTTATTTAGCGTTGTTCTTTCAAAGTTTTTGCAAAGCCTTTGCCAGCCTGGACTTTACAGACCCACAGGATAACTCTTCCTTAAATAAAAGGCAATATTGGATTGCTACTATCATTATACAGTCAGAATCTCATGAAATCCAAAGCTAACTATGGCTGTACGCTAAGGCATCCTCCAAAATACCATCCTATATAGAATTGACTCAGCCTTGACTTTACCTGTTCCCAAACAGAGGAAATCTTTTACCTGGAGTTTCATATAAAATGTGTTTTCATAGCAATAAGTCATTAAATGTTGTTCTTTGTACCACAAGAGCTATAATGGCATTACCACTTTTTTTCATCCAGACTGTAAAGACCGATTAATACTCTAATATTTAGAATGACATACACAAGTAAGTTTTGCTATATGAAGTAGTTAAAAAAAAGATAAAAACATTAAGTGTGCTAAAAGCCTGTCATGTGCAAGAACATCCACATCTCCTGAAATTCCACATGCTTGGAGTGCCACAGACCTTTGCTCTCGAGGCATGGAAGAGACTGCGTTGCAGTGCTTGTACAATGGGCCTCCTGGGCACCTGAGCCCAGATGCTCCAGCCAAGGTTATCAACACATTAAGTGAAGCAGGATTTACCAATAATCTCAACAGCATTGCACCTTACCTGTAATTTTTGGGCACTAGGTAAATTTCAAAGTTTCAAGGAGTGTTAGAAGCATAAGTAGAAATCTGCTAATTTTAGGGGTTCCCTGAAGAAGCTGACTGCTACTACCATATGCAAAAGAAAAATCAAGTTCCCAGATGTCCCAATTAGGTCAGTGACAGGATGGTCTCTTTGGTGCCCTCAGCTGCACCCCACTTTTGTTTAATCCCTATTGTTAAGTTGTTCTACTGTATAACCCTACCTGTTCTTCACACCCCATTACTAAAAACACTACTCTAAAAACCTCAAACTTTGAGTCATAACAACCTACACTGGCACAGTAGCCACATAAAATGCAACACAGAACATAAAGCTAAGACAGGCAGAAAGTTACATCCCAAAGGCAAATATTTTTTTTCCTCACACATGCTGATAATGACAAGGCCAAACTTGTCTTCTGCTGTGAATCTTTGTCTTCATTGAGTGCTTAACATGTGAAGGGTTTAAATCAAATGTGTCACTCTGGCAGTAGCATGATCAACAGAGCTGGCTAAGTGCCTCCTCAAGCTGTTTCTTGCAGCCAATTAACTATTTCTGAAAATAAGAATATATTATAATGAGTGCTTATAAGGCTTTCTTACAAACAAAAGTTATACTCTTAAGTGTAAAACTTCAACCTTCATACTTTGAGTTCAAAACTTCATCTACAAAGTATGTACTTTTATTACTGAAGTATGCAAAATCTTCCAGCTTCTATTCTTAGTTTACCAAGATAAATAGATCCAAAGGGACCTCCATGATAAAATATCCAAAAAATACAAGAGGAAAAAAACCCCAACACTTAACTGCCAATATTTTTATTGTGGCAGCGACAGAATGAAATCTCCTTAATGCTTGTTTTCAAGCTCCAGTATGTTGACATATCTTTCAGCTAACACAAAAAGCATTATCTTCAGGAACATAAATTCCTTCCTAGCTCATTACAAGAGATGTTTAGTACTCCTAATCATCTCCTCATCTATTGTGTAGTCACACAGCAGTAACTTGGTCTCCCCTATGTATCATCTGCACATTACACTTGACCCTCCTATGACATGATCCTTTCCAATTACTACATGGACATAGATTGAACTTTGGCTACCCCATAGCAGAAACACCTAGATGCATGAAGGTTCCAGGGAAGAGAGCCAGAAGGGATCAAACAGACAAGGGAAGATTCTCAAGAAGAGAGCTAGCTAAAAGACAACAAGCCAACATGCTTCAGAAGAGGCATGAAAAAAGCCAGTTCCAAAAGATGATAGACTATTGAGATGTTTGGTTTGACATTAATTTCCTTAGCAATTCTGTCTAGATGGAATGAGTAAGCCCTGAAGTAGTGCCTGCTCATCCTTTTAAATGAAGGTTAAACAATAATAAAAGTTTAATAAACAAAACTGCACAGAACAAGATTTAAAGTGAAAAGTAAGACTGTCATCAGTGCAAGCAATCACATTAAGGAGAAATAGCGCTGTTACATGGGGCAGCAAGGGAGGGGCAGAGAAAGTTGCACAACAGCTTTTCACAAAGAGTTCTTTATAAAGATCAGCTGCATCTTCTAGAATAGATGTTAGTGAGTGGGTGAGGACAGGTGCACTCAAGACAAGTAGAACTCAGACACTATTAAGTCATCCTTATAGATAATCATTAAATAAGACCTTATCCACCCCCCCAAATAGCATTCTCACAGCATGTCCTGCTATAGATTAAGGAGCACTTAAATGTAAAAATGGAAATATTTTCTCTTACTGAGGCATCCTGGTTTTCCTTGGTTTAAAACTGCAGATCTGGCAAGAATACAGCCCCATTGGTATGAGCTGAGAGATATACACTTTTATGTACATCCTGAGGATCCCTGAGAAAAACTGTACAGGCTTCCAGAACATGGACCTAAAGTTTACATCTCAATTTAGACAACATACAAAGTATGTATCTCACACCAATGTCTTATTTTTGCAGTACTCAAAGGATCACAATGCACTTCATTTTCTCAGCACATTAGCTTACCTGTGTGAATTCAAAACTTCCCATGCCGTGTCTTAAAATATAATTAAAGCTATAGCTTATGTGAACAAAAACTAAGTTCGCACTAAGCTCTGAAGTTGCGTATTTGTTGGAACAAGATCCATTTTTCTGCACCTATAACCACATCAACAATATTACACAAGACAGTAAGCATTTTACAGTAATACAAGCTTTAAATTTTTTTGAAATAAAGTCAAAGCTAGAGAAGCATGGAAACATTTCCCCTCCTCTTTGCCTCCCCTAAAGGGGATTCAACAAGAACAGAATTAGTAGACAACTCAAGTGAACAACACTAATTTTTATTTGTGTTACAATACAGCCACCATAAAACTTGAGCTGAACATAAGACTTGCATAGATTTTTTTTTATTTTTTTTTTTGGGGGGGGGAGGTGGGGCAAAGACTCTCCATTCACTGTTTGGCACAAAGATAGCTAACAAGTTTCACTGTAGTTCTTCTTAAGAAAAAGAAAGAGAACCACACATTTGGTTTATCTAGTAAGCAAAGCTAATACACAGCTGTGATTTTTTTTTCACTCAAATAGTGAAAGTCTTCTGGGAAAGACTTCTTTGTGCTTTGGTTAAGAACTTATAAATCAAAAGCCTAAGTATGATCCTTTTGCAGAATTACATTCTTGGAAATACATACAGTATTGTGTATCACATCCCTCTGATAGAAGGCAGAATTTATGAAAAGAACATTCATAAAAAACAGAAGCCAGTTCTGATAGGCTAAGAGTGACACCCACTGATGTTGGTGGTGGGGTTTTTTTGTTTGTTGTTTTTTTTTTTTTTTAAATCTGGGCAAGACCTCCTATTATATTTTCTCACCCTGCCATCTGTAAAATAACTTCAATATTCATAAAATGAAAACTTTTGCAGGCATGAGCAGTTGTAAGAGAGACACATGAGCCAACACAGTTTTCTACTGGTGCAGAGTTAGTTTACAAACTAGGTGTGAGAGTAGTCACTATCCCTCAAGAACCCACGTGTCAACAACAAGCAAAAGATTACAGACAACTTTTTTTTTAAGCTTCCTTCTCCCTGCATACTTGAGGTCTAGTGAACAAAATGATGTGGTGATAAAGCTGATCATTCTGTCTAAAGTGCTTGATGAAAGCAGGGAAACTATAAAAATGATAAATTAGTGAACCCAAAGTGGAAGAGTTACATCTATCACACAAAACAAGAAAAACTGGAGCATTTTCACATTTTCTTCTTCATTAGACAAGATACAGCAAAACAGATCCTTCACGGTGAAGAGCTCCCTTAAAGTGTATATAGTTCATAACATTTTTTCTTGCATTTCTGGGATACAAAGTCATTTAACATAAGATGTGGGAACAGTGTTCCAAAAAAGAAAGTATTATTACAGGTAAAAAAATTAAGATTACATAGCAAGTTTTAGTCATTAAAAAAAAATCTTTGGGAAAATGCTATTTAATGCTTTCAATAAATTTAAGTGCCCCGATACTATGTATTTTACAGTAGAAATGCAAGAGCCTTTGGAACACAGCAATGGTTGGTTCTGTGCATGTCTTCTCTTAAGACATCATCTTTTTCTTACATTCCACTGAGCAAAAGACCATCCCTTCCACTGGCATGAACTTCTGGCCAATTAGACACTTGCTGCAACAGGAACACAAGAAGCATTCCTGCGTAGCATGCCAGTTGAAGTTGTTGTATGTCACACGCTGAACTTCTGGATCTATAGCATTATGACAGCCTTGGCAGATCTGTTTAGAAACAAAATGACACTTAAATGAAGCATACAAATCCTATCTACAAGTCCAATAAGAGTTGGAATTCTTAAGTGTTTTTGGAGAAGAGACAGGTGTTAAAAGAAGCCTTTGAAATACATTTCCAGCTTTTGATTTTCCTTTATTTTTAAAAGCAGAGTTCCTCATCAGAATGCAGCTGAGGACACAAAACAAAATAATAAAATGCACACAAGAAGTTAGTTGCTGCTCGGACTAAGCTTAGACAGTTATGATGGTTAGGGTTTCCCAATGCCCAAATAATGATAAAAACTTGTCATGCCAAACAGCACAGATCTTCATATATTAACCCACACATTTGAAGAGATTAGTTACAAATCTTCTTGTGCATTGGCAGCTGTAAAGCAATGCCAAAGAATTAAAGATTACTAGAAGGTCTTGGATATAATTCCATCTTAAAATCTGGTTGTCAAAAATTATCATTTAGATCAAGGAAGTTAATGTTTTAAGAGGAAAAAAAAAAGCTTCTCCAAAAGATAATTCCTTACACCTACCTCAGAAGATTATTAACTGCCAGCTAGAGATAATATTTTTTCCCTCCATTAACTACATAAACAGTCTAGATGCATATTAGACTGAACTCCCAACTAACAGCTAGTTAATTGGTAGATATGAATGGACCATCATCTCAGATTAGAGTTCCTAGCACAACTAGGAATCAAGAACTACCATCCTTTCCCAAACTTCTACCTTTATCCCATCAGTCACTCTCCTTTATAACTCATGTTGTTAGAAATACAAAGAAACAAAAGTACCTAGATTGCAGTTGCCACTACAGGCTTTTAGCAGACAAGCTGAAGTTGAATCCCACTGGTCACAATGAACTATAATTGACATGAACTAAACATTTAGCAGCATTACTCATCTTCATCAACTTTACTCCTCCTGTTACAAAATCCTGCTTCACCACTGGCAAAGTTAAAGGTATTTTCAGAACAGCCTCCCTCCTGCCAGTATTCAAGTTTATGAACTGACAAAATACTTGTCTGCTTTTAAGTTTTTCTTCAACAGGGAAAAAGATGATTAACTTGAGCCTAAACTTGCATTCAATTTATCCTCTTCAGGTACTCCCACACTGGGAGAAAGTGAGAGTTTCAAGCTCCATAGATGTATGTTCCCTTCCTTCACAGCACCAACAAGTCTGTAAGGATCTTACCGCAGCGTGGTTCTTCACATAGCAGGGTTTGCAGACTGGCTTGTCATTCACCATTACATAGATTTCGCCAGCCAGAACGCAATCACAGTCAAAACAGCAGAAGTGTTTCAGATGCCAGTTTTGACCTTCCGCTTGAGTATATTCATTGCTGAATATCAGCTATGACAAAGATACAAACAAATATTATTATATACATTTAAATAGTATGTCTCTTAATAAAGCTAGCCTCAGGATGCTTTGTAATTTCCAAGGAACTCCTGGTGATTCCACCGTTTCAAATTATTTCAACAACAAAACCGAATGCATTCACTTGTTTGACTGTTTCCCAAAAGCCTCCATTTCATTTATTAAAAGCCAATAGATGTCAAAGACACCAGGCAGGCTGTTCTCTGTATGCTGCACAGGGTGTAATTTAGTAAGGCACTCCCCCTAGTGTCGTTCATGAGGAAACAACTGCATAACTGGGACTGCAGAAGCATTTGCACTCGTGTATTACACCCTATGTCCTTGTAGACAGCAACGACCCGCCCTGTCCCAATCCAAAGCAAACTATGGATCTTCCCGAATGTGCAGTGTCCATATCGGTTTCAGTTCCTTACAACTACAATCAGCTAGAACTGGTGAAGGCACATCATCTCCCTGCACTAATATATTTTACTAAAAATCATACTCGCTTCTCAGGGGAGCAAACTTGTGTGCTAAAACAAAAGGACTAGGATATTTCCTACCTCATCACATCCAGCACAGCGGGGTTTTTCACTATCACAATAATGTCTTCCACAGTACAGGTTACCATTCTTCCAGAAATAGATCATGTCTACTAGAAGTTCACTGCAGGTGCAACACACAAAACAAGCTGGGTGCCACAATTTGTCATACCCAGCACGTTCTGCGTAGACAGCTGGGTCACCTTCTTTCATGTTCAGTTTGCAGCGATAGCAGGACTGGAAAGGGGTTATTACCAAGTTAAGTAAGTCTTTGAAGAGGTACATTTATAGCAATCATATATTACCAACATTTAATAAATCCCACCTTCCCAGACTGAAATTAAAGCATTAGTTTACTCCCATGATTAGACAATAGTGTGACATGATGCCACAGTACAGGTTTAACTAAGCAATTCAAGATGATGCACATTCTACTGACATAGCACTAGTGCTACTTAAATGGATTATTGTATTTTGCCATATTCACATTCTTGCAACTACAGTCCAGTTCTTAAAAAAGCAACAGGCAATTAAAATTCATGTTATGTTCTATAAGCCTTACATACTCAAGAATAAGGACAGAATAATAAGGACCCTCCATCAAGGCTAACCAACTAGACTACGACTAGAACCCATGACAAGAAAATGGCTGTACTTATAGGTCATGAGAAGAACAAGCCATATCTGCATCACTGGTAAGAAAAAAAAATTGTGAATTGTGATTAATGATCTTAGGATGGGGAGAGTGGTTATAGAAAAGGGACTACAAAGTTTATGAACACAACTACACTACAAATAGTTGCAAAAAGTTCATAGGCAGTCTTCTGTCCCATACCTGCTTACAGAGAGGGTTTTGTCATCGAGTCAAAAAACACAGGTGGTTTATGTTACTGAAACAAAAATTTTTATCTACAGTTTAATCACCAGTTTGGCATTTCCTGCACTCCAGTTGGTCTGTGGACTGGGTTGAACATCCTGGGGAGGTTTTCTCTATGATTCACATCACTACAAGCCCAGCCACAAATGGCTTTTTTAATTGTGTGTCTGTATATATATATAAAAAAATAAAATATATATAAAGTCTCTCAGCTGCAAGGCATATTGATCAGATCCCCATACTTATGTCAGACAAGCAATTCCAAAATATACATAGAAAGACATCAAAAGGGGAGGAAGAACAGCTTGGAACAGAATGAAAAAGGAACTGATGAAAGGGAAAGTGTAAATATATATGTATATAAAGCTTTTTGATTCTTTCTACTTTAGACCTCACACTCCAATAGGAGTAATTTTCAAGGTTTATTAGTTGTATGGACCCCAATGAGGGCAAGATGATTCATTTACTTACCATGTGCAACATCCCCAGCCTAGGTGGTTAAAAGATGCATAAAAAGATTTACTTCTTTGCAAGATAAAAATACGCTGAATATCCATTTTTCTGTTATTCAGCTTTCAGTCACGGTGAAATAGATTATTTTTTTTAAACACAAAGGCAATTATTATAGGTATATTAGCATTAATAGTAGAGACCTGGTTGTTTGCATTTTGTTGTTGCTTTTTTTAATCAGGTTTAAAAAAAATTGCAATCCATTCCTATAATGAAAATTAATTTTTCAAGGGATTCTATTTACTACAGCTACAAGAACACATACTTTCGGACTCAGTCTGAAAGACAACGTATGAGAAGATTTGGAGAGCAAAGATGCAGAACTAATAATAATCGATAGAAAAAAGTGTAGACGAGGATGGCAATTCTTCTGCAAGGCATTTAAGAGCTCTTCTCTGTATTCATTCATTTTGAACTGTTCAAAAAATAAAGTTGTTGAGATAATGCTATAGCATATAGCTGAAACTAAGTCACATTGCAGAAATCAGACAAAAAATACTTAAAAATAGTATATCTAAATTCCAATTATTTAGCCCAGGGTAAACTCAGTACCCAACAATAGATAAGCAATTCAAATGTTCACTTACACTATTAAACACTTCTAAGTCTCTTTCTAAATCCCCACCCACAGTGATGAGATACACCTGGACTAAACAGTAGGAGGTATACTCAGGTGCTCAAGTAAGAAAGTTTGGAAGTGATAAACAGTTGTAATGTAAAAACAAAGCACCTTTTTATACAATTACTCAGGAGGACAGAGTGCCTCCTACCCTTGACTTCACGTAGTCCAAGCTAGTTGGCCAGCAGGGTACAATGCAAGGTGTTTATTTCTGTAGGTGTTTCTTGAGGAGACAAGTGAAGAATTGCTGTCGTGAAACTAAAGTAACCCAGCAGGAGAGGCTGAGTTAAGACAAAGTGACAGCAACCTAATCAAGCCACGATAAAATAACTTTTTAGAATCTTAGAATATCCATGATAAGATAATGGTAAAAATAACTGAATAATTAATTTTAGAAAGTAGCTACAGGTAACCAAATGGCACAGCATATGACTGAATTAAGGTAAGGGGGCATGTTCAAAGCTAAAACTTAAGTGTTAATTTTGTATTCTATATGAATTACACCAGAAGTAATATACTGTGTCAGTTTAAAAAAACAACCAAACAACAACAAAAACACACCAAAAAAGCACACCACAGACCCCAATAACACTAAAAGCCATACTCTACAGCCATGTTAAACTTCTTTTCCATCTAGAACTTGAATATTCATTTTCTGTAAGTAACCTGGAGACAAATAATCTTTGGGATTCATACATATAATAGCAACATTTCTGGAAATCAAGTTACAGGAATTTTTGCCACTCTGAAGTGAAGGTCTACCTTCACTAAACTAATTTAATGTTATTTCAGTAATCCTATCCCTCTTTTGTGTTCATAATTGGTAGCCAAGGCATACAGAGCAGAAGTTAGCAAGTTGTGTCAGAAATACTTTATTAAGGGTATAGTTTTAGAAATATCAATGAAAACTGGGTAATTTTATATACCTTATTTTTTGTTGAGCTATTACAAGGCAGAAATCAGATGCCAAAAAAAAAACCCCAAAAATAGATCTGAATATCAAAAGAAGGCTAGTCAAAACAGCTGTTATATGGCTTGGCTTGTTGGACATGGGAGGGAGAGGTGTTACTTTACTATTTCTTAGTTTCATTTAATTTTAAACACAATTTGTCAAGTGGGTAATTTTGGTGCTCTTCCAAGAAAGAAGAGAAAACAGGCTTCTAAAATTAAACTAAACTCTTCAAGGGGAGACAAGTGTAGCAATTAAGACTACACAAGTATCTTTATTATTATTCTGTAAAAGCCACCCTGCTATACTGTATCTCCAAGCTAACATGTTTTTGCAACCAGGATGAAAAGGTCACCTAGGAAGTTACTTGCTACAATGCATTAAATACAGTCAGAAGCCAGGGTTCTGTGTAGACATTCACAACGTTTTCCAGTTCCCCTTCTTTCTTTCCCTCCCCAGATTTTCACTATTCCAATTTAACAAACAAGTTAATTGGGTTAAAATGACCAAAGAGAGCATTTGGATGGTAATAGAGGTTCTTTTTTTATCTTTCCTTTCTTATACTTACATACTGAGATGCCTTCTGATCTGGGGACTTGCCCTCCATCGCTCCTACAGCAGCTGAGGTGCCTCTGTCACCATTGTTCAAGTTATTCTTGTCAGTATCTCTCGTTTCCACCTCACCAGGGAGCTTGACATCTCCTACGCCAAGCGCCTCGCTTTTGTACTTCTTCACAAACTGTTCCATCTGCTTAACTTCATTGGGGGAGAGCTCGTGGCATTTTGAAGGATCCTGATCATGAGCAGGCAGCTGCTTAGCCAACTGCTTCTTCCTGTACTGTGCGCCTTCCGAGCCAGCAACAGGCTGCTTCTCCTTTGGTAGCATCTGCATATACTGTCTAGCCTGAACCAGAAGGAATTAGATATCAGATGCCACTTCAACTATAGACCCGTCCTTTTAAGCAAACACGCAACTAAAATCATCTCTGCTGTTGTTAGTGACAGTCAAATTTGTCAAAAACAAGGTTCTTTCCATAAACATTAAGCTCCCGAAACACAGTAGAAGGAGATAAAATACAGCAGATGCATTAATTGGCTTTTTCCCAGAGTAAGAGGCAGGCTTCCTTTTAAGCCTTTTACAACATGCATAATAGTTATTACTTCTTAGAGTAAATAACATTTACACAGCACCTTGTCTCTTCAAAGCTATCTAGAACTACTAATCATCAGTATAGCTTTAAAAAATAGAAGCTAAATAGCCTGCGTGGAGCATACAGCCCATTGCTGAAATAATTCTAGCTAAATAAAGAAAAAAGCTCTAGTTTTAATAAAGCTAGGACAAGCCTAAAAATCAAGGTGGTAAATGAATGTTAAGTAACAGTCAATTTACATGCACAAGGTTTGATTAACTGACTGAAAAAGGATATTTTGAGAGATAGGTCAGAGATAACACATTTCCAGCATGGATCACACAACACTGCAGTACAGTAGATTAGCAATCAAAGTTTGAAAAGCAAAATCCTCAGAAGGCTATCTACCATCTCATCTGCTTCAGCTGAAAACATACTGGAAGAGAGTTGGTCTTTTAGATGTCAACACTGACCTTGTTCTTACCATATACAGTAAAAGCTATATGCAAGACTGAGCATTCCCCTTAACCTTAAACAACGACAAACTGTTGTGGGGTTGTTGTGTTTTGGGTTTTGTTTTTTTTTTTAATTATTTTTCTTTTAAGCCCACATTCCATGCAAATTTTTGAAATTTACTAAAAAAAGGCAGGTTAGAGAAGTTTGACTTGAGGGACTTAGCAGATAACGCTTAATCCTATCTATTAAAAACCACCTCGTTCCCTGGTTCTCAAGAAGTTCCATAGACAAGCATCCATATGTGCAAGACGGTAGAGGCAAGACTCATTAAACAGGCACCATATTTTTAGTTTTGAGGAAGAAGAAAAGATGACTACAATAGGCAAATTTACCCTTCCAGTAAGCTCTGCTTCTCTATCTCCCATCAACTCCTGCCTTGAGCATGAAGAAAAAGTGAGTTGGACTTACAAGTGTCTGATTCTGAACAGGAGGAGCCCACTCAAAAGTCACAGTATTGATGGATATATTCTTCTTGGCTGGCACTGGATTAGTCAGTATCATTACGTTGCGTTTATACATGGGAATGCCATCATTCTTCAACTTTGCAATAAGGGTCGTATATTTTGTATCTTCAAAGAGCTTCCCCACTTTCCGATCTTCCTCATTGCTTGTGAGGACATCATGCTCTTCCTGGCCACATTTGCAGTTACGGCATATTTTTCTGAAATTTATGGAAACAGCAACAAAGTTACAGTCTCAGCTGAAAATTACATCTCACACCAGCTGCATGCATAGTAACAAGTGACTGGGAACCCAAAACCTTGTTTTCAGTGCTTTAATTAGGAAATATACAAATTATTCTGCAATACGTCAAACACCTCTTGAGGACGTTCTTCACTTCTCCTGTTGTATTAATTACATTCTTTGTTCACAGAGATTGTGTTCAGATAGATATCAGTCAACTATACTAACGCATTTTGAATATGATGCTACATCATTCTTTCAGTTACATCTCAGTACTGTTCACACACATACATGTCCATTATCACCCACCTACCAGGTTTAGTATCGTTAGTCACCCATGAGTTAACTTAAATGCATCAACATGATCATCCCAGCAATCATTTATTTGGGCTTTTAGTTTTTCAGGTTCTCTTTATACACTCAAAATTACACTATACTATTTTCTTCATATGCATTTCACTGTATGCATGATATTTGGTTATCACAGGGCTGCTATCATGTGGAAACAAATATTTCCTAGAAAGGAAAAAAATGCACACAGCCATACATACAGTGTAATTGCACCAAGTTCTGTTCAAAGTTCAGCATTAAAAGAAGATGAAAGAAAAGTGAAAGGCTTATATGGACAAAGCCTTTCAAACAGCTCTGAACCAAGTCAGAGGTACTCTGGCACACGCTGTACAGAGAATTTTCACAGATAACATCCTTAAAAGGTAGGAGGCTTTACTTAGATATAAGTGGTATTCTTTCATATACAACATATTTGAACTCCTTTGATTAAGGGATATTGGATAGCAATTTATTACCTTAGGCATAATTAAAAAATTCATATATAAACCAGAACCTTGGATTAGACAAGCTAGTTTACTATTTATTAATGGTTTCCCCAGAGCTTCAGTTCAAAGCAGTCAGCCACAGCATATGGAAACTAGCTAAGCTAGATATTCACTAAAGGTTCTTATTATAGCCTACAAAAATGGATCAACCTTCTGCATCTCTAGTTTGAAGATGAATAATTTTTTACTCCATTATTTATTCTTCACCTAGCAAATAGTATAAAGCTACTACCTACTACTACTGCCTCAAAACCCATCGAAATCTAACATTGTTCTGCATCTTGCTTTCTAAAGTCTCGAAGGCAAGGCACATACCTTATCTTAAGTCATCTAACAGGTACATAACAAGAACACACCACGACTACGGAAGGCCCATTAGGTGATGGGAAAGGAAGGAAGGAGGACCTGAATATAACCGGTCGTGTGAAGTGATGCACAGCCAACCCCAAAGATACGCACTACATATGTACACCAATTTATGATGTGGGGTACTATCATTTCAGTGTGTGATGAATGTTGTCCTGGTCATGTAATTATACAGCAACCATAAGTCATGGTAACCTAAGTCATAAGGCCCACTCGAAACAGAAATAGCTAACTCTGCAAGAGAAGTGAGCCACGCCACTCTAAAAATAACAAGAAAATAAAAACATTAACAGAACAGATTCTGCTTTGCAATGCATAAAAACCTAAAGAGATCAATAATTGAAGTGCAGGCTGTCTGACAGCTTGCATGACTTCCAACTCATTTCCACAACAGGAAAGATGCACAGAATTTCAAATATTTGGATACCTAGTAAACACTAAGCACTTTGCAATCTCCCAGCTTACCAAAACATTCAAGCATGAACTAGCATTGCCCATTAAGCCTAAATGCTGTACTATGCATCTCAAGCACTCACAACATAAAATTTTGCAAGATCTTCAGCAGTCTACATGAGTCCTTTACCTAGCTAATAGAGACTATTTAATATACTAATAAAGCAATTTATATTCACTTTGATCATCTTTTAAGGCGTGCATATGATTATACCTTATTACCACATCTCAATCACATCTTCTTTGAAATCTAATATGAGGTGACAGAATCAGACAGACCTTACTTTTTGCAAGCTTAGTTCATTATTACATCGTGACCATCATGCAGCTATATGCCTTACAGCACACATGCAACTTGAATTCAAGCAGTTAGTCCATCTGAACAATAGCTTACCAGGTATTTTCTTCACTTTTTCAACTTAAGTCTTTAGGAATAGTAAGCCCCAGTTTCAGTTTTGCCTCTCGACAGGATGTGATCTAACTACATTGGTGAACGAACAGACATTCTCAGGCAACCTTCACAGACTCATAGAAGTAAAGTATAGTCTTGCTGTCCAGAACTGCTCTGCTTGCAAAACAGAACTCAGCAAGAACAATTCATACTGTTGTACTGCCTGCGTGGTCACAACAGCAGCGTGACAATTTGTGCAGCTCTCCCTGCTCTGTACAGCATCCAGCTACGTGAAGCAGCATTGACA
The DNA here is from genome assembly GCF_947461875.1 of Haliaeetus albicilla. NCBI lineage: Eukaryota > Metazoa > Chordata > Aves > Accipitriformes > Accipitridae > Haliaeetus > Haliaeetus albicilla. The sequence goes on from NC_091496.1 coordinate 27,892,420, forward strand.
GCCTGCAGAGACCAGACCATCCCCAACAAGCTGTGGCGGAATTCTTCCCCTGAGACTTTCACACATGCTGGAAAAGCCACAAGTGCACCTTATTTTTGCTCACGCTACATCATGAAATTTCATATCTATTTTCTAGTAGTATTCTCTCAGAATGCAGAACAGCTTTGAGATCCTGTTTCTGTTTCCAACTAGGAGAACCCCCTGACTCAATTGCTTTTAAACACCCTCAGTCCCACCTTGAAGGCTTAACATGTTGCACTAATTTCAGTATCTGTGAGAGATTTTTCTGTTGTCCTGATAAATAGATGAACAGATAGTTGCAAAGAAGTAAAAGCATATAACTTGTCCTCAGGTCCTTCCTGGGTCCCACTGTGAAAACCACCATAGAACTACGGTGCTTTACACTTGCATTGAAAAGAATGAGCTACTCGCTGATCTCCCCAAACCGCACACTTAATTTAAGAATTTGACTGTGTACACCTCAGTCTAATGCCATCTCCTTGCTCTTTCAAGATGAAGTGAATGACTGCCTACATGGAGTTTGCAAGAAGCTGTTACAGGGGCTATGTTACAAAATTACAAGTGTAGTAGCCCTGGCATTAGAGCTTGTGGATAATTAAGTCTCCAAATGCAGGAGAAAACAATCCGGAAAGAATGTGGAGAATGCTGAGTCACAACTGATGTCAGCATATGTCAGTAAGTCAAAGGAAAATCCCTGAGGCTGTTGCCATTTCCTCTGCTCCCCAAGGCTCCTCTGGATCTCAGCCACATGAAGATGTCTGTACACTGCTAACAGCCATAAAGAAAGGTTTCCTGTCCTGATTTATAACCCCTTTTCAGGACTGGAAATTATTCAAGAAAGATATCCAGTTGACATTTACACACATGACTCTTCCTGCTTAATACTGTTTACAATTTAGTCATACCTTCTTCCACTAAGTTGCCACATCAGAGTCCTGTTCATTAGTCACTGTCCCTTCTGCAGAAGGGATATGGCCAATTACTTCTACTTAGAATAGACCGGCTGGTCATTTCTTTGACCACGATACAGCTATCTTACTGAAGTGACCCCGTCCCGATACCTCAAACTTACACTTCACAAGTCTGTCTGATAACTGATGCTTAATTTTTATTTTTGGTGTTAAAGCAAACACCTCACATGTGCCAGGAAACCCAGTTGCTATTATATACACACACAGAGACATATTTATAAACACATGTATATGTATAGACTTAACTATCTCCTTTGGCTCTATCAAGAAGACAGGCAGTGAGAATTTCTTGTTCTCGCCATTTGCATTGTCAAAAAGATTTTCCCTTCACTTGAGGGCATTCAGCAAGAACCCTACTTAAGGAGGTATTAGGGACTCCTGCTTATGTGTTCACAGCTCAGGACTTCAAAGGAGAGAAATGTTCCTCCAGTCAAATCTCAGCAATTTGGGAAGCTTTTCCCATTCCAAAAGTGCAAGATAGGGAGGAAGCTTCAAAATTGTAGAATTAAAAGTTGCATATCACTGTAAAAGATGGATCTTGTAGATTGTGCCTTGCTTCCAGGTCTTGGGTAGGTAGAAAGAAAGAAGGTAAACAGATTCCACCCCCTCTCCCAAGCTGGTGAATTCCTGTGTCCTGGATGTCTACTGACAGCAAGGATTAAAGACTTCCAGTTCTTTCTCCAACCCCAAATGTCAACCATCCTCCTACTTTTCTATCTTTTGGTGTATGGAGAGGAAAAATAATTCAGATCATGACCCTTCCTACACTGGCTTTGCAGTCATTCTAGTGACAGGAGGCAGCAGCTGCAAGCACAGGGATGCCCTCAACAAATACCTGGCAGGTCCTGAGGTTTGTGTCCTCCACACAGAAAGACTAACCTCTTCCAGTGATTCCTTCTGTTATGCTTTCTTGCTATTAATGCAGCTATAGTAATCACAAATGTTTTGAACTGTGCCTCAGTACTTGCCTGTCAGCTGTAGTATCAGAAGATGTTAAAGCCAACTTAAAGCTCTCCCTGCCTGCCAGGGATTGTATCTGTGCAGAGAAGCCAGATGCTGAAAAAGGTCATTCCCAAGCTTAAGATTCTTGTCTCCAGAAGCTTTTTAATATCTTGGCAAGCTGCAGAGACAATTATTGCTTTCCTGTATACACATGGCCAAGATAAATCAGAACCTTCCCTCCTGCTTTTAGCGACTGACTCCTGTCCAACACTTCCCTCTAGTGGGAAACATATTCCCAAAGAGCAAACATGTATCTGACCAGCAATGTCTTACCGCCAGCCTGCTCTGTGAATTTTGTGGAGACCATTTTGCAGACTGACAGAAATCTTAACACCTGAACTGAGAAGACCGTGCCCACTGCTGCTACACTTTGATGGAAGCATGACTGTGAGGGCAATTTTAAAAGCAAAAGCTATTAACACACTAAGATAATGCAGGTAATTGTTCAATTGTTCACCATTCAGCTACTGTTGTAGACCATGGCTCTCACTGTATTCATTTTGTGTTCAGCTCACAATACAGGTTTTCAGAACTTCAAAATTTAGGAACAAATTTTACAAAGGGCTTTGTTTACCACCATTTCTAAACTAGCCTAAATTAACAGTTCTGCACCTATATAAGCATCCCACACACTGTGCCAAGAATTACAGCACAAAGTGCCTAAACAGCACTTGCCATCCCAGAAGAGGCATTTTCCAAACACTCCCAGTATAGGGAAGAACAGGGTAGCAACTCCATGTAAAACCCTGCTACTAGATAGGTATACTTGGATTTTTTTTCGTGCACTTTCCACTCTGACTCGTCAAAGGCAGAACTGAGGCTCTTTTATACTGAAATACTGAAGTTACATCTTAGCTCTTTGAGGTACATTGGAGTTTTCACGTATCAGACCAAGAATTATGTGATCTGCTGAAGCTCCCCAGCTCCTCCCAGGAGAGGGCAGTGTCACGCTTACACAGACTACAGCAAGGGCTGCAGCCTGCAGACAAGCACAGCTGCTGCCTTACTGTACTGGATCTGGCACCTATGGAGGTAACTCTCTTCATAATGCCCGTATGGTGCTGCGCTTTGGATGGGTGGCTAAAACAGCATTGATAGTACTTGCTATTGCTAAGCACTTCTCTCTGCCAGTGTCAAGGCTTCCTCTTTTTTGGACTCTGCCTCTACCTCGACAAGTAAGCTGGGCATGGGCAAGAAGCTGGGGGGGGGGCACAGCTGACTCAAATTGGCCAGACAGATACTCCATACTAGTGTCATGCTCAGCCATAAAACAGGGGCAGAGGATGAAGACGACAGGGTTTTTGACTTCCAAAGTGGACACTGCCTGGAGACTGGCTGGGCACCAGTCTGCTGGTGGGAGGTGGTGACTGACTGCCTTTGCATCACTTGCATGCCCACCCTCCCTCACCCATTAAACTGACTTTATTTTGTTTCATGAGTTTTCTCACTTTTCTTCCTCCATTTTGCTCCCTGCCCCATTGTGAGGGGACAGGGGGTGAGCAGCTGTGTAGGTGCTTGGCTGCTGGCTGGAGTCAACCCACCACAGTTTTCTTTCATCCCAATGCATAACAGCTTCTTTAACTACAATCCCTACTTCAACACCTGTCTTTTACAGGTGAGTAGCAGTGAAATCCATGACTAAACTTGAACTGATTTTTAGCATTCGTGTTATAAAGACAATATTCTGTCTACTTGTGCTACAGTTTGCTTCTACTTAAAACAGTTTCAGATTTTAAGGCTAGTACAACTAAGTGAACAGGTATTTGGGATCCATCCCTTTCTGTTCAAGTGGTAGACTCCCAAAAAATCTCTGTACCATGCAAAATATAGTAATATATTTTTTCCTTTGAAAGCTGTTTACACAAAACTGATTTCAGACTTCAGATTCACACCCTTACTGTCCCCAGTAGAAGCTCTGCTGAAGAAACAGCTACTTTCTAACCCATTCTTGAATTGCCTCAATGGCTAACTTTTCAACTGTTTCAGAGGTATGTGCCACGTTTGTCTGACACCTAGATTATGCTTCTCAGACTACTTCTCACCACTTTATTTACCCAGTCTATCCTATATAGATTTGGTTTCCAAATTAAATCTTAATCTTAACTAAGTAGTCACTAGTTTTATGTCTTTTTCTTACTCGCTCTTCAATCCACTGCTCTCTACAAGCTCTTGCTTTCTAGGAAAGACAGTGTTGTGACAAGCTATGTATTCAGGACCTGGCACAATGAGCCCTAACCACAGGAGCATAGTGAAAAGCGTATAAAGAAAACACACAAAAACCTCCAAATACACACACAGAAGCAAACACACATTCTAACCTCGTAATCATGCTATTATATGGTTAAATCACTTCAGACATTTTATTTCTTTTTATCCCAAATTCTTCCCTGTTAAAGAATAAGCTAGGTCTAACAAAAGAGAACAAAAAGGAAGAGTTGAGAAAAAGTTAACTGGAGTAACCTTTTATTTTTTTCTCCCCCACTTGCAATTTCCCCACCTATCACAGACTATGAACAAAGCTTTCTCTCAAGTAGGAAGTGACATAATTTCTCATCTAACCATGGATAAACAACACTATTTACTCCTGCAATTTTTTTGTTTTACTGAATTGCCTACACACATTAACCATGTTCCATTGTATTTTACAAGTACCACTACGAGTCCCATCACTGACTGAGTGCATATTGAAAAAGTCTTCCCATAAATTATTTTTTATCTTTAGATGATCACATTTATTTACTAGTGTATTACAAATAATGACATGGAGCAAGGAGTGGTAAGTTGTTTCTATAGCTACATATTACAGATATGTAGCCAAGAATATATGTTCTTATCAACTTATAGCAAGTCTTTGCCATGGTCTGTTCATCTTATTATTTTCTAAACTGAGTATCGTTGGCAGTCAAATACTTGGGCAAAGTTGTAAAGTCTCCTAGGCCTTATCTGCACTGATGGCACTATGGCTGGGATATAAAGACTACCTTAAAAAAACCCCACAAAATAAAACCCTACTGCAGATAGTTATGACTGTAGCTAAATAGCATTGGTGAAATGTAATCATTTTAATTGCTAGTGTGTGCTAGTGCCACTAACATTTATTTTTATGTCCCTTCGAGGCTGTTCCCTTTGAGAGGGGGTTGTTTTTTGTTTGTTTTTTTTTCTTTTTTTTTTTTTTAAGTCAGAATCACTAAGCTACATCTTGAAGCACACCCAGTATGATCAGTGAACTAGGCTACCTAGATATATACATTAATATGCATATATACATCTTGTTTAAGTAAAACAAGAAAGGTCTTAATAGAATACAAAGTTTCTGCAGAAGAAATGGCATAGACCACAGCATAGACTATTTACTTCTACTATCATCAGCTCTTACTGGTTTAGGAACAGTGCATCATCCAAGGCCAAGTACTAACTTATTTTAATTATGACATCTCTTCCCCCTTTAAGTAATTTGTAGATGTATACAAAGTTTCAACATCTTTTCAACATAGATAAGATATTTCACCTAAAATCTCAGAACAAAGCTTATGTACTTGGTCAGGAGCTGAGAAAGCATTTTATTACTGAGATAAAGCACACTTCCCTGTCATCTCTCTTACTGCAGGGATATAGTTGTTTTTACAAACCTACTTCAACTGTTTATTAAGCTAAAGCAAATGCTTCAGTAGAAGTACTACCATAGACTTCAGTGCAGATGAAATGTATGTTCCTAAGTGATTACATCCTTAAACACTCTATTGTAATGCAACTGAGAAGTCCTGGCCCTGAACCTAGACACAGCTTCTTTAAAGCATCTGAATAGCTTAACTGAAAGAGAGAACAAAAGCAGTTAGTTACACATTTGCATATATGTGCCAAAATCTGCAGTGCTGAGTCACAGCTTAAGAGACATCTGGTGTCACTTACCTCCAGAAATGAAGCTCAAATCCTTCACACTTATCCTTGCATTTTAAGCAGGGGGCACCAAATCCTTGCTCATGGCCCAAGCCCATCTGTGTACAGAGCAAAATGACTACAGTCAGCTTCAAGAAATATGCTGCATGAATGATCTTACTGCTGCCTTTATAATCTACAATCCACAGCTAAAGCAAAAGATAAGCATTTCACTAAGCCGACATCAGGACAGTCTTTTGAGTTCCACTCACCTTTCTATTGTACCTACATAAGCAACAGTGTTCACACAAGCCTGTTCATAGGGTTGAGCTAGCAGGCAGCAAGTTAGCCTTAGCCAAACCCAAGTATTTTTCTGGTGACTTGTCTCCCCAGCCCAGCTTGCTCTGCAAGCTTCACACAAGAGAAGCAGCAGATTGTCTGCAGCTCTTCCTTAGATCTGTGGCTGTGAAACCACAGCGAGTGAGGCCATAAGACCTCAAGTCAAAGGACATTTAATCCAGCTGTCAGGACAAAGTTATTTGCCAAATACGACTCGGCAAAAATACAGAAGAGCAAGAAATAAACAGAACCTACATTTATATGCACTAACCTGGTCACCTGATAGGAATAAAGAAAACACCCAAGTGATTTGTCTAATATTCCCAAGTATATTTGAGACTGGTCTGACAGTGATTGAGAACAGAATATACCCTTTACAATAACATTTCAGCTGGACTAACACCAGCTTACTTTCCGAGGAGAAAGAGAAACAGCACAGTTAGCAAAAACAACGACCATAAATTATATGCAAAGGGTTTCACCCTGAAAAAGATTAAAATGACAGCTGACCAAGTCATAATGCAGAGGAAATGCAAGAGAATATAAAAAACAGTGCAGAGTAAAGGGCAGGTATTCACACAATATATCAACACATCAGCAAATTTAACTGAGTAACAGCCACTGGGTAGTTCGGGGTGAAAAACAGACACCAAGCACCATAACTTATGCATTCATATAACAGTAAATTTAAAATGCCTCACTCCAGCTCTTTAAATCTTTGGGGAACATCGCTCTTAAATCAGATGGATGAAGGACCACGGAACTGTGGCCACAGTTGGGTGTGCAGGCTCATGCCCAACATGCAGAGGGGAACCCATCCCCACACCCCCACCTAACACTCCAGTGGTGTGAGGAGCACTCCTAGTCAGCTGTGGATAGGCACAGTGGGAGGAGGGACAGTCAGCTCACCTGTAGTTTGGCTTTTACCATGAATGGAAAACGAGCTAGAGCCGACAAGTGCTGGTACTAATCTTAGTTCTGGCAACAATACTACAATGACAGGCCTAATTAGGTGTGGTGATGCAGTTTTATTATGAAGAAGTTTGCAATTTACTCTGAGAAGTTATACTACTATTGTTTTTTTATGTGCAAGGATAAGAAGAGCTCAACTTTCAACTCGTTTCTGTCCAAAATGAAGGAACAGATTATTCACAAATCACTTGCTCAACACAAAACACATGGTAAAATGCCGGGAAGACCATATTTTCAGTTATTTTATAATTTGAAGGATCACTGCCTCCATAGTCATTAGACATCCCCGAGGAAATTACAAATTTTTCTTGCAGCTTATGGTCTATTTAGGGAAAAGAGATACTTTGGCAGCTATTAAGTTACTGCTTGCAACTACAGAGATGGATAGAGGGGCGTGAAATTATTTCTTCCTTTCTTATCTGGAAGAAATACAAGCCTGCTGTGATCATGGTGACATCTTTGTCAGCCTAAGGGCTCAAGAAGTTCACATGGTATAGGTGTTAACCTGAAGTCAGACCAGAAGACATCTAAAATAAACATAACTTTGAAGATTAAGTTCTTTCATCAACTACTTTTTTGTCTATGTTGGATATATAAAGCTAATGGGTTAATAAAAGTTTGTCTCCACTGAAGATGGGTGTTTACAGGGTCTTCTCATCTGGAATCCAGAGCCCCACCATACACACACAGTACCTTGGTACACACACACCATACATCAGAAAACAACCAAGCACTCTTGTCAAGTCGCACATGAAGAGAACAAAATGTTGGCCAGGATGTTCCCTAAAGAGAAAGAGGAAGCTAAAGCAATACAAAACAATTGCTTTTTTTCAGGACAGGTTGGTTTTTGTTTGGGGTTGTTTGTTTGGGTTTTTTGGTTGGTTTTTAAAGTCATACTCCCTAAAAAGCTGTTAAACTTAAAATGTGCTTGCACTGCCCTGAAAAACAGCCCCCCCCCCCCACTCCCCGAAGCAAAGCCAACATTAACCCATTCTCTCTTGCTGCTACACCAGCTGCAAACTGGAATTACTTCTTTATGCTTATGCTCTCCCCTCCTTTAAAGAGTGGGAAAGGGGAAAAGGGGAATAATGATGATTTTATTGATATTGTAATTGGAAGGCTTAGAAACCTAGGATCACTTGTGTATAGAGCACTATTGTACAGTACACAGAGAAATAGCCTTAACATTTCAAGAATTACCAAAACAGAATCTGAAACACAAGTACAAAAATGAAAATGGTTTCTGCAATTTTTTAATATATCATTTCCAAGCCTCCTAACATTCAGGGTTTTTTAAGCTAAAAATACCTCTCCAGAAGCAAATTAAGAAGAGGAAATATGTGCTGTCTAAATGCTCCACCCAAAATGTACTCCCTTCTCCAGACAAAAACAGACAACAACCAGCCAGCCTACTTGCATCTTCACAATCAGCAGTGTCTGGAGATTTCTTCAGAAATACAGGATCCCACATTACTTCCCCAGTAATGAAGAGCACATCGTTAAGTAAATGCTTATGCAGCTTGAGACAAAGTGAATTAGCAAACAAGATAGACTTGTTTTGAAATGTATTTCTCAGTTTGCTGCACAACAGAAAGAAGGGAATGACCTTTCTATATGCAATGTCTGGTCACCTTATGGAAAAGGTTTAGCTCGAAACTAAGGGGCACATTGAGGACCAAATTAGACATGATTCCAGATGCACAGCCTCTGCCTTTGTTCTGATAGAGAAACTATGTGGCCATTTGCCAAAACCAAAGATATAAAAGAATTGCACACAGTGCTTTTGAGTTTGACTCTATCTAAAAGTCAGTGCACATCAAATATCCCTCCACAGTCCTGTAACAGGACCTCCTTCAGTGGCAAGGAAGCATCAGCCTTAGAAATGACTGTTTCTTCTTCAACAGCTGATTCCGCTGTAATTTGGGAAATTAAGAGAGCCTAAAGCTGCAGTATGCTTCTTCATTGCTGCTGCCTACATCTATTTGCCATGCCTTCTGAAGGACATGGCCAGCTCTGTGCTGGATAGAGAGCAGGCTGAGCACGTACTGGAGCGGGAAAGCATGCCTGACAACAGGAGGGAATCCATTTTCCCCATAAATGGCGTTATGGGAGAAATAGCACAGATAGGTCAGCTGAAATACTGCCAGAAGAAGGGTCCTGCCTGTCTACTGCCATTAATTTTCATTTTACAGCAAAAGCTATCCAAAACCATCTGGTATTACTAACATACCCAATACAGTTTTAAATAGTCCGAGTACAGAAGACGATATAAATATGATTGAGATCATCCGTTGCATGCTGCTTTCAAGATTAAATAGTCCTCAAGGGCAGAGAATTTTAAATGGTTACAGCTAAGTGAGAATTAGTGAAAGACTGCACTGCTTCAGTTCAGACTGGAATCCAGAGTCAAAAGTTGGCTGTCTTTACATTAAGGAGCCATGTGTAGAAGCTTACTGTCATCTTAAAAACCCAAATGGTCCCGTTCAAGTGTCTAATAGTTTGTTCAGATGTGTAAGAGAAACAGAGTAGTTGCTATGAAATAGTCTAGACCTGGCTTATCAGAGGCTTCTGTCCACTGTCTCTCAATATTATCACTGTACAGCGACTAGTCTAATTCTGTATTCCCTCCCACAAAGCAGCTGGGCACAAATGATACAAAGGGTATCCTAGCAGAGTTCCACTGGAAGTATTCAATTATTTTGAGTTACCATTTAATAGACATCACACCCACCACAAATATAGCCCTCAAAGCTAGTTGCTCTGACCTTCCCGCCCCTTTACAGAGGGGCAGCAATAAGAAGGTAAAAGAGGAACCCATAACAAAATGGAGAAACTCCATTTGGCATTTCTAGGTCTCCCTCCCACAAGATTTCTTCTACGTCCTCAGTTCCACCAAAGGACCAGAGCTAACTTGGGTCTTGGCTGCTTTTCCTTCCTCCTTCCAAGGAGACTCCTGTACCACCAGACAGGTGAGCTGTATTAATATTTCACCTTGCCACAGACAGTAAGACACAATACCGGTACTTAGCCTCTGCAGAAGATCAGAAGCCCTTTCCACTGTTTGAGACCTCTCCAGTATTTGAAAGGTTGTGGCTATACAGTGAGAAAGTTGTCATTAGTGGATTGTGATAATTAACAGTGGAGCCCCAGAGTAGACTTAAATCCTCTTCACTGTCCTTTTTGCAGATCTTTGTCCCGTGCCCTTGAGTCCTCCAAGGGCAGAAGCAAAGAAATCCATGCTAAAGCTATTCCTGGATTTACTGTAAAATCCCAGGAATCTTCTGGTTTGAAGATTACCTAACTATTGATCCATTTGGATGTTTGAGGGGCTACATCAAGTGATATTGTTTCCCATTTCCAATGTAAGCTTGAGAAAAACACCTGTATAACACAGATTTCTAGCATATCCTAAGGTACTTTAGAAACTTACAAAGAAATGAAGGTAAAGCCAAGTATGCAAAAAAAAAAGACTGTGAGAACAAGACACATTAGAAATCTCACATGCTGTGCATGCTTTATCGCTGAGACCTGATCTTGTATCACTCCATTCTGTACCAGCAGAAGTCTTCTCTATTAGGGAAACACAACAAATTGGAAACTAAAATAGGCTACAGCATTTAAATTTTAAAAGCAGCAGAGCTATATTATTTCTTATGATTCCAGAATGAAAAAAAAAAACCCCAACCACAAGAGACATGGTTATATGGGGGCAATGCTTATAAGACTTCTACAGACACTGTACAAGAAGAGAGAAAAAAAGTTCTATCTGTAGTGAAAAGCAGTATCCCACTAACCACCCTATATTTGTTATTATTTAACATGTCTATTGAAATTGATGGGAAGTCTGTCTTAGCTTTTTTGACATATGCAATTTGATTTAGGGAAAAGTTGACTGGAATTAAGATGTAGAAGCTTGGGTAAGGAGGTCCATTAGCACAGGAAGAAGGATGCCAAAAAGTGGCCGCATCCAAGAAAAATGTTAGAAAGATGATCTGGGCAGGACAGGCAGAAAAATAAATCGAGGAGCTGCAGCAGCCTATGATAGCACACAAGTACTAAGAATTTATTTTATTGTGATGTCTTCAACTAAATATCAAACAGTTCAGAATATAAATATTTAAGACACTGCTACACAGTCTACTGTCAAAAGACTAACAGCTATTAAAGATCTCAGCCGGATAGAAATCAAGTCATGTTTATTCACAAAGTCCAGTATTATGCTAGCTAAGTTGGAATGCAGCTGACGCACCAATAACACTGCCTATAAACCTCCAATATAGCACTATCCATCACCCAGTGCTGCAGAGGCTTTTTCACAATACTTGGCATATTTTGTTTTGACATCAGTGCTCTTGCCCAGTTGCATCTTCTAATATTAGGTTTTCAGAAGCAGACCTGGAAATCTACATACTCACTTATTAGGATCTTAAGTCATGCAGGAAAGTGCATGCTTTTTTTCAGCCAGTGCTCTTAGAAGCTGCAGCTAGACAACCTCAGACTGAGAACAAGGCACAACAGAAGGGTTAGGCAGACACTAAGAAACAAAAAGACCAGAAACACACATACAGCAGTACCAAAGTACAGTTACATCTGGTGTAATTCGGAATTATCATGACAGAAGCCTCTTTACTCCCTTGACCTATTCATTTGACTAGATAACAGCTGTGACGAGCTTTCACCTTCACAGTCCTACTCTTCCTGCAGGTCTCCAGCACCTAGAAGAACCTCAGCAACTCTGCATGTTAGCACAAAGTACATATTAGGGGGTTTGGTTTTGGTGGGTTTTTTTGTTTTTTTTATTTTTTGTTTTTTACATATACACCCTATGTAAAACATATATACACACACACCCCCCATACGCATATATTAGTTATATATATAAACCAAACATGCATATCTATTTAAAACAGATTGTAAAATACAATTTTTAAATACAGCACAGTATGTATATTTACATCTACCCCATTGCATCTGTAAACTTTGTATTTGCTAGGAAGAAGCCATTAATTTGCAATACTTGTTCAGCATACTTTGAGATAAAAGAAATGTGGTTTTAAGCAACTTTTACCAATAAAATTTCATTCACAATTGTTACTCACCATTATTATTGTTTTACTTAGAGGAAAGGAAAAACATTTCTTTTTTTCCAGGAACACTTGCAGAAACAGATCTTTGTGCTTTTAATGACAGAATACTGTAACTTAAAAGTAAGTTAATTTTCCATCTCACTAATACTTGGCTTATAATTATAGCATATCAAAGAAAGTTTAACCTGATCTTAAAAGTCATGCAGTCCTGCATTCAAAGTGTTTCTTGGCTTGCTATTAAGGCATTTCATGTTAACTTACGGTCAAACACCTGGGGAGTACTTTTGCACAGAAAAAAAAAGTAAAAAATGTTTAATTTAGCCTTGCCATCTTTGCCAAGCTGATATCTAGGCACATTGGACAAAAAGTAACTAGGGGTGTGCATTCAGATAGGTGTTCCAGAAAACAATTCACAGAATTTTTTTTTAAGTTTGTGAAGGAGGAGGGAAAAAAAATAATCCCACCACAACATATGCAGGAAGCAGTTACTCAGTTTCCTTGTTAACAAAACTGAAGTAGTTCCTCTCACACCTCCACACTTGTTTTCATACTTCTCCTTGCAGGCAAAATTCACCATGAATAAAATTGCATTTCCTTGATCTTACTATACATAAGGAACAGCAAAGAAGCTCTGTTATCGTGAGTTTCCATGGCAGTAACACCAAAACAAACAGTGACCTCAACAGGAAGCATAGCCCAGCAGATATTACTAAATCATGCTTTGCAAAACACTAAAAAGTTGACTTTGCTCCTATACATATTTTATTCACCATTCATTTAACAACAAGCATTACAGTTGTTGACTTAATGATGGCTAAACCACTCTGTGTTTGGTTTTCCACCATAACAAAACAAACCAACCCTCATGCCATAGAAAAATAACCACGCAGGCATTCTACATCGGAGAAGTTGCACCTCTTCCCCCCAAACTCCTCTGCCCCTTCTTCATCACAATCAAAGTTCCTTTTATAAAGCAAGCATTATACTGTGAAAGCTTATACAGAACAGACTCACTGCCAGATTCTTATTTTCTCTAGTGAAGTACAAGACCATGCTGCCAGCAGGACTGCAAAGCAGGACCGTGACCTACTGATTCATTTTACCAAGCTCACAGAGGTGACAGACAGGGCAGGAATCCAGACTAGCAGAACTTTGTTCTAACAGAGGCTTCAACAAAAAGCATTAAATCTTCATTTTCCCTATAGCCTCCAAGCAAGGTTTGAGAACACAGCGTACATTGTGTTTGAGGGAAATAGTCGTCTGTTTGTTGCACAAGTACTTTTCAAGCTGGAGCTGCTGTTTTTAGGCTTCAGTTCTGTGTGCAATCTCTTTTTACATACAAAATTATCTTCACGATCCTCAAGTGTAAGAGCAAATGCAATCGCTCCTGAGAAAAAGGAGAAAACTATATAGTCAGCCTTAAACTCCCCATCCCCTTTAAGGGGAAATTATAACAGACAGTAATGTATCAGTCTTAGTATTAACACAGTAGCTAAGAAGACTGCCTTGCAACTGTATTTTCCCACACTATTCACTGCCTAGACATTTGCCAGTCATTTTATGTCTCTGAGAAGCACACCAACTTGACTACAAAAGTTATACATATATGTGGAAAAACGTGTATGTTCTGCATATATTCTCAGTGCTGAAAATTCATTCTGAAATTTGTGTTTCCTGCAGACTGTGGTTGTCCAGAACTCAGGATTCAGACCAAGAGAGGCATCTGGCTACACAGAAGACTTGCTTCCTCCAGCCACTTGTGAAGACAGCAAGATGAGTTTTACAGCATAGAAAAGAAACTGAGTAGAAGATGTTAAATGAAAGGTCTGAGCTGAAGTAATTGTGTCCCCAGATTCCTCACAGCCAAACACTTAAGAAGAGTATGTTACACAGGACTGCTGCCTTTCTCTCATAAGACAGCAAATATATGACCTATTCACTGCTAAAAGGATGGGTTAGAAATTGTGGCAGGTGGGGCAGTAGTTCTTCCTGCTGAAGGACAGGTAGGTTGTTTGAGCCCTAGTGGTCTTGTACTGGAGAGGAACCGATTTCTGTCAGATGAACTGTGCTAGAACTGTTAAATTGGGGGGGGGGGGGGGGGGCAGGCAGAGGAAATCAAACCTGATATCAACAACGAGAACAGACTTTCCTGAACCAGTTCAGAATTGTGTTTTCTCTTTGTACAAACCCAGACACATAAATGTAGTATTCACATATATGTGCATGTTTTTCTCCAGTACAATACCAGCTCCTTGAAAGCCAACAGCAGCTTTCTAAAGAGACAATGCAGTAGTTCACAACTGAAGAATGGACTCATGGCCTAGTGACACTTGGAGAAATCTCAGGACTGTCACCTTGGAAACTTCATCTCTTGAGTTTTCTAGAAGCAGAAAATGTCCCTTTATATTACCCTGTGCAGTTATACATTAGCAGTTGTGGGCAGGGCAAGAAGTTTTTCTACAGTTATGAGGTGAGTGTCTGAGTCTCCATACTATGCCCTGCTCCACTGGGCATTCATTTCCCTCTGCTCTGCTGAACACCAGGGTTACAGAACAGCCAACTTCTAAACTCAAGACTTTGAGTTCAGAAGAGCAGGAGAATGGCAACTTATCTGGGGACAATGTAGCAATTCCTGCTTTCTTCTGGCCAGTGTTCTTGGAACTTCCTACCCAACAGGCAGGTTAGCCATCATTAGTCCATCGTGTCTACCTCCATTTGGCAGGCAGTAAATAGGTACAAGTCACTACAAAATAAAAAGTTAACATAAGGTAGCAAGCAAATTTTGTAAAAGGACTCAAGTTATTTCAGCCCAGGGCATAAGACGACAGGGGTGAGAACCACAACATGTAGTTAAATAACCCATTACTGCTGATGGACTAAAAAACTGACATGGACATCTCCACCTCAAGACAAGTTTCTCTTAAAGGCCAAGTAGTTTGCTGGTTTTGATAAACTTTACTGGAAACTTCCCATAATGTTCTTCCACCTTTCAAGAAAGGGGGAAGTTGGCAAAAAAAAGAGAGAAGTAAAAGATAAGAAAACAAACAGGTTGAGAACAGGAATTAAAGGATGGAGGCTGAAGACATGCAGCTACTGCAGAGTTGACATGAACTGTTACTCATTCGTTCCAGTATACAATATCTGAAGTTTTAACTAAATATCGGTTGTCAAAAAAGAAGGAAAGAATTTAGTACCGAACACACTCATACACAGCAAAGCTTCCCAGTTCTCCCTGCATTGACTTGTCACAGATCCTTGTCTGTTCTCTTGGGAAATGAGCTTCATCCAAGTTATAAAGAGAAAGAAGGTGATTAGGAGATGTGAACAAAGGAGGAGAGACAGAGGAAGAACAGAAGTAGTTTTCTGAACATACGTATAGTAGAAACAGAGAAAACTTGAAGTTCTTCACACCACAAACATCTCTTTGCAGTATTAATACTAAAGCTGAACAGCACAGAAAATACAAATTACTTTCTACAAACAGAGCTTTGCTAGTTTCTTTTGTGGCACTAGCTTCCATGTCTGAACAGGTTCAGAAAAGTCTTCAGGATTCTTTGAAGTTGATGAAGGAGAAGAGTAAAAGCTGAACAAAGAAAAATATGACAACAGTAGTCAAATAAACTTACAACACACACAACTACCCAATAATTACAGTGCATTTCAAAGCAGATGTTCAGCAGCTACAAGTTCACTCAAACCAAGACTCCACTACCAGCAGAATTTTATCAGTATTTCACAGGACATATTAATTCTCTCTTTAGATGGAGAAATTGTGAATAGGAATGCTCCATCTTCCACAAATATGCATCTCTCCCCTCTTGGAGTTCAAAAAAACTTTCAGCAAACAAGCTCTGTGACACCGTCAAGTTTAAATTTTGAATTACACTTAGAAAATATAAGCAAATCTACTCAAGAAGCTTGTTTTCATTACATACACACAATCACACAAGGGGGAGAACCCTGTGCACACAACTAGCTTCTAAAGACAGTGATAGTACTTAGCTACACCCATCTATATACTGATGGCCTAATGTTGACTGGGGACTGAGATATGTAGATTCTCCAAACCAGGACCCTCATCCAGGTGACTTTATCATGTTAGTAACATCACTCGGAGAAAGTTGTAACTCAGGGCTAGCCTGCTTCACTAGGATTCAGCCTTGACTTAACAGGTAGCCTTCCACACTGCACAGCTACTTCTGTATCCGAGTCAGTTTCTAGCCTGCACATTGGAAAAGCATTCGGGTATAGAAAAATGCATATTCATACTTTAAAATAAGTTACTACCCTTAAATGTAACAATTCAGGAATACACACCATGCACGTCCATATAACACGCATTTCAAATGACTAGTTTCCATATATCAGTGACGGTTATGTACAGATTTACCCATGTTCGTATACAAAGCCTCTTCTGCCTTTATCAAATAGTGCCATTACAAATACCGTAAAGAATTTCTTACTAGAAGAAGTCATTGCTTAAGTGCTGCATTTAATTTCAAAAGCACTAGAAGCAAAGATTGAGAGGTGCATCCCACATGAAGTCAGTTTTACATATGAAGTTTTAAATAGCAAGTTTTAGAAAGAGATCCTAGACAACTGGATTATCTATCACTTTCTGTTACTTATCCTTCGCTTCTTGCCAGTTTGACTCCAAAGAAACTAGTCAATACGCCTTTAAAAGAAAAAAAAAACCACAACCCTAAGTTTCTGTCTGGGGAGTGTAATCCATACAAACGCTGACAACACACTTGTAATGAGCTAGTCACGTCAAAGGTCGGAAATTAATCTGCAGCATATCCACAAACAGCATTCCGGCCGCATGCAATTTAGTTTTCACCCACACCTACATAGGCACGGCACACACCTGAACACAACTGTTAGATCTCGGGTTTGGGGTTTTTTTTTGAGGGGGGGATACTGGTTTTTACTTTCAGGACAGGACAGGGGTACCCACTTGGCTACCTGGGGAACAAACTGCAGCGCCTTAATTAGCGTCGGGCGCAGAGGAGAAGTTTTTTGTTCCGCCCGAGGGCCCGGCGGCAGGAGGTCATCCCGCAGGCAGCTCCCCCCGCCTGTCACCTCACGCACCCCCCACCTCCGAGACGAGCCGAGGGAGCCCAGGCGGCAGGAGCCGGGAGGGGCCCACCCCCGCGCACGGCGGGCCCGCGGCAGGTAGGCTCGGCGGGCTGCCTCCACCTTACCTTTTTCACTTTACTCTCCAGGTCCATGCTGCCGCCTGGCCGGTCCGAGGCTCCGGAGCGGGGCGGGGCGGGGCGGGCTGCGAGGCCGGCTGCCCGGCCGGCGAACCGCCGTTCTGCGAGGCGCTGAGGCGAGGTGACGCCCGGCCGCCCCTCAGCGCCCGCCGCCGCGCTCAAACTTCCGCTGCCCTGCGGCAGTGGCTGCAGCCGAACAAAGGCAGGGCGGCAGCCAATCCCCGCCCGGCCGCCCGCCGGCCCGCCAGCCAATCGCCCGCCGCCGTCCCGCCCTGCCCGGCCCGGCCCCGTCTGCCCTGCCCTGCCCGGCCCGGCGGCGGCGGCGGCGGCGGTGAGGCCGGGCCGGGCGGGGGGCCCGGCGGGCGGCCGGGCTTGTGAGTCCTCCCCGGCGGGGCGATCAGGTCACGGGGAAGGCGTGCGCTGGCGCAGCGGTTTACCTTCGAAGGACGGACGCCTGGGAGCGCGCTGCCTCCCGAAGGAGGGCGAAAAATATAAAGAGTCTCGGGCTCCGATGATTTATCGCCGCGAGTAGGAGGGGGCGGCAAGGCCTCGCCTCGCCGAGACGCTTCCCGCACCCCCAGCGGCTCCCCAGACGGTGCCATGCCTGCGAGGGCTGCCTCCCAGCCTCCACCTTCTGCCGGCGGCCCGGGGAGGCCGCCCGGAGCTGGGGCTGCGCTGGGGACGGGCCGGCCACGGCCTTGCAGAAACGGGTCAAACTTGGCGCCGGTAGGGCCGAGCCGTCGCTGAGGCGGTGGAGGAGCGGTGGTTGTGCCCGTTCGCAAAAGGGGTGGCGAGGAGCGGGCCCGCTGCGCGGCTGGTGGCCCAGGCGGAGGTATGGCAGCTGGGGCAGGCGGTGTGGCGGTTGGGGCAGGGCCCTGCCGCCGACCCTCTGCCCAGCCCAAACGCTACCACTGACCCTCTGCCCAACCCAAACCCTATTGCCAACCCTCTGCCCGGCCCAAACGCTACCGCTGACCCTCTCCCCAACCCAAACCCTATTGCCAACCCTCTGCCCAGCCCAAACCCTATTGCCAACCCTCTGCCTAGCCCAAAGCCTACCGCTGACCCTCTCCCCAACCCAAACCCTATTGCCAACCCTCTGCCTAGCCCAAACGGTACCGCTGACCCTCTGCCCAGCCCAAACCCTATTGCCAACCCTCTGCCTAGCCCAAACCCTACCGCTGACCCTCTGCCCAACCCCACCACCCTACTGTTGACCCTCTGCCCAGGCCAAACCCTACCACCGAACTTCTGCCCAACCCAAACCCTACTGCCAACCTTCTGCCCAGCCCAAACTCTACCACTGACCCTCTGCCTAGCCCAAACCCTACCGCTGACCCTCTGCCCAACCCCACCACCCTACTGTCGACCCTCTGCCCAGGCCAAACCCTACCACCGAACTTCTGCCCAGCCCAAACCCTCCTGCTGACCCTCTGCCCAACCCAAACCCTACTGCCGACCTTCTGCCCAGCCCAGTCCCCTGTCATTGTGTGGAACTGCTCTTTGATGCAGGTTCTGTGGCCTAATTCTGCTCCCTCTCACCCCCACTACGTCTGGAGGAAATTACTGGTTTTGCCCAAGTGGGTTTGCTTCCACCTGAATCCACTCAAGAGGTTTTGACACTCCAGAACCTGATCTCATCAGAGCGTTACCACACATTTTACAACAGTGATTTTTTTCTATTCATTGAACTGAACAACAATTTTCTTCTGTTGGCACTGGATGAATATTGTGAAAAAAATTTAGACTTTGATCCCAGTCTTCAAACTCATATGCATGTGATCAGTCCTGGAATGTCACTGATAATATAAAATATCTTTTATATATAATGTATATGTAATATGAAATGACAGAATAATTAAGCATTTGCAAGATTGACTACTTCCATAAATATTTTCTTCTTTCATATTTCTTTTGATCTTTGGAAAAAGTAACAAAAATTCATACAGACTCTATAGCTACTCTAGGCAGTGGTGGTGAATAATTTGGTAGATTATGTTGTCATTCATCTGCAGAATCTAATCTTTTCTCTCCACACATACCAACTTTTCTCAAGTAACTCTTAGGTCATTTTGTTTCTTCCCCAGAGGCCAAATATACTTCTCCTTCAGTGTTCAATTTTTTTGTCTGCCATCACTTGTTGAAGGATGTTTGCAAGAAAGCAGAAATGAGACTAGGTCTGTTTGTTGTCTGTTAACAGGTAAAAGCAAAACTCTGTTTGACTTTTCTGCTGGGAGAGGCGTCATGGTGTATGGCATGGGCCCACCGCTCCTACCAATGAATCTATGCAGCAGACCTTGGCCAAGAAGTTCAATACAGAACTAAGAGAGGATGGTCTCAAGCTGTAACATTAGAAAAAATGAGAGAACATAGACCATCAGGTAATGCTGCTGTGCTCAGTGTGTGTCTGTTCCGAAGAGAGGTGAATAATAAGGGCTGTTGCATGAATTTTCTTTGGTTGATTTTGAAATTTTGTTTTTCGTTTCTTGTTCTCATTCTGTTTTGTTTGGTTTAGTGGTTCCTTTCTGCTGATTTTGGGGGTGAAAGACAAGGGGAAGTTAGAGTGCCTGAAATGTTGGTATGCCTGGGACCATATAGTTTGAATACCATCCATGCTTGCAACTTCCTCAGACTAACATCAAGGGACTAAGCAGGAGACTATTCCTGTTCAGTGAATGCGCTGTCGAAAGACATAATGTAATAGTGAAAAATGCCAGCAATTACAAAGACTTGCTAGGTACCTTTGACTGTGCTAAGAAAAGAAATGAAAGTATCATAGTCCTCATTATATGCTTTTTATATGGGAATGGATATAAAAGCATATTTTCATTTGAGGAAGCTAAAAAAAGTGAAATAAAATCTTATATGATTTAAGTGTATTTTGCTTATTCTTATCTCTCTGAGAATAATAGCATAGTAATAGTTTTGATCTTTATATTTTTCTTCTTTTTTTTTTTTCCCTACTATGCTATGACACTGCTGGGTTAATAGTAATTTCTTTTGCTTATATTTTTCTTGAACCTCTTGAGTTCAAGATGCTCTGGTTGTGATTTGTGCATCTTTCAATTGTGTAATTTAGTGCCAAAATATAGTAAACTTTAACAGCCTTCCTATCTATTAATTTGTATATGAAGACTACAAATTCATATATGTAATGGAAAATGCAGACAGTAATATAAGACTTCTATTTTGCAAACCAGCAGATTGCTGTTGGAACACACTTCCTCTGAGACCTGGATCAACAAAGAATGCATTTTAAGATTCTAACTCTTTTCTGTGTTTTCTATGACTTTAATTAGTCTGGCAGAAATAACTTCCTATTCTGTGAATGTGATCCTGTATAGCTCTTCCCCTTAAGGATTCTGAAATTGCCAGGCACACAGCATTGAAATGTGCCAGGCCAGAGAGCTGGGCTTTCTCATAACTGTCTAGGAAATACCAAATACCTGTTTTAAATATTAGATTTTTTTGAAGAAAGAGCAAGATGCGTCCCAGCATTAACTTTCCCACAACAATGTTTATGGAAACAACAGGCAGAAGATGGGAAAAAGCTAATACTTCTACCATACACACTTCTGGGAACATAGACAACAGAGAATGAAGGATCTGTCAGATTGTCTTCCTGGTTTTACAATTTTCTTTCCACTCAGATACCATACGATGAATGCATTTGGAGTAACTATATATCTCCGAACATTAGATATGTAGATTATATAGATGATTTGTAAGTCCATCCTCAAATGAGAGAAAGGGTAGTATCATAATGACTTAGCAATGCTGAAAATTTGTTTCTAATAAAGCTGTTATTTAATAATCAGTTCTTTTGTTTAAACTTTGAAGCAAATACTTCAGACTCGCTTCAGCTAAATCCTTCTAGTTGTGCTGTTTACTCAGTGCTTCATATGGTATAACTAATGACACTGTGTGCTTTTAAGATTTTTTTTTAAGTATAATCTTAAGTGTAATATAAATACAGGAGTCTGTCTTGCCTCAAAGTGGCTTAATACACTAATTTAGTTTTCAAAAAACATTTCAGTTTGAGAAAGGAATAACATTTGCCTTTTTGTATCCATTTGGATAGATCAAAGGAATGTTACATGGAATGTCTTGGGGTAGGTCCAATAAAAAACCCAGAAGGGAACTTTAGTGCCTAAATCAGAAGTTGCAAATCTTACTGCATTACTGATAATCTGCTTCCCAGCTAAGCATATACTTAGTTCTCCATTGTACATTGTTTTACTTTTTGCTTACTTAGATTTGAGATTTTGTGAATGTTAGTATTGACAGAGTAAATTGTTACCTGTTTCATGCTTGGTCCATCCAAGATCTAAAGAATAAACTTCATTGTATTTAACTCTTCAGAGAGGCTTAATGTGTTAGGAGGTTTCAGACCATGCATGATGTAGAGGCTGATTTAAGATCCTTACAAAATTCAGTAACAGCTATTGCTTTTTTAAAAGAATATAGTGAGAAGAGGTTCTGCCCCACTTTTTCTGTAATGCTCAAGTAGATAGTAAACTTGCCCCCAAGTTGGAATACGACGCCGTAAGCTTTCCTCAGCCTGATGGGGTTTCAAACTCCAGCTTCCATCTGTTAGGACTGTGACCTAGCTACCAGACTTTGGCTACATAGTTAAATGAGAGGTTTTAACCATGCTTTTGAAGTAGTGCCACTGTACAGAAGACAAAAAGAAGTCCACTGAAATAGTGAGAGAGTAGTATGTCTACCTAAGTTAGTGGCTATGCAGTCCCAAGACCTACATTAACTAGACATTGGGTAAACCTATGGTTCTACAAGTGGGGAGGACTTGTTATCCCAAGAACCCTTCAGACAGGCTACAGTCATGCTCTTTTTTCTTCTCCCTGTCTGTCCTGGTAAGTCTTCAGTTCTTGAAACAGTGGCAATGCAAAACAGTGGAAAAATGTGCTGTAGTTTCATGATTATGGCACTTGCTCGGAAAATCAAAGCTTCCTTCAATCAGAAGAGGAGCTTGAACCTGTACCTTCCACCTTGTGGACGGTATTAGAGGCAGAAAGAGAAGGGGAGGGGAGGGGAGGAAACAATAAAAGAAAAACCTCTTCTAAAAGGAAAGAATGAGCTGTGCTTTGTTCTTTGAAAGAACTAGGATAGGGGGAGGCTCTGTTTCCCAACAGGCAGATATGTTTTCTATCAAGTATGGGTGATTCAGATAAGTTGGGAGGCAGCTGCTTGCTGACTGTGGTTCTTTTCTTGCTCAGTGTGCTTCATGGCTTGGGAGTCTGTTGCAGGTTATGGAACTGCTCCATGAACTGTATGCACTTTAGGTGCTCTAGCATAGATACCAAGTGTTATAGCACGTAACTTTTAGGCTTTTAAGTCCTTTACTGGATATAACTAAGACATTATGTAGTGGACAATGGAGATAATTCTTCAATTCATTTCTGCTTTTTAGTCCCAGTCACAAAATCAGTAGTTACAAATGTGCCAACCTGAAGAAGGATCCTGCATTATTAAATCTCTAATTGAGGTAAATTTACTTAGACCAAAAAAACGCCAACACTTGCTCAAAATGTATTATAAATTATGTAATTAAAAATTATAAATATGGTATCGGGAAAATACTAAGTAAAGCCAGAGATACACTTCTTGTTCTTTGAAAAGCTTATTGTATAGTAAGTTTCTATAAATATTTCATTAATGGGTGAACAAGTGGCTCCTGCCAAAACTCGAACATAAAAGGGGAGCATACAGAAGATGGAAGCAGGACAGGTAACCTGGGAGGAATACGGAAGCACTGCCTGAGCATGCAAAGACATGTTTAGGAAAGCCAAAGCCCACCTGGAGTTGAACCTGACAAGTGATGCCAAAGCTCCATCTGAACATCAGGAAACACTTTTACTGTGAGGGTGACTGAGCACAGGCTGTCCAGGGAGTTCGTGGAGTGTCCCTCCCTGGAGAGATTCAAAAGCCATCTGAACATGGTCCTGTGCAACATGCTGTAGGTGGGCCTGCTGGAGCTGGGGGGTTGAACCAGATGACCTCCAGAGGTTCTTGCCAACCTCGACCATTCTGTGATTCTGTGATTTGACTTGTGACAGTATTGAGAGATGCTGTCTCACCTAAAGATGTGAAAAAATAGCAAAAAGCAAATACAATTTTTTTTAGGAATTCTGTTGTGGCAGTTTTTCCTTATGGTAATTTCTGTTGGATGCTAATATTTCACTTTGATTTGGAACAGCTATCTAGACACTTGTATTTTCCATCTGAAGAGAGATCCAAAAATTTGATATTTATCTATTAGCTACATTGAATTCATCTATGTCAATGAGTTTAACCCTTTCTTGTTGTTGAAAATTATGTCAGAGGTCTCTCAATGTCTGGTAGCATAATTCTGAAACTAGAATTATTTGGAAATTTTATGCCAAACAGTTTTTATTTTATCCTGAGAACAGGCCAGTTCTTTGAAATCAAAACTTTCTGCAGGAATTCAAACACTAAGAGTGGAATTTCTGATCACACTGAGAGAACACAGGAAAAAGATTCCCATCTCACCCAGGATTACGGTATTTACATGAGTTACAGAAGACCAATATCTGATCCTGCTCTGCCTGGCTCAGATTAGAAAAATGTAACCATGGTGAATGCTTTCACTATGGGGGTAGTTAGTTCAGTAAAGGGCAAAGGGTGTTTCTGTCAGGTTTCTCAGTTTGAACATTCTTGGTTTCATTCCAACGCAATGCAAGACAATTTTTGATCTCTCAAAAAACTATGGCATGGGAAATAATTTCCTGTACAGCTCTGCTAACAGTATAATGTTATGAGCACTTGTTTGGCTTCTTTCCCATGCAAGAGAGCTCCAGAAAATGTTCTGTGGTTCTCAGATTTTCCATTAGTAATAATTTACATAAAGATTGTATATAATGTCTAAAAAGGGATAACATAAGTACCAGCTGGATAGAAACATAGTGACTCTTTTGCTATAATGCATATTTAATAACTTCAGCCTAGGCTTGCAGAGATGATGTCTAACACTATTGAAAGAAAGTAGTTACAGTATATGAGATCATGCTTTTATGACTACAAAGGCCAAGGAACATTAATAGGTAACTGAATTCTTTATGTGTCCGTTCATAATTACAGACTCTTAACGATACTTGCCACCCACATCTTAGAAAAGCAAGCCTGTTAAGTCTTAGGAAATAGGCACTGATCATCAGCTTTCCTGCATACCAGACTCCTTTTATAGCCATTGAAAAATGTTCTGTCTTGGCTCTGCAAGCAGAAATTTTTCTCTCAAGTGAATTGAGGTTGTCATTAGGGTCATACATCTCCAAGCTGCCATTTTGATAGCTCAGACGCTCTTGCTTTTTCTGTCACTGATCAAACCCACTCTTAGCCCAACCAGAAAGGTACTCATCTGAGATCTTACCCAGAAACTTACAGCTTGTCAAAGGACTAGTCTCAGTGGGAATGATTTATAATTTCTGGTGTTATGTTTGGTATACAGTAAGAAAAATTAAAATTAGGACAATTATCTAAACTACAGTAAGTAAACTGCCTGCTTGGGCTTGCTACTTCTCTTTTTTTCAGTCCTGGAAGATTTTCTACTGCACTCTAATCTTTCTTCAGACTTGCGTAGTGTCATATAATAATACGACTTTGCCATGAGTCTAACACTTGCTGCCTCTATTTAAATACAGGTTTAGGCCCTAGTCCAGCAGATGGGAATGCTAGTTGAGATTCATAAGTCATCCATGGAGAGAATTTCCCTACATTTGTGCCTTCATTTAAATTGAAAAGATGTCATTTGTATCTGTAGCAGCTGTGGAATCTGTCACATGCAATTCACTTTGGTCGTTGTACTCTGATGTTTGACTTGGAGGCCTTTGGTGTAGAGGTTTTCTAGCTCTGAAACAGATGAAAAGCATGGCTCAAGAGGACTGATCTGCAAGAGTGCTATTCCCTATGAAAAAGGTGACATTGTCTCAAGAACAGATCAAGAATCAGAGGAAACTGCATTTTCAGCAAAGGAGAAAGAATTTTCAAAAGCTTACAGGAAACTTGATTTCTTTTCCTGTGACAAAGAACCTACAAAGGCATGAGTTCAGTCACAGGTTGATGCTTACATACACTTACTGCATTTGCTTTTTGTTAGGCCTTGTCCTACAAGTAGTTTACCTATGTGTTTAGCTTTACACAGCTACATAGTGCCAGTGACTTCAAATGGTTTATTGACTTGCATACAATTAACAGGAGTGTTTTGGGGAGAAGTAAAAAGATTTTCATGTGCTTAAAAAAATAATTCAGTAAAGGTACCTATGTAGCTGAGGAGCAATTAGAGAAGACAACAGATTATATCTAACAGCCATTTCTGACTAAAGCAGCAGTTCTGTTTCTTCCTCCTTCCCTCCCTGCTGCCCATTGCGCAGCCCCGTGGCCTTCCTTGTGCCACCTCTGGTGCTTCTCTGATTCCTTGAGCAGCCAGTTCAACTCAGTAGACCGGAAGAAATCTATTCATCTTTTGATTAATTAGTTTCCCGTCAGCTTAGTGAGCTGAACTGGTTGTGGAGGAAATCAAACAGCAGAGAGGGCAGAAGGTGAGGGGTAGGATGGTGTAGCTGGGAGCAGAGAAGTTCTCATGGAACTCCACAATGAGGGACAGAT
This sequence comes from Haliaeetus albicilla, assembly GCF_947461875.1. NCBI lineage: Eukaryota > Metazoa > Chordata > Aves > Accipitriformes > Accipitridae > Haliaeetus > Haliaeetus albicilla. Next base: position 27,918,547 of record NC_091496.1, read on the forward strand.
AAAGGGAGAAGCCATTGCAGAAGCAGAGGTGGTAGGACTATTTAATACAGCTGTGAGACAGCTTTACTACAAAATGAGGTCCAGAGGGGATTAGGGTTTGGGCCTTGAAGGTGTGATAGGCAGAGCCAAGCATGGGTGTCCGGTTGTTCCAGAGACACTCTAGAATTCATGTCTTCTATAATGTATCACTGGGAGAACGGCTGTTGTACATACCACAGGGCACGAAACAAAACTATGAGTCCCAAAGATTATCAGTATGTTTGCACACTTTGAAGTACAGTACTGTCTAGATTCTGGCTTGTTTAATGGGCAGTAGTAAAATAATTACAGTATATAAGCTAAGGACTGAAAACCAAATCATTCACTGGTCAAGCATCTAGTTCTAATGAACAATAGGTATATTGCTGTCTCAAAGCTGTTGGATAGAATATGATGCATGAACGCTGAAGAAAACCAAAGCTGTTGAAATTGTATCTTATTTTGTGGTTTCACTTCTTCATTGCCCATATGGTGTATTTCTCCTTTTCTGTATGTATTAGGCATGAAAAATTACAGAAGAATTTCTGACAGCTGTTTTATATGTGCATCAGCTGTACTCCTTTACTGGTAAAGAATAAAGGATTCACAAGACATTAATAAAAAGAAACAGTATGAACAACATGGTTCATCAGATTAAAGCTTTTAATATATTTTCCTTTTTTTTCCCCCATATATGCATTCTCTTACCCTTTGCTGCCCTGTTATTTGGTTTCCATCTTCTTCCCACTCCCTTATACGGAGCGACTGAAGTCTTAGTTTACTTTTCTCATCCATGTTTTGCCTTCCTTTCTCAAAAAAAGTATTTTAATATAGCTTGATAGCATCTTGTATTTATCTGTTACTAAGGGAATATATACAAAAAGGTGCACAAGCAAAGTCAGCAGTCAGTGTGCCCACGTACATGTCTAGCTCTCAATGCTTTTTTCTTTCATTTCATTCTTTGCTCATTTTTCCATGAATGACAAAATACAGCACCAATAGCCAAGACTATCCAACACTTCCTGGTACAGGGTCTATTTTCAGTTTGTTATAACTTTGTCAAACATCAACCATTTGAGATGAAAGCTTTGCTGCCTCACATCCTACCTAGCATAATTCTTTTTTTAAAATTTGTTTATTGTTGTTTCTTTTTTTATTATTTGCTTGTGGACGTGGGACAATAGAGGAGAGAAAGAAGTTGATTTATTGTTAATGCCAGATAATTAAGGTGTTTCCTAGAACACTAATTGTGGAGAATATTTTGCCTTCTTTTGTCAGAGTTAAAAATTCTTTGTGTCTGTTTCACTGGAAATTTTACTGACAGCTAGAGGCTCATTTTGGAGGCATTTTGAATAGATGTTAATGGCTACATCCAGCAAACAAGCTAAGTGGATGGACTGATTTCCTCTTGGATAGTCTTGTGGTTAGGGCCTTCAACTGTGGAAGTATGGGAGATCCTCGTCTAATACTTTGTCTTTCTATATTGAATCTCCCACACAAATTCTGTAACCTCCAAGGTAAGGAAGCATTCTGTCCCACCAAGTATGTACTTAAAATATTTTGTACTGAGCAGAACAGCTTTGACAAGAAACATTCTTTTTCTGATATATCCCTTTTTGTGCAGAATGCCTGCTGTGAAGGAGCAAACCCTGCTTCTGGATAATTATCCATACCATTTAATGTGGGATAGTTACAAGTGTAGTCACACTTAGAATATATAGACTGGGCAATTTCTATAATCCCTGACAACTTTATTATGCACTAGCAGATAAGGTTTGGGAAGAAAATATACCCTTCTTTCCTGGTTTTGTAAATTTCCCCTGTAAATGTCTTTTTCTTTTTTTTTTTAAATAAAACCTATTTGTCAAGTTCAGCCCATCTTCACAAATGCCATCAGATGAAGTAAAACTGCCTTCTTGTTAAGTCACTTATTCCCTCCAAAAGTGCATCCAACTGTAAGTCTAGTATTTCTAATCTGTGCAATGAATACTTGAATTTTTGCAGAAAGTAGGTCTGGGTTTTCTCTTTTCACGTTTTGTAAAGAATAGCTGAATTTGATTCTAACCTTGCCATATTATAAACTCCTGAAAAATTGTGTTCATAAAAACTTGTCACAATTTGTCAATACCATGTAGCTCAGCAATCATTCAGCCTAGGCTCAGTAACCTGAAATGGTTACATGACTGAATAATGTATTGGAGATAAAAGTTTTGGAAAAAAAGTCAGCCAACATTCTTTAAGTCTTACTGATTTCTCTTTTGAAAAACCTGATGTTTCTGTAACTCAGTATTCATGTATAAAATATGAATAATAATTCTTCCTTAAACCCATATGACATTTGGAAAAAAAAATATTCAAGAATCCAAACGCTTCATATGCAGCAAGGGAGTAACTTCATAAATATCTAAAATAGATACATGGCTCTGGAGCAATCAAACAGAGACTCAGTTCCAACATTTTACAATTTCCTGATGTTAGTTAGGTCAAATAACATATATCTGTTTATTTCTTCTGGACTAGCTTATCTTTCCTGTTGAGAGGATGCCTTGTTTAAACCAGATAATTCACTTAAGATTTTGATCCACTCAGATTATTAAGAGTTTTTCTGTCGTCAGTGTGCTTTGTGTCAGATGGCCAACTACATCAAATAGCAACAAATTACAGACTTGTTTTGTCAAGTACTGGTATGCTTTTAAAGGTCTGCTCCGCACTGCAAATAAAGATTCTACTCCTCCTGGCAGAAGAATGCTGCATTTTCGTTTGAATTCAATTTGCAATTCAAATCATGTCTTCAAAACAGGATTATCAAACATCAGGTCTATGCAGGATTCCTAAAACATCTTAATGCAAGTTGGCAGTCACTTATCACGCATTATTAAACAGTTTTCAAAAATCACAATGTTGTCACTGTAATTAGAAGCCTCTTTATATTGTACTACAAAAGTGGCTTGTTAATCTGAAAAGAAAGTTATTAATAGAAGGGTCTTAATTGCTATAATTACATTAAAAGTAGTCTTGTTGTGAAGTCTGAGAATGCTGTAGTTGCTTTACAGACTTTCACATCTTTGGATGATCATTATAAAATGCCAGTGATTTTGAATTAGCTTTCAGAGATAATTGCGATTTAAATTGTAACCCCCATTTTAGTACAATATAGCATGAGTATACCTTCTGCTTTGAAATTCTAATATAACTAAGGATGAAATTCTACGGTGGCTGCCATCACAATTTTGGTATCAATTTTTTTTTTTGTGGGAAAAATAATTCATGATTTTCTTTTCTCTTTTGAAGGAAAGGTGAATCTGTTGAGAAGCAGTTCATCAAACTACAATGAGATCTTAGAATACCACAGATTATAATCTTGGCATACTTCAAGGATCAGTGAAGGGAAGGTGATACTGGTCTCAAAATACTGATTTTTGTAAATATTTTTAAGGTTCCCACCTATAAAGAAAAGTAAGAATTGAATTTTGAAAGCCAGATGGGATTTCCAGATTGCTGCTGCATGAATGGGAGTGGGAGTCTTGCCATTCTCAGTTATGTCCGCTCCCACTACAGTGCAACCCTCAGTGGTCTCTTCTCTGACCCTGATTTACAAGTCCTCACCCAGTCTGTTGCTTATTCCGGAGGAGAGTTTCACGCACTCAAACTACTCCTTCACACATTCCTTCACATAAAAGGCAATGTCCTCTCCTCTTCTCCTCCGCCTGTCTTCTCTGCAGAGCTTGTGTCCATCCACCCATCAGTGAGGTCTTGTTATTTGAGTTGTTCCACCACTTAGGAACTGTTCCAGTGATGTCATAGTTCTGCGTCTGCATGCAGGGCTCTTATTCCTCCCAAGCTGTGTGCAACTACGTACGCGTGGGAACTCTTGCCCTCTTTAATCCTTCCTGAGGGCTCTCTTGTTCCCACCACCTTGTCTCTTGTGCTAACAATTGCTAACCTCTGTTCTCTCACTTGACTGCAAGCTCTTACACCACTTTACTGGGGTGCATAGCCAAGTTGTCCACCTTTTCTGAATGGACCTCATCTTTTGCCAACAGTCCTCATTTCTGAAACAGGGACCTATGGCTGTCATAAGAACCCTTTCTGTGTGAATTTGTGTGGATGGGTTCTATAGGTATCTATGGGTGTGGATGAAGAAATAGTAACCAGAAAACAGCAGACTGAAGAGAGGAAAAGTACATGCTGAGAAGTAGCATGTGAAGAAGATCTTCCAGGATCTCCACAAACTAGTGGTCCTTTTGAATCCACAAGAACTGATAAACTCAGGACGTGAAGAGTTTGCTGAATCTGTACTTGGCCGCTAGCTTGCACTAGCAATCAGCAATGGGTTGTGTAGCTCAGACCACATCAAGAAGCAGTGGTGGCTGCTGTATGCAGATGAATACTTCAGGATTGCATATACAGCTGGTGTAACGAACTGTTGGAGGGACTATTCTCAACACTTACGTACAAGCCACTGATGCATCAATATAACCCTCTGCTTCTGAGTAAGCAGCTGCGGTTGGCCTTTTAACTGCTGCTCCAACTAGTAACTGTGGATGTGTGTTTAAGTGAACTGTGTGAATAGTTATCTGCTATTAGCAACAACAGCTTAATTAATAAATGCTTTAATAAACATTGGCTGCGACCTGCATCTCCTTCTGACTTGATCCCCTATCAGGGAAAAAGGAACTTACAATATGGTCATAAAAGCCAAAGTGTGACACCAGCCATGCAGCCAGCTGGTAACTCAGAGGATGCTCAATCCTACCAGGCCTTTCCCATTCACCTGTAGGATTGAGGAAAATTCCCCTCAGATTCACACGTCCTTCACCCTTGCCTCTCAAGCTCTGCGGACCCCCTAATTTTCTCCAGGTCTCCCTTGGTGCCTGTGTGCATGACCAATGAGAAATAATAGTCTGAGGGCATTGTGATCCCCAGCAGTTTCTCCACAACCTCCTGGATCAGGTCCACAGCAAACAGCAAACCTCCCATGACAGCAGCTCCATCCCCTACGTAAGGGGATCTCCAACCATTATCAGCCACCACTTTGCCCTGGTGCTAATGCACATTTCTGGCTCCAGAGTCTCCCCAGTGGAGCTAGTGCCCCTTCGTTGGCCCTCAGGACACTGTAAGCTCAGATCTGAAGGCAGAGGAGGACCCATTCTGTTGGTGCCAGAAGTCATAAGCTTCCAGTTTCCCCCACTGTGGGAGTCTTCGTCCACCATGGGTTCAAGCATGGCCACCTGCCCTCCAGATTGCCACTGGGGTCGAGGTCTTTTATGTGCCAGGGTGCTTTCTCCAGCTGGTGACAGAGACTGCGCCACGCGGCACACCACCGTTGCTGCACAGTCCCATACCACTTGGAGCACGTTTTTTTTAAGTCTTCTCTGAACAAGCTGCCCTACTAACTACCAAATTTTGTCTGCTGCATTCCTATTTAGCAGCTAAATAGGTGTCCCCACTGTGGATGAACAGTAGATTTCTCCCTAATCAGTAGGAAGCTAATGACTAAAGAGGCAGGCGATTTTTAATCATGAACCAGCCTGAAAAAGCCTCAGTCAGCCAGATGCTGTTATGTGTGGATGTTCCCAGAAGCTACAAGAAGCAAAAATCTGAAGAAACTAATAAACAGAACAAACCCCAAACCAGAATAAGTAAATAAAAGAACAAATCCCAGCTACTGGGGAGCAAAGTGCTACCAAGAGGTGTATGTGGTGTAACAGCAGTGCTGCTGGTAACAGTACCTACTTTTACCACAGATCATTGCTCAGTAGAAATCTGTCCAATCATTCTTATTGCTCAGGTATAAACACAGATCGTAGGGTAGTCTACAACTTCTTGTATTGCCTCTGAAGACAGATAGAGTTGTCTCTCATTATTAAGTAAGAGCTTTTCATCATTCAGTTTTAGATGTGTAGGAGTTAAATGTATGAGTCACAGCTAGTCACTGAGCTCCCTTTATAGTCTATGGAAAGAAATAAGTACTACTACTGGGTGATTCATCTGGCTTATTTAGACACCAGTCTTAGGGTGATGTGATTCATCCTTTAGAGACAGCAATTTCTTTTTATCTTTGATGTTTAGTTAATCACGGTCTTTCTTGTCAGATCACCCCTAGCTGTGATGAGGATTTGCCGCCTTGAGGCCAGAGTAGTTTAACTCACTTTCACAGAATCACAGAATCACAGAACCACAGAATCACAGAACAGCTGAGCTTGGAAGGGCCTCTGGACATCCATCAGAGCCAAGCAAAGGTAGCAGGAGGACTGTGTGAATGAACATCTTCACTGGGAGTAACCATTAAATAAGGTTCCAAGAAATGTTGCTTAGTTTGGCTATCTCGGATATGATTAGGCATGCAATTTCCTCTTAGAGTTTTTAATCAAAAGCAAGACTATTTGTAGAAACTAAGAAGGAAGTAATCTTGAAAACTCCCATGGGTTGGAGAGACCCAACCAAATAATTCAACCAAATTACTCATAGGACCCAAAGGTAATCTGGGTGCTGAGTCAGTAGTATTTTGATTTATCTAGCTGTGAGCATAATGCAAAGGAGTTTAGCCAGCAGGTTTCATTTTACAGAGATGACTTTGGTTTCTTTGCCTCTTATTCCTCCAATCCATCCTGCTTAACCCCTTCCTGCTGCCAAATTCTAATCAATGCTTGAATCAGTTAGTGGTGGCTATACTACTATCTTTTGCCCTTTTATAATACTAAGGAATTGAAGTTGCAGTTGACTTTGACAAAGTAATGGAGTAAAATTAAGATTTAATTACTTTTATGTGAAGCAGAAAACCAAACAAATAACATCATAGGCACCAATTAGTTTCCTAAAATTAATTGCTGGTCTCCAAAGCTTCCCACTACATTAGTCTGAGTTTTGTAAGGTAATAGCTTATGGTTCCCCTCACCCCCAGCCACCTTCTTCCTTTTGAAAGCCACAGAGTTGTTTCCAGTGAAATCTGCACCTTTGCACTTCCCTTTCCACATTAGTTCAAGCTGATCAAACTTGGTGTTAGCAGGAGGCTGCCCCACACCTCCTGGCTCCTTGTGTCAGGGTTTTATCACCTCTCTTCTGCTGGTCTGATCCTGCAGTGAACTTTCTCATCTTCCTAAGCCAGCAGGAAACCTAGACAGGCGTAACACTCTGCCAGTTTACCTGCTTGAATTAGTTCATTCTGCCAGTGTTGGCATCAAGGGATGGGACGAAACAAGTGACCAGAGGGAACTGTGATGCTTTTGACTTAGATAGGCCAAAGTTGTCGAAACAGCATCCTCAGGTTGTAGTTTGAGATACATCTAAATCACCAGTGACTCCCCCAAAGCAGTCGCCTTCCTTCTTAACTGTGCCCATGTGCACATTTCTGTGCCCACGTTGGTGTGGGTGGATCACAGCAGCCTCCTTTATTATATGGCTCTGAAAACAATTTAATTGGCACAACTCAGCAGGCATCTCAGAAAGCAAAATGGAATGAAGGGGTGAGACTGATGAAAACTTCTTGCAATGGTAAGAAATCCAGCTCTGGCAGTGCTGTTCTCTATTCTAAATGCATACCAACCATTTCAGTTGAAATTACATACAAATAAAAACTCCAAGATGTATCTTGCTTAAAAAGCTCAATTTTCCTCAGGTTTCACCTTAGTAAACTTCAGATTGTTACATCTTGCATGGAGAAAAGAGAGAGGTATGAGGGAACCACTGATACAAGAAGTAGCAGTATGAATGGCCCATGTTCTCCATTTCCCAAGAAGGCAATCCTAAGAGCTGTTTCTAGCTATGAAGGGACCAAATAACTGTATGACATCAGAGAATTTATTCCTGTCATTGGTTCATGTATCTTTAAGTAAGTGCTGAATGACGATGTCTTTCCCACGCCACAATTTTATTCCGTGTATAAATATTTGTGTATTCAATACATAAACCATTTCAGAATTAGACCACTGTATTTTTTATGGTTTCATTAAACCATTCCCAAAATATGTATGTGTTAAAGCAGGAACGTTTCCAGCTGCCTGAAGAATTATTCTTTGTTACATAGAGAAGACATCTTATTACTTATTTGCTTTGCCCCAAGAGTCAAAGTTAGTTTAGCTTTTGAACAAAGTCCAAAGAAGAAAGTATAGTGCTAACTAAAGGTCACAGTTCTTCCATGGAAAAGGTCTGTTAATAAATCTTCTCGACTAAACCAGCTCAATTTTCTGACAAGTTTAGCTCACAGCTGATATCATATTAATTTAATGAGCAGATGTGGGACTTGTTTCATTCTTTTTCTTTTTCCTTCTTTTGTTTTAAAGTAATGTATAGTCATTAATATTGGTGCATTAATTATGACAAAGTAATATACAAACTTATATGGAATCAGGAAAGCATAAAACCAGATGGCTTACAGTAATGCATGAAATGCAGATAAAAAAGGATGTCATTTTGGAAGGTCAGAGGAATATCCTGACACTGGCTATTTCTTTATCAGCATAGTGTGCACTGACCTCTTTTGTCTCAGCTGACAAAATGCAGCGTTCGGTGATTGTTTATGGTAGCAGAAACAGGGAAAACAGTGTCTACTGAGCTGTACAAGAACTCAGGAGAGGGCTAGGAGTAGGAAACACCTGTGAGGAAGTCAGGAAACAGCAAATTCAATCCTCCTCGCTCCTTCACAGGCAAGGAAAAGGTGACAGTTGTAGCTGTAAGTCCTGCAGACTACGAGGCAGTGTGATCTAGTTCGGGTCTGGTTCCACAGGCTGCTGCGTCTTACTGTTGTGGATCTCTGCAAGTCGCTCGTTCATTAGTTTGTTGATGAAGCCAAGGAAGGCTCTGACAACTCAGAAATGCAAGTCTTCGTTCTTGCTATGTTTTACAAGCCGAACAGCTTTTAACATAGCTTGATTTGCAAAATGCCAGGCTGAGATTGCCAGGGTAGCAGGCATAAAAATCATCTTTATTTGGAAATTGAAGAATCAAGCTCTTGCTGTTAAATATAGACTCCAGTAATGCGGTTCGGCTTGTGTATATTATGACCAAAATTAAAACAGCTGCTATGTACACTTAACTGTGATTTTGTGTGTGTGTGTTTGTTAGTGTGGCCTACGCACAGTGGGTGCTATAGGCTAGCATTTGTACAAAATCAGAAAGCGTGATGAGATTATGGGACTCTTTGTGCTATATGGAGTCAGTGAATCAAATGCTTTGCAGAAGTAGCAGGCTAAACTAGATGTGTACGGAGATTAGGAATGCATATGTGGAGTATCCCTGTCAGGGATTTCTGCGTGGTCGGGAGTTGAGCCGAAACTCTGTGCCTTGCAGTCCTTGACAGATATACAGTACCACTCGCTCTGCCTGGACACGTTTTCAGTGCAAAAAGATTAAATGTATCTGGGGAAACCCAAACATATGGTAACCTGTTTCCAGCATCAAGCAGATTTGAAAAACGGGACAGGTCTTGTCAATGAGACTCTCACAGAGTTGTCAGCACCACAGATACTGTATTGCAGCTGTAGAGTTGTAGAAGCAATCAGAGTATTTCATGTACAATACAGCTTGTTCATTTCTGACAAGTGAACCTCTCCAGCGCACAGATGGAGAGGTTTCTTAGCTGCAAACATGACTGTGAAAAATAACATATTTTCCATGCTGCTTGCAAATATATATGCTTTCCGGAGATACTGAGTATTAAAACGGCGTGGGGCTCAGTAACATGAAAACTTAGAAAAGGGGATTTTATTGCAGTGAACTGTTGCATAAGCCATGTTGTTAGTTATGCTCGTTCAATAGCCAGAGCACTGAGATCAGCTGATTTGTCATGAAAAGAAGTTACCAGTCAGTTCACAGTGGGGCACGTTCTGTCCTTTCATTGTGGGAGGTTTGGTGGGTTTTTGTTTGTTTGGTTATTGTTGGTTTTTTGTCCGTCCCCCCCCCCCCCCCCCCCGAGGATCTAAATGGCATTTGGTTTTACTTTATGAAAGCATCTGATGTTCCTGGTGAGAAATAATACTTTTTAAATTAGAGGATTACTGGTGTACTGGTGTACTAATTTTTGTGTGTGTGTGTGTTAATTGGACGATGGCAGGGGTGGGGGGGCGGTGTTGAAGCACATCAAAAACATCAACTTTGGGCAAAACAGAGGACAGTTACCGCTCTCAACTAAAAAGGGGTTTGCTGCCACCTTATGGGTTTGTGAAGTATTTTTCTCCTAAAAGTAATGCAACACTATTATGATAGTTCTTAAAATTCTTTTCCTTAATGTGTACATGACCTTGTGAAAGCCTAGCCTGTTCCTAGTAAAAATTTTTAATTTTAATTTTAACTTTTAATAAAAAAACCCCTGCCATATTTTTGCCTTATTTAACTGCCTTATTTGGTGCTTTAAAGGTCAGTCTTCTCACTAGATATTAACACCCCACCCCAAATACACATTTCTATATTTTATTAATTGCAGCTTATGTATATTTTTTGTCTATTACATAGTCTATTAATTATTTTGTGGAAATTCTTTTAAGATTCTTTCAAGAATTACTACTTTTAAAACCCTGTTAACTCTCTGGATGTCAGACACTTAACTAACTTCATGCTATACTGCTTTACATTGGTGGACTTGCCTGGTCATGGCTGAAGGCGTTTCCTTCTATATCTACTGAAGATATACTGCTCTTGCCATGTACTCTGGAGTGCCATGCATAGGGAATGCCATTCTCTCTGGCTAGGGGTCAAGAAGGTGTAAAACTTTTTTCATCTTAAAAGCAAACACTTGTATTAAATAATAATGGTTTTCCATACCTTTTAACACATAAGTAACTGGTACAGATGAAATCATAAGTCAGACAATCTCACACTTAAAATTGTGGACTTTTTAAGTACATGGGAAGAAAGATCAACAAGCAGAATTTGAATTCTTGTATTTCTGTTAGTGTGCTTCCCAGCAAAGAAAAAAAAAAACCCCAAACATGATATTGTTTGGGACAGCTATGCAGAAGTGTAAATCTGGGTGGGGCAAAGATTTTCTGTTATACAGAAGTTTCTGACCCTAAAAAGTCCTGTGTTGTCTTAGAATAAACCAGAAACTTTACAAATTTCTTGGAGAAAGAGGTTCCAGAATAGTAAACATGCCTCTAGTTAGGGCATTCACCTCGTAAGGAAAGAAATCCTGCTTTGATAAGTTTTCTCATTTCTTTATGCAAACTAAAACAGCTTCTGAAAAACAGACCAGTTCAGTGTTATCCAAGAGTTTCTTGGTTGTGTCTCTCACCCGGGATGTAAGAAAGCCAGAAAGGAAGGCAGAACTGCTTCTCTGTTATTGCAATTCACACTTCTGCTCTGCTGAGAAATTCCATGGAAGCTGAAATTGGGAACTTATTGAATTTAAAGATTTTTTTCATTTCTGCAGAAAAGGATTCTTTAGTGAGGCAGCATTTTCTGTTAAGCTATTTTCCTTGAAAAGTTCTCACTCAGAGTTACTCACAAACAGCTCAGTGATACTGTTGGGCTTTTTGGCAAATCTGAAAGAAAATGGGCAGATTGGGTTGCAAAAAGTTGAATTGCAGGTAACAATTTTTCACTTTCACTTTCAGTTAAACCTTAATGCTGTACTTTCTCTGACTTGAAATGGCTCAGTAGAGCACATTTCAGAAACAATATATAAACAGTTAAGAAAATGCAAACATTTGGTTTTCCTCTGTTAATAATTCCAGCATGTACGTGTTCCCTCTAGTGGCTGACTGCGGGTTAGGGATGGCTACTGATGGTGCTTGGACCAACGCACACCGCAGCAGCGATTTCTTCCTAAATATCTTTCGGTACCTAACACCTTACTCCCTCCGTGGGCTCCCCACTGAAGGCAGAACCCTAAGCTTTTTCACTTAGCATTTTTACTGACTTCTTCATTGCAGCAGTTTGTGCCTGTTGAGGATGGTGGTGTTAGGGAGCAGTGGAGGTTGCTGGCTCTGGGGCAAAGCTGCCAAACTCTCACTGAGTAAGGCCAATATTAAATATACCCAGAAAGGTGAAAGAATCATGAACCTCATGCTAATTATAGAAATATATTCTTCTATCTAATGCTCTTCCATGTCTGGGTGAGGTGAGTGGTTTGTATGTGGCTATACTTCAGTTGTATGAATTGCAGGAATCAGGTTTTATTTTAGGGAATTTAAAAGTATAAGCCACATGACTAAAACTGCAAGCAAGAATAGGACATGTATGTCACTGTATAGCTCTTACTCCAACAATCTCTCCTTTTGACTTTAAAGAAACAGTTATTGTTCCTGTTCTAGCATGACATGCAGTTATTTAACCACAAAGAAAAAACTTTTTTGTTTGTGACATAATTTATCATTTGTCATTAAACATTTCCTTGATAGTACATGACCAAAGATAGAATTGCCTGATTACAAATGACTAATTCTTCCCTTATAGCTTGGCTCCTTCTTCTCCTAGACGTGGATAATTTGTGCATTCAGATAGCAGGCAATCAATGGAGAGTACATAGATATCTTTTTTGAGAAGAGGTACATATCGAGCATATATTAGTCAAGGGAACCTGTAAGGGACATCAAACTTAGAATTTCATTGCTGAAATTAGATTTTCAGCTTTGAGGGAAAAAGTGGGACAACTAGTTTGCCTAAGGCAAGCATATAATCAGTGTGGACTAGTAGGTACTACTGGCAATGCTCAGCTGTTGCAGGTTATATTCTTGCCTCTTTTTATTCCCACCTTTTTTTATTCCCTAGCTAGGGAATCACTAGGAAGTGCTGGCGGAGTGCCCCCCTTCCTGGGTTCCCCTCTGCCTGTCTCCTTCCTGAGGACACAGCCTGTGAAGGTACCCAGCCTGCAATATCTGTATTGAATTTCTGTGTTCTTACAGATTTTTGGAGGGACAGAGGCCATCAATACCTTGGTCGTCTCCTTGTCTTGGTAATCATATTCTTTTTCTTTTATTTATTTCCATCTTCCTATTTGCTGTCATTATCATGCATTCAGCTTAGGTTTTAAAAATAAATGAATCTCTCTCTCCATAGACTGCTAAGGAAATCAGTGTCAAAAGATGTTGCATCACCTATGTTGGTTCTCTACATTGAGGACCATCAGTTGAGGCTGTATGTCTAGAGTTTTCTTTCTTCTGAAGTTTGAGAAGCACTATTTTCTTGCATAAGGACTCTTCCAGGGTGACAGGGACATGCATTCCCACTGAGTAAGCTCAGACACTGTGTCCTGCTGAACATGCCACTCCACTGTACATGTCTGCAGTAAATTTTCTTAATCCTGAGTGCTTTACAGTAGTTATCTACACATACAGAGGAAGAACAAAGAATGTTACTACCATGTAGTGATTTTGATTTAATTTTGATATAAACCTGTAAATCTAGAAGTCATTTTTGGTATGATCAGATGACAGAATGACTCAGCAGTTAAACTCCAGCGTCTGCCGCAACAGCACCTCCTGGGAGTTTCTAACAAGAACTAGGTTGTTAATCAGTTTATAGATTAGTCATATAGAATAAAGAGGAACTAACCAGTAAGTAGAGTAGGGAAGCATAGAAAAACTTCCTATACAAAAATAGATAGTAACTAAAAATGCCAGTAATATTTCCTTTTTCCTACTTCGGCGTGACTGTCAAGACAATAAAAAATTCTGGAGAAAGAGACAAAGCAGTGAGAAGCTTTGGCTCTTGGAGGATGCTCTAGAATGGCCTATCACAGCAGACTATGTAATATAACAGGCTAGAAGGTCTGGTTCATCTCTGAAGGCTTAGGAGATTTTGCTACTGATGCTGAATGAAGGATTGGACACAACAGATATATTCATTACAAAGAAAAAATTTATTAAGCACTATTAACAGTGACTTACCAATTTCTGCCATTTTCTGTTACTACTCTTTGGCTTCTCATGATAGCAGTGAGGTTAAACTATGGAAAAGGGAGATTTTTTGGGGGGACACTTTCCCTTAAAGTTCCTTCACAAGAGTGTGCAAACCAAACGGCATGCTGAGGCGCAGCATTTGTATGCGTGGGTGGGGAGCAGGGTATCTAGTCAGGGAATTTCAGGTGAAGCAATATAATGAAACCGTGGGAGTATAGAGAAGGGTAGTGTGGGAGGAAATCAACTAAAATGACATCCTGAGGGTCGACAAGCCGCATTTGATCAGATTTTGTTATGTCTAATGTTAAGATGGGAATGTGGCCTTCAGTCTGCTCTCAGCAAGGGTGGGAGGAACCCAGGTGGTTCCCGTACACTCATGGGGTACCAGCCTGGCTCCTCCGTGGCCAGCAGAAGGGCTGCGGGTCTGGCCTGACTGACAGCAGTGCGAAAACTTTGTAAAGTGTCAGCGTGTAGATTGGTCGCTTGCATTTCAGTGGCAAAACTTGGAAACAGCAAGCAAAATGATTAGAGTAAAGAATTTAGAAACGAAATATGAGGAGAGAGTTGCTAATCTTTGTGGTTATGTACTCTTGGCCTTTGGATCTGGAAGTTGCTGGTAGGTGTTAGGAATGTCAAAATCTAAATGTTGATCCTTATTTAAGGGAAAAGTAGGAGCACTCGAGCAGAGGATTTCCTGGACAGATGTGTTACTTCTTACAAGCATGCACTAAGAAGCTCAGAAGCTCTAAAGCCAGAGGTTCTGAAGAGCACTGAATTACCTGCAGATGGTAGGCTCCTACATCTACATATCCAGAAATTTTCTGACATGGTGACATGTTTCACAGGTATGAATTAGCCCTGATCATACTACCTCTGACATTTCAAGAAGCCCATGTACTTCAGAAATATCCAGAGCTGACTGCATCTTGAATACATTGAAGTGCGTCCTAAAATGCTAAACAAAGGCAAAAAAAATCCTGAAAATTTTGCCTGGAAAAAGAATTTCTTATGGAAAAAAAGAACATGCCCAAGGCAAAACCATATATATGACAACTTTGGAAAACACTGCCTCAAACTCATAAAAATGGTTTGCAAACCTCCATGAAGTGAACAGTACTTTTTCTATTCAGAGATGTCATTTTTGTGTACAGTAAATGCAACCTTAATGAAGAAATGAGATTTGACATAAAGAGTTTATTGCCTGAAAGCTCCCAAATTGGTCAGAAAAACATCTAAAACTCATATAGAGGAAAAAACCTTTTCAATACCAAATGCAATAGAAGAAAAATTGGATTCAGAGCCATTTTCGGAGCAGAGAATATGTTTTGTATCCTGAGTGTTAATAATGAAATGCCACATGCTATTTTCTGAATCTGTTACAATGCTTGTTAAGTATACTCACAATTTTACTGAAAAAATCTATAAAAGGTTATAGTCTACAAAATGTACCATGAATTGTGTATTGATTTGCTGCAACACTTAAAGTGAATAAGGAGAGAAATCATACCCATAATTTAAGATAATTTAAAAATATTTACATGTATTACTTTTTTCTAAATGCAGTTCACCTTATAAGGAAATAGTCATCAGTTGTACTCTTTTTCATTTAGCTTTTGGTATTGAATGATATTGTTATTCTTTAGACTAAACATGTGTATTTGAGGTTTTTATCATATGCAGTGTTGGACGCTTGCTAAAACATGCTGTGCTATTTTTCATGGCCTCTTTAGTGGAATGGTGTTAGAGGAACAGCATTTTAGAAATACCTATGGTTTCTAATTTTAAAGTAATATCCTGAAATTTCTCTGAGAGACTGACAGTAGTCAAAATAGTTATGCTTTTACATTAGTCACAGCTTAACATTTCTGTTTAATAAATGGGAAATGAGCTTTCTGCGAAAAAGAGGAAGCGACTTTGGTTTATATAGCATGACCTTGTCTAAGGGGAGACAGTCTCTCATTTAGAACTGACGGAGAACATGTTCTGTGTCTGAAAAGCCAATACAGAAAATACATACCGCAAATCATGTTCCTGCAGCATTACTGAAGGTAACATTTTTCAGAATATTTCTTCAGGAAATAGAAACAAGAAAGCAGATACTACTGGTTGAAATATGTTACTTATTTTAAAAAAAATCAAAAGACATAACTTCACTGCAGCAAGCTGTGAGAACTGAAATATTTTTTAATTATGTGTTCATATTACAGTGATGCCCAGAGATGTTCTGAACAGCTTGGGGGTCATTTTATTGGACAAACAGGAAAAGACATTTCATTGCCGTAAAATGCTTTGTATCATAGTTTAAAGGGCCAATGAAATAAGAAAACTAATATGTTAAGGGAAAGGGTAACACTAATACCAGTGTGTTTATCTGTTTGATGAAGATGCTGTGAAGTTCATTATTATGTGTAGAGTTTTGCATGTGATATACTGGGTACATTGATGTTATTACAAGGCTATGGTAGTGTTTCACAAGGTCGGTGCTAAGACGTTTGCATACAGGTCTTGTGTTCTTGCCTGAATCATATTCTTCGATGTATGCTGCTAAAAAATCATTGTTACAGCAGCGTGTGCAAGTGCAGTGCTCCTTAGTTGTTGGTGCTGGTGGCTGCCCTGGCCTGAGTCAGCTTCTCGTCCGTGATCCAGCTACGCATCCCTGTCCATGCTGGGGGAGGGCAAAGGGAAGAGGGAGAGGGGAGGAAGCCGTGGCTGTCCCTGTCCTGCCGTCCGCTCCGGTGCATCCCGCAGCCGGGTCAAGGCCGATGGCTTGGTCCTGTTCGAGCTCTGGTGCCCTCCTTGGGGCCACGCTTCTCCAGTCGAGCTTTTCTGGAGGAAAGATGTCCAGCCATGCAAACACCAATGTGTGGAGGTGAAAGAATAGTTTACCAGCCTTGATCCCTCTTCTCTTGGCTTTTTGCTGAGCTTTTGATGAAAGGCAGAGCAGCAAATCTGGTGTGGGATTTTGAAAGATGTAGAGACTGGTGTAACTTAATGATTTCACACTCAATTAGACTCTCACACTCTGACTTCCTCTCACCTCTCGATGCAAAAAAGTAGGTATAAGTGGCATTAGACATAAAGTTGCATCATCATTGCTGATTTTGGACAGAAGTTTTAGAATGGCACAGTGACAAATCCAGAACTTGATTTTCTAATTGGAATAGCTGGCCTGGGTGCAAGGTAATAGGAAAGTAATCTCCTCTCTGACAGACTGTCAAAGGTTTCTCAAGCTGAGAAAAAGGAAGCTAGACGAAAGAGAGAGAAAAAAATTAAATGACAGCTTGTTCTTTAAAATCTCTGACACTGAAGAGGTAACCAGGTCCTGATTTTTCCATCCCTTCTTTGGTCAATTTATATGTAAAGCCCATTATAAAAAAAAACAAGAAAAAAAGCAACTGATGTTTTATTGGGATTCAGATTCTGCAAATTTGATGAAGGCAAGAAGCCTATTCATGTGCTACTGCCCCCAAAGCATCCAGTGTACAACTAGATGTCATATAAAAGTAGGTGTGTTCAGCAGTTTATCACAAAAGCTAGAATCGCTCTCAAAAATCCAAGATGTTTTTTCTTTCCTACTAGCAGTCACTTCCCTCATATTTTCCAAAGCACTTAGAACATTTTTTTCAATTAACAGTCCTAATTAATAGAAAAAATCATGGCTTCTCAATTCATCTGCAGACCATTTTCTTTTCATAACATACCTAAGATTTAAAGTAACTATTTTACTATTCTACTCTGCTAAAGTTATATCAATGATTGTTTCAGTCAATTTACCCTTGAAAGAAAATTTCTTCCAAAATAAACCCACAAAAATAGAAGGATGTTTTTATATTTACTTACATTTTTAAAGAACAATAAAGGAATATTAAAAAGTAATACAATTTTAGAAGATGTTTATTCGTATTGCACGGGTGCTACCGCTGACATATGTGAAGCTACTGAAAATGTAAAGCACTATTAAGAACGAGCAAAGACAGCAAAATCATGCCCTGAATGGATGGAAAATACGCGGTGTCCTATAATTGCTCAGTTTCTGGTAATGGCTCTGTGTCTATGGAACAATGGGTGTTTAGTTATTTTGTCATAGTTTTAGCAGCACAGGATGACAATGCTGAAATCTCCCACATCTATATTTGGACCATACTTCCTTCTTTCAAAGGTCACTACATATTTTTAGATATGAAGAAAGGGGGATCTATATTCTTTCAACATATTGCAAAACATGTGATGTTGAAACAGGAGACCGTGCATGCCCTTTTTTAATTGATCTTAAATGTAGTTATGCTTCTCCACCAGTTCCATCTCTGGCGATGACTCCTGAAGGCTAGAGCGAGGACGTGGCCTCCATGAAGGAAATGTCTGTCTTGCATCCAAGGGCTTGGGCTTCCCCCGGAGGAGATGCCCCTAAGTGAGCACGCCGTGGCTCCAGAGGCACAGCCTGCCCTCAGGTTGTGCTGCTGCACTTGTTTTGCGCCTGTGTACATTGTGTAAGCGCCGAGTCCAGTGTCACCCAACCTGTGATGGAGATGGAGTACCTGGAACTGCGTAGGCACATATAGGTCATATATAGGTGTACATGCACAGAATACATATACACACCTACATATGTGTATACAAAGCAGGACGCCTAGTTCCCTATCATTTTGAAAGTAGATTTGGGTGGAAAGTATCATGAATCCTCTTCTTTTCTTCTCTGCTTACCCTCAATGGTCAGGAGCTCATGGCCTAAGAAGGAAGGAGGACTATGCACCTACCTGAAAAAACCTGCCGTCATGGTAGAAGAGGTTATGGTAGGGCTGGATGCTAAGCAGCTAATTTAAAAATAAAATTTGATGTAGCTTTAAGAAGCTCTTCTAATTGAATGTATTTGAATTCCAAAATGGTGTGTTTTCCTTGCTATTATTGTTTGGACTAATTTCTTGTGTCTTGGCCATGTTTTTATCAGTAGCTTCTTCTGCAAGATTGTCTCTATGTCATGTCTGAATGACTCCCTATAGTTTTGGGATTTTTGTGACCCTTTTCCCCCTAACTTCCGCTGTCTAACGCAGAAAGTTTCTCTGTTTGCCTTATATCTGAGAACATGTAAAAAAATAAGATGCCATGTTCTCAGGAAGACTAAGGCTGTTGGGTGATAAAGCTTATCTTATATATTGTAGATTTTAATGTTACCATTTTGCTTTGGTTTCATTTTACACTCAGTTTTCATAAATACAGACATGAATAGTTTCCTTATGTAAAGCATTTAGCCTGGCACTTGCATGTCATTCTCCTTTCTGACAGAATACAAGTTTTTCTTTATTCTTATTTTTAAATGTATTTTTCTGAAACATTCTCAAAATTCTCAGAGACTCTGTTCACTAGGTCCTGAGCATGTTGCATGTGCCTCCTACACAATGTGGAAATTGATGGTGATTTTTTAATGCTGTGAATGCTCTAACCCCAACAGAATAACCATTTACTGATCAGATATCACTCTCTTGTTAGTAACTGAGAAATCATCCATGCCAGTTTTGTTTTATCACTAGAACTTAAAGGCAATGTCTATGTTTGTGCTAACTTGTGACTTTTTTTCAGTCTGCCACTTTTGCATCATTCTGCCATTTTAGAAATCACTATCTTGTTCTTGCCTCAATACTCCCATTGGCTTTTTTGAAATTAATATGCCCATAGTTAAATTGCTAAGTTTGGAAATGCCCCATTGTTTTCTCTAGCTTGACTATAGCCTTTTTTTTCCTTCTTACCACATTATTTCTGCTGCCACCCAATATGCTGATTTATAGTTATTTATTTTTTTTTTCCTTCTTCTGAACAGTCCTACTGAAAATAAGAGAGAACTTGACTACTGGCTTTTCAGAAATGACTCAGTTTTCTCCCCTCCTAAATACATCTGGTTTACTGTTATGATTTCTTTCTGTCTCCTCAAGTTTCTCACCTGCTTATGACACAGAATGAGAGAGAGGTGACAAAGGTGACTTTTTGTCACTTTTTCAGTGTCCTGGTTCTGGCCCATTCATTGGAAGCTATTTTTGTAACTGCAGGTACCACAGCCCTGCTCCTTTACTTATGGCTTTTCCCATTCCGACTAAGCTTTAGGAAAAAGGGTAAAGACAATATCCTGGCTCAAAAGTATGTAAGGAATCCCCTGATGGAGGGAAAATCCCCTGTTGGAATGGCTGAACCAACTTAACGTCTCCTGAAACAGGTCTCAGGATATGATCCCATGTTGGCAAAATTTCATTTTCAGAGTGTTATGTTGACAAAAAGTGAAACTGGAGTGAAAGCACCCGTCTAAGACATTTGAGGTATGAAGTCTCTGGGGTAAAAAGTTGTGTATATTATTTTTCGTGTGTGGGCACTTGAAGATCATGTGAATGAGAGTGACTCAGATCTGTCTTGAATTTCCTCAATTGAATAAAATACCATCAAATTTACCAGTAATAGGTGCCAGCCATTTTTGGTAAACTTAGTTTATTTATTGTATGTTTTGGCATGTGTTAATGTAAATTCTTGTTAGATAGCAAGTGTCATTTATAGATGAATAATATTGTTTGGAGGCTTGCAGGCCCTGGTAAGTAGGATAGTTGAGATTACAAGAAAACAGTCTCTGTGCAGCTTCTAAAAAATACTTACTATTTATAATAGTGAGGCATATTTGTCTAATAAAATTAAATAGCCAGGAGAAATTTGATTTTATAAATATAAAGTTTATAAACTATACTATACTATACTATATATAAATATTTATGTATATGCATATACTTTAATATATAATATAGATATGACATAAATATAAAAGTAAAGTGAAAGTGATTTCTGATTTAGCAGATATTAGTAAATGGGTAATAGTAAAAACTGAGTTTATGCTAAGGTCTACACATGCTGCTACTGAGAAGTGTCTGGTTTTCTGCAAAGGAATTTCTACTAGTGGAGCTTTTAAAAAAACATATTATATGAACATCCATCAGGAATGATGTGGGTACAGTTTATCACACAGTAGATCTGGGGAATGGATGAGGTGATTTCCTGATGACCCTTCAAGCTGTTATTTTCTATGATTTTTGTGTAGGAGGCTCTAATGTTTCTGATTTCTGCTGAAGTGTTGGGAATTTAATTAGTCTGAAGGGCTTGAGGAAAAAATAGAAAATGACTCTGTTTATGCAAGACAAACAGAAAAGGTCAGATGAATGTGTAAAGAAAGCGAGATTTAAAGGCTGCTTTCATGGACTTTAAGCAGATTTTTAAACTGTGAACTTTTCATGTTTCTTCCTACTCATCTGCCATCCTGTTTAGGATCTAACAGCAGAAAATTTGGCAGCAATCATGTGCATGTGCTCCTCAGTGCATGCTTGGAAAAAATTTGGCAGAGTAAAGCCAGTTGCTAAAGAAGGGATATAGTGCATGTGAATTCCCTCACTTCCTGCTGCTTGCTAGGAGGGTTACTCACTCGGGTGCTCTGAGCATCCTACCAGACTCAGTTCCGCTGTTTTGCTATAAGCATCACTATTCCCATACATTAATAACTTATGGGTCAAGTTATAGATGATGACTAAATTGGATTCAGTATGTATGGATTGTAAGGATTCAAGTCTGTTTGGCTTTATTTTTCATTTAGGTTGTTTTCCTTTCTCGAGCTTTTTGTGGTTCAAGTGTGATAGCATTCCTCAAAACTGGTGGTACCCTGTCAGTGACATGGCAATACCAGTTTCCTTTAAATGGTGCTTTTTGAAGCCCCTACCTGTCTCAAATTTATTTAGGCATCTGTGCTTACCCCCAGCACATTTATCAAGTACAGTTTATTATAGCAGAAGTGCTACCTTTCATTCATAAGGACAAATAGGCCTATCTCTGTATCAATATTCACACTTTGCATAAGCCCCTTAGAAGAAGATTTCCATTTTTAATGGTTTTAATTAGCATTTATGAAAAACTGTGGTTTCACATGATATAAAGCGACAGATTAAATTTGTTAAGTGGATAATAATAAAATGTGAGTTGATTTGTTTCACTGGAGTTTAAAAGGCTTTTGCTCAACGGGGCCTCCATGTTAATTCATTAAGCATGCTTTAGACCTTATGGAGATTTTTTTTTGGATTTAATTAACACAGATCAAACTCCCAGGAGGTTTCATGTCCTCCACAACTGCGTGTGATAGAGACAGTAATTTAAAACCTATTTATAGGTCTTTGTGTTCATTTACTTGAAAAAGGGATTAAAAAAACTGTATGAAATCATTCTAATACAGCAGAAGCTACTGAGTTCTTTAGAGTAGGAGCCAAATGCATTTATAAATGATGGAAGGGCAGTGGCTAGGGCCAGGCTTCAGAGACCTGGTTTGTTTTCCTGGCTGCAACAGTGGCATCTAGTCCCTGCTATCCAAGTCAATTATACATTTTCTCCACTGATGTTTTAATCCATGATGCATAAGCAGGCCCTTGAGTAGGGTCCCAAGACCTTGACCCCTTCCTCTCATGGTGTTATCAGTGGGCTATGAGATCAAATGACCCAGTACTTGCTTTCTGTACCAGGAACTCCTGGCTGAGCTGTGGCCTAGTTTTAAGACATGGGATGAAAAAATGTGGTGTGGTTAGGGCAATCTCCTGGGAAGTTGTGGGTTGTAGGTTTCAGCCTCAGCAGGCTGAGGAGGTCCTCAAAAACTTGGTTTCACTGCTCTTGGAGCACCGTTAATAATTTCTTAATATAAGAAATCACTGCTAGAGCCTTCTTTGCACTCCTCTTCTTGTGACTACTGTCATTTTTCATTGAAGCCAGTGATTTCTAAGCACATTAGACGTAGTCTGAGAATGGCTCACAGATCGGTTCCTTCCTATCTGTTTTTGATGATGTTTTGGCCAGACTGAGGTATCCAGCTTTTACATGTAATGTGTTTCTCAGGATGATCTGAATTAGGAGCAAAGAGGGGAAAAAAAAAAATCACTTGCCTGCAAAAAAATAATGAGAATTGGAGAGAGAGGTGCAGAAAGAGAGAAGTAATCATTGAGGAATACAATGGCAAAGGACATGATAAATACTCCAGAACAAGGTTGGGTAAATCATATGAGAACCGTGGAAAGAGATCTCCCCTTGTTCTGTGCCTGAAATTCTCCTTTTATCACATGTACCATCAGGCTTCTGCATGGATTAAAACAGGGTCTTCAGGGAAAAAATAGCAGCATATGATCTCACAATTAAATAATATATTCTGTCACATATACGAAGGGTAGAAGAACACCAATTGCACGCCCTAATTGGCATACAGCATTTAAGCTGTTCTTCCGTGCCAGGGACCATGCTGAATCTTAGTGGAAACAGGTTGGAACAGAATGAAACTCTGCTGTACTCAGGAAGTGCCATAATATCATGCTTTAAAGTCCTTTAAAGAGATGGGATTTGTTCCAGGATTCAGACACCTGTGTGTCTACATCTGAGCTAGCTGTCTAAACTCCCTTAAACTCAATGAAGATCTGGTCAATACTGACCAGCTACTCCAAGGTGAACTGAATTACTCTTTGATTGCTGCCTTGATATCGACTGTAATGGATGCTTAGATACCTAACACAGTGAGGATTTCTACATACAGGCACCCAAACCGACGTCTCTTAATCTTGAGCTGAACCTCAGCTGGAGAAAGTCCCCTTGATATAGACAGTTTTTGAACAGTCACCACCTGAAGTACTTCTGTAGCAGTGGATTTTAATCTGTATGGTCTGCTGTAAAAAGTTTTTACATTCTATTTTATGATTGTAATGCTGGCTACTTTATACTCTTCAGAGTTGGGTAGAGATTTTCCAGTAGTGAGTAGAATTCTGTGTGCGCTAAGGCTTAATGATGAGTATTTTACTATTCCACTCTCCCAGCAATTCTCTGAGAGGTGCTGGTGTTATGTGATAGTAATCAGGCAGATCTGTATTTTGGTGCTAAGACATGGGATTGCTGTTATTCTGTGTTCCTATTCTTTGCTAGTTAGGAAAACCTGGAGCTCTATCTCCTTTGTTGGTTTAGTGAACAACAAATAGAAAATGTGTGGGCTTGTGTTGGAGGGCTGCTGCTCCCTCAGATAAAATGTCAGCACTGTCCTTCCCAAGTTTGATTTTACACATCTCTCAAGTTAGTTTTAAGTCATTATTACTACTATTATTATTATTATTCTATTCTATTGCACTTCACAGATTTTAGCAGTATTCTTGTGGGATTTTTTGTGTTGCATTCGTTAAAATGTGCAATTATGATCCTAAGGATCATAAGGATTTTCTCTGCCCAGTGCTATGCCTTGCAAAAAAGCATTTATTTTGTCTTTGAGGACTGCTTTTAGGGACTCCCAGAGGATTACTGGCAATTCCTCTTCACTGCTATTAATTTTTGGGAACATTTTAATCTCCATCAAAAAAAGAAAAAAAAAGTGTAAAATGAGCATCTTTTAAAGGTGCGTTCCTAGACTGTAATGATTTAATACAGGGTCTGAGGCTTGCCTGAGGTCTAGCAGAACATCTGAATGGTTTGGCAGCTTTTATGTTAGAAAAGAGAATTACATTCAGAAGGAACTCCTAGCAAGGCAACTAATAACGCTGTTAAAATTGAACTTTTAAGGGAAAATTAAATTTTTAAAGCTAAACCAATTTAAATTAATATTTTATCCAGAAATTAAAATTCAGAATGCTTCAGCTTCCCCAACACTTGCACACATACTTAAGGGTGAGAGTGCAAGTAGCACAATAACTTTACCAACTTTATTCTGGACAACTGATGAATAATCTTCCTGAATCTGGGCTTATTATTTCTATGATAGGAACACAATCTGTTCTGAAAGAAATATTACATTTGACAGGAGAAAGAGTGCTGGTTCACACCATTTATCAGATTGTGGTAATAACAGTTTTTCTGAACACTTTATTAAAAACCTAGGCACAGAAAGTTTTTTTGAGTTTTATCTTTCAAGAACATAAGAGCTATATAAAAAAAAAAAAAGATAAAACTGTGGAGTTCAGAGGGAAAATCACCCAATCCCATCTGAACTCTGTGTCATAATACACTTTAGTCCCTCAGAATATCGTGAAATTATACTGTTTTAAACCACAAGAGCAGTAAAGATTCTACAAACTAGTCTTGTGTAGTTAGGCTTTATTATAATATATAATTTATGAGTATAGCAGGGAATGTTCGGAACACCCTCTATATGAGTGTTTATACAGAACAAAACATAATTTTTTATTACAAAAAAAGACATATAACAAAATATTTACCATCTTCTTTGCATTTTCGTATTCGTATTTTTATCTCAATTGTTTATGCTGTTTAAAGATGGGAAATTAAAAAATCCGAAGGGTGAGTGATATTTCTGACTGCCTCTATAGAGAAAAATATCTTCTGGTTCAGCAGATTGTAAGGAAAAACCACCTGCTCCTATTTCCTGAGGTCTGGATCCAGTAAAACATACAGGAAAGGGTTAGTACACCTTAGGCCTGTATGCAACTAGGTGTCACATATGCATACAAAATAGTATTCATGTTGGTAGTTCTTCATACAGGATCCTGGAGCTATAGATGTTTGTCAGTCTGTGCATAATTTTAAACTCATTACAGTGTTAGGTATTTGGCCTGTGCATGGAGTCTTGAGTTTCCGTAATTTGGATATTCTTTTTGAGGGTACAACTTAGTGCTTTCTTGGTTTCTAATTTGTAATTTTTGAGCAGTGAAGTGGTGAGATAGTGGAGGTTCTTGAAAGTAATGTATCCCCTTTTTCCACACATCCCCTATTTTGCAGGCACGGATGCGGCAGGCAACACTAGCCTTTTCCAGGAGAAGACTGTGTAGTGTTTCCAGTCCTTTTTTGGCTCAGTGGATCAACTGCTTAGCAAGCCTTATAAATCATGGCATGATTCCTTCCTTTTGAGGCTCCTTGAGAAGCCTCTGCAATTTCCAAAAATAATAGAGAGTGAAGGGGCAGAGCAGCTACTTAGGGGGAAGCTTTTGGTAAGGAGGACTGAAAGTCATCCCGTCTAACTTTCATCAAAGAAATGTTAAGCATTCAGTCTAAGCTTGTTGCCTAGACTTCCTCTAGAGAGGGAGAGAGAAGGGAAGAGGTAGAAAAACTCCTCCCAAGGTGAGTAATTTTATCCTCTGAAGTTTTAAAACAGAGATGAAATGAATAATTTTCTATGTCTCCATTAAGAAGCCTAGATGGCGAGCTTAGACCACACATGAACTTTCAGCAAGATGAATGTAGTCTGGAAAAAGATGAGAAGGATAAATAAGGCAGAGCTCAACTCTGTAGAAGAGGATAATGAGTGGGCTTATGTAGTCAATGAACTTTCTGTGCTTTGTGGCATCAGGACACTTGAGGCATGGAGAAAGCATATGGTTTTCTAATAGGGACACGACAAAGGAGGGAAGTTGGGAATGGTGAGGGAAAAAATTATGAGTGCAGCATATGACAAAAAGAAAAGCTGAGGTTTCTACCTTGTCCACCAGACGAACTCTATGGGGTATCAAAGGGGAGTTCTGTCCGCAGACAGGAAAGAGTAGAAGAAAACAGATGATCTGATATATTTGGCGATATTTCCCCTGCTTGAAATCTGCAGAAGGGGAACCCCCAGAGAGCTTTAGTCAGCCCACCACGTGAACTTCAAGAAGGAAATGTTCTCATTTTACATTGTCAAACATCCCTTGTGAGCAAGTTACTATTTGAGCACTCTGAACACTATTTCTGCCACAAAAAAGTCAGAGAAATTTTGCACTGTATCAATGCAGATACTCTGTCCTAGTTTTGGAGAAAATCCAGCCAATCACAGACCTCCTCGAGGTATTGGGATGCTTTTGTGAATTTTAGGGTACAGAGGAGGCAAAAGTAAACCTCTGCACATTATTCAGGGAAACCTTAACTTTGTGGTAACTTACCTCACTCTGAGCATCTGTAAGTCATTATAAGATGCAATGAGCGTGCAGAACGTATGAAAAAGACCAGTTCCTAGAAGCTGGTATGCTCTCACAGACTCCCACAGAGTTAGGATGGTTGAGTATTATCTCTGCTTCGCAGACGGGGATGCTCAGACCGGCAGCTCTTCAGGGACCTGAAGGTGCCGCAGGAAGCCAAGCAGTAAAACTGTGCTGTAAGCCCTCGTGGCTTTTGACCTAATGCCCTACCCGCTTATTGCAATTTGTTTGGCTTTGTTTGCTTGAGGCCTAAGTGAAGAAGTACCAAACTGGTTCTGCTTCACGTAGACCTTTCAGGAGGTGCTGCCTCCAGCTTGTTGTACGTAGAAGAGGATACACACAGCTCCGGCTGGCTGAGTTAAAAAAGGATGAAACAGAAAGCACCAGGGATCTCATCTGGGCTATGTTTAGCCAAGATGGCTACTTTTTTTTCAGATATTTGTGATATTGGTCTTCTTCTGTTTGATTTCTCCGCCTAAGTGAGAGGCAACTGGGCCTGCACATTGCTGCGGGTGGGAGAAACCACCCCGTTCGGTGAGACCGGGCGAGCCGAGCAGAAGCAGCTCTGCTCTCGCCGTCCTGCCGTCATCTTGCCACTCGTCTGCCCCACACCGGCCGCCCCATGCCGGGACGGCCTCCCCCGGCTGCTGTCCTCGGCCCAGCAAGGGGACCGGAGCCTGGCCCACCCCACGGCAGGGCCACGGAGGACGCCGCAGCCCCCAGGCGCCCCGCGTGGCCCCCAGCGTGTGGCGGGGGTCCGGCGCCGTGGCTGTTCCTCCCCAGGGCCACCCTGCCGCCCCTCAGGCTGCCGACCCCATAGCTGGAGGCGGCAGGCGCAGCCTGCCCTGGGTGCCCGGGGGTCCCCTGGGGAAAAGGCTGGTGGTGAAGCGGGAGTTTGCTCCCCACGCCACTGGTGGCGGGGCTGGAGGCCTCCCCAGGCCCGGCCGCAGAATGGCGGCCCTGCCTCAGCACCAGGGCGGCTCTGAGCAGCCCGGCGGACACCGAAAACCTCCCAGCCCTCAGCTTTAACTGGCCCACGAGCAACCCAGCAGCCGAGCGACGGGGCTGTATAGGTGGGAAGGCGTGGAAAAGTTTTAAGACTGTGAAAGTTCAGGCTGATTCGTGGAGGGGTTAGTACCAAACCCTGGGCACAAGGTGCCGCAAATGACAGCAATGGAGAACTTCTCATGGGCCAGATGCTCAGCTCCCGCTGATGCATAAGGGGGCTGGAAAGCTGCTATAATGGGGTCGATAAAGGTTTTCCCTGGCATGGGGGAATCCCTTCGTTGCTTACATGCTAATGAAGGGAAAGCAAACAACAAAAAGTTCTGAAAATATTTCACTCTCTTCTCTTTTACTCCACTTTTG
Source organism: Haliaeetus albicilla (assembly GCF_947461875.1). NCBI lineage: Eukaryota > Metazoa > Chordata > Aves > Accipitriformes > Accipitridae > Haliaeetus > Haliaeetus albicilla. The sequence goes on from NC_091496.1 coordinate 27,946,694, forward strand.
ACTCCTTGGTTTTTGCTGCCCTGAATCCTGTAATGTTGTGGTTTCACCAGTTTTTCAGACAGCACTGGTCATCTGGGCTACAGAGGAAATTGTTTTGAGGAACAAGCCAAAAATTAGAAAATTAATTGTCTTTCCAAAAACAAACCCTGCAAAAACCGTCCAAGATTCCTGTCATAAAAAGCAGAAAAAGCCTCTCAGCAGCTGTCTCAGCCAGCTCACTTTTAAGAATGCTGGTTTTTCACTGTAAAATTCTTTAGAGCCTTTTACACAAAAGAAAAAAAAAAAAGACAAAAAAGCTTGTTTCTGGTAGCAAATAGCATCTCACTTGAGTTCTGGAAACTAAAATACCTAAGTATCTGTAGCAAATGTGTCGCAAAGAAAGCACCTGGCTTTGTTTCACTGTTTCTTACATCTATTCTTTGTTGGTATTGACAGAGTTATGCCTTTTATTGTCACAGTAAGTCCTGGTGGCTCTGCTGATGTGCTGTGAAACCACTGGAGGTTGTGGACCCCCAGCCAGTGTTTACCATTGTTTCAGGGATGTGTGTGAGCTGCAGAGTAAAAGGTCATTCAGAGTACTTGCTTTGGGTTTTTTTTTCTCTCTGGGACAGGAACTGCTCATCTACATAGCACTAACGTTTTACCATTTGTCCTGAGAGTCAGAAACATGCTGCTAGTGTGTTTCCAGTTGGAGACCCACTCGCACCTTTTAGAAATCCTTATTGCATCCCTGAAAGCGAGAGACACACAGCCCTTCACTGCACTGCTCCTTTGTGGCAGCACTTACAGCTGAGTGACTGCAAAACCCGAAAGCTTCACAAAGCTTACTGCATTTTCAGAAAAGCCAAAGTATTGCAAGATTAGTTCTAGCTCAGCTTACCTGCTTTAAGAGTCTAATATGACAGCTTTGTTTCCAGCCTCCTAGGCTTTGTCGCAGGGCCCATTTTGGGGAGGTGGGAAAGGCTTAAAATGATATTTGTGATCATTCCACGTTTTGCTCTCATCTTACTTTAAAGATCCATTAAAGCTCAAATTAAGCAAGGCTCCTGCTGTTAGCTCAGTCAACTGTGAATGGGTCTGTGCAACTGTTATACATCCTTTCAAAATGATGGAGTAAGGGAAAAAAAAGACTAAGGCTTCCCTTTTGATATAGGAGGATTTTTACTGGAAGAATTTTCGTTTGTTTTAAGGTTTTGATTGCTTAAATATTTTCAGAGAAGAAAGTGTACATGATTCTTAATTGCTTCCTAAATTGGGAAGCTACTATATCTTAAGCAGAGAATGAAATTATTGTGTTCTTCTTGAAGATCTGTGTCTTGCTAATCTTCCAGATAAAATGAACTCTGGAGTGAAAGTCATTAATCATGGTATCTTAATAACGTACACTTCAGAAGAAGTATATAACCTTTCAGAGTACTAAGATACGATCAGTGACAGCAAAACGTAATGTGACATGCTGGGGCCATCTAGTGGACAAAAAGTAAAATACTAAAATTACACAACAGGAGCATTGCTTGCTCTTACAGTGACATCAAAATCAGGACTCGCACGACTGAACAAAAGTTCACTCTGTTTAAACCCTAAGTTAAATGTTTCCGGACAAAAGAAAACGGTTTTCTCTTTCTAGAAGAGCCAACTATGCCTTTGTAGTTGGCTTTAAATAATACGTTATAATTAATTTAATTTCATTTTGGATGTGGGAGTTTATGTCATGGTTTTTTTAATAGTTTTATTTATATGGCAAGTGAATTGTTTACATTTATTTCCTTGCCTACAATAAAACAAAGATAATACTTACCAAACAATAGTTGCCAACTATTTTATTAATGTTGGGGTGTTTAGGTGGAAGATGTTAGAAGTGGTACATACAGGTAGCTCAAGTATTCCCTTCTTATCAGAATTAAAGCTGTCAATGAAGTTGATTTGTACCACTAATATTACCAGTTTTATTACATTTTATCTTTGACATTTTATATACGACCTTACAACTCAACTTGGTTTTGGAGCTGTAGTGTCATATTAGGGAGCAAAATGCTTACTTTGACACCCTCACCACAGATTTAGAATCCTGAGTCCTTGTCAGGAATAATTTCAAATCTCCAGAAAGCGATGTATTGACTTACATGGGCTCCAGTGAGACTGGTATACCTTGAGATTGGTCAATGGAAGGAGCCTGCAGGTTTTAGAAACTACTTGGAAGTAGTATCAAAACAATTACTGACCTGCTATTATGATTACAGATGGGCCAAATAATATTTAATACACAGAGTAACCTTCTTCCCATTTGTCTCACTTCACTTACTTACCCAATTCACTTATAAACAAACCCACACAGGTATGTACATGCAGGCTTGTAATATGCCAAATCACTGCTATGGGACTGATTTCAGGGGCCAAAGCCAAAGAGAACCACCTACTCCCAAGCAAGGCTTCAGACTAGAAAGCATGGGAGGCCACGTGTTACAATACAATTACAGAATCACAGAATGGTTAGGGTTGGAAGGGACCTTTAAAGATCATCTAGTTCCAACTCCCCTGCTGCTGGCAGGGACATAATGCTGGAGTGTAGCTAAATGGAGCTATGCCAAGTCCCTGTAGGGAAGTAGGACACTACCAATACATGTTGATTTACATTTTTGTTGATGAAAGGCAGTTACATTTTTGGGCCAACAGCAGGAGCAGTTTCAGACAGGGACATCGAGTAGTGCCTCTGTAAAGAAGCAGAGAAGCATAGCTTGTGTAACAACCACTTTTAAGGAAGAACTGCGTTACTTAGGAACTGAAACTTGAGACAACCAGAAAACAGATAGCATTCCTCAGAGGTATTGTTCAAGCTATTCTACTCAGTCTATACTACACTATTCTCAGTGCATCAAGAGATCTTTGGATAAAGGAAATGGTGCCATGGCTTTTTATTTTAGTGTAGAGGTTTTGAGGTAGTTCTTCAGAATTGCAAAATCTACAATTACTGTTCAAGGGGAAAAGTCGAACAGATGTACATGAGCCCTAGGCCTTCCCCATTGGGAGGAGTTATAAAAAGAAGTAATCAGGAAGGCAGGTAGGTTGAGGAAGAGTTATCTGATTTGTAAGCAGGGGTAAAATTTGCTGCCTTAATTCCCTAAAACAGTGGCCTTTCTCTCTCCAGATAAACACCACAATAATCCTCTCTCCCACAAAATGGGTTACACTAGCCAGGTTCTCACCAGTCCTGACTACTGTTTTCCAAAGACTTGTGAGAAAAAAAGTGTGATCTGTACTATGGCTATGGAGTTCTACTGTAAGATCAGCAAATTAAGAGACTCAACATATCATTGAAATTTTCAGGTATTGTAAGCTAGGGGACTGTGATAAACTGTTACTTTATCTGCTGTTTGTTTACAGGAATTGTCCTCAGAAATCTACCCTTCTGCATCCTGTATTTTATAAGGGCTGAGGGGATAGTAAAAGCCTCTTCAGAGAAAGAATCAGTAGTGAAAGTCTGACAGCTATTTAAGTAAAATTTTAAGCTTAAGAGAAATGTAATATTCGACAAGATTATGCAGCATATAGCTCAATCACACAGTATTGAAGTGCAACTCTTACTCCAACGAGAACCAGTCCATTAGGGTCTCTAAGTAGCTAAATGAGGCAAACTACATTTTTGGGGTGTTTTTCAGGTATTTCATACAGACAGGTATACTTTATAGTTCTAATGAAACTACATTGGAACAGAAAATAATTTGGACCTAGTGGTGTCTGCACAGTGGATTAGGAAAAAAAAAATCAGCCTCTGTTAGACCAAATGGCACCAGAGAATGTTTCCCTGCTGTAAGCAGAGTCCCTCTTGGATCAGTTGACCTCTTTAATAGAAGGAGAGTCTGTCCTTGCATTAAATCAAAGGGAACAGAAATCAGTCCTGTAAGCAGGTGTTTGTCTCTGGCTGATGACCAAAGTCAGACGTTCTAACTCTTATATGAGTTACTGGAGAAACTGCCCATGAAATTGGGGACATTGTGAAGGTAGAGGCTAAACAAGCTGTTCAGCCTATAGCACTACCCTGCTAGTGTTACTGAGACTCAACACTAATGGGTCTTCATGAAAACAGAAAGGCTTAAATTCTTGTTCTAGGACTGATGAGATTTTAGACAAGCTGCATGGTGCATTTTTCCTTATGTAAGAATGTTATTTAAGTGTTATTGCCCTCTAGACTCAGTTTCAGCATCTGGTAAACCAAGTCATTGAGGAGAATGAAGGCATTTGCCCAATAATATATTAATAGCATCTTATTTCTATCTGAGCAAAAGAAAAATACATTCCCTGGGGTAAGGGTGGGTTGGATCACTTTCAAGATAAGGTACTGATTGCAAAAATTGAAAAATATAAAGTGGGATTACTAGTACTGGTTTATCAAAGTGACACACAGTCATATAAATCCACATGGAGCATAGGCGGGACCTACCGAGGGTTGGTGCAGACCCCAAGAGCGTGCCTGGTCCCTTTTAAAACAGTGGACTTGTATGGGAGATCTGTGCCCTGTTCAAATTTGGTTGGCTTAGGTAATAAGAAAAGCCAACATTTTCTGAACTCATTAATGTGAAAAGTCTTTGCATGGCACTTAGAGTAGCACAACATAAAAATCCAGGTCTGGTAAGTACAGATTTTGACTAAACCTCCAGAAACTTCTCAGTCACTGATTTGTCAAAGTACTGTGCTGATGCAGAGTACTGCTAGGGCAGGAAGATAACCAGTTTTGTACTTGGGAAAATAAGAAAATCTTGCTTGCCAAGAAAGTTACTTGTAACTGTTGAAAAAGAGGGCCTTGAAATTTTTGATTCTTTCAAAGATGGGAAGCCTGACAATGTTTTTGTATAGGCAATAATCTTTTGCTCTCTGTTCTGTTTAAAACACTCACCTCTAGTATTTTAGCTGTTTGATTTGAGAAAGCTGGCCATTGTTACTGCAAATTTCTTCATATTTCTCATGTCATAAGGTGGTTTTGGAGATGGTGAAAAGTTTTTGGAAGAATAAATGAAACAGCAGTCTAGTGAAATCTTGATATAATAGAGTCAAGGCAGGGTACTTAGAACAGGACAATACTGGGGAGATCAACCAGGTAGAGTGTTGGGGATTTTTCAGCCCTGTCATTATGTTCATCAAACCTGCTCCTAAAAACCTTCAGTGATGCTTTCCAAGTAGCCTATTCAAATACTTAACTATCTTCATCCTTAAAAGGTTCTTATTGGTAGCAAACCTTAATCCTTTTAGTTTTCATCAAATCTGCAGAGGGCATAAAGAACAGTCGGTATCATACTAGCTATAAAACCCTTTCATGCATTGAAAGAATATTCCCAAGTTTCATCTAAATTTTTTTTTTTTTTTTTAATTAAACCAGAACATTTCTTTTAACATACCTTGCAGATCATATTTTCTAAATCTCTTACATTCTTATTAACTGCTGGGCTGCTTATTAACTGCTGTTCCACCAAAGGAGAGGTAATCTTTGTATCATGTTGCAGTGCCCAAAAGTGAACACTGCACTCTAGGTGAAATCTCTCCTATGCTGAACAACTCTCATGTCTTGTAGATGATGCTTCTCAAAATACATCTTGGAATGTCCTTTTGCAATAGTATTACACTCTTGACTTAAATTAAATGTCCAATTCACCAAAAGCCCAAAGCCTTTTTTTCAGTATTGCTGACTAGTCAGCTATTCCCCTCTTGTATTTACGCATTTGAATGTTCCTTACTAAGCACTTTACTTAGCCTTTATTGAATTTAATCATGTTGATTTCAAGCCATGCCTTTTGTTTATTAACATTACTTAAAATTTAAATCCTATTCTGCTGAGCATTTGCAACCTGTTCCAGTTTGAACTTCTCTGCAAACATTACAAATACGCTCTCTAGTCAGTCATCCAAGGCGTTGAGGATTATACTGAATGCAGCCTACAATGGATGTCTGCAGCCTGTCTCTTGGTGTCTTCTGACAGTCAGGCAGATAATTTTTGATAAGTACCTTGTGAGTGCCTTCTTTTTCCTGGGTATCTTCTGACAGTCAGGCAGATAATTTTTGATAAGTACCTTGTGAGTGCCTTTTTTTCCTGGGTAGTTACATACCTATATCGTGATGTCTATCTAGATGTACTCTGTATTTGTGTATTTAGCTAGAAAGAATGATATTTAAAACAGTGTCAGTAGCCTTACTAAGTGCAGTTTATATCAAATATCTGATCAAGTCTCACCCTTTGTGAGTACTGAAGCAGAGATGATACTAACTTTTCAGCCTTTACTATCTGCTGTTCTCTTTCCTTCCTTGTTAAGCAATAGAAATTCTTCTCCTTGCCATCTTCCCATTTCAAAAATATCTTTCTTGTTGCATTTTATGTCTCTTGTTAGATGAAACTCATATTCACTTTGATCTATGCTGCATCTTATTCCTTTATAGTCTCTTTTACATCTATACACATAGGTCCTTGTTCCTGCTTTTGTATTTATATTTATATTTTTCTGCTTTCCTTTTTCTTTTCCTGGCCCTTAAAGAGCTTTTGATGGAGCCATATTGGTCTCTTACTATGCTCCATATGTTTCCTTTGCATCACGACAGTCTGCCATTGTATCTTTAATATAGTCCCTTTCAGTAACTGCGAACTCTCTTGCAGTCTTTTTTTCCTTAGAATATCTTCCCAAGAGACCCTACCTTCCAGTTCCCTCAGTTTGATGAAGTCTGCTTTTTTTGAACTCCATTGTCCTTATTCTGCTGCTCTCATTCCTCCCTTTCTTTAGATTTGTGAACTCTGTAGTTTTGTAATCACTTTAACCGAAATTACCTTCTACCTCCAGCTTCTCAACCAGATCCTCCCTATTAGTCAGAATCAGTTCTAAACCAGCTGCAAGCTTCTCAGTATCTTCTTCCATCTTCCTAAAAGAAAGTTGTCCTCAACATGTCCTGAAAGCCTACTGGACTTTCTTCATCCTGACATTATTTTCCAGCACATATCTGTGTATAGTTCAAGTGTCCCACTACTACAAGTAAGAGGGCACCCTTTGGATGCTTCTAATAGTTGCTAACCCCCCCCCCCCCCAAAAAGCACCAAAACCTTATCTTCCACATCCTTCTGATGTTATTTCTAGCAGGTCCCTATTATGACATTGCCTTTATTTTTTTTCCTTTTTAGCTTTTCCTTGAGATGCTCAATGCACCTCTCAACTCTTCTGGTAGTTGAGCAAGGATCTACAGTTTTGATGTACAGTGTGGCATCTTCTTTTTCCCCAGAGCCTGTTTTTCATAAACAAAGTATACTCTTTATCACAGCAGTTAGAGGAAATAGCATGGGAATATGACCATTACACAACAGTCATAGACAGTGGCTTAGTCCATCTGGGACTGTTTCTGTCTCACATTCAATAGCTACCTTAGTTCCAGGGAATCAGAAAGCTTCAGAAACTTCCTTGGTTTTGTGATACCCTTATCTGTGATTTTTCACCTGAATAAAAATTTTTAACAAGTTTGAGGCTTCGTAAAGTTGGAAAATTAGTTTATTGAGAAAAATACCTGTAATGATTACACCATACACAATCGTGGTGGGAATTCCTACCTTAAAACTAGTGCTAACTGATATTAACTGGCCAGAAGATCATATAATAAATAGAGATTGTAATATAAACACCACATCTTAGGGGAGGGAGACAGGGTAATTTTCCAGTAGAGCAGGGTTGATTCCCCCCCCCCCCCCTTTCAAAATTCCAGCCTATTCCTGCTGCAGTAGGTTCTCTTTAGCTATGAGTAAATTTATTTGCAAAGCTACAGAAATCTTCATAAAATTGATGTACCTCTCTAACCTAGTAGTGGTTATTTGGATTACCTGGGCTTTGAACAAGCCACACCAGTGCACTGACATCACCCTTCCCAACAGTGAAAGAGTTTTTTATGTTTTCATGATGGAAAATACAGCCTCTCCCTGTCTGGTAAATAGTTTTAACCCAAACAGCAAGAGATGCAAGCTATAGGGCTGCCCTGGGATTATTCCATGACTGTGGAAACTAATTCAGAACATTTATCATTGTCCAGAAGTTGTTCCTGGTGTCTTTGATTTACCTGCACTGAAAAAACACAGAATCACTGAATGGCTGAACTTGAAGGACCCCTGGGGATCACCTAGTCCACCTTCCCTGCCCAGCACAAGGTCAGCCACAGCACATTGCCCATGGCCATGTCCAGTTGTTTTTTGAATATCTCCAAGGATGGTGACTCCACAACCTCCCCAGGCAACCCACTCCAGTGTTTCAACAGTAAAAAAGTTTTTTTCTTGTATTTAATTGGGATTTCCTGTATTTCAATTCATGCCTACTGTGTCTTGGTCCTGCCCCTGGGTACCACTGAGAGGAGTCTGGCTCTATCTTTACTCCCTGCCATCAGGCATTTAGTCTTCTCCAGGCTGACCAGTCCCAGCCCTCTCAGTCTGTCCCATCATCTAGGTCATTAATGAAGATATTAAACCATGCTGGTCCCTGTATTGAACCCTGAGGGACACTGCTGACTGTAGGCCTCCAGGTGGACTTTGTACCACTTTGAGTCCGGTATTTCAGGCAGTTTTTAGTCAACCTCACTGTGCGCTTGTCTAGTCTGAATTTCATCCTTTTGTCTATGAGTATGCTATGGCAGACACTTTTGAAAACCTTACTGAATTTGAGACAGGCATCCACTGTTCTCCCCTTGTTTATCAAGGTAGTCATATCACTGTAGAAGGCTATCAGGTTGGTCAGATTGTAAATCTATGATGAATACTCCCAATCACCTTCCTGTGCTTAACTTCTTGGTAAATAGCTTCCAGAAGGATTTGCTCTGTCAGCTTCACAGGGATCAAGGTGAGGCTGACTGGGTTGTTTTCCCTGGATCCTCCTTCTTGCCCTTCTTGAAGGTAGTAGTGACATTTGCTTTCTTCCAGGAAAGATAATCAAGAGTGTCCTCACAATGACATGCTATTAAGTCACATGCACTTATGTCTAGTTTTTTAAAAGTTCCCTAATCTGATCCTTCTCCAACAAGGGTAAGTCTTTTGCTCCAGAAAAATGCCATAACAAGAGTTGCCAGAGTGCGATGGGGTAACCAGTCTAATGGTATACAGCCCATTTTCTGTTGGAGATGTATTCACAAAACAGCCTTTTTTTTGGCTAGAGTTCACTTTAATGTAGGCTATGTTATTTATTTCAGCCTTAATTTTAAAAATCAAACAGAAATACCCCACCATAAAATCCAATCCAATGATCCTTCTCTTTCTTATGAAACACATAAGCCCAGCCAAAGTCAAATGCATAAATTATAGCCTCTAACAAAGCTTGTTTATTCACATAAAGATAGGAAAAGTCATATTACAATATGAAATTTCCTCCTGAGGAATATGGTAGAAAAATATTAGCTTCATTCTGAACAGGACTGAATAAAACATTGTTCTTTGTGTAGAAACACAGAAAAAGACATATTAACAAGAGAGTACTTGATGACCATTCACTGATCCATAGATGTACACAGGATATTTTAAAGTAAGTAGGGATGTTGTGAATATAATTCTGCCTACTTATTTGGAATACTGAAAAATATAATTGGTATTTACATGTCTGTTCCCTTAGAATGCAAGGTAGCAAGTTTTCCTATAAATATAAGATTATTTGGATTTGAAAAATTTACACCAAGGGTAATGCAAGAGTTGGCTGACAACTGGGTTTTTTTGGTTGTTTTTTTTGTTTGTTTGTTTGTTTGTTTGTTTTTTTCTTTTACTGTGCCCTTTTGAGAAACTGTCTGCAGCCCAAGAAACCAGAATGAAATTTCAAAAAGAATCTTCTAGATCAGAACATCATATCCTAGATGCAGGAATTTCCGTGCTTTGTAGAATATACAGCAGCAACCAGGAATGGTTAGCTGGCTGTGGCTTCATTTTCTCCAGATAACGGAGTGGTTCATACTTCTGGAGAATATCCATTACAATATCAAACAAATGAGTGAGATAATTCCTCAGCCTCAGTTCTCCCACCTGCTTCTGCAGGTGAATAGCTGTCACTGCGAGCTGTGGATACAGGGAATGCTGCTTTTGTGTCATTACAGTCCTTTCCATCATTCCCAGAGCCCATGACTACCCTGAATAGCTTGGACCCCAGAATTCTGGAAACAGAGATAGCCAGCGTGGGAGAGCAAGAATGGAGATTTATAGCAGACTTCCCTCAAGAAGGGTGGATACCTTTTCAGATGCCCATAGGCAGTGCTCCAGTAGGAGCATGCTGGCAATCCCTGTGGACAGGGGGCCTGCTCAGGTGTGGGGTGGTCCCTGCCGGACCTATGCCTACAGAGGGCACAGGGGAGAGTTCTGCTGGGCGAGGAATTTCCCATCTTGCAGCTAACCCTGGGCTCATGAGTCAGAACACCGAGCTTTTCTCCCCTTAAAAGGCAATGTTTAGTACTTTCTCTCCAAGAGGTCCCTGTCTGCCCTCTCTCCTTACTAGAAAAGCCTGAGAGAGGGTAAGAGAAGTGCTGACTTTATTACTTGGACCAAAATCAATGGGTAAAGAACCAGGCTCTCCATGGGTTTAGATAGGTTTGGATTTACAAAATTTATCCTTTGTACACGAAATATACATTACTGATTAAAATGTATTGATTGAAAATGAAATACAAGTAGTAACGCCACAATTTTTTATTCAGTAGGTGTCTGAAAAAACCACACTTGGTTGTAATGCAAATATGCCAACCTACACAGCCTTTCTTTCCAGGTATATGCCTTATGTATTAAAAACTAATGCCCTTACAGTACCTTCTAACAATTTGCATATACTGAATTGACTATGTAGAGCAAAAA